>NW_024870854.1:0-1200000 GCF_019054845.1 Dipodomys spectabilis | reverse complement strand
AAAAAAAAAAAAAAAAAAAAAAACGTATCTAGGAATTAACCTAACCAAAGATATACATGGTCTGTTTCATGAAAATTATAAAAGGCTAAAAAAAGGAATTATAGTGATTACCAGGAAATGGGAAGAAATGGGAAAAAAATATTTACCAGCAATATAACAGACAAGTGTCTATTATCCATTATATTATAATATCCATTATAATATTTATGGTGAAGTCAAGAAACTAACCCTTCACAATACTAACAAACCAATCTTGAAATGGTCAGGGAAGCTAAAAAGAGACTTCTCAGAAGAAGAGATAAAAACGGCAAAGAAACACATGAGGAAATGTTCATCATCCCTGACTGTAAGGGAAATGCAAATAAAAACAACTCTGAGATACCATTTCACCCCAGTCAGAATGGCCCACATCCTAAATTCAGCCAGTGACAAATACTGGAAGGGATACAAAGAAAGAAACATTAGTGCATTGCTAGTGGGAATGTATACTAATACAACCACTTTGGAAAGCAGTCTGGGGCTACATTCGAAAGCTAAATATCCACCTGTCATATGAACTGGCCATACCACGCCTAGGCATCTACTCTGAACAACAGGAACCAGTATACATAGACATATACACCTCTATGATTATTGCAGCACTGTTCACAATAGCCAAGATTTGGAAACAATCCAGATAAGCCACAACTGATAAGTGGATCCAAAAAATGTGGAACCTATATACAATGGAATACATGTAGCCATTAGAAAGGACAAAATGATGGTATTTGCAGGGAAATGAATGGAGCTAGACCAAATTTGAGTGAGGTAAGCCAAAACAATGAGACAAATGGCATAGAGTCTAGCTGATTCGTGGATGCTAAAGCCAAAATGCAAGAAGGTATGACAAAATAAACAGGACTCGAGAAACAAAGGACAGCCAATCATTTTGTTGTATCACCATTAATGACTCCGTGTTCTCGACTATGTAGACAGTAGAAATATGCACGCAATGGAGGGAAGCCAGGAGGAGGAACACAATAAGTGGGAAATGGAACAACATAGAGCAAAGGGGCCCATCAGTTGCACTGGATATAGAAGAAAAATAACTAAGCAACCCAAACACAGTGATGGAAAGAGATGAATGAGAGGGCAGGAGGGCAAAAGGGAATAGCCTACATTAAGCAAAAGGAAAAAAATGTAAATATCACCTGAGGTGGGAAAAATAATTTGGATTGTAAAAGCTCATAGAATTAACAAACTTTGGACCTTGATAACAATAATTTGCCTTGTCAAGGTTAAAATGACTTTAACTAAGTATCACAATTCCACAATACTTTGAAATATATGTAATAACCTATCTCAATTTTTACAAAAAGTATGAGAATGGAAGGGTTAGTTAGGAGGGATGGGTGGCAATGTTGTCAGATACCTTGTATTTGTGTACTGTTTTGTAGAATGGGAACTTCTTTGTACAACTATTTAAAGATAATAATAATAAAAACTGTTTAAAAATAAACATAAGGATGAAAATAAAAATTTCAAATATAAAATAAGAAATTAAATCTAGTTGGAAGGAAAATTTCTTTGGAGAGAGTATTTTAGTTTATTCTATAGCAAGTCTCACTTCAGAAATAAATTCAAAAACTAGACCCCAGGTAAGTGAAATAAACTAAGAAATGGAGTTGAAAAAAGAAAATAAGAAACTCCACCCACTCTTTCTTTCCTGGACAGCTGGTGTGGGTAAAAATGCATCATGCTCCTGAACTGGAACCGAAGTGGCAAGGACTTTACTTGGTGGTGCTAACTTCACTGTCGCCTATTAAATTAGCACAAAAACAGCATTGGATCCATCAGTCTCAAGTGGAATACGTAGTGGACCAATTACAGAGAATGCTGCAAGATGGACTGTTAAGGATAAGACTTACTAAGTGTTAATCAGTGCTAACTAGTGTGTTTCTATAATTTACTTGTTTTCTATTAAATTTACCTTTTAAGCCTGTTCATTGGGTGGAGAGAAGGGAATTTTTAGGATTTGGTTAGAAGGAATCAAGGATTTGATTGGACATGAAAAACATTGGGGGATATATGAAGCAGCATGGTCCTAATAATGAGCAGGGCCCACTAATCAATGCTGTCCCATGACCTGGCCCACTGGAGTGCATGGGGCATGGCACCCAAGTGAGCAGGGCATGCTGCTGGAGGGGGCAGAATATCATCCTCACACGATGAGCTGTGAAGAATTGATTAGGGAACAGACAGTTTGTGAAGTGATGGTTGAAAACTGTTAGGTAGGAGAACCACTGGAGTGATGGAGGGGTTCAAACTATATATAGGCTGCATGATCAGAGCAATGGAATTGGAGAAAATCAAGGGAAGACCTGCAAGGAAGGAAGTGGTGAGACAGCAGGAGGGGAAAGACCTGGGAGAAGAGGAATTTGAGGGAGAGCAGGAGGGGAAGGAAGCCAATTGGCCACCAGGCCAGAGAAGTGTAGTGGAGAGCCCTAAAGAGAAGTGATGTAAGGGAAAAAGGGAAATGAAGGAAAGGTCTATAAAGAAGGAAGGAATAAAGGAAAAGGAAAAAGCCTTACTTATTGAAGTTTGGAGCGTGGAGATGGTAATTTGGGGAGTTGGTGTTTTGCAAACCAATTAACTATGCCTATTGGATGTCTGAATTTTAGTGGTTGGGCCTGGGCTGTTACTGAGTGTACAGCCCAGGACAAGGTAAATACAGGCCCATTTCTAGTGTAAATAAAATTATCTTCAATATGCCTCATTGGATTACTTTGTGTTTTATGCATCATAAGTGTACAAGTTCACAAGTTAATAGTCTCAAAGGCCACGATTTTTGTAAAATGTTATGAGGTCAAAATAGGTTTGAAAAACCCAATGGAACAATGATAACACAATGGCAATATGATGTCACAATATTGAGTGATAATAATATTTTGATGTTATAGTTAGTTGATGATGCCATAATGGTGATGAGGTCATAATGGGTTTATGATGTTACAATAAGTCACAATAGGTTTTATTTTATTGTGAAAATACTGTTCAGAGGGGTTACAATTACATGGGCAAGATAATGTGTACATTTCTTATCAAGCATTATAGCCTCTTCCTTTGTTTCCCCTTGCCATCCCTTCCCATACTTACTTGGCAGGGGAAATACCACAATAACATAATATGTTTATGATGTCAATTATGATGTCTGTTCACCCAGGAGAAACTCATCCTGCCCAGGCAGAAAAAATCTGTCCACAGAGAAGTGACTTTTTTCACCAGGTAAACACAGAAAGAGACTGCCCCTCCCTACAACAGTCTAGACAAACAATTGAATGTCAGTAAACATAAACCCCGAGAAAAGCTCCAAGCTGGGCTCTGTGAGTGTCTCAGGAGTTAGCCCCTAGGTAAAAGCTACTGTTTGCTGAAAGACCTCAACCCTACACAGAACCTAGGCTCATCACAGCATCTCCAAACTAGAGAAAACAGCCATCTCCCTCTTTTGTGATACTCCAAGCAGATCTCCCTCCCACTGAGCTAGCCTAGGAGGAAGATCGAAAAACATGCCTAACAAAGAGCAGATTCTGCTGGCCCAAACAAACTTAAGAAACCAATCAAGCCATAGGAAAACCAAACACCACAAGCAGAACCGAGACTCCACCTAGAGACTTGTTATGTACACAGGGGAGATATAGGGTTTTCCCATTCACCACCACCCCCACCAAAAAACTAAGAAACTCTTTTTTGAAACTTTTCTTCAATTTTTATTTTTTCAAAGTGTTTTCTGTTGATCTGTTTCTCATAATTTTTATTTTTGGTGTGTGTGTGTGTGTGTGTGTGTGTGTGTGTGTGTGTGTGTGTGTGTGTGTGTGTGTGTGTGTGTGTTTAAATTCTTTTGACCTTTTGGTCCTTTTTTATTGTTGTCATTTTTTTCTCTCTTTTTTTTTTGTGTGACTTAATTGCTGTTCTGCTCATCCATAGATACATACCTGTCATCAATTATTAGACCTTATCCCCCATTGTGTACATAGTTAATCCAGAAATTTATTATTCAATTCACAAACTCTTAGGCTTAACTTCTTTAAAAGCATTATCATCTCTTTATACCAACATAATTATCAAGTAACTAATTTTAATTTTTTTAATTTTTTTTTTGATTTCATGTTTCCTTTCTATCCCTCCCCTCCTCTCATCCTATCCTTTTCTTCTCTCAATATCATTTCTTTAAACGTACATAATTTTTAAGTGTTTCACTTCTTAAATTTAATTTTTATTTTTCCAATTTTCTTTTTTTATTTCTCTCCTGTCATTCTGTCCAATCCATTTCCCTCTCTGAGATTAGGAATTGGATAAATTTACTCTCCTTTTACCAATCCACATCCCTCTAGTCCTTTTTGTCCCCACATATCTCCCTAAAGCTAATAAATTGTTTTGCCAAATCCTTTTTTGCTATTTGTAACACATTAATACATAGTTGTTTGATGTTGAATAGATTGTATCTGTTGAATTAGATTGTATCTGCAGCCATTTTGATTGTGCAACTACAGGACTCTGGTTGATGCTTGCCTTAAAATAGTGTTCTAGCACAAAATTGGTATTACTTTCATACCAAATGGGCAAAACAAGCCGTAAAGCACAACAAAAATGGCAAGCACAGGTATCTCAACTCCCACTCATGTTAATCAGGTGACAGAATTGTAATGAATAATCCAGAGGAGTTTCATAAAAACCTGTACAAATGCTACTGGTAAACATGGTGAATGAAATGTTTGAAAACTTGCAAAGGACTCAGTGTGAGCGTGATAGGGAGCAAGAGGGGGCAAATGAAAATTAATACAGGAATCTTGTAAGCATTAGGAAGCTACTTAAAGATTAATGCAGGAATTGCATAAGCAGGTTGACAAGAGTCAAAGAGAAATACAGGAAATGCATTAGCGGACTGAGCACAGCCATAGAGAATTACTAGAATTGTGTGAACTTGACTAAACTAATCAAAGAGTAATACAGGAATTACGAGAGCAGGATGAGAATAGACAAAGATCAAAGAGGCATTCATGGAATCCATAAACAGACAGCTGAAAGAAGTCAGGGAGATCACCAATGGAATGCTGAATGGAGCCAAACAGAAAGAATGAGTGTCCAGTGAAACCATAACCAATCAACTAAGTGATTTGAGAAACTGAACACCAAAGTAAGGAAGTAAAGAAGTTCATACAAGATCTAAAACAAAGCTCCAACAAAGATTTTGAAGACATCAAAGCCGACCAATTAGAAGTTAAAGAAATAAAAAACAAAGTAGAAACTCTTGACAGTAGGTTAGACCATGCAGGGGATCGAATCTCGGGGATTGAAGACAGTGTAGATATTATATAGAAAAACCATACAACTATGCAAGACAAATCCAAAATGATAATCCAATATGATAAATCTATTCAACATTTGGAAGACATCATCAGAAGGCCTAATCTAAGGATAATGGAAGTAGAGGATCACCTAGACACAGAAGTTAATGGTGTAGGAAATTTGAGTAACAGGTCTCCGCGTGAGTAGCAAGACTCGGCATGAGTAGAAGCCCGATGTACTCACTCCTTCTCAGGGAGCAGAGGAGGGAAGGCCACCCCTCCCCCCCAGTACCAGAGATCTCCATCTTGGATACCGACAAAGCTCGGCGGAGCTGCTAGCTCCAACTCAAGCCTTGGAATAAAATGAGTTATATAGCAGGTCACAAGAACTTAACGGCAGCGTGACCTGCCAGACTCAGTTACACCCAGGGAAAAGTCACTCAGCTCGGGCGCCAGCCCTAGGAGTGGCTTTCTTCGCTGGGTAATCAGAGCCAGAGGCTGTCCCTCCCACTAGCAGCCTCCACAATCAATTGAAATTCAGTAAACAGAAACCCTGAAAATGGCTCCAGGCTGGGCTCTGTGAATTTTTCACAAACTAACCCCCGGTAAAAGCTACTGTTTGTTGAAAGGCCTCAACTCTACCCAGAACCTAGCCTCCTCACTGCATCCCCCTCTTTTGTGATTCTCAAAGCAGATCTGCCTCCCATTGAACTAGTCTGGGAGGAGGATCACAAAATCCTGGGTAAAGTCGAGCATTCTGCCTGTTCGAACAAACTGACTTAAGAAACCAACCAAGCCACAAGATCACAAACACACCAGAGAGTCCAACAAGAGGCCTGTTAGAGACCCAAGGGAGATACAGGATTTTTCCCACCCCTCCCCCAAAAAATCAAAGAACTTTCTTCTTCTTCTTCTTCTTTCTTCTTCTTCTTCTTCTTCTTCTTCTTCTTCTTCTTCTTCTTCTTCTTCTTCTTCTTCTTCTTCTTCTTCTTCTCCTTCTCCTTCTCCTTCTCCTTCTCCTTCTCCTTCTCCTTCTTCTTCTTCTTCTTTCTTCTTCTTCTTCTTCTTCTTCTTCTTCTTCTTCTTCTTCTTCTTCTTCTTCTTCTTCTTCTTCTTCTTCTTCTTCTTCTTCTTCTTCTTCTTCTTCTTCTCCTTCTTCTCCTTCTTCTTCTTCTTCTTCTTCTTCTTCTTCTTCTTCTTCTTCTTCTTCTTCTTCTTCTTCTTCTTCTTTTGCTACCTTATATAAAAAAATTTTTTTCTTTTCTAAAACTTTTTTTAATCTTTAATTTTTGCCTTTTAAAAAAAATTGTTTTCCAGTAACTTTATTTTCCTCTTATAATTTTTATTTTAGGGATATGTGAGTGTGCGTTTTTCTTTCTTTTTTTGTTTTCTTTCTCTTTTTTTTCTTTTTTAATTATCTATTTGTTTTTTGTTTGAATCTACTGAACTTCTGAACTTTTTTCTTCCTTTCTTATCCTTTTCACCTTTTCCTCTCTTTCGTTCTTCTTTATGTGACTTAAATCTTGTCTTGCACATCTTCAGATAAACCTTTAGTTGATTATTAGACCCTATCCCCAATTGTGTACACACTTAATCCAAAAATTTATTACTCAATTGAAAACCTCTGAGACTTAAATTCCTTAATAGCAGTACTACCTCTTTATACCTATATAATATTTTATGTATTTTTATTTTTAACTTTTTCACATCTCCTTTATATCCCTCCCCTTCTGTCAATATATTCACGTTCTTCTCTAAATAGATTGTTTTTCTTCTGCATAATATTATTAATTTTTACTTTTCTATTTTTTCTGTTCTCTTTTCTTTTCCCTTCCTTTTCTTCTTTCTTTCTTTCTCACTACTTTCATCCTACCCAAACTATTTCCTGCATTGAGATTAGGACTTATTTAACTCTCCCTGCGCCTCCCCACATCAATCTATTCCTATTTTTTACCCGCATCTCTCCCTAACCCTAATTATTTTTGGTCTTCCAAATTCTTCATTGCGGTTCGTAGCCCATTAACATATAGTTGTTTGATGTTGAATAGATGTATCTATTGAACTTGATTGTATCTGTAGACTATTGACTGTGCAAATTCAGAATTTGGTTGATGCTTGCCTTAAGATAGTGTTCTAGCACAAAACTGGGCTATTTTCATCTCAAATGGGCAGAGTAAGTCGGAAAAACACAGGAACAATGGCAAATCCGGGTATCTCAATTCATAATCTTGATAATCAGTGGACAGAACAGATAATGAATTCCAGAGGAGAGTTCCCAAATAGCTCTACAAACACTGCTGGCAAACATGATAAATGAAAATATTGTGAACATACAAAGGACTCTGTATGTGGGTAATAGGGAGAGAGAGTAGGCAATCATAAAGTTTATACAGGAATATCATAAGCATGAGGAAGCTACTCAAAAACTGATACAGGATTTGTGTGAGCAGCTTGAGAATACTCACAGAGAAAGGCAGGAATGGCAAGAGCAGGCTGAGAACACTCAAAGAGAATTACAGGAATCCCTCGAACGGGAAGAACCTAATCAAAGACTAATACAGGAATTGAGAGCCCAGGAAGAGAATACACAAAGATCACTAAAGGCATTCATGGAATCCATTAACAAAGAGCTGAAGGAAGTCAGGGAGACCATAAAGGGAATGCTGAATGGAACCCAACAGAAGGAATGGTAGTCCAAGGAAACCATAACCAATCAACTAAGTGATTTGAGAATAAACATTGAACACCAAATTTAGGAAGTAAAGAAGTTCATACAAGATGTAAAACAAAGCTTCAACAAAGAATTTGAAGCCATCAAAGCTAATCAATTAGAAGGAAAAGAGATATAAAACGCAATAGAAAGTCTTGAAAGCAGGGTAGACCATGCAGAAGATCGAATCTCAGGGATTGAAGACAGCCTAGATATTATAGAGAAAGAACATACAACCATCCAAGACAAGTCCAAGAAATATGATAGATCTATCCAACACAGGGAAGACACCATCAGAAGGCCTAATCTAAGGATAATGGTTGTAGAGGAGCACCTAGAATCAGAAGTTAATGGTCTAGGAAATTTGTTTAACAGGATCCTAGCAGAGAACTTCCCAAACATAAAAAAGATGGGCCTATTCAGATACAAGAAGCTTTTAGAACCCCAAATAGACCAGACCAGAATAGGACATCCCACTGTCTCACTATAATCCACACAGGATCAACTCAGAACAAGGAAAAGATCCTTAAAGCAGTCAAGGAGAAAAGACTAATCACCTATAAAGGGAAATCCAATTAGAATCACCTCAGATTTCTCAACAGAGACAATCAAAGCAACAAGAGCCTGGAATGATGTATGCCATGCCCTCAAAACAAACAACTATCAACCAAGAATACTGTACCCAGCTAAATTCTCCTTCATAACTGAAGGCCAAATAAAAACCTTCCATAGCAAAAAAAAAAATTGAAACAATACATCTCCACCAAACCACCCCTATAAAGGATTCTTAAACATGTCCTACACATAGAAAACCAACAAGACCACAATAAAGGCCAAGAAACTGCACCCAAACTGAGAATACAAGAACCATAGGAAGAACCCAGTGTTCGCAGCCCCCAAGAAGGTGGAGAACATGGCAGGAACCCCCAAATACCTCTCAGTCCTATCTCTTAACGATAACGGTCAAACTCTCCAATTAGGCGACATAGACTGTCTCGTTGGATTAAAAAACTAGACTCTTCTATCTGCTACCTTCAGGAGTCACATCTTGCCCATAAAAACAAACACAGTTTCAATGTTAAAGGATGGAACAAAATCTACCTAGCAAACGGCCCCCATAAACAGGCGGGAGTTGCCATCCAAATATCAGATAAAATAAACTTCAAATTAAAATTTGTGGGAATAGATAAAGAAGGTCGCTACATAAAAATTAAGGGATCTCTCCCTCAGCAGGATATTACAATTCTCAGCAGCACAGGGAACATTTTCTAAAACAGACCACATTTTGGGCCACAAAGCAAACTTGGAAAATTCAGAAACATTGAAGTTATACCTTGCATTCTCTCTGACCTCAAGGGAATAAAATTAGATCTCAACACCCAAAAATCACCAAAGAAAGTCCGGTATCACAAGGAGGCTGAACAACACACTGCTGAATCAAGAGTGGGTCATGGAAGAGATTAGAAAGGAAATTCAAATGTTCATGATATTCAACAAAAATGAAGACAGGAATTACCAGCTCCTCTGGGACACAGCAAAGGCAGTACTCAGAGGCAAGTTTGTAGCTCTGATCTCCTACATAAACAAATTGGAGAGATCGGAAACCAACAATTTAATGACACATCCAAACCTCCTTGAAAAAGAGCAGCAAGATAAACCCCAATCCAGTAGACGGAAAGAAATAATTAAAATTAAATCAGAATTAAATGAATTAGAATCCAAAAAACTATAGAAAGAATCAACAAAACAAAAAGATGGTTCTTCGAAAAAATTAACAAAATTGACAGACCCTTAGCAAATCTTATCAGAAAAAGAATAGAATACACCCAAATAAATAAACTAAGAGATGAGAATGGAAACATCACCACGGAAACAACCAAGATTCAGAACATTTTAAGGGAATACTTCTCAAAACCTTATGCTAATAAGTTTGAGAACTTGACAGAAATGGACCATTTCCTAGCAAATATTGAAATGCCAAAACTAAGCCAAGATGAGTTAAACCATCTTAACAGGCCCATATCAAGCATTGAAATAGCAACAGCAATAAGAGACCTCCCACCTAAGAAAAGTCCAGGACCAGATGGTTTTACAGCGGAATTCTACAAGGCCTTCAAAGCCGAGCTCACACCCATACTCCTCCAACTCTTCAATGAAATTGAAAGAGAAAGTTCACTACCGAACTCATTCTATTAAGCCATCAAAACCCTCATCCCAAAACCAGTCAGGGACTCATCAGAGAAAGAGAACTATAGACCCATTACTTTGATGAACATTGATGCAAAACTTCTCAAAAAATTTTGGCCAATCAACTTCAACAATCCATCCAAAAAAATCATAAACCACGATCCAACAGGATTCAAGTCAGGGATGTGAAGCTGGTTCAATATACGCAAATCAATAAATATTATTCATCCCATCAACAGGAGCAAGAATAAGAACTACATGGTTATCTCAGTAGATGCAGAAAAAGGATTCGAAAAGATCCAACACCCCTTTATAATGAAGGTTGTGGAAAAATTAGGAATCCATGGAACATTCCTCAATAAAATAAAGGCTCTATATGACAAACCTAAAGCCAGCATTATACTTAATGGTGAAATATAAAGCCATTTCCTCTTAAATCAGGAACAAGACAAGGATGTCCATTCTCTCCACTTCTCTTCAATCTAGTATTAGAATGCCTAGCTACAGCAATAAGACAAGATGTAGACATAAAGGGGATCTAAATAGAGAAAGAAGAAATAAAACTCTCCCTCTTTGCAGACCACATGACCTTGTATTTAAAGAATCCCATAGACTCCACTCCCAAATTACTCAAGCTGATTCAAAACTTTGGCAAAGTAGCAAGGTATCAAATTAACCCTCCAAAACCAATAGCTTTTCTGTATGCCAACAATGAGAAAAGTGTGGCTGAAATTAGGAAAGCAACTCCATTTGTAATAGCCCCACAAAAAATAAAATACCTAGGAATTAACTGAACCAAAGAAGTGAAGGACCTCTATGATGAAAACTTTAAAATCTTGAAAAAGGAAATCAAACAGAACTTACAAAATGACAAAAGGTCCCATCCTCCTGGATTGGAAAGATTAACATCGTGAAAATGGCAATACTTCCCAAGGCTATCTCCAAATTCAATGAGATACTAATCAAAATTCCAACCTCATTCCTCAAGGAAATAGAAGAGGCAATCCAAAAATTCATATGGAACAATAAAAGACCCTGAATAGCAAAATGCTCCTCAACGGAAAGAACACTCCTGGAGGAATATCAATACCAAATTTGAAACTACTATAAAGCCATAGTAATCAAAACAGCTTCGTATTGGAATAAGAACAGACATCAGGACCAATGGAATAGAATTGAAAACCCAGAAATGAACCTACAGACCTATAGCCATCTAATCTTCCATAAGGGAGCTAAAACAATAGAATGGAAGAAAGACAGCCTCTTCAGTACATGGTGCTGGAAAAATTGGTTAACTAAAGCTAGATCCCTATATATCACCCTGCACCAGAATCAACTCCAAATGGATCAAAGACCTCGAAGTCAAACAGATACTCTGAAAACATTACAGGATGGAATAGGAGAAACCCTAGGTCTCCTTGGCTCAGGCTGAAATTTTCTGAATAGAGACCCGGAAACACAACACATCAAAGAAAGTTTGGACAAATGAGATTGCATGAAGTTGCAGAGCTTCTGCATGGCAAAGCACATAGCTAGCAAGATCAATAGAAAGCCCATGGATTGGGAGAAAATCTTCACTAGCCATACAACAGACAAGGGTCTCATCTTAAATATACTTGGAACTCAAAAAATTAAATCCCCCAACAACAAACCCTCAAAGAAACAACTGCCCAATAAATAAGTGGGTTAAAGACTAAAGAGAAACTTCTCTGAAGAGGAAAGAAGGATAGCCAATAGATACATGAAGAAATGCTCATCCTCCCTAGCCATAAAAGAAATGCAAATCTACACTACGCTGAGATACCACCTTACCCCAGTTAGTATGGCTATAATGAAGAACTGTAATAACAACAGATGCTGTAGGGGATGTGGACAGAAGGGAACCTTACTTCATTGTTGTTTGGAGTGTAAACTTGTTCAACCACTTTGGAAAGCAGTATGGAGTTTCCTCAAAAGACTACACATAGAGCTCCCCTATGACCCAGCAATCCCACTTTTTGGCATTTACCCAAATGCTTACAAACAAGACCACACTAAAGGTACCAGCACAACTATGTTTATTGCAGCATTATTTACCATAGCTAAGATATGGAACCAACCCAGATGCCCCTCAGTAGATGAATTGATCAAGAAAATGTGGTGTATATACACAATGGAATTCTATGCCTCCATCAGAAAGAATGACATTGCCCCATTTGTTAGGAAATGGAAAAACTTGGAAAAATTATATTAAGTGAAGTAAACCAGGCCCAAAGAAGCATAGGTCCCATGGTTTCCCTTATTTGTAATATCTAGTATATGTATGAGTCAAGCAGAAAAGGTCAGATAATGTGATGTTAGGAAAATGAACCCTTAGATATGTATTTTAATGTGTTTTTCTTTCATGCATTTGTTTCTAACGCATTTATAAGATTATCTCTTTGTTGCTCTGTATGTCCCTCCCCCACAGTATAACCCCTGCTTTCACTGTATTTGATATCAGTATAACTCGTGTTGGAGATGGGGAAAAACAAGTCGTTTAAGGATACAGGTGGACCTGTTGCAACAATGAGAAGTACAAGTTGTCATGTCGAAAACGAGCTTTACAACGTTGGTGCGAGAGGGGGGGTGGAGGGGGAGAGGATTGGGTGGGGGTGGAGGCTGGGAAGGGATGTGAAGCGTAAACAAAGGAGGAGGGTGCAATGCTTCATAAGAAATGTATGCATTATCCTGCCCATGTAATTGTAACCCCTGTGTACAGTATGTTTCCCCCCCAAAATAAAATTAAATTAAAAAAAATCTCATGAAAAGAGAGAAGTATTTTCTGGAAAATAATAGCTTAACAAATGGTGGTCAAAATCTTTCTAGTACTGACAAAATTGCATACCTATTTATTTAGATCCAAAAAAAGACCCCAGCTACTCAAGCTGATTTAAAAATTTGCCAAAGTAGCAGGATGCATCTGTAACATTATTATGGATGTTGACTCTGGAATGGAATTCATTTCCTCTTTGATCTGACAAATGAATATATGAAAGAACCTAACTTCTCCAACTAAATATCAAGGCTTAATTAAACATACCACCAGAAAAGTATTATGTAAGCCGTATTGCAACTGGGGTAAAAGAAAAATCAGTCGTAGTGATTCTGCATTTATTGTAAATGTTGATGGTTTTTCGTAAATTATTTCCTTTAGTTGGCATTTTTAAAACATTGTGAGACATGTTGTATATCTTGGTAACTAATTTTGGATGCCTCCTTAAATTTTGTTCTGAGTATAATGTCTCTCTTCAGTTCTTAACTCATGAAATGATGTTGATTCCAAAACCATTCTAATAACCACTGTTTATAATACACAGAATCTCATAAGCATGACACCAGTAAGCACTGGTTAACATTTTGATACCAGGGTCTCATGACTTATGAGGCCTATCTGCATGAGTTGCATTGTACCTAGATTCCTCAGCCTAAATTTAGCCAGTTTTAAAAAATGTTTATATCTTGATTTGTCACCCATCAGAGATTAATCTGAGTATAAAGCCTAAGGAAAACGATAAAGTAAGAACTTAGATTTTCTGGATACAAAGTAAACAAAATGCAGCATAGAGTAACTCACTGGTTTAAAGTCAACCTATTTCACCAAAACATTGTAAGCATTACCTTACAATGTGTATTATTCCCATGAAGGGCATGGGGAATATGAGAAGAGGACAAACTAAGCACGGTCTTCAAATATATATAATTTGGATTTATTTCTATATTTTGCTATAAACATTTCTGATAAAACTGTTTGAATAATTGATTTATAATATATCTTACTTTCATATACCAAATTACATTCAGAAAATGGGATATAACTATTAACTAAAGAATGTCCTGGCAGAAAAAATGACACTCTATACTATGTGACACCCAATTCTGAGGTATTTCATTATGCCTCCATTTAATGAATGTGATTGTTTAAGTGTTTCATAAAGTACTAATTAAAATTGATCAGTGTATTATAATCTAATTGTTTACAATTTTATCCTAGAATCATTTAAGAACTTTCCATTCAATCATGACATACATCACATTCTATTGGTATTCATATGGATAGGAATGAGTTTCTTAGGATCTCGTGCCATTTGGAGGTGGCAGGACCAGGATTCGAACTGTGGGCTCCAGCTCCCACCACTTCAACCCGAGGATAGGGACTCACTGGTCTGTTCAAGAACATCAGCAAGACCAATGATTAGGAAGGCACCAGTGGCTCTCAGAAGTCCTCCTTGATACTTACAAGGCTGTGATAGCAGGATCATGGTCAAAGTCACCCTAGGCAGTAAAGTCCTTGAGAGCCCTGTCCAACTTCAGGGCCAACAAAGCCAGAAGTATAGCCTTATGACTCCAGTGTTAGAGGGCTAGCCTTAAGTAAAGCAGCTCACGGACTGCACCCAGATCCTGAGTTCAAGGTCCAGGAGTGTCAACAAACAGACATACACAACAATCTGTGCAGCCATCTGCCTAAAGCAGGTCACCCTCAGCAGCCTTTATTTACATTTTATTATGAGGCCAATGCAGGAACAGTCACAAACCAGGCAGGGGAAGATAAAATCAGGTTTCTTGGAAGTAAACAGTATTCAGAAAATTAAAATTGGGGATATATAATGGTAGCATACTTATGTAAAAACTACCATTAAGAAAAAGATGAGGGGGCTGGGAATGTGGATTAGTCAGAGAGTGCTTGTCTAGCATGCAAGAAGCCCTGGGTTTGATTCCTCAGTAGTACATTCAAGAAAAAGCCAGACTTGATCTTGGATTTCAGGAGGAAAGAAGGGAACACTCCCCAGTCATGAGGCCTTCTGCAGTGTGCCAGGACACCAACATGGTCTTCACACAACCACAGAGCAGGAAGACTGTCTCCCACTTCTCAGACATTCGAGGGCCCCAGAGTCAAGAGGGCAAAGCCAGGTTCTAACTCAGGTGCTTGGAGCCAGAAGAGAAAGGTCCCTGCCTCTCCTTGGACTGGGGATTTGCATTGTTGATGTGGAGAATGAAGGAAGGAGAATGGACTGGCAGAGGTAGAAGAAGGGCCTTCAAATCTGACAGATGGAGAGTCAAAAACCCACTCCCTAAGACCAAAAAGCAAGGCTCTCTATTGTTAACCTAAAGATAGCCCAAGGTTCCCTTCACCTGAGGGAGGAAGTTTAATTAGTCATTGTTTGAAGAAGCTGAGAAAAGCCTGATCCTTGTGTAACTCTGACAAATGTTTCAGGTTTCCCCTCATTGCTGGCCGTGTCTGGAATGAATGAAGTTGTTTTGCAGCTCACTTCCCTGTTGAGTGTGTACATTCGGCCTTCTAATCCTGTAGGTCTAGGTCTCTTCGCCTACTCTGGCTTTTGAAACTGTTTTCTGCCTTCAAATATTGTTACACTGGAGTTCTTCCTGCTAACAGGACTAGGGCTTGGAAGCTGAGAACTTCATTTGAACCCATGATTGTTCAATGATATTTATTTCCTGCTTTTATAACTCAAGAACTCTAAAAACATTTAGAGTGCAAGCAACTTCTCATTACCAAGTGAAACACAGGAAGCTCTTGAACATCTGATATTTCAGCAGTAGAAGTCAGAGTGTCATAGACTTTTCAGCCCTGGCTGGCTTCATCCTGTGATCCTCAGACTTCAGCCTCCTGAGCTAGGGTGATGGGCATGCGCTACTGGTGCTCTTCTAGGTTCAGAACTGTAATAATGTGGCATTACAAGTCAACTGCTTATCACAAAGGGCTTGTGCAACATATTAGGCCTTTCAACATTGGACCTTTCAGAACCCTGTTAGACACAAGGTTATAATGCTAGACTCTGAGAGGCTTTTCATATGGATGGGCTGCACTTTAACCTTGAGCTCTAACTCCAATTCTGGTGTACATAAACATTCATTTTTCCAGAGATTGTGCTAATTAGCAAAAAGGAAAAGTACTTTGCTTAACCCTCACGTTTTTTTTTTCCAGTTTTGTGTCTCAAACTCAAGCCTGGGCACTGTCCCTGAGCCCTTCAGCTCAACACGAACACTCTTCCACTTGACCCACAGCACCACATGTGGTCTTTTTGTGGTTCATTGGAGATAAGAGTCTAACAGATTTTCCTTGCCTAGGCTGTGTTTGAACTGTGGTCTTCAGATCTCAGCCTCCTGAGAAGCTAAGGTTCCTGTTGAGAGCCACAGGCATCTGGCCTGTTGTTTTTGCCAGACCTGGGGCTTGAACTAATGGCCTGGGTACTATCTTTGACCTCCTTTTTCTCAAGCTTAGCGCTGTACCACTTGAGCCACTCCACAGCTTCTGGCTTTTTCTGAGTATGTGGCACTGAGGATTCAAACCTTACCATTCATGCATGCTGAGCCAGCTCTCTACCACTAAGCCACATTTCTAGCCCCAACCTTACAATTTTATCCCTCAACTTGACTATCCCCAAGAAAAGGATTCTGCGTATAAATCGTCTAAAGAAATTCCTATAGGAAGGTTCTAAAGATAAAGAAGACAAAGTTCATACTTGGAGAGACTCTAAATATGTGAAGACTGTGACAAATGCTTCCATTTAATTATGTATCATGTTTCAACACTTAATAAAATATTAATGAAAAAACAGTCAATGTCCTATATTATTCTGTATAAATTTATAATAGAGGTACAGCATGTACTAAATATTATGTGTTTAATAGTACTAAATGCAATAAACAATGAGTAAATGAAAAGTAAAAAATAAAATAAATACAAAATCAATAATAAAAATTATAATATGTAATAAACATACATATGTAAATATATCATATATTACACATAGATAGAAATATCTTTTTCCATTGCAGGGCCTTCCTTCAGATGCTGGGAACTCTAGACTGAATTTCTTTTCCTCAAGGACAGTGAGTTTTCCCTTCACCCATGGTGCAAAAGAGTTACCTGGATGGTCAGATCAAATCCCAGCAATGATGGAAAAACTGGCCCCAGTTCCAAGACAGTGACTTAATTTTTTTTTAAATGGAAGCAGTTATGTTTATTCATTTACATAATCAACATTAAAAACAACGCAGTGTAGAATTTTGTACATCTATTCAGACACCTTTCTTTTACCTCCAAAATGCTTGTCTGAGCACTACTTTTTTTCATTTTTTTATTGTAAAAATGTTGTACAGAGGGGTTACAGTTAAATGGGCATGGTAATGAGTACATTTTCTATTGAGCGTTGTTGCCTCCTGCTTTGTTTCCCCCCTACCATTCCTTCCCTCCCATCTCCACAACTACTCCCCCTGCTGAGCTCAGTGACTTAATTTTTATTTTTGGATTTGCATGGGGTTTGAACTCAAGTAGTGGCAAATCTGCACCTTCCCTCACAGTGCTACATATTTACCAAGACCCTGAGTTCAAATCCCAGGCTAGGAAAGAAAACTGGTAGAAATTCAAAACCAGGGAGCTTTATTTCTTTTTTGATTTAGTTAAATAATTAATTAATGTTGTTATTTATTCTTTATTTTGCCAACACGGGGCTTGAACTCAGGTCATGGCAACTCTGCTTCAGCTTAAATTGCCCTAGGGTGGGGCACCCTCGGACCCATAGCCAATCCAGGGATCGTAGGCCCAGAGGGCTTTCAGGAAGGAAAAAACAGTAGCATAGCACAAAAAGTGGCAAGCTGCAGAGGGCTGAGGGTTTTACATTTTTTTCTTTGCACAGTGACCATCCTGGTCACTGGCTGCAAAGTGGACCTGACCTGCCCTACCTGAAGGCTGGCTTGCTATCAGGGAATCCATAGGCCAAACTGTGAACATCGGCACCGGGTGTAAATCCCAGTACTGACACCTACCAATGGCAGGAGATCACAAAAGACTCGTTCTTATGCATAGGAATACCAATTAAAAGAGTAGTTCATGCTTCGGTCTAGTCTAAAATTGTATACAATAATCCTAGGATGCTGATTGATCTTAATTAATAGGTTATTATGCCTGAAAAGAAAAATATTCCTTCAATGGCAGTATAATAAATGCCTAAGAGTTGGTAGGAATGTAGTAGGTGACATTCAGTCATAGATAGACGGCTCTGGCACTCCTTATTAAAATATATTTATTTGTATACCACCCTCTGTCTATACATATATCACTGTTTTGGCCAAACCTGGGGCTGGATCTCAGCACCTGAGAACCACCTCACAGCTTCATTTGCTAAAGGCTGCCATGCTTACACTCATCCATTCGTGAATTGGGCTTGCTAAACCCTGAGTTCACATCCCAGCACTGCCAAAATTTCAACCTTGGAGTAAGAAGCCAAGTGTGACACATGTTTTCCTTTTCTGTGAGAGTCATGGGTGTCAGGCATGATTGAGAACATATTTACAAATCGGGATGCTGTGATAGGATGTAAACAATGTAATAAATGGTAGAGGGGTCATCAGAGTCAATGAAATAAATGGTAAATAAGTGAATAAAACAAGAAATAAAATGAATAACCACACCCAACAAAATATGGACTGACTATGTGTATGGAAGTATAAATCCTATCTTTAAAATGGATATAAGGAGTATGTTTTCCATCCCTGAGGCTTGAATTCAGGCCTAGGGAACAGGCCTGACTTTCTTGTCTTCAAGCATGTTCAGATTCCCTTCTGTCACGGTGCTGTATATATACCCAGACCTTGAGTTCAAATCCCAGGCCTGGCAGAAAAAATGTCATGAATTGCAAACCAGGGAGCTAAGTATTTTTTTTTAATTGAAGGATATTGGAGAAGCCATAGTCCTGCACAGCAACATAGGCCTACAGTTCGAATACAGTCATACCACTTCCAGATGGTGGGAGATCCTAAGAAATTTGTTCCCATCCACAGGAATAATGATGGAATGTTATCAATATCACAGTTGAATGACATGTTTATGAATGATACTTGTACACAATTAGATTTCATGATTTCAGTCGGCTGATTGATTTTATTTAATATCTTATGAAACATTAAAGAATACTATTTCTCACAGGGACACAATAATTTCAGGACGCTGATTTACTTAATAGTTTATTAAAGATAAAAATAATAACATTAATTACATGGAGGCATAATAAATATCCAGGAATTGGTAGGAATGTAGGCTATATAACTGAACAATGAATAGACATCTCTGGCACTCTGTAAAGATATATATGTATATATATATACACATATATTAGGGTACTACGATCTGCGTGTCAATCTGTTCTTATTTTGTCAACCCCTTGTGCTCGATTTCAGATTCTGGGAACTGCCTATCAGCTCAATTTGTTCCAGGATGGCATGCTGACACACCCCCATTCATTAATTTGGCCCTCTAGGCCTTGAGTTCAGATGCCATTACGCCCAAACAATGAATCATGGAGTAAGAAACTGATGGTGACACATGTTTTCCTTTTCTGGGAAAGTCCTGGGTGTCAAGAATAAGTGGAATTCATAAGCAGATCTATATACTAATTAATCAATGTAACCAGTGTTCTATGTGCCATATTAGTCAATAAAATAAACAGTCAATACATGTTGGGTCTTTGTTTGTCCCTGAAAGATGGATGGTGCCCGGGAATGGTAAGTGCGCCACTCGTCCATTCCCCAGCCTCCCTTAGCCTGGGAGAAATTCAGACACAGTGGGGAGTCATGTCAAGCAAGAACTCGTTTATTACCACACAGCAAGCACGTTTTAAAGGGAAAAACTGGGAGACATGGAAGGGGAGGAAAATGAACCAAACAATCACTGTAAAGGTCATACACTATCAGATTTTAAGGTAAACAATTGGGCTGTGCCCACTCAACTTCCTCTCAGCACCATCTTTGCTGCCCATGTACCCCACAAACACATGAATAAAACAAAAAATAAAATGAATAACTACACTGAATGCAATATGGATTCAACCTATGTATGTAAATATAAATCATATACTTAAAATGTACACAAATAGGTTGTAATCTAGTGCTGGGGATTGATTTCCAACCTAAGGAAAAGACATGAATTTCTTGACTTCAAGAAGGCTAGCTTCCTCTTTCCACACAGTGCAACAGAGTTACCCAGACCATGAGTTCCTATCCCAGTCCTAGCAGAAAAAAATGGCACCTTTATACTATGTGATGCCCAATTCTTAGGTATTTTATTATGCCTCCATTTAATGAACTTGATTGTTTAAATGCTTCATGAAATATTGATTAAAATCCATCAGTGTCCTATAATATAATTCTGTATAATTTTATCCTAGAATTATTTAAGAGCTGCTCATTCAATCATAACATATATCACGTTCCATTGTTATTCATATAGATAGGAATGAGTTTCTAAGGATCTCCTTCCATTTGGAGTTGGCAGGACCAGGATTCCAACTGTGGGCTCCAGCTCCCACCATTTTAACTGGAGGATAGGGAACTCACCGGTCTGTCCAAGAACAGCGAGACCAATGATTAAGCAGGCACCACTGGCTCTCAGCAGTCCTCATGGATGTTTACAAGGCTATGATAGGAGGATCATGGTCAAATTCACACTAGGCAGGAAAGTCCTTGAGATCCCTGTCGTATTTCAGTGCCAACAAAGTCAGAAGTAGAGCCGTGTAGCTCCAGTGGTAAAGGGCTAGCCTGATCCAAAGCAGCTCACAACGCCCCCCCCCCCACACACACACACTGCAGTCTAATTATCTATCTGTTTATATATTGGCCATTCCTAGGGGTTGATTTAAGGTCCTCAAATTTGCCCGCCAACTTTTCTTGCATCTGACTGGTGTGCTAATGTTTACCCACTCACGAAGTGGGCCTGCTAGGCCCTGAGTTCAAGTCACAGAACTGCCAAAAACTTAATCCTGGTGGAAAGCCAATTGTCCCACTTGGTTTCTTTATTGGTGAAATTCCTGGGACTCAGGAATGATGTAGAATACATAGACAAATCTATGTCTTATGTAATAGGATGCAAAAAATATTATATGTGTAATCATATTCACTAAAATATATAAGAAACAAATAAAACACAAAATAAAATAAATACATTAATTGCAATATGCAGTAAAAATGTGTAGGTCAATAAAAATCATGTACTTAAAATATATACGAATATTATTTTTTTGAGTGCTAAGACTTGAATTCAGGCCCTAGAACCAGGCCTGACTTTCTTGTCTTTCAGAATGGTGATCTTCCCCATCCCCCACAGTGCTGCAGATTTACCCAGACCCTGAATTCAAATCCCAGGCCTGGCAGAAAAAATGGCATGAATTCCAAGCCAAGGAGCCTCATAATTTTTTAAAATATTTTTAATGTATGTACGTATGTATATATGTATGTATGTATGTATGTATGTATTTTTCTTTTGTCAAGCACAGGGCTTGAACTCAGGTCATGGAAATTCTGCCTCAGCTTTGATCAATCTAGGCTGGGGTGCAGCCACTGGACCCACAGCCGAACCTGGGTTCCTGGGACCCAAAGGCTGACAAGAAAAAAAATAATTAATGTGACACACACAAAAAAAACTGGCAACTTGAAGATGGCTACAGGTTTTACATTTGTCTTCTTTGCAAGGTGACCATCCTGCATCTGAATGACACGGTTGAAGAATGTTGGTAACTTGGCATTGCTTAAGGCTGGCAGGCTACCAGGCTACCAGGGAAGCCATAGGCCAACATGGCAATACAGGCCCTGTGTTTGAAGCCAGGTCCTGACCTCTACCAATGGAGGGAGATCCTAAGAGTCTCCTTCCTATTCATAGGAATACCGACTGATGATTAGGAATGGCAAGGTTGAATTAGTTGTTTCTGAATACTACTATATAAATAGAGTGATTTTAGGAGGCCAATGGATTTTAATGGATATTTTTGACACATTCAAAGAATACTATTAATCACATGGACACAATAGTTTCAGGACAGTGGTTGATTTAATTAATAATTAAGGATGAAAGCAATAATATTATTACATGGAGGTATACTAAATACTCAAGAATTGATAGGAATGTAGCCTATGTAACCGAATAATGTATAGATATCTCTGGCACTCTATAAAAATCAATATTTATTTGTGTACTACCATCTACTTGTCTATCTGTTCTAATTTTGTCAACTCCTGGAGCTGGATCTCAAGTTCTGGAAATGCTTGTCAGCTCAATATGCCTCAGGCTGGCATACTGACACTCATCCATTCATGAATTGGTCCTTGTAGGCTGTGACTTTAGATGCCAGCACACACAAAAATTGAATTGTGGAGTACGAAGCCCATGGCGAAACATGTTTACCTTTTCTGTGAAAGTCCTGTGTATCAAGTTTGAAGTTTCATACTAGACAAATCTATATCCTATGTAATAAATGCAACAAATATTTCATGTGTAATAACAGTCAATAAAATAAATGGTAAGTAAATGAATAAAACAAAAAATAAAATGAATAAATACACTAAGCGCAATATGGGGTCAACATACGGGGTTCGATTTCAGGGCCTGGGAAGTGCTTGGCAGCTGAATTGGCTAGAGGCTGCTGTGCTGACAGTCAGCCATTCATGAATTGAGCCTGCTAGACCCTGAGTTAGATCCCACCACTGCCAAAAAATGTAATCTTGGAGTGAGAAGCTGAGCGTGACATGTGTTTTCTTTTTCTTTGAAAGTGCTCGGTGACAGGTAGCACGTATAATTCAGATGCAAATCTATATGTAATATATGCAAATCTATATGTAATAGGATGTCATAAATGTAAAAAATGTCATAGGTGGAAGAATTGTCACTACAATAAATGAAAAACAGATTGAATTAGTAGTGAATCATACTAGGATAAAATTAGATACAAAAACTGTAGGATTTGGATTAAGTTTAATATTTTATTAAGTATTACTAGAATAAAAATTGTATGGAAACATAAATACCGAATAATTGGTAGTAACACATGATGCATAATTTAATAATATATAGATATCTGTCTCATCTTATAAAATATGAAATTATGTGTATGGATGTATGTACATATATGATAAAAAATAACAGGATATCGAGTAATTTAGTTAATGCTTTCTTAATTGTTAACTGGAGCACATCATTAAATGGAGACATAATTTGATAAGTAATAATTGGTAGTACTATCTATAAATTAATAATATACAGACATCTTTCTGTGTATATGCTTATATACATCAATCTCTACCTATTTATGCCTCGTTCACTCCTGGAGCTCGGTGGTTAAGTGCTTACCTAGTGAGCATGAAGCCCTGGATTCGATTCCTCAGTGCCAGATAAATAGAAAACCCGGAAGTTCTGCTGTCTTTCAATCAATTGACTTCTACCCTTGAGCACAAATGCTTAGGGACAATGTCAAAACCCTTACTCAAGCCCCAGGACTGCCGCCAAAAAGAGGTACAATGTTCTTACTGCAACTATAGAAGGACAGGACTCCAAATACCACATGACAGAGCAAGCTAGGAGTCTGGTACTGACAGCTTCCACCTAACCTGACTTAGCCTGATATAAACTGCTGCAACCCAGCTACATGGGTTACCCCCATCATCCTGGCTTACCCTGGCTTTCCCCAATATCCTGACCTCTCTGGGGCTTTATAACCTAGCAGGAAGTCTGCTAGACTCTTTGAAATATGGCTCAAATTGTAGAGATCTAGCCTTGTGCAAATGTTATTAGAACAATAATATCCCCAAGCTTTAAGCTCAAGCTCCATGCCTAACCCCCCCCCAAAAAAAAAAAATCCCACTAAACTGTTAGGTGTGAACTTGTGAGATTGTGAAGTGTTCGTCAAAGAATGGTGATATTGATTAGAGCGCCCTAAGTCTAATGACAGCTTGTGGAACAGAGCTATGTGCTGAGTCCTCCATAGGGTTCTCTGTGCTGAGTCCTGCATTGGGTGCTGGGTTCTGAGTCTTTCACAGGATGCTGTGTGCTGAGTCATGCAAAGAGTGCCATGTGCTGTCCTTCACCAGGTGCATTCTTTCATTGGGTCCTTTCATTGTGTCTCCCCACTGAGATGATGATGCAGACAAGAATATTGAGGCTCAGATATGTCTCCATGGCAGGGACAAATTATGTATTACTGAAAACTACTGAGTTGTCTACTGCAGGCAATTGTTTTGTTTTGTTTTTTCTCAGTCATGAACCTTGAAATAGGGGCCTAAGCTCTGACCCATATGTCTTAGGCTCATGGCTAGCACTCAGCCATGTGGAGCCATGGACCCCCTTCAGCAAAGGCCACAGTCTAGGGGTCTATAGCTGAGGTCTCTCATCCTGCCTTCTCAGGAAGCTGAGATCTGAGGATCTGGGTTCCAGATTATCCCAGACACAAAAGATCCCATGAGCCTATTATCTCCAATTCACCACTAATAAACCTGAAGTGGAAGCTAGGTGCTTGTCACTCATGCCTGTCATTCTAGTTACTCAGGAGGATGAGATCTGAGGATCATACTTCAAAGCCAGCCTGGGAAAGAAAGTCCTTCAGACACTTACCTCCAATGGGCCACCAGAAAAGCTGAAATGGTGTTTGGCTCAATTGGTAGAGCACAAGACTTGAGCTCAAGGACAGCACCCAGGCCCAGACATCAACTCCTACAATAATAAACAAAGAGAAACTAACAAACCTAAAGTAGAGGGCTGCGATTGTGCCTTAGGGGTACACTGCTTTGCAAATATGAAACACTGGGTTTGATTTCTCTGGACCACAACAGTAAAAAAAAGCCTGAAGTAGCTCTGTGGTTCAAGTGGGAGAAAGCTAAGATTGTACAAGAGAAACTAGGTACAGTGCTCAGGTCCTGAGTTCAACCTCCAAGAATGGTTTATGTGCCCATGCCCCTGTGCACCCGTGTGCATACACTCTCTCTCTCTCTCTCTCATACACACACACACACACACACACACACACACACACACACACAAACACACACACACAGACTAGAAGTGATGCTGTTACCCAAAATGATAAATCACTGGGCTTCGGCACTGAGCTCATGGTCAGCACCCTGGCCCTGTGTTCAACCCCAAAACCTAGCCACCCAGGTCCCAACTAGGAGAGGTCAAATGTTTCAAAACCTGATGAGATTCACCAGCCCCAGATTACAGGAAGCTTTGTAATATAAGTTATGTGCTTGGATTTCCCAATCTTCCAGAAACCTAGGAGAGGCATCATAGGCCCATCATCACAGGCAATGAAACATGTAATTAAATTCAGTGACCTAGTTGTCTGCCAGGAGGACGCTTGAATTATATTCAGCACTGTATCTGAACACCGGAATATAGTCTCACAAAGGCAGGATAAGTGCACAGGACTTGCCCTGCCATGGGAGGTGGCACAAATGAAGGCTTCCTGTCAAACCAGAGCACTGGTGAGAGAGATAGTTTGGTGTATAAACAGACCTTTTTCTCCTGACCTTCAGAGCCTGCCCAAAATCATCCTCACTATCTGACCCAGATGGAGTTGTTCGTTACACAGCTGTACAAGGGTGAGTGCTTTTGTCTGCCTGTCCAGACAATGAGAGAGACTTCTTCCAGCAGGCCTGGGATGCAGAGAAACCCTCAGGCTACACTGGAAACAGTGAGGGGGGCCCTGGATTATGCACTGTCATGAAAGCAGTCTCTGTTACGAAATCATTTTATTGGATACAAATTTCCTAGCTTTGTGCCATTCATCATAACTACTCTGGAGCTTCACCTATAGGAATACATACATACATACCCAAAGACATGGGGGTACAGGCTCTTTTTGAGGGGGTAGGTCTTGGGGTTGAACTATGAGTCTAGACATTGTCGCTGAGCTCCTTTTGCTCAAGGGTATTGCGTTAACTTTGCATCACAGCCCCACTTCTGGGTTTTTCTGTGATCTCTTAGAAATAACAGTGTCATGGATTTTGCTATACTGGCTGGATTCCAACTCAGATACGCTACCCCTCAGCCTCCTGAGGAGCTGGGATTACAGTGAGAAGCCATTGGCACCTTCTTTCTTTTCTTCTTCATTTTTTAATCTGGACAATCTGACATCTTAACAAGGTCATTCCAATTGTTTGAATTTATAAATTAACTACCCAATGTTCTTTAAAGCTGTTTGCCCTAAGAAGGATTTTTTTCTCCTCATCTTCTCCTCTCAGTCACAGATTTGAAGCCAAAAGTGAGAAACGAGTGTCACAGGATTTGGGAGCAAATGTCCATAGGACACGTCAGTTCTGTCACTTAGCATTGAACTGCACTGAATTTGCTGTCTCAAGATGAGAGGACCAAAAGCTGGAGCGATCCTCATACTGTCTTCATTGCTCCTTTTGTCTGTAAAATGATCTAATAATTATGAGTGTTGTGTGTCTCCAACCTTAATATCTAGAAGACACTAGACACGTCTTCATGTATCTCTTTTTCTCTAGTGCATCTCGAGATTTAGACTAAGGGTTTGTGTGGAGGGGCTCTTTGTTGTATTCCTGAGGAAAGCCGCTTGAATCCTGTTCACGAGATTGCCGTTCAAATTGAGCCTGAGCAGGAATTCTGTGAGAATCTTATCTCCAATAAACCACCAGAAAACCAGAAGTGGAACAGTTGTCCAGAGAGTAGAGCTCCAGCTTTTTTGGGTTAATTTTTATTTATTTTTTATTGTGGAAATACTGTACAGAGGGGTTATAATTATATGGGCAAGATAATGAGTACATTTCATATCAAGCATTGTAGCCTCCTCCTTTCTTTTCCCTTCCCAGGCACCCCTTCCCCTCCAAACCTCCCCTCCTCACTAAATTGTAAAGGTCGTTTTTGACAATAAAACTTGGACTTCTCATCTTTGCAACGGGTCCACCTTTATCCTTATTTGAACGACTTGTTTTTCCCTTTCCCCTCCACAAATTATACCGACATCAAATACACTGAAAGCAGGAGTTATACTGTGGGGGAGGGACATACAAAGCACCAAATAAATAATCTTATAAAAGCGTTAAAAACAAATGCAGGAAAGAAAAAAAGATATAAATACATATCTTAGGCTTCTTTTTCCTAACATCACCTTATCTGACCTTATCTGAACTTTTCTGCTTGACTCATACATATACTCATACAAATAAGGGAACCCATGGGACCTATGCTTCTTTGGGCTTGGCTCACTTCACTTAATATAATTTTTTCCAAGTCTTTCCATTTCCTAACAAATGGGGCAATGTCATTCTGTCTTATGGAGGCATAGAATTCCATTGTGTATATATACCACATTTCCTTGATCCATCATCTACTGAGGGGCATCTGGGTTGATTCCACATCTTAGCTATAGTAAATAATGCTGCAATAAACATAGTTGTGCTGGTAGCTTTAGTCTGGTCTTGTTTGAAATCATTTGGGTAAATGCCCAAAAGTGGGATTGCTAGATCATAGGGGAGCTCTATGTGAAGTCTTTGAGGAACCCCCATACTGCTTTCCAAAGTGGTTGAACAAGTTTACACTCCAAACAACAATGAAGTAAGGTTCCCTTCTGTCCACATCCCCTACAGCATCTGTTGTTATTAGAGTTCTTGATTATAGCCATTCAAACTGGGGTGAGGTGGAATCTTTACGTTGTTTTGATTTGCATTTGTTTTATGTCTAGGGAGGTTGAGCATTTCTTCATATATCTATTGTCCATCCTTCTTTCTTCTTAAGAGAAGTTTCTCTTTAAGTCTTTAGCCCACTTATTTATTGGACAGTTGTTTTTTGAGGATTTGTTGTTGGGGCATTTAATTTTTTGAGTTCCAAATGTATTTTAGATATGAGACCCTTGTCCGTTGTATGGCTAGTGAAGATCTTCTCCCGTTCCATATGCTATTTATTGATCATGCTAGCTATGTCCTTTGCCAACCAGAAGCTCTGCAGCTTCATGCAATCCCATTTGTCCAACCTTTCTTTGATTTGTTGTGATTCTGGGTCCCTATTCAGAAAATTTCAGCCTGTGCCAAGGAGACCTAGGGTTTCTCCTATTCCATCCTGTAAGGTTTTCAGAGTGTCTGCTTTGACCCCGAGGTCTTTGATCCATTTGGAGTTGATTCTGGTGCAGGGTGATGGATAAGGATGTAGCTTTAGTTTTCTACAAGTAGATAACCAATTTTGCCAGCACCATTAACTGAAGCGGTTGTCTTTCTTCCATTCTATTTTGTTAGCTCCCTTATCGAATATTAGATGGCTATTGGGCTGTAGGTTCATTTCTGGGTTTTCAATTCTATTCCATTGGTCCTGAGGTATGTTCTTGTGCCAATACCAAGCTGTTTTGATTACTAGAGTTTGAAATTTGGTATTGATATTCCTCCAGCAGTGTTCTTTATGTTGAGGAGCGTTTTTGCTATTCGAGGTTTTTCGTTGTTCCATATGAATTTTTGGATTGCCTCTTCTATTTCCTTGAAGAATAAGTATCGCATTGAATTTGTAGATAGCCTAGAGAAGTATTGCCATTTTCATGATGTTAGTCTTTCCAATCCAGGAGCATGGGAGGTTTTGCCATTTTCGAAGTTCTGTTTGATTTCCTTTTTCAAGTTTTTAAAATTTTCATCATAGAGTTCCTTCACTTGTTTGGTTAAGTTAATTCCTAGGTATTTTATTTTTTGTGGGGCTATTACAAATGGAGTTGCTTTCCTAATTTCAGCCACACTTTTCTCATTGTTGGCATACAGAAAAGCCATTGATATTTGGGGGTTAATTTGATACCCTGCTACTTTGCCAAAGTTTTGAATCAGCTTGAGTAATTTGGGAGTGGAGTCTATGCGATTCTTTAAATACAAGATCATGTCATCTGCAAAGAAGGAGAGTTTTATTTTTTCTTTCCCTATTTGGATCCCCTTTATGTTTGCATCTTGTCTTATTGCTGTAGCTAGGCATTCTAATACTAGATTGAAGAGAAGTGAAGAGAGTAGACATCCTTGTCTTGTTCCTGAGTTAAGAGGAAATGGCTTTTGTTTTTCACCATTAAGTATAATGCTGGCTATAGGTTTGTCATATACAGCCTTTATTGTGTTGAGGAATATTCCATGGATTCTAAATTTTTCCAAAACTTTCATCATAAAGGGGTGTTGGATCTTGTCGAATGATTATTCTGTCTCTATAAGATGGTTTAACTCATGTTGGTTTAGTTTTGGCATGTCAATATTTGCTAGGAAAAGGTCAATTTCTGCCAAGTTCTCAAACTTATTAGCATGAAGTGTTGAGAAGTATTCCCTTATAATGTTCTGAATCTTGGTTGTTTCTGTGGTGATGTTTCCATTCTCATGTCTGAGTTTATTTATTTGGGTGTGTTCGCTTCTTTCTCTGATAAGATTTGCTAAGGGTCTGTCAATTTTGTTAATTTTTTCGAAGAACCAACTTTTTGTTTTGTTGATTTTTTCTATAGTTTTTTTGGATTCTAATTCAATTAATTCTGATTTAATTTTAATTATTTCTTTCTGTCTAGTGGATTGGGGTTTATCTTGCTGTTCTTTTTCAAGGAGGTTCAGATGTCTCATTAAATTGTTGGTTTCAGATTTCTCCAATTAGTTGATGTAGGAGCTCAGAGCTATAAACTTGCCTCTGATTACTGCCATTGCCGTGTCCCAGAGGAACTGGTAATTTGTGTGCTCATTTTTTTTGAATAGCATAAACATTTGAATTTCCTTTCTAATCTCTTCCATGACCCACTCATGATTCATCAGAGTGTTCTTCATCCTCCATGTGTTACTGGACATTCTTTGGTGACTTTTGGTATTGAGTTCTAATTTTCTTCCCTTGTGGTCAGAAAGAATGCAAGGTATAGATTCAATGTTGCTGAATTTGGACAAGCTTCCTTTGTGGCCCCAAATGTGGTCTAGTTTAGAAATTATTCCATGTGCTGCTGAGAAAAAGGTATATTCTGATACTGCTGTGTGAAGTATTCTGTAGATGTCTATGCAATCTAGTTGATCTATGCAGCTGTTGAGATCTGTGGTTTCTCTGTTGAGTTTTTGCCGAGTTGATCTACCTAGTGGGGAGAGTGGAGTGTTAAAATCCCCAACAATTAGAGTCTTTGGAACTATGTGGGATTTGAGGGAAAGCATTGTTTCATGGATAAATTTGGATCCTCCGTTTTTTGGCGAATAGATATTTAGAATTGTAATATCCTCCTGAAGGAGAGATCCCTTAATTAGTGTGTAGCAATCTTCTTTCTCTCTTTTCACGAATTTTAATTTGAAGTCTATTTTATCTGATATTAGGATTGCAACTCCTGCCTGTTTGTGGGAGCCGTTTGCTTAGTAGATTTTGTTCCAGCCTTTAACATTGAAAATGTGTTTGTTTTTACGGGCAAGATGAGACTACTGAAGGCAGCAGATAGAAGGATCTTGTTTTTTAATCCAACTAGACAGTCTGTCGCTTAATTGCAGAGTTAAGGCCGTTAACATTGATACATTGGACTGAGAGGCATTTGGGAGTTCCTGTATGTTATCCACCTTCTTGGGGGCTGCGAAAACTGGATTCTTCCTATGGTCCTTGGATTCTCAGTTTGGGTGCAGTTTCTTGGCTTTATTGTGGTCTTGTTGGTTTTCTATGTGTAGGACATCTTTAAGAATCTTTTGTAGGGCTGGTTTTGTGGAGATGTATTGCTTCAATTTTTCTTTGCTATGGAAGTTTTTCATTTGGCCTTCAGTTATGAAGGAGATTTTAGCTGGCTACAGTATTCTTGGTTGATATTTGTTTGTTTTTAGGGCTTGGCATACATCATTCCAGACTCTTCTTGCTTTGATTGTCTCTGCTGAGAAATCTGAGGTGAATATAATTGGCTTCCCTTTATAGGTAATTAATCATTTCTCCTTGACAGCTTTAAGGATCTTTTCCTTAGTCTGAATTCATCCTGTGTGGATTATAATATGACAGTGGGATGTCCTATTCTGGTCTGGTCTATTTGGAGTTCTAAAATCTTCTTGTATCTGAATAAGCCTCTCCTTTTGCATGTTTGGGAAGTTCTCTGCTAGGATCCTGTTAAACAAATTTCCTAGACCATTAACTACTGTTTCTAGGTGGTCCTCTACACCCATTTTCCTTAGATTAGGCCTTTTGATGGTGTCTTCCAAGTGTTGGATAAATCTATCATATTTCTCAGACTTGTCTTGGATTGTTGTATGTTCTTTCTCTATAATATCTAGTCTGTCTTTGATCCCTGAGATTCGATCTTCTGCATGGTCTAACCTGCTGTCAACACTTTCTACTTTGTTTTTTATCTCTTTTCCTTCTAATTGGTCAGCTTTGATGACTTCAAATTCTTTGTTGAAGCTTTGATTTAGATCTTCTATGAGCTTCTTTACTTCCTTAATTTGGTGTTCACTGTTTCTTCTCAAATCACTTACTTGATTGGTTATGGTTTCCTTGGACTCCCATTCCTTCTGTTGGGTTCCATTCAGCATTCCATTTGTGGTCTCCCTGACTTCCTTCAGCTCTTTGTTAATAGATTCCATGAATGCCTTTAGTGATCTTTGTGTATTCTCATCCTTCTCTCTCAATCCCTGTATTACTCTTTGCTTAGCTTCCTCACGTTAATACCATTCCTGTAGTTCTCTTTGAGTGTTCTCAGCCTGCTCTTGCCATTCCTGCCTTTCTCTGTGAGTATTCTCAAGCTGCTCACACAAATCCTGTATCAGTTTTTGAGTAGCTTCCTCACATTAATGATATTCCTGTATAAATCTTTGGTTTGCCTCCTCTCTCTCCCTATCATGCTCATACAGTGTCCTTTTTAGGTTTTCAATCTTTTCCTGCATGCCCATTTGTCTGCCTCCATTTACCTTTTGTTTTCCTCCTCTTGCTCCCTATCACCCTCATACAGAATCCTTTGTATGTTTTCAATCTTTTCATTTATCATGTTTGCCACCAGTGTTTGTAGAGCTATTTGAAACTCTCCTCTGGATTATTCATTATCTGTTCTGTCCCCTAATAATCATGAGTGGGAGTTGAGATACCGGACTTGCCATTTTTCTTGTGTTTATCTGACTTACTTTGCTCATTTGGGATGGAAAATAACACCATTTTTGTGCTAGAACACTAACTTAAGGCAAGTATCAACCAAAGTGTGTATTTTCACAGTCAATAATCTGTAGATACAATCTAGTTCAACAGATACCTCTATTCAACATCAAACAACTATATATTAATGGGCTACAAACTGCAAAGAAGAATTTGGTAAACCAGAAATTATTTTTGTGGGTAAACAATAGGAATAGAGTGATGTGGGAAGGCACAGGGAGAGTCAACTAAGTCCTAATCTCAAAGCAGGAAATAGGTTGAATAGGATGAAAGCAGAGAGAGGGAAAAAAAGAAGAAAGGGAAAGGGGAAAAGAGAGACCAGAAAAAATAGAAAAGTAAAAATTAAAAATATTATTCAGAACAAAATCAAAATATTCAGAATAGAACATGAATATAATGACAGAAGGAGAGGGATATAAAGGAGATGTGACAAACTTAAAAATAAAAATACTTAAAATATTATATAGGTATAAAGAGGTAGTACTGCTATTGAGGAATTTAAGTCTAAGAGTTTTTGAATTGAGTAATAAATCTGTGGATTAAGTGTGTACAAAATGGGGGATGTGGTATAATATTCGACTATGGGTTTATCTGAGGAAGTGCAGAACAACAATTAAGTCACCTAAAGAAGAACAAAAGAGAAGAAAAGGTGAAAAGGATAAGAAAGAAAGAAAAAAACTTCAGAAGTTCAGTAGACCTAAACAGAATAAAAAAAATTTAAAAAGAACAAAGCACACACACATATACCCCTAAAATAAAAATTATAAGAGGAAAAAAGTTACTAGAAAACAATTTTTTTCAAAAAAGGTAAAAATTTAAAAAAAAGTTAAAAAGAATTTTTTTTATAAAAGGTACACAAAAAAGTAAAAAAAGTTATTTGATTTTTTGGGGGGAGGGGTGGGAAAAATTCTGTATCTCCCTTGTGTCTGTAACCAGCCTCTTGTTGGAGTCTCTGGTCTGCTTGTGGTGTTTGATTTTCCTGTGGCTTTATTGGTTTCTTAAGTCAGTTTGTTTGAGCAGAAAAATGCTCTGCTTTACCCAGGATTTTGTGATCCTCCTCCCAGCTTAGTTCAATGGAAGGGAGATCTGCTTTGAGTATCACAAAGAGGGAGAGAGCTTTTTTCTCAAGTTTGGAGATGCTGTGATGAGGTTAGGTTCTGGGTAGAGTTGAGGCCTTTCAGCAAACAGTAGCTTTACCCGGGTGCTAGTTTGTGAGAAATTCACAGAGCCCAGACTGGAGCGACTCTTAGGGTTTCTGTTTACTGAATTTCAATTGATTGTCAAGGCTGCTAAAGGGAGGGGCAGCCTCTGGCTCTTATTACTCAGTAAAGAAAGCCACTCCTAGTGTTTGTGCCCAAGCTGAGTGACTTTTCCCTGGGTGGAGGTGAGTCTGGCAGGTCAGTTTAGGTTTTTGTGACCTGCTAAATCACTCTAGCTTTCTTCCAAGGCCTGAGTTGGATCTAGCAGCTCCACCAAACTTTGTCAGTATCCAAGATGGAGATCTCTGGTAGCGGAGGGGGGGGGGTCCCTTCCCTCCTCTGCTCCCTGAGAAGGAATGAGGATGTCTGGCTTATACTCATGTCGAGTCTTGGTTCCTGGGTCGTCTCTGGTCTGTGAACTGCAGGATGAATATGTCTGCTCCTTGTTGGTTCTTGCTGGTTTTGAGTAGAATCAACTCGCCTGCCACGTCTGGCTCCTTCGTCCCGGATTCTCTGATTTGTAAGTATGGCGGGAATGGCCGTATCTGCCACTGCTTCCACCGCAGCGGCAGCTGCTATCAAGTGCTCAGATCTGTCTCCTTGTCTGGATTTTTCCTCTCTGGCCTAACTCTCTGTCCTGTGATGGCACACTTGGTGTGATTCTCTGTCTTAGGACTGTTTACTGGAACTCTAAAACTGCTTTCTATGCGAGAGCTTGTTTAGCCTCCAGCTTCTCCTCCACCATCTTCTAGAGCTCCAGCTTTAAGAGAGTAAGAGGAGCAGGATTCATAGGCCTCACCTGGAAGGAAAGCCTGGTTGGTACTTATGTCCAATTAATGACCAGATGGCTCCCAGTGGAGCTGTGGCAGTGGTAAAGCTTCAGCCTTGGGGAAAACAGCTGAGGAACGCATCAGGCCCTGAGTTTAAGCCCAAGTATGGCCACAAAAAATTTTCAGTGAGCTACCTACTTAGTCTGTATACTACCTCCCTGAATGCAAACAGACCTTATGCAATGCTTCTCCTTTAATTTACTGATTTATTTTTCAGATATGCTCCTTGTGCATACTGCATTATTCTCTTCGTTTCAGGCCCATGGCTTTTCTCCTCCAGGGTTCCAGGCCTGTGTCCTTATATGATACACTGATGCTCTCAGCAGCCTTTATTTACATTTTGTTATGAGTCCAGTGCAGGAACAGTCACAAACCAGGCAGGGGAAGAGAAGATCAGGTTTCGTAGAAGTAACCAGTATTCAGAAAATTAAACTTGGGGATGTAAAATGGCAGCATACTTAGGTAAAAAACTACCATTAAGGAAAAGATGAGGGACTGGGAATGTGGATTCATGAGAGAGTGCTTGTCTAGCATGCAAGAAGCCGTGGGTATGATTTCTCAGTAGTACATACACAGAATAAGCCAGAATTGGGACAGTGGCTCAAGTAGAAGAGTGCTACAGACAATGCTCAGGCCTTGAGCTCAACCCAAGAACTGGCAAAGATATACCTAGGTGTTGGGTTTTCATCTGTCCCACGAAAGACGGATGGGGTCTGAGGAAAGGTCAGTCCAGTGCTGGCCCATTCCCTATAACCCCTCAGCCTAGGAGACCATCAGAAACAGCGGGGAGCCAAATCAAGCAGGAAGAAAAACTCATTTATTAACAGAGATCAGCCCATTTTAAAGCCAAGAAGGTCAGGTGGCATGACAGGGGAGGAAAAGGCACCAATCACTGTCAAGGTCACACCTTATCATGCACCACGGGCTGGTTACACACTGAACTTAAGGCAAATTGGGCTCAGCCCACTCTACTCTCTCAGAGCCATCTTTGCTGCCCATGTGCCTTGCAGATTCCCCCCCACACACACTTTTATTTTTTGTTTTAACAGGATTACATTGGTAAGAATAGCATTTGCCAGGCAGGGGGTTTGAGGCATGTCTGGGGGTTGAGATTCACCAGACAAGGATAGGGAGGGCCCTTGTGCAGGATCCAAGAGCCTGTCCCAGTTACCTCACATCCCCACCTAGTCTAGTAATAAACATCAGTCCCACCACAATTAGAAATGTCCAAAGCAGTTCAATTAATTCCTGGCCATATATAAAAGTCAGTATCAGTATCTCATAAGGTCGTCCTCTTTAGAACATGGGAGCAGCCTTGGTATTGGGAGTTCCACACATGCGGCAAAGTGCATCCTCATGGGCCCCCACATTCAGGCCATTCTACTATAGTCCATAAAAACAAGGAAAATTTAAAAGAAACTGCAGAAATAGCAAAGCAGTCCTGGGTACCTGGTGTCTTTTAAGTAAGCCAGTTCCTTACACATGCCTTTAAGCTAGCACAGGGGTCAAAATGACCTCTGAGATTTACTGTCATTGGCTCCCAACATCATCTCTCCCATCTTTGTTTAAAGAAGTGAACCCACCTGTCTTAGGTTGGGTGGATCGACTTGTCTGCCTTACTCGTCATCGGGAACTTCTTCAGAACAAAGCTGAAGGCCCTGTCTTAGGTTCGTTAGAGTGACACCCCTCTTACCCATCTCTGGCTGCGATTCCTCTCGGGGGAAAATTCATTCACTTGGAGCTTGATCTTATGTAACAGGCTGGCTAAGCTCATAAGAGTTTTGCAATGCACGTATAATGCAAGGAAGGCATAGAAAAACCATTAGCAAAAGCATTACCAGGCCAGGAAATGTTATTACCAGTCCTTTAACATTAGTGAAGGATAGGATAGCAGTCTTTGCCACTTCAGAGTCCAGAGGTGGGGCTTGTAACAAAAGGTGGTTGTTTACCAATAAGTATGGATTCAATGCCGCTATACAAGCAATTAGTAAAAGAACAATTAAAGCAGGTAATATTAAAATGACATAGGGTGATGATCAAAATGAAGGTCAGGCCACCAAGTCAAAGGGACAGCTTCTCTTGTGGTGCTATTGAAGATTTCCGCATTACCAGTGCTGATCACTGTCCAGGTCACCTGTTGAGAGATTGATGCAGATTCCATAGGGCCATTGCAAGGACTGGGAGGGTCAGGACAGCCAGCAGCTGGAGTATCACCATCTGTAATTGTAAGAGAATACAAGAACTTCTCAAGGGCTGATTGCCCTTGGGGATGGTTAGTGGTTATCTTTCTGGCATTTCTCTTTTAAACACAAGCCTCGGCCATGGCTGTTTTTCTTTCCTTGTTAGTTAGTTTATCCTTGGGCATCCTCCTGTATAGAGGAGATGGGTAAAAACTTAAGGTTCCTGGCAGGGATCCAAATGGGGGCTGTCTCCCCTATGGGAAAAACGCATGCAAATTCCCTTGCCATAGTACTAGTGGGTCAGGTCTTCTCCATTGTTGTGTCAGGGGGATAGAAAAAAACAGTCTTTCACAACCAAGGTATATTCTGAAGGTATAGCAGGAGTCCAGGGCATGCCTCTTAGGGGCATTCCTACTAGCTCCTTCCTTTCATTTACCTTATGGAGATCTTGGAGCATAAGCCAAGCACTGGAGGCTTTTTGAATAACAAATACCGGTGTTAGGTTTGCTCAAGGGCCACTGTTCCACCCAGATTGGGCTTCCCGCCTTCCACCTAATGGGAGGTAATCTGGGGGCAGTGGTCTTTTACGATTGGGGTGCACCTGAATGGGTCCTCTATGTTCTTCTATGTAATTATTAAAGTTAAAAACATCCTTTTCCTTAAATCCCTCTAGATCCTATTTAAACCTTTGTGCTTCATCCTCATCCATTATATCATCATAGGATGCTTGATGGTCTGGTGTGTCCACGGCATCCATTTGTCTTAGCATGTCTTGCCCTAGTAAATTGGCAGTGAGGTTTTTTTTGCCACTAAAGGGCATATCTTTTCCTGTTCTCCATCTGGGCTAGTCCATGTCATAAGGGCAACCATCTCTAGGGACTGGGAGTTGCCCCCTACACCCAATATCAGGAGCCCAGATGCAAGCTTCCCGTCCAAGGGCACTTCCTTCTCCCTGAGTATAGTTTGATCTGCCCCAATGTCAATTGAGCAGTGAAACCTATTTCCGCCTAAGAGAGTATTCATTTTAGGATGGAGTCCTTCCACCAGGGGGACGTTCCAATGGGCCTGGGTCGTCCTGCCACAAGGCTGCCTGGACCTCACAGCAGAGGGGGTTCCTCCTTGAGTTAGTGTGGCTGGAGGATGCCCCTCTGCAAGTTTAAAGGCTTCCTATCTAAATCAAACTTGTATCCCTGCCTGCCCCTGGGGCACAGTGTAGGGAGAGGTTTGCCCCAGGCCGGTCAGCAGGGGATTGTTGTCCCTCTTAAAGTGCTCCTCCTGCCTTCATTTAAAACAAGTCCCTCTCCCAGATGATCTTGGGGTTGCTTTGCCCTGGGCTGCCAATGCCTGGGTAATAGCCTCAGTCATTGCAGATGTCTGAGCCTGTAAAGCTAAAGCTAATGATTGGAACTGGTGTTGTTGCATTCCCACATCCTGGGAGGCCATCACTCATCTACCCAGGGAACTCTCTCTCAATCCCTTGCAGGCCATGAGGTGGTCTGCATTCATCCCTTCCCACACCAGCAGCTTTACAAACTGATCCTGGAGGTTCCCTGCTGGCAACTTGTGGTGAATGTTCGATTGGATTCGGTATATGAAATCTGGTAGAGGCTCACCTGGTTTTTGTCCCACTCCTGCTATGGGGGACTCGGTAGGCCCATCATCCAGTTTGTACAACGCGGCAAGTCCTGCCTGCCTCACCTGGTCACAGTACGGGCCAGGTATTGTGGCCTGTTGGACGTCAGTGGAGTACCCTTCCCCCATCCCTGCTAACATGGCATAAGTAATAGGTATCGCGGGTTGAGCCTGCCAGTTATTCTCCACCCACACTCTGTATTCCTCCATAAAGAAAGCACACCTCCTCAAAGAAAGCACACCATTTAATAAACTGAGAACTAGTAAGGACGGCTTTGGCCACATCCAACCATTCCTTAAGGACACATGGGTTATAAGCAATGTCCTGTGATAGGGTCTGGGCCCAAGGGGAGTTTGAGCCATCCTCTCCCACTGCCTTGTGGAGCTCTTTAAAATCCTTAGCTTCCCATGGATACTATTCCAAGGTCCTGTTAGACCCTGGTGACAGATTGAACAGATACACTTGGGGAAGGGAATCCTGTGGCCTAGAATCCAGGCTCTCGGGTGGCCCTTCCTGTCCAGGGTAGGTCTTCCAATAGGTTACTTCCCCAGCCCTTGGCCCCTCCATGGGGTAGGGGTCTCGGTCTTGCAAGTCCCACTCGCAGGTCTCGTAGGGTGCCGTACCTCCCCTCCAATTGGGGGAATAGAGAGGGGGCCTAGGACCGTCAGGATCATCCGAGTCAGAGGGGTTAACTTTCACCCTCATTTGACTTCCACTGTGCATGTTTCAGTGTGTTCTTGGTCGAATTTGACCCATTCCTTTTCCTTCTCACTTCCCAAGTCCTCCTGTTCTCTTTCTAGGCCTAATGTTGCCTCCTCCTCCTTCTTCTTTGATACAGCATTACCCATACTTATAGTTTCACTTACCTCAAGAGACTGCTTAGCCTCGGCCTGTATCTTTTCCTTTCTTGCCCCACGTTGGGCGCCAGATGTTGGGTCTTCGTCTGTCCTACCAAAGACAGATGGGGTCCGAGGAAAGGTCAGTGCGGTGCTCGACCATTCCCTAGTCTAGTCAGCCCAGGGAACAATCAAACACAGCAGGGAGCCAAATCAAGCAGGAAGAAAAACTTGTTTAATAACATAGAGCAGCTCTTTTTAAAGCCAAAAAAAGGCGAGTGCCCTGGCAGGGGAGTAAGAGGAACCAATCACTGTCAAGGTTACACCCTATCATGCACCAAAGACTTCACAGGCTGTTTCTGCACTGAACGTAAGGCAAATTGGGATCAGCCCACTTTAATCTCTCAGAGCCATCTTTTCTGCCCATGTGCCCTGCACCTAGGTAGAATGGTAGGTAGGTAGGTAGACAGACAGACAAAGAAAGAAAGAAAGAAAGAGAGAAAGAGAGAGAGAGAGAGAAAGAAAGAAAGAAAGAAAGAAAGAAAGAAAGAAAGAAAGAAAGAAAGAAAGAAAGAAAGAAAGAAAGAAAGAAAGAAAGAACGAAAGAAAGAAAGAAAGAAAGAAAGAAAGGAAGGAAGGAAGGAAGGAAGGAAGGAAGGAAGGAAGGAAGGAAGGAAGGAAAGAAGGAAGGAAGGAAGGAAGGAAGGAAGGAAGGAAGAAAGGAAGGAAGGAAGGAAGGAAGGAAGGAAGGAAGGAAGGAAGGAAGGAAGGAAGGAAGGAAGAAAGAAAGAAAGAAAGAAAGAAAGAAAGAAAGAAAGAAAGAAAGAAAGAAAGAAAGAATGAATGAAAGATAGAAAGATGTTAGATGAATCTGGTCTTGGATTTCAGGAGGAAAGAAGGGAACATTTCCCAATCATTAGGCCTTACGCAGTGTACCAGGACACCAGCATCGCCTTCACACAACCACAGAGCAGGAAGACTGTCTCTTTCCCACTTCTCAGGCAGCAAAGGGCCCCAGAGACAATTGAGCAGAGCCAGGTTCTAACTCCAGTGCTTGGAGAAAGAAGAGAAACAACCCTGACTGTAGTGGGCCTGGGGATTCGCAATAATTATGTGGAGAATGAAGGAAGGAGAAAGGACTGGCAGAGATAGAAAGGCCTTCAAATCTGACAGATGGGGAGTCAAAAACCCACTCCCTAAGACCAGAGAGCAGGGTTTTTCTACTTTGTTCCTCCCCTCTCCACCACTAAATTGGCTCTCTATTGTTAACCTAAAGATATCCTGATACTCCCTTCACCTGTGGAAGAAAGGTTAATTAGTCTTTTTTTGAAGAGGCTGAGAAAAGCCTGACCCTAGTGTAACTCTAACAAATGTTTCAGGTTTCTCCCCATTGCTGGCAGTGCCTGGAATAAATGAAATGGTTTTGCCGCTCATTTACCTGTTGAATGTGTACATTCTGCCTCCCAATCTTGTAGGCCTGGTCTCTGCACCTATCCTGGCATTTGAAACTGTTTTCTGTCCTTCAATTTCAATGATACACTGGAGTTCTTCCTGCTACCAGGGCTAGGGCTTGGATCCTGAGAACTTCATCTGAACCCAGGATGGGTCAATAATGTTTCTTTCTTGCTTCTATAGATCAAGAACTCTAAGAACATTTAGAGTGAAAGTACTTCTCATCACCAAAGGAAACACAGGAAGCTCTTGAACATCTGACCTTTCAGAAGTGGAAGTCAGAGTGTCATAGCCTTTTCTGCCTGCTTGGCTTCACCCTGTGATCCTCAGACCTCAGTCTCCTGAACTAGGATAACGGGCTTGAACTACTGGTGTTCTGCTAGTTTCAGAATTGTAATGACTTTGACAATACAAGTCAACTGCTTATCACAAAGGGCTTGGGGAGCATATTAAGCCTTTCAACATTGGACCTTTAAGAACCATGTAGGACACAAGATTACAATGCTAGAGTCTGAGAGGCTGGGCATATGGATGTGTTACACTTGAACCTTAAGCTCTGACTCCAATCCTAGTATACATCAGTGTTCATTTTCCAAAGAATGTTCTGATAATTAGCAAATAGGAAAAGTACCTTGATTAACCCTCATTTTTTTCCCAATTGTGTGTTTTGAACTCAAGCCTGGGCACCGTCCCTTAGCCCCTCAAGTCAAGGCAAACACTCTACCACTTGAGCCGCAGTGCCACATGGGGTCTTTTCGTGGTTCACTGGAGATAAGCGTCTAACAGGCTTTCCTTGATTAGGCTGTCTTTGAACTGTGATGTTCAGCTCTCAGCCTCCTGAGAAGCTAGAGTTCCATGTGTGAGCCACTGACATCTCATCTATTTTTTTTGGCAGTCCTTAGGATTGATTTTAGGGCATGGGTTCTGTCTCTGAGCTCCTTTTCCTCGAAGATAGCCACTTGGGCCACTCCACAGCTTCTGGATTTTTCTGAGTATGTAGTACTGAGGATTAAACCCTGGCATTCATGCATGCTAAGCGAGCTCTTTCCCACTAAGCCACATTTCTAGTCCCACTCTTACAATTTTATCCCTCACTTGCCTATCCTCAGGAAAAGGTTTCTGACTATAAATCATTTAAAGAAATCCCAATAGGAAGATGTCCAAAGATTGTACAAAGCTCATACTTGGGGAAGAATCTAAACATGTGAAGACTATGACAAATGCTTCCATTTACTTATGTATTATGTTTCAACACTTAATAAAATATTAATAAAAATGAGTCAATATCCTAAATTATTGTATAGAATTTTATTATAGATGTGCAAATTGTAATATTGTGTATATAATAATACTAAATACAATAATCAATCAATAAATGAATAAAAGTAAAATAAAATACAAAATCAATAATAAAAACCATAATATGAAATTAACATACATATGTAAGTGTATATCATATATTAAACATGTATAGAAACATTTTTTGCATTGCAGAGCCTTCATTCAGGGCCTGGGAACTCTAGCCTGAATTTCTTTTCCTCAAGGACAGTGAGCTTCGCCTTCACCCATGGTGTAATTGAGTTACCTGCTCAGTGATCTCAAATCCTAGCAATGGCAGAAATACTGGCCCCATTTCCAAGACAGTGACTTTTTTTTTAATGGAAGCAGTTATGTTTACTCAGTTCCATACTGAACATTAAAAAAAAGCAATTTGGAATTTGTACAACTATGCAGACATCCTTTCCTTACCTCTAAAGTGCTTCTCTTTTTTTGTACTTTTTTTTATCGCAAAAGTGTTTTACAGAGGGGTTACAGTTACAGGAGCAAAGTAATGAGTACATTTCCTATTGAAAATTGTTGACTTCTCCTTTTTTTTCCCTACCATCCCTTCCCTCCCATCTCCACAACTACCTCACCCTGCCGAGGTTAGTGACTTAGTTTTTCATTTTTGGTTGACACGGGGTTCCAACTCAAGTAGTGGCAACTCTTCCCTCATACAGCTACAAATTTACCAACACCCTGATTTCAAATCCCAGGCTAGCAAGGAAAACTGGCAGAAATTCCAAACCATGGAGCTTTATTTTTATGTAGTTAACTAATATTTTATTTATTTATTTATTTTTTGACCATCCATGAGGCTTGAACTCAGGTCCTGGAAACACATCCTCAGCTTGGATCTTCCAAGGCTGGGGGACAGTCTCCAGACCCATAGCTGATCCTGAGATCCTTGGCCCAGAGGGCTTGCAAGAAGAAAAAAGAAGCTGGAAAGCACAAAATTGGCGAGCTGCAGAGGGCTGGCATTTTGCGATTTTTTTTTGGCATGGTGACCATCCTGGGTCTGAATGACATGGCTGCAAAGTGTACCTGACCTGCCATTGCTGATGGCTGGTGGGCTATCAGTGAAGCCATAGGCCAACCTGTCAACATAAGCCCTGGGTCCAAATCCCAGTCCTGACACCAATGGCAGGAGATCACACGAGACTCATTCCTATGCATGGGAATACCGATTGAATGAGTAGTTCATGCATCCGTCTAGTCTAAAATTGGATGCAATAGTCCTAGAATGTTCATTGATCTTAACGTATAGTTTATTAAGCATGAAAAGAATAATACTCCTTCAATGGTGTGATAATAAATACCTAAGAGTTGGTAGGAACGTAGTTCGTGTCATTCAATCATAGATAGACAGCTCTGGCACTCTTTAACAATATATATTTATTTGTATACCACTGTCTGCCTATCCATGTATCGCTGTTTTGGCCAAACCTGAGGGTCGATCTCAGCGCCTGGAAACCACTTTACAGCTTCATTGGCTAGAGGCTCCCATGCTCAAACTCACCCATTCATGAATTGGGCCTGCTAGGAACTGAGTTCAGATCCTCACATTGCCAGGCAAGATGGAGAACACATATAGAATCTAGATTCTATTTGATAGAATGTAAACAATGTAATAAATGGTATAGGTGTCATCAGAGTCAATAAAATAAATGGTAAATAAATGAATAAATCAAGAAATAAAATGAATAAATGCACCAAACCCAATAAGGACTGAACATCTGATCGGAAGTATAAATTCTATCATTAAACTGTCTATAAGGAGTATCTTTTCCAGGACTGAGGCTTGAATTCAGTCCCCCTAGGAGGAGGGAATGGCGGGGGATCCTGAGATACTCGTTTCTGGACCTAGGAAGAGTCATGGCAAGCGATCGATTTCCTCCTTGAATGAGTAGTTCATGCATGGCGCGAGTAGGAAATGATACTCAAGACTCATGGGGTATAGATTATTTGTAAAGAAGAGTTAATGAAGAATGACAATAATAATCACAGACATGAAATGGATGCATCAGAAAAGATCCAGATTGGATTCCATCACATGTCACCATCAATCCTACTCTATACAAATATGTACTTATTTGCATTCTACCTTCAGCTTATTAATGGATGACTATTGTGCTCCACACTCTCCCCCCAGGGGGGCTCAAACTCAAGTACTGGGAAAGCCTAGCTCCTTCGTCGCTCACAGGCTGGTGTGCTCATGTGGACCCATTCACCAATTGGACCTGCTAGGCCCCGAGTTCAGATCCCAGCCCTGCCAAAAGATTCATCTTGATGTCACAAGCCAATTGTTGATATGTTTTCCTTTCCAGTGCAAGTCTTGGGTCTCAGCAAGGATGGAGAATGCATGGGCCACCCTGTGGTCATGGGAATAAGTTGTTATCCATATCAGCCCAGTTATACCTGTCATCATATACATAAGAAAATACACAATACATCCATGAATAGCATACAAAATAAACACAATAAGTACACTCAATGCACGATGCAGTCCACACACGGATGTGACTATACATCCCATATTTCAATGATGCATTGAGCACTATTTTGGCCTCAAGTTCCTGGGAAGAGCCCATCTCCGTAGTGGTTCAAAGTCTGGTGTGATCACGTGGTACAATTGGGCAGTTGGGCCTCCTAGGCCTCGAATTCGAATCCCAGCACTGCCAAAAATTCACCCTGATGTGAGAAGCCAGGCATTGCACCTGTTTTCCTATGCTGTGCAAGTTCTGGGTCTCAGCCAGGATGGATAATATGTAGACAACTCTATACTCATGGGAATAGGTTGTCTTCCAGTTCACCACAGTTATATGTCAACGTATACTCAAGAAAATACACAATACATCAATGAATAAGACACAAAATAAAGAGAACGAATACACCAAACGCAAGATGCAGCCCACCCATGTTTGAAATATAGATCCATTGTTTAATTATGAATTTAAGACTATATAGGCCCCCCACCAGGGCTCAATCTCAGGTCCCGGGAATGGCCTAGCTCATTAGAGGCTCACAGGTTGCTGTGCTTACCATGACCCATTCACCAATTGGGCCTGCTAGGATTTGAGTTCAAATTCCAGCACTGCCAAAAGATTCATTCTGATGTGAGAAAACCAAGGTTGCATATGTTTTCCTGTTCTGTGAATGTCCTGGGTCTCATCGAGGATGGAGAATGCTATATAAGCAAATCCATAGCCATGGGAATTGGTTGTCATCCATGTCAACACAGTTATATCTGTCACCATATTCAAAAAAATGCACAATACATCCATGAATAAGACACAAAATAAAAAGAATAACTACACTGAATGCAAGATGCATACCACTTCTGTAGGTAAAGAGAGATCCTATGTTTAAAAAAGGTGGGCTTGCTATTTTGTCCAGTGCTGGGGCTTCAAATCAGGCCCTAGACCATGCCTGGCCTTCTATTCTTCAAGGATGGTGAGGTTCCCCTTCACCCACAGTGCAACAGAACTACCCAGACTTGAGTTCAAATCCCAGCACTGACAAAAATTTCATCCTGATGTCATAAGACAGTTGTTGCACACGTTTTCCTCTCCTGTGAAAGTCCTGAGTCTCAACCAAGAAGGGGAATTCATAGGCAACACAATAAGCATAGGAACAGGTTGCTATCAATGTCAGCAAAGTTATACCTGTTACCTATTTAGTAAAATACACAATACCTCCATGAAATAGAGACAAAATAAGGAGAAGTTCTCTAAATCCAAGATTCTGTTGACACATGTATGACAATATAGATTGTATGTTTAAAATTATTAATTTATGACTATAGTGGACGACCCTGGGGATCAATGTCAGATCCTGGGAATGGCCTAGATCTTTAGTTGCTCACAGGTTGGTGTGTTCAAATTGACTTATTGGCCAATTGGTCCTACTAGGCCCTGAGTCCAGGTCCCAGCACTACCAACAAGTGGGTTGTGGAGTAAGAAGCCCAGTATGAAACTTGTTTTCCGTTTCTCTGAATATCCTGGGTGATCCTGAGAATATTGGCATGATGGAGAACATTTCCACAAATCTAGATGCTCTGTGACAGGATGTCATCAATGCAATAAATGGAATGGGTATCATTATAGTACAATCAATGGTAAATAAATGAATAAAACAAAAATTTCAATGAACAACCACACCAAACATGTATGGACTGAACATCTATAGGTAAGTATAAATCCTACTTTCACAATCTATATAAATAATATGATTTCCAGGGCTGGGCCTTGAATTCAGGACTAGTGAACAGGACTGACTTTCTTATCCTCAAGTACAGTGATCTTCCCCTTCATCCACATTTCTGCAGATTTACCCAGATCCTGAGTTCAAATCCAAAGCCTGTTAGAATAAACATCACAAATTGCAAGCCAGGGAGCTAAATTTTTTATTTTACTTTTCTCAGTGCGGACTTGAAGTCAGGTTGTGGCAACTGCCTCAGCTTTGATCACCCTAGTCTGGGGTGCAGCCACTAAACCTACAGCTGCTTCTGGGATCCTAGACCTCCAAGTCTTGCAGGGAAAGCAATGCACAGAAAAAATGTGGCCTTTTTATGTTTTCTTCCTTTGCACGGTGACCCTCATGGGTCTGAATGTCACTGTTGCAAAGTGTACTTCACCTTGCATTGCTGAAGGGAAGCCATAGGCCCACGTGGCAATATAGGCCCTGATTTCGAATCCCCCTCCTAACACCAACCAATGGCAAGAGATACTAAGAAAGTGGTTCCTATCCATAGGAAGAACAAAGGAATGTTATCAATGTCAAGGTTCAATGAATTGATCATGAATGATGCTCCTATAATTTTAGACAACATCATTTCAGGAGGCTAATTGATTTTCTTTAATATTTATGAAGCATAAAAAGAATATTATTACTTACAGGAACACAATAATTTCAGGACACTGATTGATTTCATTAATAGTATAAGGAATAAAACAATAACATTAATTACATGGACGCATGATTAATACCCAGGAATTTGTAGGAATGTAGTCTATATAATTGAATAATGTATAGACATCTCTAACACTCTATAAAAATACATACTTATTAGCGTACTGCCATCTGCATGCCACCTGTTCTTATTTTGCTAACACCTGGGGCTTGATCTCAGGTGCAGGGAAGAGCCTGTCAGATCAATTTGCCCCAGGATGGCGTGTTGACACCCACCTATTCATGAATTGGGCCTTGTAGGCCATGAGTTCAGATGCCAGCACTCTGTAAAAATGAATTGTGTAGTAAGAAGTTGATGGTGACACATGTTTTCCTTTTCTGTGAAAGTCCTGGTGTCAGGTATGAAGTGGAATACATATGCAGACCTATATCTTATGTAATCAATGTAATCAATGTTTTATGTGCCATAATAGTCAAAAAATGGTCAATACATGAATAAAAAATATATGGAGTCAATATATGTATATAAATGTAAATCATATATGTAAATTGTACATGAATAGGTTGTTTTCTAGTGGTGTGGATCTATTTCAGGCCTAAGGAACAGACTGGAATTTCTTGACTTGAAGGAGGCCAGCTTCCCCTTCCCACAGAGTGCAACAGAGTTACCAAGACCATAGGTTCCAATCCCAGTCGTGGCAGAAAAATGGCACCTTTATATTATGTATTAGTATAGTAATTCTTAGGCATGAATGTGATTGTTTAAATGCTTCATAAAGTATTAACTAACATTGATCAGTGTCCTCTAACATAATTTTTTATAATTTTATCCTAGAATCATTCAATAACTGCTCTTTCAATCATGACATACATCATATTCCATTGATAATCATATGGACAGATATAAGTTTCTTAGGATCTCCTTCCATTTGGAGGTGGTAGGACCCGGATTCCAACTGTGGGCTACAGCTCCCACCACTTAAACCCGAGGATCGGGAACACACCAGTTTGTCCAAGAACATCAGTAAGACCAAGGATTAGGCAGGAACCAGTTGCTCTCAACAGTCTCCCTTTATACTTACAAGGCTGTGATGGGAGGATCATGGTTGAAGTCACCCTATGCAAGAAAGTCCAACTTCAAGGCCAACAAAGCCAGAATCCCTGTGGCTCCAGTGTGGAACGCCAGCTTTGAGCAAAAGCAGCTCACAGACTGTGCCCATATACTCAGTTCAAGGTCTGGGACTGGGAACAAAGAGACATACACAACAATCTGTGCAGCCATCCGGCTAAAGCAGGTCACCCTCTTGTCTCCATCTGAATTGGACATTGTTCCCTGGGATAAGGGGTAGAGGAGCTGATACCTTCTTGACTCAGCCCATGCTGCTTGCATCACAGGATTCTGGCCACACCCCCATTCTTTCATGGTTCTTTCTGACCAATGAGATACAATAATGGTGGCCACGCCCACATTCCATTCTGCCTGGTAGCACCAGGATTCCCTCTGTTAATTTACATCACTACCAGCAGTTGAGGAAGGTAGAGATGGCTGGTTGGTGAGGAAGAGACCCAAGGAGACGAATATAGAAGGAAATTGGAATGTCTGCCCACACCCCAGCCCCCTCCCCGCCTTCCCAAGTTTTGGAATTTCAAACATCAGGCAATGGCACCCTGCCAGGCAGCTTAAAGCCCCAACCTGGTCCCTGACCCTGGTTCTCTGCTCTGCGGCCATGTGTCTGCAATGCCACTGCCATAACTGCTCGCCCCACCTGGAGCAGCCTCAAGCAACTTCTCCCAGCAGCACATGTGAGGGGCTGCCCCAAAACCACCCCTACCCTGGGTCAGACACCACCTGGGGGCTCCATGTCTCCCTATTTGTGTCCTCTCCCTGGCTCTGAGGAGCCACCTTTCTGTCTTGGGCATTTCTGAAACAGAGCCTCAATATATGCCCTGGCTGGGCTGGATCGAGGTCCTCCTATCTGTGACAGATATGCTCCACCAGGCCTGGTACTCTGTAGTTGGGATGGTAGACATGTAGCAACATGCACAGTCACCGATTTAGATGGATTTTCCCAAACTTTTCGACCACAGCAGCTGATTCTTTCTTTTTCTTTTTTTTTTATTGTGAAATTAATGTACAGAGGGTTTAAAATTACATGGGCAAGATAATGAGAACATTTCTTATCAAGCATTATAGCTTCCTCATTCGTTTCCCCTTCCCATCCCATCCTCCCCCCGCCTCCCTACTGGACCATCCCCCTCCCCCTATCAAAGTTGTAAAGTTCATTTTGGACATTTGACTTCTACATCTCTTTGTTGCCATGGGTCCACCTGTAATCCCTATTTAAACAATTTGTTTTTTCCCTTCCCCTCCATAAATTATAACAACATCAAATACAGTGAAAGCAGGGATTATACCGTGGGGAAGGGACATAAAAAGCAACAAAGAAATAATCTTATCAATGTATTAGAAACAATCATATGAAAGAAAAAAAAATTGAATACATGTGTTAGGGTTCATTTCTCTAACATCATCTTATCTGACTTTTCTGTTTGACTCAGACATATACTAGTTTTTGCAAATAAGGGAAACCATGGGACCTATGTTTCTTTGGGCCTGGCTTACTTCACTTAATATAATTTTTCCAAGTCTTTCCATTTTCTAACAAATGGAGCAATGTCATTCTTTCTTATGGAGGCATAGAATTCCATTGTGTGTATATACCACATTTTCTTGATCCATTCATCTACCCAGGGACGTCTGGGTTGGTTACATATCTTAGCTATGGTAAATAATGCTGCAATAAACATAGTCGTGCTGGTAGCTTTAGTGTGGTCTTGTTTGTGAACATTTGGGTAAATGCCAAAAAGTGGGATTGCTGGGTCATAGGGAGCTCTTTGTGGAGTCTTTTGAGGAACCTCCATACTGATTTCGAAAGTGGTTGAACAAGTTTACATTCCCACCAACAATGAAGTAATGTTCCCTTCTGTCCACATCCCCTCCAGAATCTGTTGTTATCAGAGTTCTTGATTATAGCCATTCTAATTGGGGTGAGATGATGTATCTCAATGTTGTTTTGATTTGCATTTCTTTTAAGGCTAGAGAGGTTGAGCATTTCTTCATGTGTCTATTGGCCATCCTTCTTTCCTCTTCAAAGAAGTTTGTCTTTAAGGCTTTAGCCCACTTATTAAATGGGCAGTTGTTTCTTTGAAAATTTGTTGTTGGGGCATATAATTTTTTGAGTTCCAGGTATATTTTAGATATGAGACCCTTGTGTGTTGTATGGCTAGTGAAGATTCTCTCCCAATTCTTGGGCTTTCTATTGATCTTGCTAGCTATGTCCTTTGCCATGGAGAAGCTCTGCAATTTCATGCAATTCCATTTGTCCCACCCTTCTTTGATTTGTTGTGTTTCTGGGTCCCTATTCAGAAAATTTCAGCCTGTGCCAAAGAGAACTAGGGTTTCTCCTATTCCATCCTGTAATGTTTTCAGCGTGTCTGCTTTGACTCCAAGGTCGTTGATCAATTTGGAGTTGATTCTGGTGCAGGGTGATATATAAGGATCTAGCTTTAGTTTTCTACAAGTAGTTAACCAATTTTGCCAGCACCATTTACTGAAGAGGTTGTCTTTCTTCCATTCTATTTTGTTAGCTCCCTTATCGAATATTAGATGGCTATTGGTCTGTAGGTCCATTTCTGCATTTTCAATTCTATTCCATTGGTCCTGAGGTCTGTTCTTGTGCGGGTACCAAGCTGTTTTGATAACTGTTGCTTTGTAGTAGAGTTTGAAATTTAGTATTGATATTCCTCCAGGACTGTTCTTTCTGTTGAGGATCATGTTTGCTATTCGGGGGTCTTTTATTGTTCCCTATGAATTATTGGATTGCCTCTTCTATTTCCTTGAAGAATGAGGTTGGAATATTGGTAGTGATCGAATTGAATTTGTAGATAGCCTTGGGAAGTATTGCCATTTTCACGATCTTGATCTTTCAATCCAGGAGCATGGGAGTTTTTACCACTTTCTAAGATCTCGTCTGATTTCCTTTTTCATGTTTTTAATATTTTCATCATACAGTTCCTTCACTTCTTTGGTTAAGTTAGTTCCCAGGTATTTTATTTTTTTGTGGGGCTATTAAGAATGGAGATGCTTTCCTAATTTCAGCCACACTTTTTTCATTGTTGGTATACAGAAAAGCCATTGCTTTTTGAGTGTTAATTTTATGTCCTGTTACTTTGCCAAAGTTTTGAATCAGCTTGAGTAATTTGGGAGTGGAGTCTATGGGATTCTTTAATTACAAGATCATGACAACTGCAAAGAGGGAGAATTTTATTCTTCTTTCCCTATTTGAATTCCTTTTAGGTTTGCATCTTGTCTTCTTCCTGTAGCTAGGCATTCTAATACTAGATGGAAGAGAAGTGGAGAGAGTGGACATTCTTGTCTCATTCCCAAGTTAAGAGGAAATGGCTTTAGTTTTTCACCATTAAGTATAATGCTGTCTGTAGGTTTGTCATATACCACCATTATTGTATTGAGGAATGTTCCATGGAATGAATCCTGTTTGACTGTGGTGTAGGGATTTTTGGATGAATTGTTGAAGTCGATTGGCCAAAATTTTGTTGAGAAGTTTTGCATCAATGTTCATCAAAGAAATGGGTCGATAGTTATCTTTCTGTGATTAGTCCTTGCCTGGTTTGGGGATGGGGGTAATTATGGCTTCATAGAATGAGGTCAGTAGTGAACTTTCTCTTTCAACTTCATTGAGGAGTTGGAGGAGTATTGGTATGAGGTGTGTTTTGAAGGCCCTATAGAATTCTGCTGTAAAGCCATCTGGTCCTGGGCTTTTTTTAGATGGGAGTTCTGTTATTACTGTTTCTAAGTCAATGCTTGATATGGGCCTGTTAAGATAGTTTAACTCATCCTGGTTTAGATTCGGCATGTGAATATTTGCTAGGAAAAGGTCCATTTCTGCCAAGTTCTCAAACTTATTAGCATAAAGTTTTGAGAATTATTTCCTTATAATGTTCGGAATCTTGGTTGTTTCCGTGGTGATGTTTCCATTCTCATCTCTGAGTTTATTTATTTGGGTTTTTTTCTCTTCTTTTTCTGATAAGATTGCTAAGAGTCTCAATTTTGTTAATTTTTTCGAAGTAAGAAATCTTTGTTTTTTTGATACTTTCTATGGGTTTTTTTTTGGATTCTAATTCATTTAATTTTGATTTAATTTTCATTATTTCTTTCCGTCTACTGGATTGGGGATAATCTTGCTGCTGCTTTTCAAGGAGGCTCAGGTGTCTCATTAAATGGTTCGTTTCAGATCTCTCACATATGTTGATGTAGGAAATCAGAGCTATAAACTTGCCCCTTAGTACTGCCTTTGCTGTGTTGCAGAGGAGCTGGTAATTTTTGTGTTCATGAATTCCCATTCTAATCTCTTCCATGACCCACTCATGATTCAGCAGTGTGTTGTTCAGCCTCCATGTGTTACAGGATTATCTCTGGTGGCTTTAGGTGTTGAGTTTAAATTTTATTCCCTTGTGATCTGAGAGAATGCAAGGTATAACTTCAGTGTTTCTGAATTTGGACAAGTTTGCTTTGTGTCCTAAAATGTGGTCTATTTTGGATGATGTTCCATGTGCTGCTGCGGAGAAAAATGTGTATTCTGATGCTGCTGTGTGAATATTCGGTAGATGTTTATGCAATCTAGTAGATCTATGCAGTTGTTTAGATCTGCAATTTCTCTGTTCAGTTTTTGTTGAGTTGATCTATCTATTGGGGAAAGTGGTGTGTTAAATTCCCCCAACAATTAATGTCTTTGGATCTCTGTGGGATATGAGGGAAAGTAGTGTTTCATGGATAAATTTGGGTGCTCTGTTTTTTTGCCCAATAGGTATTTTGAATTATAATTTCCTCCTGAAGGAGAGATCCCTTAATTAGTATGTAGCGACCTTCTTTATCTCTTCTCACGAATTTTAATTTGAAGTCTCTTTTATCTGATATTAGGGTTGCAACTCCCGCCTGTTTATGGGAGCTGTTCGCTTGGTAGATTTTGTTCCAGCATTTCATGTTTGTTTTTATGGGCAAGATGTGACTCCTGATGGTAGCAGATATAAGGATCTTGCTTTTAATCCAACTAGATAGTCTACGCCGTGTAATTGTAGAGTTAAGTTCGTTAATGTTGAGAGATAGGACTGAGAGGTATTTGGGGGTACCTGCCATTTTATCCACCTTCTTGGGGGCTGAGTCAACTGGATTCTAGTTCTTGGATTCTCAGTTTGGGTGCGATTTCTTGGCCTTTATTGTGGTCTTGTTTGTTTTCAATGTGTAGGACGTCTTTAAGAATGTTTTGTAGGGCTGGTTTGGTGGAGATATATTGTTTCAAATTTTCTTTGCTATGGACAGTTTTTATTGGACCTCCAGTTATGAAGGAGTGTTTACCTGGGTACAGTATTCTTGGTTAATAGTTGTTAGTCTTTAGCGCATGGCAAACACCATTCCAGGCTCTTCTTGCTATAATCGACTCTGCTCAGAAATCTGGCATGATTATAATTGGTTCTTTTCTTCTTGAGTTCTTTAGTGCTCCATTCCTTGGTCTGAATTGATCCTGTGCAGATTATGATGTGATAGTAGGATGTCCTGTTTTGGTCTGGTCTATTTGGGGTTCCATAAGCTTCTTGTATCTATATAGGCCTATCTTTTTGCATGTTTGGGAAGTTCTCTGCCAGGATCCTGTTACACAAATTTCCTAGACCATTAACTTCTGTCTGTAGGTTTTCCTCTACACCCATTATCCTCAGATTAGGCCTTCTGATGGTGTCTTCCACGTGTTGAATAGATCTATCATATTTCTTGGATGTCTTGGATGGTTGTATGTTCTTTCTCTGTAATATCTAGGCTGTCTTTAATCCCCAAAATTCGATCTTCTTCATGGTCTAACCTACTATCAAGACTTCTACTTTGATTTTAATTTCTTTTTCTTCTAGTTGGTCAGCTTTGATGGCTTCAAATTCTTTGTTGGAGCATTGTTTTAGATCTTGTGTGAACTTCTTTACTTCCTAAATTTGGTTTTCAATATTTATTCTCAAATCAACTAGTTGATTGGTTATTCCCATTCCTTCTGGTGGGTTCCATTCAGCATTCCCTTTGTGGTCTCCCTGACTTCTTTCAGTTCTCTGTTTATGGATTCCATGAATTCCTTTAGTGATCTTTCTGCATTCTCATCCCACTCTCTCAATTCCTGTATCACTCTTGATTAGCTTCTTCACATTCACACAATTCCTGTAGTTCTCTTTGACTGATCTCGGCCTGCTCAAGACATTCCTTTATTTCTCTTTGAATGTTCTCAAGCTACTCACGCAATTACTGTATCAATCTTTGAGTAGCTTCCTCACGCTCATGATATTCTTGTATTAACCTTTGTTTTGCCTCCTCTCTCTCCCTATCACGCTCATTCAGAGTCCTTTGCATGTTTTCAATCTTTTCATTTACCATATTTACCAGTAGTGTTTGTAGAGTTTTTTGCCAACTCTCCTCTGGATTATTGATTATCTTTTCTGACCCCTGATTATCATGAGTGTGAGTTGAGATACACGGACTTGACATTTTTCTTGTGTTTTTCCAGGTTTTTTCTGCCCATTTGGGATGAAAGTAATGCTAATTTTGTGCTAGCACACTATTTTAAGGCAAGCATCAACCAAAGTCTGTAGTTGCACAGTCAAAAATCTGCAGATACAATCTAGATCAACAGATATACCTATTCAACATCAAACAACTATGTATTAATGGGCTATGAACCGCAAAGAAGAATTTGGCAAACAGAAATTGTTAAGTTTAGGGAGAGATATGAGTAAAAACAGGCATATACTGATGTGGAAAGGCAGTGGGAGAGTTAACAACTAAATCCTAATCTCAAAGCGGGAAATAGTTTGGATAGAATGATAGTAGAGAGAGAGAAAATAAGAAGTAAGAGAAAGAAAAAAGACAAGAAAAAATAGAAAAACAAAAATTAAAATTTAAGAGCAACACTTAAGAATTATGCAAAGATGAGGAAGTGGCGCTGTAGCTCAAGTGGTAGAGTGCTCTCCTTGAGCTGAAGAGCTGAGTGACAGCACTCATGTCCAGAGTTCAAGCCCCAAAACCGACAACAAATTTATGCAAAAATGAAAACATAATATTCAGAGAAGAACGTTGATAGAATAAGAGAAGGGGAGGGATAGAAAGGAGATGTGAAAAACTTAAAAATAAAAATGTTTAAAATATACAGGTGGACCTGTTACAACAATGAGAAGTACAAGTCGTCATGTCGAAAACGAGCTTTACAATGTTGGTGCGGGGGGGGGGGGGGAAGCGGGGAGGATTGGGTGGGGGGTGGGGGGGGATGCTGGGAAGGGATGTGAAGGGTAAACAAAGGAGGAGGCAAAATGCTTGATAAGAAATGTACGCATTAACCTGCCCATGAAATTATAACCCTTCTGTGCAGTGCATTCACAAAAATAAAAAAAAAAAATTAAAAAAATGCTTAAGAGATCGTATACTTATAAAGAGGTAGTAGTGCTATTAAGGAATTTAAGTCTAAGAAGTTTTAAATTGAGTAACAAATTTCTAGATTAAATGTGTACACAATGGGGATAAGGTCTAATAATCGACTTTTAGCATATCTGAGGATGAGCAGAACAGCAATTAAGTCACGCAAAGAAGAATGAAAAAGAAGAAAAAGTGAAAAGAGTGAGAAGGAAAGAAAAAAAGGACAAGTGGTCAGTAGAGCTAAACAAAATATTTTTAAAGAAAAAAGAGAAAAAAAAAAGTACACACACATATATCCCTAAAATAAAAATTATGGGAGGAAGAAAAAAAGTTAATAGAAAACAAAAAAAAATTAAATTTAAAAGTTAAAAATTAAAAAAAAAGTTAAAAAAATTTTTTTATAGAAGGTACAAAAAAAGAGTTCTTTGATTTTTTTTTTTTGGGGGGGGGGGGGATGGAAGATCCTGTATCTCCCTTGTGTCCTTAACCTGTCTCTGGTCTGCTTGTGGTGTTTGATTTTCCTGTGGCTTGAATGGTTTCTTAAGTCAAATTGAGCAGGCAGAAAAATCACAGCAGACGATTCTTGACCACAGGTGAAGCTGAGGGTAGGGTCGCAACCATAAGACCTCATTTTCCTCACAGGACAGTTGTGAGGAAACAAGGGATTTATACAGAGGGATCTCTGGAGCATGGCTAGGCACAGAGGGAGCAAACTTCAGATAAGGTTCTCGGCAATTCTGTGAGCAAATGACAGGAAGGTAGCCAGAAAGGGCTCAGGTTGGGCCTATTAAGAATTGTGCAACAGATGTGGGATTATGAAACAAAACATGGCTCTCTTTCATCATTACCCTATCCCCATGAGGAAGAGGATCCTTCACTGTGTTTAGTTTTGCAGCTGGTGAAAACAAGGCACAGAGGAGCCAGGTGACCTACTTATGATTTCAACTTCACAGGAAGCTCTGCTTGACTTCACTCCCATGCTCCCTAGGACAATGGGTGCTATTCAGTCCATTTCTTGTGGTAGGAAGTCCACTTCTTGTCAGTCATGGGGATAGAACTCTAGGCATGGGTGCTGTTCCCGAGAGCCTCAGCAAAAGGCTAGTGCTCTACCACTTGAGCCCACAGCACTACTTCTGATTTTCTGGTGGTTATTTAGAGATGAGTCTCACAGACGTTCCTTCCTGGACTGCTTATGAACCATCATCCTCATATCTTAGTGTCCTGTGTAATTAGGATTAGAATTCTGGGCCACTGGCACCAGACTTAATTGTAATTCTGACTTTTTCTCTCTCTCTCTTTCACAAAAACTGTTTGAATGGGTGCTGGTGGAGGTGGCAAAGCATCCTCATGTGGCTGGAACCCAAGGTGGCCCTCTCATTCTGGAGGTGGGCTGTGGGTCAGGAGCTGTATCGCTCAGCTCATTGTAAAAGCTCCATGAGATAAGCCCCTCTGTTCCCTGGCTAGACGATGCAAGTTATTCATTGTCCATCCAGCCTTACTAGGCTTATTATATTGTATTGTTTTCTACATCATTTTCTAACACCTGGCCAAAATTATGATACATAGTTATGGAATGAAAATGTAATGCCATCTTAAGCATAGGGCTCTGGGAATGTGGCTTCATGGTAAGGTGATTGCCTAGGATCCTTGAAACCCTGGGTTCAATTACTTAGTAACACATTAAAAATAAAAAACACTGGAAGTGGTGCTGTGTCTCAAGTGGTAGAGAGCTAGCATTGAGAAAGAAAAAAAAAAGCTCAGGAAAATTCCCTACACCTGAGTTTAAGCCCCTCGACTGGCAAAAAGAACAACAACAACAACAAAAGAAAACAGATTTAGTTAGTAAATGCAAAATAAAGATACCATACTTGGAATATATAATTGTTCCTTCCATACTGACACCTGACAACACTCCCTAATTCATGTACGTAACTTATATGAGGATACTTTGTTGAAAAAGTTTTGTTCATTAAGTCACAGCAATTAATGCCAGGAATGTGCTTAGATGTCAGGTAAAGTTTAATTCTGGAAATTCAATTATTCCAGGATTTGTGTTGTCACTGCTAATCACAAAGAGAAGGTTAGGCTAAGTGTGATTTTGAAATCTTTTTGGTCAGTATGGCACCAAAAAGGCAGAGGCTAATTAATAGGTTTGACAGATAATAAGGAAAACTCCAGATAGAAGGAATAAATTATACTAATTAAGGTATACCAGAAATTGTTCTAGAGAACCATTTTTGGCTATTGTAGGACTAGTTGTCACATAGGCTTTTCCTCATTGCCTTTAGCATTCTAAATCTCTTAGGCTAGCTCTTAATCTCTATGTGATAAGTGTATCTCCTTCTATGCTATTCTTTCATACCTTATCTCCTTTGCTTTCTAAAAATCTCATTCTTTCTATATTTCTCTATAAACATTTCTTGATACTAAATATACCTATACAGATGGCAGAGGATGCTAATGTAAGGGTTTCATACCTTATCAGTCATTAATGTAACAAAATGGAAAAGGAGGACATATTTATTGCTACTTCAATTTTTCTGAAATGCTGCAATGTCGTCATTTGGTTAAAATTTCCATTCTTTGTCTACATAGTGTCAATTCAGTGCACATAAATGCAAATATGAGGCAGGTGCTGGTGGATTACACCTGTAATACTAGCTACTCAGGAGGTTGAGACCAGAGGATTGTGGTTCAAAGCCAGACTGGTCAGGAATGTCCATGAGACCCTAACCTTCAATTAACCACCAGAAACCCGGAGGTGGTGCTGTAGTTAAGCACCCAGGATCAGAGCTCAAGCCCCACAACCAACAAAAAAGTTGAAATATGACTTTAACTTTCCCCAAAAGGAACGACAAGATCAATAATTTTCCCATGCAAAAAAAACAAAATTCCAAAATGATTCAGTGCACTTACTTTTACTGAGTTATGTTATGGATTCTTTGCTGAACATATTCTCTAAAAACAAAGCGTTTAACTAGGGATACCCATGGACCTATTGCAACAATGAGATGTACAGGTTGTTATGTCGAAAAAAGAAATTTATAATTTTGGAGGGGTGGAGGATCGGGTGGGGAAAATAGGGGTATATGGGAAGGGTTGGGAAGGGGAAACAAAGAGGAGGCAACAATGATTGATAAGAAATGTACTCGTGGAAGTGGCGCTGTAGCTCAAGTGGTAGAGCGCTCGCCTTCAGCTGAAGAGCTGAGGGACAGCGCCCAGGCCCAGAGTTCAAGCCCCACAGCCGACTGAAAAAAAAAAAAAAAGAAAAGAAATGTACTCGTTATCTTGCCCATGTAATTGTAACTCCTCTGTACGGTATGCTCACAATAAAAAAGAAAGAAAAAATTATCAAATATTAGCTTTACAGTAAAATTCATGTAATATTTCTGGTTTGAAAAGAGAAGTTCATGTCACTTGGCTTTCTTACTATCTTAGTTTAAAGCCAAACCAGGCAGGAGAGTCTGTCAAACTCTTATCTGTAATTACACAGCAAAAAAACCAGAAGTGGAGGTTCAAGCAGTAGAGTTCTAGCTTTGGCAGTAGGTGAGCAGGAAAGAAAACTGTTCAGGGACCGGGTCGAGTCTCTAGGTTCAAGCCCCAGAACCAACACAAGCTTAACACAAAAGCAAACAAAATCTGATATTTCCTTGGGACCCTCCTTAAAGGAATACTGGTCTGAGAAGTGGCTCCTTTTGCTGATCATACGCACTGGATGCTTTTTTGGAATCCTTATTGCTCTGGAGAACTCAGGACCAAAATAAGGAATTGATAACTGACTCCTGCAACAAAAGAATCATCTCAGTGGTGAAATATCCATCCATAAAACACTTTAAAACATCCATGTCTTTGTTTCTTCGCAGTAGAATTTTTTTTTGGGGGGTCCAGTCGTGGGCCTGAACTCTGGGCCTGGGTGCTTTACCTCAGCTCTTCAACTCAAGGCTAGCACTCTACAACTTGAGCCACAGCACCACTTCTGGCTTATTTTTGCTTATGTGGTGCTGAGGAATCGAACCCAGGGCCTCAGGCATGCAAGGCAAGTGCTCTACCACTGAGCCACCTTCCCAGCCCCTGCAGTAGATTATATTTAAAACAACGTTATTTCCTTTTGTTCTATGCTGGCCTTCAAATGGCACATTATATCTTTTTGTAGTACTCTCAATTAGAAGTTTACAGAAAAATTATATATGAGCAAAAGCACACTAGAAAAAGTCAGGGACAGAGATTCCTTCAAGCCTTCGGATTCTCTTTTTTACAGTAAAAAGGAAAGCACAAGTTAACTTGAACTTTGTCATTCCGCTATGTTCCATTCCTCTCCTGGGATCAGTTTCCACATCCAGTAACAGTTACTTCCAGGAATAATCTATGGTGCTGCTTGAGGTATAATGAATATTTTCTGGCTTTACCGAAATAATACAAGGACACCTTTGGACCTGTGGTAACACATTTTTCAGAGACAACTTAGTGAAGAGAAAATATGAAATTTATATTTCTTATAAATACATTATCCATGAGGATATTGAGTTCAAACTTTGTAAATTCTCTGTAAATTAAGGCTAATTTTATAGTGGAAGAAGGTTCTCAGACCATTTTTTTTGTGAGTGTATGTGCTGCACATTATTTTCCATGTGAACATGAATTTGTTAACTCATGTTAACAATAGCAATAATAAAAAAAAAGAAATTCTGTTTAAGTATAAGTTTTCAATACTCTATAGAAGACTCTACAAATAAGACCACTTTGAAACAATGAAGCCAAATGTAATACGTAGATTTATGAGCATGCTATAGAAAAATTATTACTCCTACATGGAACATGAAGTATGAGGCCACTCCCTTTCTAAATCACGCTTGTTAATGACACAACTTTGTAGAAAGTAAAATGGAAGAATAATTCTGTTTCCAATGCAAGTCAGATATAAGAGCATGGACTTAATTGGAAAAAAAATTCCATCTTGAGGGAGCAGTGATTATACTAGCCATGACCTGGTGGATAAGATCACATTTTTTTCTTTCCTTTACTTATATACGTTTTTTGGTGGTGGTCCTGGCACTTGAAATCTGGGCCTGGGCACTGTCCCTCTGCTATTCCGCTCAAGGCTTATGCTCTACCACTTGAACCACAGTGCCGCTTCCAGTTTTCTTGCAGTAAATTGGAGAAAAGAGTCTCCAGTTTGGCTTTGAACCCAATCCTCAGATCTCCCCACCCAGCTTAGGATCACATATCTAACAGTGTACACTCAGCATATGTAATGTGTATGTTCATCTAACTTTATATGAATTCTTGAGTTAAAAATCTGGGCTACAGCTTAGACTTTATACTCACATAAATGTTTGTAGTTTAAAAGTTGATTCTACTGGATAAATGAAACCTAAGAATGTAAAGGTGTCTGGGAAGTTCTGTTTACATCCAGCCAGGGCAGAACAGTTTTTGAGACACTACCTATAATTAACCAGCCAAAACCTGGATTGGAAGAATGGTTCAGGTGATGGAATAACAGTCATGAGCAAGAATGATGAATAAGAGCTTGAGGATTTTGAATACATACATATTAACATACACATACACACAGAGGCACTTATATGTGCACACACAAATTAACAAATGAAGCAACTCTCAGAATATGTAGAAAAGTTAGAAAACAATAGAAAATATGTCCTCAGTAGGACTAGAATGAAGTGATAATTTTTAATGTTAGAAAGTCCTCAAGTGAACTTTCTTCAAAAAAGTTTGAGAATATTACATAGGTAGGGACCAGAGATAGTAAGAGAGTCAAGTAATCAATATTAAAGGGATTGGATCCATGGAGGAATGAAACAGAGGCCCCGCAGGTGCATTTGAAATGTTCATACCCTGTTTCAAATGTTAGAACATCTTTGAAAATAGTACACGAACAGTCTGAGAAGTCTAGTGGATAATATCACTGGAGAAGTTCAGAATTGCTAGTCTGTATCTAGATTAAATAAACCAAGAAGGGGCTGGGAAGGTGACTCAGTGGTAGAGCTCTTGCCTTGCATGCATGAAGCCCTGAGTTCGATTCCTCAGCACCACATAAGCAAAAAGAAAAAAACTGGAAGTGGCTCTGTGGCTCAAGTGGTAAAGCACTAGCCTTGAGCTGAAGAGCTGAGGGACAGCACCCAGGCCCAGAGTCTGGCCCCGTTAATGGACCCAAAAATAAATAAATAAACAAATAAATAAATAAATAAACCAAGAAACTTTGGTGGGGCAATGTGATACAAGCCTTGAATTCTAGCACTCAGACTGACAGGAGATTAGAGACTGGTATTACTACTGATACCTTCCCTGGACCAGGTAGTATAATTTTGTCTTAATAGAACAAACCAAACAAGAAAGGAATACACAGTTGGAAGTTTGGGGTAATTTCTTCATTATGTTTTGAGAAGCCAATTTTTCAATTGAAATGCAACTGGTATATAATCCTCAGTTTTGTTTTAAATGCTCTCTTCATTACAGTACATTCGTAGATGCAAAATGGTTCATGATTCCTATCCAAAATTTGAAATAATAAGTAATCATCATTCTGTTGGATTCCAATGAAAGGATGAAGGATTACAAAAGCTTAAGCCTGGAGAATAACAAAGTTCATCTAATGTAGGTCTTTATAGATCTTGGTAAATTAGAGTTTAGACTTCAAATAAATATTTTGGTTTTGTTTAGCTGGGCACTGGTGGCTCACGCCTGTAATCCTAGCTACTCAGGAGGCTGAGATCTGAGGATCGAGGTTCAAAGCCAGCCCGGGCAGGAGAGACGGTGAGACTCCTATCTCCAATAAACCACCAGAAAACCAGAACTGGTGATGCAGCTCAAGTGGTAGAGCGCTCACCTTGAGCTGAAGAGCTGAGGGACAGCGCCCAGGCCCAGAGTTCAAGCCCCACGACCGAAAAAAAAAAATATTTGGTTTTGTTTGTAATTTCATATTCTACAGGATACTACAAAATTCTCTTTAAATAGAGGGTTTGATTGACAAATTTACAAATGTTTCTTGCATTCTATTTGCCTAGCATATTGTTTCAAGAGAGTTATAATATAATTAGAACTCAGTTAATAGATAATTCTAACTGTTCATGTATAAAATGATAATGTGAATAATGTAGACCGAGATTCCAACAAATTGATTATATTAATTTATAAATTTAGAAAAAGCAATTTTTTGAGGCTTTAATATAACATAGTATGAAGGGAATAATTGTGTGACATCTTCTTTCTTCTACCTGTATGTAACACAGGAAGCAATTTCCTTAATTATGTGCCTCTGTATACAATGAGAAAAATGCTAGGTTTGGGGCTTGTTTTTATTTTTGTTTTTGTTTTATTGCTTTGTCATAGGGCTTGAACTCTGGACCTGGACACTGTCTCTGAGCCTCTTAAGCTCAAGGCTTGTGCCCTACAACTTCAACCTCAGTACCACTAATGTCCGGCTTTTGCTGGGAAGTTTATTGGAGATAAGAATCTAGGGAACCTTCCTCCCCGGGTGTGCTTTGAACTGTAATCTTCTGATCTTAACATCCTGAAATCTATGATAGTTAAAAAAGTATAAATATAAATAATATTTGCAAGAATACCAGTGGAGGAAAAATGATGCAACCCAGTGTATTGTGGTGTTCTTTCCAGAACATGGAGGGAATCACAATAGCAGAGGTGTAGTATTTTTTCTCAATAGAGATAAGTTATTTGTAATGTGAATTAAGGGAATTTTGAGGTGCACCCTATAAGTTGGAAACTGTTGGTCTAGGATGACTATATGGCGTAAATTTTGGGATTGATGGTCATAGAAATAATAGCTTAATCTGATAAACTATTGCTTACTCTTGAAGAATTAATTATAACGGATGCTTTATAGTTTTATTCTATACCAGAATGTGGCTATTTTTCTGTTCACTTCGCAATCTGTAACACCCCATTGGAAAATGCATCCATTGCAGAATTTCATAACATGCAAACAGGTACTATTTTGAATCTCTCAAGTATGGAATGTTCAGAATTTGAAAGTGAGTAGTTATTAGTCATAGGAATTTAAAAGTTATGGGTTTCCATAGAATTAAACAGTTTTCGGTTTTAGTATGAGAATGTACTAATTTATTCTTTTTTGAAAATATTGGCAAGTATATTGTGAAAAATTGTCTAGTTGGATAACATTCAAGTTGATGGCCCTCTGAAAAAGAAGGGGTAATTAAATCAAATTAGATGCCAAATACTGCTGATTTTTTAAAGTTACTACATACAGAATAATATTTAGTATAACAATACAGTGAAATTTTATTTCATGCAGCTGATTTTTTAAATTTACTTTTAATGTGAAAGTGATGTGTAGTGGGTTAGCAATTGTAAGGCAGTGAATACATAACTTTTCAAACTTGTTATCCCCTCTCTCACTTTTTTCACAGTTTTCCTTCACCCCAAAACCGCTCACAAGCTGTAATGTACATTTCCAACATATTGTCTTGTGAGTATTGCTATTGCATTGGTTTGCCCTTTTTCCTTTGTCTCGCCATTTGTTGTTCCTATTCCCTTCCCTAATTAAGGTAAATGCATACACAATACACAGGGTACCAAAATCAAACACAGTCGGAGATAAACCATAGGGGAAAAACCCAAGGAAAATATAAACCACATATTACAATAAAAACAACAACTTCAAATAAATACCTCTTTCCATATCTTGGAGTTCATTTTGCTCGGCATCAGCTTATATGTTCATATATATGTATAACAAAGCCACTGGAAAATAATAGTTTCATGGATACTATATCATGAAAACAACATGTTAACTGTTTTTGATGGTACAGGTGGAATTAGGATTGGTAAATTCGCGATTCTGATAAAGGAATTTCAAAAGAGTTTTAAAATTATGACAGGTAAATTTTAATTGTTCAAACTTTTTAACTTAGCCTATTAAGAAAATTTAAAATTGCCTGGGAAAATAGGCTTTCATGCATAGAAATCCATGGAGACTTAGCTGAGAGGGAGCAATGTGGGTAAGATGGCTCATTTTCACAGTAAACAAACAACCTCACAAACCTTGCTGTAAGTTCTGTAGGTTCCCATGAGAATTGTCCTTGACCAGGAAATATACTCTTATTGTGTGAAACACGGTTGTAGTGGTATTTAAATTCAAAGATTTTTTTTTAAATAAGACATCAAAATTTGTGAATTGACCTTTAATTACTAAACAGTAATTCTCTTAAAAAAATAATTTGGGTCAAAATATGTAGGGAGAAAGTGCCCTTCACAATGAAAGAACGTATTGAATTTACACTTTTCTGTTTTAATACTTTCCACAATATCTTTGCACGAGAAGCACTGAAACACAGAAAAAAATCTGATTGGATACTTCAAACCAATGATTTCACATTTCCAATTAGCCCAAAAATATAATATCCTTATTAACATGAGATAGTGAAGACTTCTCTTATTACATAAGCCAAAAGGTTTGGGGATCAGAAAAGAAATGAGCAAACTGAAAAGGTAAGAAAACACATTATTAGAAGCACGAGCTAAGCGTATTGGTTTCAGCAGTAGAGGGGGCCAAAAATTTTTGATATAGATTGTCTTAATGTTCTTGCTACCTAAAGTGATTTTACAGAGCCTATTTGACTCAGTATAATGCAGAACAAATTGAATGAAGACATGAAAATAAATTCCACCTCAAAATAAAAGAGTTTTCAAAGAAACCATGAAGATGTAGCAGTGGAGGACGCCTTAAAGTCCTTCCGCTTCACTAGACTTGAAGCCAAGAAGCTGTGATTAATTGTAAATCAGGGAAGACCTAAGAGTAGGACATAGAAGTAGGACATAGAAATATTGTCCTTTGTAACAGACAATGTCATCCAAGGAATCGGCGATTTAACTCTATTCTTCTCCATACATCTTGTTGAGCAAATACAAGACCAAGAGAAAAATAATCTATTGAAATAATTTTGCAAAGAATAATTTCAATGTTCCTGATATGGTATCTAAGGAGTCTTAAGAGAGAAGATAAAAGTGGAGTATTCTTAAGTTTCCTCTAAGCATCTTGTTAGCAAAATATATCTTTGAGATTAGAAGTGATTGAACCAAAAAGTGATGGAGTACTTATTTTTTTGGACACTTTAGACACAAGAAGATTTCAAGGTAAAAGAAAAAAGAAAAAAATTATAGCTAAATATTTGTGATTATAGGTTCTTGGAATGGTTTTTTTGGAGGCAAAATTTTGCATTAGCATTGGTACTCATTAACATTGTTGTTGTGTTTCTGTGGCAACCAAATGAAAATGGGAAGTTTAATGGACTCGCTTGGAGAAGTAAACAGCATGATAGAAAAAAATGGCAAATAATATTTAGTTAATTATTTTGAACAATTCCTATGCGAAAACAAAGAAGGAAAGATATAATTCAAAATCACTTGACGTTATCAAAAGTATGAAAATGGAGGAGTGAAGAGATTGAGAGAAAACATAGAGGACTGTTTTCTCTCCAGTGGAGTAGTAGGTTCTGGACCTTATTTCTTCCATTCTGTCTTCATAAGCTATCAAGTGTGCCTCAGTACTGGAGTATCCAGTTCAGACAAATAGCACTCGCAGAAGAAAATACCTGCAGTAGATATAGGTGACTTATAACCTTAGACAATCTTCTTAAATCTGTTCTAAATACTCCCCTACCCCAAACTCCCTCATTGAACAGCTTTGTTTGCTTTTCCAAAGACTGCCCTTCATTAACTGCTTAAAATTTTGAGAGGTCATATTCATACTCTCTAGAGATTGCTGTTTGGTCTTGATTTTTGAGTGTTTTTGTTTGTTGTGTTTTTTTACTGAATTTCAAAAGGTTGTGCAAGTGTGTTACAATTAAATATGTTTATTTAATTGTCTAATGCTCCTTGATCAGAGTCACTCCTTCTATCAGTCTCAACCAACCCTTTCTCCAACATTTAGTTCAGATTTTCCACTTCCTTTATTTTATATGTACATTGAGTATTCTAGCTGTACTTGCCCTTGTTCCATTTTTCATTCATTCTATTTCTTTACTATTGTTCTTCTCTGGTTTCAATTTCCTGATAGTCATTCTGTTAAACTGTCTGTTAATATTTTGAAAGTTTTATATACATTCCATGGAGTTTCTTTTTTTAAATTTTTTTATTGTGAAAATACTGTACAGAGGATTTACAATTACATGGGCACAATAATGAGTACATTTCTTATCAAGCATTGTAGCCTCCTCCTTTGTTTCAATCCCACATATACTTGAACTGATGTCAGCTTATATTTCCATAATTCATTCATCTGCAATAACAATTTGCAAGAATGGAGATGTGGGGCACTTAGACATGATTTTATTCTCGTTCATTTGGAAGATTAATCTTTAGTCAACAAGAAAGTTTAAAAATGGCTTAGAATTTATTCCTAACTACCAGTTTTTATAAATGGCTTTGTACAATGGTGTGTGATTATTTTATTTTACGTAGGATAATTTTTTCTACTACCTATAAGTTTTGGAAAAAGAAGAAAACTAAAATTTACTACTTAGAGGAATATGATAGAAATAGAAGACAGATTTTATGTTTGTCACATCTCTCTTCAGTACCCATATTCAAGACTTAAAGTCATATTTCTTACTATGATAGACAGATAGGGAAAACATAAAACAACACATGATAAGGCAACTATTAGTGACTTTTTAAAATGTACCTTCTTATGTGATGAAATTTTCTTTATTAACTAATAATTGAGTTTGAAATATGGGAGGCTGATCTATATAACACATTTCTGGAATTCACCTACTGAACAACATAAATGGTGGGGGGTACTATTTCTACACTTTAATGAATGGTTGAACTTGTTTGGTATTAGTGCTGGGTACGTAAATCAACTCTATTGTAACTTGCTCCCTACACTTGAAATCCTTGTAATGTTGCTATCATGTACTTGTCAAGTCTTATTTTGGCAAATGTGATTTTAAATAGTTTATTTGAAAATGAATATACTTTCAGGAGATTAAATGTAGGTTATCATGGATTTGAGAATGACAACACTTTTATACTACAGAACCTAGTTTTACTGAAGTACCAGTGTTTTGAAACACTAAGGATCTTCTTAGTTAATGATTTTCTAAGTTATATTTGACCTCTAAATCAAGTTTTCCTAGCCTTGGTAGAACAATTATGGATCTATCATTCCAGAAACTGTTTTTTTGGCTGCACTGAAATCTTTCATTAATCATTAGGAGAGGGGTATTAAAAATAATCTTGTTCATGTGTGATTTTGTTCACTCAGATGGGCTGGTCATCTGTAAATTGAAAGTTTGAATTACAGTACTTTCTCTCAGATTTTGTGATCTCATCTTTCATTTTAAGTTGCCATGCATTTCACAATTGATTACTTCTAATTCTTGAAAGGAATTGGGGCCTTGAAATGTTATAGGAAATTAGAAATCAAGGTGAGTCTTCAATTATTTTCTGCTGGCATGTCGCATGGGCCTATGTGAGAAGTCTTGCCCTTGTTATCTGATCGTGCAGATAACTGGGACCTGGTATCCTAGGACCGTGGGTCCTGCAGAAGAATAATAGCTTTTAGACATCATTTAAGCAAAATTTGGGTATAATCAGTAAGAATACTTCAGAAATATGGATTAAAGCATTTTGGGTCCCGTGGGTTAAAACAATAAACAGAGTATCAGAGTAAAATCCCTTATAGATTAGCAGAGAAAAATACTGTTATTTTACCATGTGAATTCAGAAGACCATGAACACTTAGAAGGTATCACAAGTTTATAGCGAAGACATTGCATTGATACTTCTTATATTCTAATATATATTCTAAACCTAATTATTTATATTCCAATCCATTTATGGGAATAAATGTCATATATTTGTCAAATTATCAATTCTAGTAAGATTCACTGTATGAAATTTAAAATCAGCACATATAAATATAAAATATATACCTATATATAATATAAAAATTGTTTTACATTGTTGTGTTGTGGTTAGGGAATCAAAGGCAACTCTGTTTTAAAGTATTATTCCAATATCTCTACCTCAGTTTTTGGTAGAGTTAGACTTACAGCTTTAACATTTGTAGATTTACAGCCTAGAGGCAAGAGGAAACACTGTGATTAAAATATTACTAATTTAAGGCCTAATATCTAGGAGAAACATATGGACTGCTCCAGGAGCTATGGAAATATTTGGTGATAGAAATCAGTAGTGTAAGTTCCTGCCTAGTTGGATGATACACAGGCCAGGACAGTAGGTAATCATGTATATGAACAATTTTTTCACCTTCTTGGCTTTAGATACTTTTGAAATGATAAGTATAATAAACAATTATATTTTGATAAAATACCTTCCATTCTGAACAATTCGGTCTAAATGGTTCATCTCTCTATGATCCCAAGTAACTAAGATTAGATTTGTTTCAGTAAGACAATCTATGCTGTCAGGGTAAGATATTGTGGTTGGTCTGTTCCTACATGGAAGAAGGGTAAAGGTTCAGGTAGACATTTGTCCTAGCAAGACCTCATTTGGGAAAATTTAAGCTGCAGAAGTTTAGAAGTAGCTCTTAAGCAAGGCTTACTTTGAATCCATTAGCTCTACAAAGCTAATTAAGTTGATAAATAAGTATTAAAAGCCATCACTTTTGGAATTAGCTGTAAAGGCTTCAAAGTATGATCAAATTTAAAATGAAAACGACAAAATAGTCATTGACAAAAAAATATAAACGTGATCAATCGACCAAACGATATCAATTTTTTTCCGCTATACACAGAATTTTAGAGAAATAAGATCAATAGCATTTTTAGGAACAATAAGGAATCCTTGTTACAAATAGGCATCCATGGATATATGCCTGTATAAAGATTGCATCATTAAGTACTTAAATTTAGAGGATTCTACATGCTTCAGCAGCAGGTCTACCCAAATTACAACAATACAGAGATTAACTTGGCACTTGCACAAGGATGATAGGAAAATTTGTGAATTATTACTTATTTTTCATTCTTCTGATGCAAGAAATGAAAAAAGAGTTATTAAAAGGTTGATTACAAAAATACAAGTGTAACAATACATGTAATTCATAGAATTAAAGGTTAGTTTGACATCATTGTATTAAATATTCACCTTAGAAAGGCTTTTACATAGCATAACCTTTACAAAACTTGAAATTAGATAACATTGTCATTTTATCCAAAAGAAATAAAATAATATTAGGACCTAGGAAAAAAAGGAATCTTAAACTTCTTCTATATGGAATGCAATCTGAAAGGATGCATTTATTAATGAACCTATACATTATATAACAATGTAGAATTCAATGTTTTATATCTAGGAGCGAATGAAATAGATTATGGACATTATACAAACATAGATATACTTTTTTCAGAAAAGCACCAGGAACATTTTTGTTGTTGTTGTTGTTTGTTTTTGTTTTTTTCATTTTTTATTTTTTGTGAACACACTGTACATAGGGGTTACAATTACATAGGCAGGTTAAAGCGTACATTTCTTATCAAGCATTGCACCCTCCTCCTTTGCATCTTTAGTGTCTATACTATTCATTTCAACAGATAATTTAAAATTATTTCTGATTTAAAAAAATCACAAACTCTGCTGAAATCATTATAGAGGTATACAAACAACTCTTGAATACATTTGGACATCAAAGTCAGGCAATTCACTTTGAAGAATACCAAGGAATCCATGAATTTTTAAAGTGAGGTATTGCTGTTGCTTTGTATTGTGAAAAAATAATTTGTAGGGACACAAAGGATGGACTGGCATTTTTGAAATTTAAGAAACTTATTCAAACCATTACGACTTAGGAGAACAATTTGTACAGCCTTCCACAACTTCAAAGAGGTAGTGATACATACTTACCCTTTTGGCAATATCAAATGCAGTTTCTTCTAAGTTGTTCTTCAGACCTGGTTTGATACAGTGGTTCAACAGAAGTAGATACAAGGTATCTTTGCTATTTCTATTCCTAGCAGTAATATGCAAGGGGTCAAGTGGCCTTTAGTTTGGGCATTGGTATCTGCATCATGATGAAGTAAGAAAAAAGCCACTCTGGTATTATTCCACATATAAGCACTGTGCAGGGGTGTCCAGCCATTCAGAGCTATTGCATGAATATCTGCCTTGAGCTACCAACTCATGGACAATGTCTAAGTGTCCACTCTAGGTTTCCCGATGAAGAGGGTTATACTCATCCTCATTCCTATTATTCATCTGGGTGGCCTTTTTGGGATGTAGTCTCTGCACCATAGTAAGCCGATTAATTTCAGCATCCCAAAGAAGAAATTTGCTTGGATCCTACTCCATTTTTTTCTTACAATTGATACCATTCCTCACTTTTTTCTCTTGTTCCATGTCTTCGTCAGAGTTACCTAACCAGAGGCTTTGAGTGCCAGTGGGAATGAGATGTCAATATATTTCCCCAATAGTTCACATTGGTTGAACTGGTCAGAAAAATCTGGTGAATTTTCTGCATATGTTTTTTCACCATGATGTATTTTCTCTTTTTCTGTTTTTACTATTCTAAATTATCCTAACTGGAGAGTAGGGAATTGATAGAGAGCAGAGGAAAGATTTTCCTCAGTATTCAAAGGTACAGACTGAAAATGAGGACCAGTGGTGTCTTCATGTGCAGCTTATTCTGGGTATGAGAAAATAGGAAACAATGCCTTCTATGTAAATGATTTGGGAAATACCACATTATAGTGTAAGAGAACTCACTATTCAACATATGGGCTTTAAGAGCTTTCTAGTAGTTTTCTAAGGTTGGTATGCAACATTAGAAAAATATATAGTGAGTAGTAAAATAGAAGTCCTTTGTATGACTACCTAAATTCTTGTTTTTTTAAAAGACACTTGTTTTCATCTAAAAATAAGCCTGACTATTGTCTTCAGGTGATTTTGATGATTGAAGATGCTTAATGAGAAATAAAAATGTATTTTGGTATCAATTAAATTTCACTTTTTCTACTTGGAGATTATAATGATCAAAGCAATAGTTCAGAATCAGCAAGCAATAGTTCAGAATCATGCTTCAAGTAGAAGTGAATCACCAGTAAGTAATCCTGGATTCCATTTTCCACAAAGTTTTGTCACAGATACAATCTTTTAAAATCTGCCTGCCTTCTCCCTCTGATTTCCTAGCCTGGACCTATTCCTTCATTGTACAGGAAAAGTGTGATTCAACTGATTTCAGTCAGACCTGTTAGTAGAATTATCAAGTATTTAGATTCTTTTTTTAAAAATTAGTTTTGGGGCCTGAACTCTGGGCCTGGACACTGTCCTTGAGCTCTTCAAATCAAGGCAAGCGCTGTACCCCTTGAGCCACAGCACCACTTCTGGATTTTTCTGTTTATGTGGTGCTGTTTTGGGAAATGGCAGAGCAGAAAGTGAAATGATGCAACCAAAAATATAAAAGCAAAATAAATTAGGATTATTATGGAACAACCATGTTGTCTATGAGAACCATGAAAGAGAGATACAGATGTGCAATGATCTAGCTAGCCGCAAAATCCATGCGTCTTAACAATTTACAGAGCAAACAATTTTTTTACTTTTTAAAAGAGATGGAAATAGAATTTATGTATTTACTTGAAATTAGTAAATATATTTTTAGTCGCCTACATAAAGAGACATAGCTTTGACCAAATTACAGACAAGAATCTTAATCCTCTGGCTGGCAATGTTCCTCAGTGTTAGAGTGTTTGCCTTGCAGTTACTACATTGCGGAGACTACTTTCCGAAAAGGCCACTCATATGAATACTAGGGATGAGGATGAGTATACCCCTCTTCATCAGGAAGCCTAGAGTGGACACTTAGACATTGTCCATGAGTTGGTAGCTCAAGACAGATATTCACGCAATTACTGTGAATGTCTGGACACCCCTGCACAGTGCTTATATGTGAAACATATTGTAACAGCACACACACACACACACACACACACACACACACACACACACACACACACACATCATCATCATCATCGTCATCATCATCATCATCATATTTCTTCTTAAGTATTTTTTGTGTATGGTCTTATGAAGAAATTTACATTACTAACTTGAATTTCTGACAGGACAATATCATCACTGTACATCTTGATTCTATGCTCTCAGTTTTAAATTACTATGTAAGTATATGCATTACATAAGTATTGAAAAAAGTAGGAGCCACCCTGGTGGCTCAGGTCTTTAATCCTACCTAATCAGAAAGATAAAATCTTATGATTGTGCTTTGAAACCAGACCAAGAAAAAACAGTTCATTAGATTATGATTTGAAAGTAACCACAAAAGCTTGAAATGGAGCTTAGTATAAGCAGCAAAATGCTAGCCTTGAGAAAACTAAAATAAAAAAAATAACAAATTCTGGGACAGAGCCTGGCCCTGAGTTCAAGCTCTAATATTAGCATCAAACTAATGAATGAATGAATGAGTGAATGAAGTAAAAATAAATTAAGTGGTTACATGTGGAGAGACAGGTAAAATGTAACAACCGTGGTGACTGGATTATGTATTATTTTGTAATAAGGCAAATTATCATTTTTCCTAATCACTAATATTTTATTGAACTATTTTGTACAATAAACCCTGAATTTGGCATGCATGTATATGTGTGTGTACATGTGCGCATAAGGGTGTGTATGTGTGTGTGTGTGTGTGTGTGTGTGTGTGTGTGTGTGTGTGCGGTTGTAGTGTTGCTTGCCAATGTGGACTGAGTGAGGCTGAAAAGAGCTGTGCTCCAATGTTGTTATTTATCAGTGTTCTTTCCTGTCATTTCAGTGGAAACGCCCATCTGTACATTTTATTTGTCAAATAACAGCATCATCATAATCAAAGAATTTACACCATTAAGTTAGATAAAGGAGGCCACTTTCAGCTCTTAGTATATGTTAGGCAAGAAGATACACGTATAATTAGGTAGTAAGTTATTGCTGTAAGATGACTGTTAGTACAAAATATGTATTTGACCTCTTAAATTCTATATACTTTTAAGATATACTCATGGAGTGATTTTGACCAACTTGACCAAACAGGTATTACTCTCTGGTTATTCCTGTGAAAATTAAGGTGGATAAACTCTTTCCGGATTTCTGTTGAAAATAACTTTCTTTGTAAGATCGTATCTATTCACACTAAGATAATAAATCCCATATTTTTTAGGTTTGAATATCCCATCATATTGATTGAAAATCAGCATTGTGGATATGTTTGTTAGATATACATTGCAAAAACAAACAAAAAGCATATGTCACCTCGAGATTGTGGATGCATTTGAAGTTGTATTTTACATACAAAGGTTTTTTCATTAATAGTTCTTTTGTGGGAGTAACTATCACAACTTTAACAAATAAGGCTTTTTGAATATCTTTTCCAATATAAATAACATCGCAGAGCGAGTCTTGAAATTTCTGAAAACCCTTTGAATATTTTAGTGTTATTTCTGTTCATGGAGTATACAGCAAAAGATATTTCTGGAATAAACATTGTTAAAATCTGAAAATGTACGTGTGTATATAGGCTTTTTTATGCATCATTTTATGAAAAGTCAGTTTTTATGAAACTAAAAATATAGAATAAAAGAATAGAAGTGAATTGGGTGAGCTAATTATTAGTGTAACTTTGTTTTCTAATAGCACAGTCCTTTGTACATGATGAAGTTAAATTATGTGCTTTTTGACACTATGCTTCAGCTATTTTTAGAATCTTTGCACTTATAAGAGTGAATTTGTAGTATAAATAAAGGTCTTTGAAAATGATTAGTATTAATCTTATGTTTTGTTTTCTACTCCCAAGAAAATGAGATATTTTCAAGTGTTAACAGTTTACAATTGAATCTTCAGTATCATAAGAAATTTTGAACAAATGTAGTAGTATTGATGTCTTTTTTGGGGGAGGGTGGGAGTCTGGTAGTGGGGCCTCAACTCTGGGTCTTGGCGCTGTCCCTCAGCTCTTCAGCTCAAGGCTAGTGCTCTTCCACTTGAGCCACACCGCCACTTGCGGCTTTTTTCTTTTTGCTTATGTGGTCCTGAGGAATCAAACCCAGGGCTTCATGCATGCAAGGCAAGCGCTCTACCACTACGCCACCTTCCCAGCTCTTTATGTCTTTTTAAAAAAATTGTATTCACAAGTTGGAGAGGCTTTAATTCATGCTTAGGTCTTGTTGTCTATGATTTTTTATCCTCTCATTCCTAACATTAATGATAGGTCAGACTGCATTTTTGGGTACATGAAAGGTAAAATATTTATCTGGGGTCAAAGGTGATTTTTATATCAGTCTTGCTTTAATAGCATTTTAAAGTAGTACCTTTCTCACAAAATGTTGAGTATAAAAAGCAATCAAAATACGTCTAATGGTAAACAACTTAGTTGAGCTACAATGTGGAAATGATTGGTCCATAAGACCTACAGTTTGTTTCCATCAGGAATTGGGGAGGTCATTCTTTCAGTAAGACAGTGTTAAACAGCGATAGGGTCCCCAGGCAGTGCAGTTTTGAGTGAAGGGATAGAATATCATTTCTGATATTTTGACCTAGAAATCAAGAATATTATACTTTAGCACTTCCTTTCACCAGGGAGGTAAATGCATTGATTATGAACTTTGTGTTTTCACATTACAGTTCCCTATTTTCTAACAAAGATAAAGTGAAATATTATGAGTGTACACAATAATTCTGGGAATTTTACCTAGAATTTGTAGACTAAGTACTGGTATTTTAGTCATAAAATAGAATGAGGTTAATTGATAGAGTCGGAGATGGACCTCAGGCTAACACTTACCATGTGTGCAATGTTGTACTAGTAATTACAACTCTGAAGACTTCAATATCATCATCTGAGAATTAGAAATCCAAGTAGTTTCACTTTATGGAATTATTGTGAGGATTAAATTAGATATCATAGGTAAAGTACTTGGAAAAACAATCAACATTTGGAAAATTCTACCTGTTATTTTCTCATGTGGTGAATTCTAACATTTTTACTGTGATTTTTATTGTGTCTCTTTATGATATGCAATGTGATGTATTGGTATTCATTGCATTGATCATTTTTCTGTCACTATGAGGAAAACACTTGCAAAGAAAATTTCTGAGGAGGAAACTATTATATTGACTGATGGTTTAAGAGAACACAGTTTAAGATCAGATGTCTCCATTGTTTTTAATTATATTTTTATTATCTTAACTAATTGTACAAGGGAATTTCCATTAAATAAATCATGTTTTTAAGTATAATGGATCTTTATATAACTTTCTCTACCCTTCTAAACCTCACCACACTTTAATTTTTTCTAGTTTCATACTATCTGCATTGAATATTATGTCTTCACTTTCTTCCTCCATAACTCTCTTTATTCCTTCCCTTTGACTTGCCCTCACATCTTCCAAGTGATAGTTTCCTGGTATTCATTTTGTTGGATTAAAAGTTCAATTTTATAAAAAATTACATCTCTTAAATACTCCTCTACAAATAGCGTGATTTGGTTAATATTGCTGTGTAAACTTGTATAAAGTTCTAGCTTCCAAATATGAGACAGAACATGGTTCCTTTGTGTGTTGGACTCTGACTTCGTTTACTTAACGTATTTTTAGATATAGCCATTTCTTTGCAAATAACGTAACAGTCTTCATAATGGATAGGTACAATACACTTATGTATATATGACACACTTTTGCCAACCATCCCTCCGCCAAAGGGCATCTGGGCTGTTTCCATAACTTGGCTCCGGTGAATAGTGCAGTAGTGAGCATGGTTGGGAAAGTGATTTTACTGTAATCTTTTGGAAGAATTCATCACTATCTTTCTGGGAGAAATCCTCTAGCCAGTTTTCCAGCACATCCTTCCCTTCATCTCCATCACAACGTATTGCAAGTCCTCAAAAACACACTACCCCATACAGGTCTCAATAAGCTAAAACCACACTGCCCATATTCTTTCAATACATTTTAATAATTGCATATAATTTAGTGAGAACCTTCTATGTACTTTCCTAATGTGGGAATGAGTGACATAACAACAGATTACAAGTAAGAAATATGCAATTTAAATAATTATTATCGTATTTAAAATCTTTTTCAGCTCTGACTCATAGCCTCACTTACTATTATTTTAATCTTTATTTTATTACTTCATCTATCCCCTAAAATATAATAGGTGAGTTAAATACAAAGGCAAAAAGTATGGTTTGATTTTGACACTCAGGTGTGAGGATGCACAATATGGGCAAATAGATGGATTGGAATTAATAGCAATTATCCATTTTGTTAAAGTAGAGATAGTTTTCCCAAACTGATTCTCACAATTCATATTCCATTCAACAAAAAGAAACGTGTAACAATTCCCTTTGTTTTGCTTCTCATTAACTTTTGTTTCCATTTTATTTTTTAATGAAGTATGATTTCATAAATCTCCTGTAGATGCAAAAATACGTTAATATATTTCTAACTGTATGCATTGATCTGTGCTTACACACATATATTATACATGTTACAATGATAATTTATAACTTCTGTAACTATACAATTTACTAAATTATTAAAAACATCGACGTCTCATGCCTGGAATACTGGTTGAGATCTGATGATCATGTTTTGAAGCCATCCTGGCAGGAAAGTCCATGAATCTCTTATCTCCAAACAACCAACAGAAAATCAGAATTGGAACTGTGGCTCAAAGTATTAGAGTGGTACGTTCAGAGTAAAAGCTCAGGGACCTCAGCCAGGCTCTTAGTTCAAGAACTACAATCTACCCAAAAAAGTCTATTTACACCTGTGTAAGTAGAGTATTTCCATCACCCAAATGCACATTCATGCTCATTTGCAAGGTAACTCTGTTTTGTCTGAAGTACCACTAAACATTATCACTAAAGTAGCTTTGGAACATTGGTTCATTCTATCTCTTTCATGGATTTTTCTAGACTCAAATACTCAAGTGTTACAATTGTTTTAATTATTTAAAATCATAGCTTTTTATTTAATACCCCTAATATTAGAGTTTGAATTGAGTGTTTTCTGCCCCTTCAATGGGTGTTCTTACCACTTTGTCATGCCCCCAGCCCTAAGTTATCCTGATTATTTTTTAGCTAGAAACTGGCCTCCTACTTGTGTATGAACTTGGCCTCAGTCCACTTGATGGTATTCTTCCTGGATTTTAGAATAACAGGTGCATGGAATTGTGTAGAGAACTTTCTGTTCAGTCTGGGCTTTAGCCACTGTCCTCACAACAGTGTACACCCATGTAGTTACGAATTTCATAAGCTTGTCATAGCTTATTTTTTTTACATCTTTCATTTCCTGCAGATTCTTGAGTATTGAATTAATTTGTGATTTCTTGGGTTGTTTTGTTTCATTTGAATCTATGTGTTGAGTTGTTCCTCACTTTTCCTTTTGTTTCTTTCCCTCAAGTTCTTTCCTAAAGTGCTGAGAAACCAATTCTTTGTCAAGATAGTCAGGGTGAACGTTATTTATTCCAAAGCAATTTCAGGATCTATGAATGGTTTAAACATGCTAAGCGCTGAGAAGGATGTTTTATTTTCACGGCAGTTTTTGGCATTCACAGACAGATCATGAAATATATGAAGAAAATAAAACTACAGATGAATGCCAGGAGGAGAATAAGCTATTATTAATTGTTTGACAGAGGTTTCTCTTCTAGTGAAAGAAATATATTGCTTGATGCAGGATTTCACATAATCATATTGCTAGGAGGAACCTAAACAATCATCTAATACTGCAGAATTGAGAGTGACTTCCTGAATAATTTACTTTTGGGTCAAATAAAACAAAGCTTCTAAAAAGAGTGTAGATTTTAGAGAAACATGATGAATTTTATGCAAATAGGTCCTTAGCTGATTTTGTTAATTTGTGAATTAATACAGGGAAATAAAGTACAGTAAGGTAAAAAACAATAAAGAACTTCACATTGAAATACTCATTTGTGTTTGCATATGTGTGCATGCGTGTGCGTCCTCGCACACGCACATGTGCATGTGCTCATGCATGCATTAATCATTCTTGAGGCTTGATAGTGCCTGGGAACTATTCCTCAGCTTCTGTGCCCAAGGATAGTGGTCTACTATTTCAGCCATTGCTACAATTCTGTTTTTGTTTTTTTTTTTGAGATAATCGATTGTATTGTCATAATTGAACAGTGGTCTTCAGATATCAGACTCCAGAGTAGCAAGCTAAGCTTATTCAGCCTCTAAGTAGCTAGTTAAAATTCTGCCTATCCTCTGTGCTTCTCTGCTCTTTTAATCTTTTCCTGAGGTATTCAAAATCCTAAGTCATATATATGACTAGTTGCTTTAAAAATAGTCTTACTACTTGGCACCAGGGGATCCCATGCGTACTCTTAACTACTTAGGAGGCTTGAGAACAGATCCCAAGCCAAAACTTTAGTGGACTTACTTCTCAATCTATATCTGGGTGAATTGGATCATTTCCACCATCCTGCACTATCTAGACACTAAGATTGGAAGGACTGTGGATCCAGGCCTGTCAAGATAGCAAGCAGACAGGTTGGTGTGCAACTCTGATGCCATTGATGATGGTAAGGCTAAAAGGACAGATCAGGGGCATGTTCTTGTGGAAAGGGAACCCCTATCATAAAATTAAGCACTGATATGATGCCGGCCTGCAAGAACAATATACCCCAGGTTGAAATACCCACATTTTCCCACAACCAAAATAAGTATGTACATTAACATCCAAAAACTTAATACAATCTGTTCATTGCTCTAATATCAGCTTTATCTGATTATCATATGATGTAACAGAATAGTTTCTTCATTAAACATATGATAATTTAAAAATACCTAGAAATTTCTTTCTCACTTAGTAAGTGCAAATGAATGGCAAATTGCCTCATTTCTTACATATTTGACTACCACTATACATTCGTCTTATGATTACTAGTAATATATTCTGATTTATTAGTTTACTTTGTAACAGTTTTTAAACTTTTGCTTTACTGCTGAAGTTGAAGTATTTAACTAGTATCATCAAAGTATATTCCGTGGGTATTTAGGGCAGTTTTTTACAAAGTTTTTAACCAATGGCTTCTAAGAATTCTTAATTGGTATATTATTTGGTTTATTTTTAATTTAAATTTAATTTTATTATAATGGTAATATTCACAGGGGTTACAGTTACATAAATGAGGCAATGAGTACATTTCTTAGGGAAGGAACATTGTTATATCTCCAATCGATATTTTTGTACACTCAAAACAAGAACTACTGATGCTTTTGCTGTTGCTATTGATCAATGGGTACTTTTGCTTTCTTTGTTCATGCATTTTCATTATAAAATTGATATACAGAATGTTTACACTTAGGTCAACTGAAGAGTGCACTTCATTTTCTTTTCTTTTATTTTGGGGGGAGGGGGTTCTGGTTGTGGGGCCTGAACTCTGGGCCTGGGGCCTGTCCCTCAAGCACTCTATCACTTGAGCCACAGCACCACTTCCGGCTTTTTTTCTTTTTGCTAATGTAGTGCTGAGGAATGGAACCCAAGGCTTCATGCATGCAAGGTAAGCACTCTACCACTGAGCTACCTTCCCAGCCCCTAATTCATTTTATTTTCTAAATTTCAAATTTGGAACTTAAATGTTTCCTTTTGTTTCTTTGGGGTAATTCTTTTTTTCAGAGTTGTAGGATCAGTTAATTTAATTTTGCATGATTTTTACACATGTAAATTATTCAGACGCATATATTTTGCTTTTAAAATTTTTAACATGTGGCTATTTGAAAATTATTTTCTTAATTTTTATATGGTTCGTGAATTTAAATACATTTATTTTCTTATAGTTATAAACATATTTGTCCATGAAACAAATACTTACTGTTTTTTCAAAAAGCACATACTTCATTTAAAAAGGCTTCATTACCTGATCACTTTTTGGAAATATTTGTACTTGAATTTAAAAAAAGTTTGAGCTTGGCATGGTGATTTGTTGCATCCATTTCCTAGCTATGGTGGGAAATGTAAATAGGATTTGTAATTCGGGGGACACTGGGAAACTATGAGACCTTAGCATAAAACTATTCAGAGTGAATTATAGATATAGCCATCCCTAGCGTTATATACAACACCACGCTATCATTCTAAATCTTGAGTTAAAACACCAGTAACATCGATCTTTTGTCAAAATAAAAGAACAGATGTTTCAAAATGTTTATTATTTAAAACTTATTTGCAAAGGTTTTCATGTCTTCTATTACTTTTCAATTTAATCTATTAAAATTCAAGTATATTGTGACTATTTTATTTCTACTAAACTTTTAAATAGTACAAGTAATATTATAATTTCAAATATTAACATACTTTTACTGTTTGTGATAATTTACTCCGTTTAATATGATAAAATCAATACTTCAAATGTGTGTATGTGGTGTGTGTGTGTGTGTGTGTGTGTGTGTGTGTGTGTGTGTGTTTATGTGGTTTTGTGTGTGTGCTTTGTGTGTACATTGTAGTGCTTGGGAGATCACACCATTGCTTCACATATGCAAGGCGAATGTTTTACCGCTGAGCTATACTGTCTAGTTATAATCCAAATAGTGCCTTAAACCATGACTTCAAACTTTCATTCCTAGTATGCTTTTTCAAAATTATATATGATTACATGTGATCCATATTCTATCCACACTATCAATTTTTTTAAATTTAATTTTATTTTATTTGTGAACATACTGTACAGAGGGGTTACAATTACATGGGTGGGATAATGCATACAATTCTTACCAAGCATTGCAGGCTCCTCCTTTGGTTTACCCTTCACATCCCTTCCCAGCCTCCCCTCTCCCCCCAATCTCAATCCTTCTCCTTCCTCCCCCTCCCCCCCCCCCCCCGCACCGACTTTGTAAAGCTCATTTTGGACATGACAACTTGTACTTCCCATTGTTGCAACAGGTCCACCTGTATCCTTAAACAACTGGTTTTTCCCCATCTCCTCCACAAGTTTTACTGATATCAAATATAGTGAAAGCAGGGGTTATATTGTGGGGGAGGGACATACAAAGCAACAAAGAGATAATCTTATAAATGCATTAGAAACACATGCATGGAAGTAAAAACATTAAAATACATAACTAAGGATTCATTTTTATGACATCACATTATCTGAACTTTTCCGCTTGATTCGTATATACACTAGATATTGCAAATAAGGGAAACCATGGGACCTATGTTTCTTTGGGCCTGGCTTACTTCACTTAATATAATTTTTTCCAAGTTTTTCCATTTCCTAACAAATGGGGCAATGTCATTCTTTCTGATGGAGGCATAGAATTCCATTGTGTATATATACCACATTTTCTTGATCCATTCATCTACTGAGGGGCATCTGGGTTGGTTCCATATCTTAGCTATGGTAAATAATGCTGCAATAAACATAGTTGTGCTGGTAGCTTTAGTGTGCTCTTGCTTGTAAACATTTGGGTAAATGCCCAAAAATGGGATTGCTGGGTCATAGGGGAGTTCTATGTGAAGTCTTTTGAGGAACCTCCATACTGCTTTCCAAAGTGGTTGAACAAGTTTACATTCCCGCCAACAATGAAGTAAGGTTCCTTTCTGTCCACATCCCCTCCAGCATCTGTTGTTGTTAGAATTCTTGATTTTTGCTGTTCTAACCGGGGTGAGGTGATATCTCAATGTTGTTTTGATTTGCATTTCTTTTATGGCTAGGGATGTTGAACATTTCTTCATGTGTCTATTGGCCATCCTTCTTTCTTCTTCAGAGAAGTTTCTCTTTAAGTCTTTCGCCCACTTATTTATTGGGCAGTTGTTTCTTTGAGGATTTGTTGTTGGGGGGTTTAATTTTTTGAGTTCCAAGTATATTTTAGATATGAGACCTTTGTCCATTGTATGGCTAGTAAAGATCTTCTCCCAATCCGTGGGCTTTCTATTGAACTTGCTAGCTATGTCATTGAGTATAATGCTGGCTGTAGGTTTGTCATATACAGCCTTTATTGTATTGAGGAATGTTCCATAGATTCCTAATTTTTCCAAAACCTTCATCATGAAGGGGTGTTCGATCTTGTCGAATGCTTTTTCTGCATCTATTGAGATAACCATGTGGTTCTTATTCTTGCTCCTGTTGATGTGATGAATAATATTAATTGATTTGCGTATATTAAACCAGCTTTGCATCCCTGAAATGAATCCTGTTGGATCGTGGTTTATGATTTTTTGGATGGATTGTTTAAGTCGATTGGCCAAGATTTTGTTGAGAAGTTTTGCATCAATATTCATCAAAGAAATGGGTCTATAGTTCTCTTTCTTTGATGAGTCCCTGCCTGGTTTTGGGAAGAGGGTTATGATGGCTTCATAGAATGTGTTGGGTAGTGAGCTTTCTCTTTTAATTTCATTGAAGAGTTGGAGGAGAATTGGTGTGAGCTCTGCTTTGAAGGCCTTGTAGAATTCCGCTGTAAAACCATCTGGTCCTGGACTTTTCTTAGCTGGGAGGTCTCTTATTGCTGTTTCTATTTCAGTGCTTCATATGGGCCTGTTAAGATAGTTTAACTCATCTTGGTTTAGTTTTGGCATGTCAATATTTGCTAGGAAAAGGTCCATTTCTGTCAAGTTCTCATACTTATTAGCATAAAGTTTTGAGAAGTATTCCCTTATAATGTTCTGAATCTTGGTTGTTTCCGTGGTGATGTTTCCATTCTCATCTCTGAGTTTATTAATTTGGGTGTGTTCTCTTCTTTTTCTGATAAGATTTGCTAAGGGTCTGTCAATTTTGTTAAGTTTTTCGAAGAACCAACTCTTTGTTTTGTTAATTTTCCTATAGGTTTTTTGGATTCTAATTCATTTAATTCTGATTTAATTTTGATTATTTCTTTCCGTCTACTCGATTGGGGTTTACCTTGCTGCTCTTTTTCAAGGAGGTTTAGATGTGTCATTAAATTGTTAGTTTCAGATCTCACCAACTTGTTGATGTAGGAGCTCAGAGCTATAAACTTGCCTCTGAGTACTGCCTTTGCTGTGTCCCAGAGGAGCTGGTAATTTGTGTGTTCATTTTTGTTGAAAAGCATGAACATTTTAATTTCCTTTCTAATCTCTTCCATGACCAACTCATGATTCAGCAGTGTGTTGTTCAGCTTCCATGTGATGCCGGAATAGCATTAACATTTTAATTTCCTTTCTAATCTCTTCCATGACCCACTCATGATTCAGCAGTGTGTTGTTCAGCCTCCATATGATGCCGGACTTTCTTTGGTGGCTTTTGGTGTTGAGTTCTAATTTTATTCCCTTGTGGTCAGAGAGGATGCAAGGTATAACTTCAATGTTTCTGAATTTAGACAAGTTTGCTTTGTGGCCTAAAATGTGGTCTATTTTTGAAAACGTTCCATGTGCTGCTGAGAAAAACGTGTATTCTGATGCTGCTGGGTGAAATATTTGGTAGATGTCTGTTAAGTCTAGTTGATATATGCAGCTGTTTAGATCTGCGGTTTCTCTGTTGAGTTTTTGCCGAGTTGATCTATCTAGTGGGGAGAGTGGTGTGTTAAAATCCCCAACAATTAATGTCTTTGGATCTATATGGGATTTGAGGGAAAGTAGTGTTTCTTTGATAAATTTGGGTGCTCCATTGTTTGACGAATAGATATTTAGAATTGTAATATCCTCCTGAAGGAGAGATCCTTTAATTAGTATGTAGCAACCTTCTTTATTTCTTTTCACGAATTTTAATTTGAAGTCTATTTTATCTGATATTAGGATTGCAATTCCCGCCTGTTTATGGGGGCCGTTTGCTTGGTACATTTTGTTCCAGCCTTTAACATTGAAAATGTGTTTGTTTTTACGGGCAAGATGTGACTCCTGAAGGCAGCAGGTAGAAGGGTCTTGTTTTTTAATCCAACTAGACAGTCTATGTCGCTTAATTGGAGAGTTCAGTCCGTTAACATTAAGAGATAGGACTGAGAGGTGTTTCGGAGTTCCTGCCATGTTATCCACCTTCTTGGGGGCTGCAAAAACTGGGTTCTTCCTATGGTTCTTGGATTCTCAGTTTGGGTGCAGTTTCTTGGCCTTTATTGTGGTCTTGTTGATCTTCTATGTGTAGGACATCTTTAAGAATCTTTTGTAGGGCTGGTTTGGTGGAGATGTATTGTTTCAATTTTTGTTTGCTATGGAAGGTTTTTATTTGGCCTTCAGTTATGAAGGAGAGTTTAGCTGGGTACAGTATTCTTGGTTGATAGTTGTTTGTTTTTAGGTCATGGCATACATCATTTCAGGCTCTTCTTGCTTTGATTGTCTGTGCTGATTAATCTGAGGTGATTCTAATTGGTTTCCTTTATAGGTGATTACCCTTTTCTCCTTGACAGATTTAAGGATCTTTTCCTTGGTCTGAGTTGATCCTGTGTGGATTATAATGTGACGGTGGGATGTCCTATTCTGGTCTGGTCTATTGGGGGTCTTATAAGCTTCTTGTATCTGAATAGGCCTATCTTTTTGTATGTTTGGGAAGTTCTCTGCTAGGATCCTGTTAAACAAATTTCCTAGACCATTAACTTCTGTTTCTAGGTGCTCCTCTACACCCATTATCCTTAGATTAGGCCTTCTAATGGTGTCTTCCAGGTGTTGGATAGATCTATCATATTTCTTGGACTTGTCTTGGATGGTTGTATGTTCTAGGCTGTCTTCCATCCCCGAGATTCGATCTTCTGCATGGTCTAACCTGCTGTCAAGACCCTCTACTTTTTTTTTTTTATCTCTTTTCCTTCTAATTGGTCAGCTTTCATGGCTCCAAGTTCTTTGTTGAAGTTCTGTTTTAGGTCTTTTATGAATTCCTTTACTTCCTTAATTTGGTGTTCAGTGTTTGTTCTCAAATCACTTAGTTGATCGGTTATGGTTTCTTTGGACTCCCCTTCCTTCTGTTGGGTTCCATTCAGCATTCCCTTTGTGATCTCCCTGACTTCCTTCAGGTCTTTGTTAATGGATTCCATGAATGCCTTTAGTGATCTTTGTGTATTATCTACCTGGTCTCTCAATTCCTGTATTACTCTTTGATTAGCTTCCTCCCGTTCATGGGATTCCTGTACTTCTCTCTCCTCTCATTCGTGGGATTCCTGCAGTTCTCTTTGAGTGTTCTCAGCCTGCTCACACCATTCCTCCCTTTCTCTTTGAGTATTCTCAAGTTGTTCACACAAATCCTGTATCAGTTTTTGAGTAGCTTCCTCACGCTTATGATATTCCTGTATAAGCTTTTGGGATGCCTCCTCTCTCTCCCTTTCACGCTCATACAGAGTCTTTGGAAGTTGTCAAACTCCTCATTTATCATGTTTGCCACCAGTGTTTTTAGAGCTATTTGGGAACTCTCCTCTGGATTATTCATTATCTGTTCTGACCCCTGATTATCAAGGTTGGGAATTGAGATATCCGGATTTGCCATTTTTGTTGTGTTTTTCCGGCTTACTCTGCCCATTTGATTTGAAAATAGCACCAGTTTTGTGCTAGTACACTATCTTAAGGCAACCATCAATCAAAGTTTGCATTTGTACAGTCAATAGTCTACAGATACAATCTAGTTCAACAGATACATATATTCAACATCAAACAACTATATGTTAAAGGGCTTCGAACCGCAGAGAAGAATTTGGAAAACCAGAAATTATTAGGGTTAGGGAGAGATGTGGGTAAAAAATAGGAATAGATTGGTGTGGAGAGCACAGGGAGAGTTAACTATGTCCTAATCCCAATGCAGGAAATAGGTTGGGTAGGATGCAAGTAGAGAGAGAGAAAAAAAGAAGAAAGGGAAAGGGAAATGAAAAGAGACGAAAAAAAAATAGAAACGTAAAATTTAATATTATTATGGAGATTAAAAGACCATCTATTTAGAGAGGAATGTGAGTATATTAAGAGAAGGGAAGGGACATAGAGGAGAAGTGAAAAACTTAAAAAAATGCTTAAAATATTATATAGGTATAAAGAGATAGTACTGCTATTAAGGAATTTATGTCTCAGAGGTTTTGAATTGAGTAATAAATTTGTGGATTAAGTGTGTACACAATGGGGGATATTGTCTAGTATTTAACTCGGGTTTATCTGAGGATGTGCAGGACAAGAGTTAAGTCACATAAAGATCAAAAGAGAGGAAAAGGTGAAAAGTATAAGAAAGGGAGAAAAAAAGATCAGAAGTTCAGTAGAGCTAGACAAAAAACAAAAAGATAGTTAAGAAAGAAAGAAAAAGAGAAAGAAGACAAGAAAAGAAAGGAAAACGCACATTCACGTATTCCTAAAATAAAAATTATAAGAGAAAAAAAAAGTTCCTGGAAAACAATTATTTTTTCAAAAAACGCAAAAATTAAAGATTAATAAAATTTTTAGAAAAGGAAAAAAAAAATTATATATATAAGGTACCAAAAAATAAAACAGAAAGAAAAAGAAAAGAAGAAGAAGAAAAAAAAATTCTTTGATTTTTTTTTTTATTTTTTTGGGAGGGGTGGGAAGAATCCTGTATCTCCCTTTTGTCTGTAACCAGCCTCTTGTTGGAGTCTCTGGTCAGCTTGAGGTCCTGTGGCTTGATTGGTTTCTTAAGTCAGTTTGTTCGAACAGGCAGAAAAATGCTCTGCTTTACCCAAGATTTTGAGATCCCCCTCCCTGATTAGTTTAATGGGAGGGTGATCTGCTTTGAGAATCACAAAAGAGGGGGATGCAGTAGTGAGGCTCGGTTCTGGGTAGAGTTGAGGCCTTTCAACAATCAGTAGGTTTTCCCTGGCCCTATTTTGTGAAAAAATAAATAAATAAACTCACAGAACCCAGCCTGGAGCCATTCTCAGAGTTTCTGTTTTTCAATTGATTGTTGAGGCTGCTAGAGGGAGGGGCAGCCTCTGGCTCTGGTTACCCAGTGAGGAAAGCCACTCCAATGGCTGGCGCCCGAGCTGGGTGACTTTTCCCTGGATGGAGCTGAGTCTGGCTGGTCACTTCGCTGTTAAGTTCTTGTGATCTGTTAAATGACTCGTTTTTTTCCAAGGCCTGAGTTGGAGCTGGCAGCTCCTCCGAGCTTTGTCGGTATCCAAGATGGAGATCACCAGTACTGGGGGGGGGAGGGGTGGCCTTCCCTCCTCTGCTCCCTGAGAAGGAGTGAGGACGTGGGGCTTCTACTCACGCGGAGTCTTGGATCCTGGGTTGTCTCTGGTCTGCAAACTGCAGGATGAAGATGTCCGCTCCTTGTCGGTTCTTGCTGATGTTTAGTAGAATCCGCTCGCCTGCTGCATCTGGCTCCTTCGTCCCGGACTCTCTGTGTGAGCGCTCAGGTATGGCCGCGGCTGCGGTCTCCACCACGACCCTGCCGCCGCAACTGCGGCGGCTGCTGGCAAGCACTCAGGTGTGTCTTCTTGCCTTGGCTTTCCCTCTCTTGTCTAACTCTCTGTCCTGTGATGGCACACTTGGTGTGATTCTCTGGCTTAGGACTGTTCACTGGAACTCTAAAACTGCTTTCTATGCCAGAGCTTGTTCACATTCCAGCTTCTCCACTGCCATCTTCCCGGAACCTCCACACTAGCAATTTTTATTGTTATTTAGAATATTTCCACTTCCAAACTCTTGTGTTTGTTATTGATAAAGGCTTTACTTTGCTTCTTTTCTCTCTTCATTCTTTTTCCTTTTAGAGTTTAACTATTCTTTCTCTTATTTCTTTAGAAATTAATTATCATATTCCTATTTCAATTTCGTTACATTGTAACAGGTATAAACAAAGTTTTAATTCCTATTTTAATTTTTAACTTTTCACTGACTTTTAGTACAAACTATAAGATGGATTAAAAAGAAACTTGTATCAGGACACTTAATTTTTCTCCTTCTCTTCTCTGAAGTCTTTCTGTTTTTTGAAACACAATAGCAATGACATATAGCTCCTATGTGGTCCATCATTATTTCCCCTCTTAATCTCCTCTGTTGTACAGCTCAACTTGTTATCATTCAGCTGTGTTAAGCTACAGTGTTATCTAAATCTTAACTCATTCCTAAATTAATTTTAGTTGTTTCAATTATTTTCTGAAGACATTTTCCTATATATAATATCTGGTTTCTTGTGTTTTTACAAGGTACAAAATATGAGTGACTATCAAACATGTAGATATCTCTGTAGAATATTGGTCCACCTGCTCAATAAACTCGTATGTAAATTCAAGGAATACAAGTCAGTCAGAACAATCATGTAAAATGGTGTATCTTCAGCCTTCATACTAGCTTTGAACCTTTTTACCATGTTTAGTAGTGAAGACAACATAGTTCTACTACAAGAGCAGACACATAGAAGACTGTAACAGATTTGTCAAAAATATATTCTCAGTTTTATGTTTAATAGATTTTGAAAACTATACTATGACTTTATGAAATAATAATAGAATCTTTTTTAATTTTTATTTTTTTATTGTGAAAATATGGACAGAGGGGTTACAATTACATGGGCAAGAGAGTAAGTATATTTCTTATCAAGCATTGTATTCTCCTCCTTTGTTTACCCTTCACATCCCTTCCAATCCTCCCTCCTCCCGTACCCAATCCTCCCCCGCAAGTTGTAAAGTTCATTTTCAACATGACAACTTGTACTTCTCATTATTGCAACAGGTCCACCTGTATCCTTATTTAAACGACCTGTTTTTCCCCTTCCCCTCCACAAATTATACCGACATCAAAAACAGTGAAAGCAGGGGTTATACTGTGGAGGAGGGACATACAAAGCAACAAAGAAATAATCTTATAATTGCGTTAGAAACAAATGCATGAAAGAAAAAAAAACATTTAAAATACATACCTTAGGTTTCATTTTCCTAACATCACCGTATCTGACCTTTTCTGCTTGATTCATACGTATACTAGATATTGCAAATAAGGGAAATCATGGGACCTATGTTTCTTTGGGCTTGGCTTACTTCACTTAATATAATTTTTTCCAAGTCGTTCCATTTCCTAACAAATGGGTCAATGTAATTCTTTCTGATGGAGGCATAGAATTCCATTGTGTATATATACCATATTTTCTTGATCCATTCATCTACTGAGGGGCATCTGGGTTGGTTCCAGATCTTAGCTATGGTAAATAATGCTACAATAAACATAGTTGTGCTGGTAGCTTTAGTGTGGTCTTGTTTGTAAACATTTGGGTAAATGCCCATAAGTGGGACTGCTGGGTCATATGAGAGCTTTATGTGCAGTCTTTTGAGGAACCTCCATACTACTTTCCAAAGCAGACACTCTGAAAACATTAGAGGATGGAATAGGAGAAATCCTAGGTCTCCTTGGCGCAGGCCTAAATTTTCTGAATAGAGACCCGGAAACACAACAAATCAAAGAAAGGTTGGACAAATGGGATTGCATGAAGTTGCAAAGCTTCTGCATGGCAAAGGACATAGATAGCAAGATCAATAGGAAGCCCACGGATTGGGAGAAGATCTTCACTAGCCATACAACGGACAAGGGTCTCATATCTAAAATATACTTGGAACTCAAAAAATTTAAATCCTCCAACAACAAATCCTCAAAGAAACAACTGCCCAATAAATACGTGGGGCTAATGACTTAAAGAGAAACTTCTCTGAAGAAGAAAGAATGATGGCCAATAGACACATGAAGAAATGCTCAACCTCCCTAGCCATAAAAGAAATGCAAATCAAAACAACATTGAGATACCACCTCACTCCAGTTAGAATGGCAAAAATCAAGAACTCTAATAACAACAGATGCTGGAGAGGATGTGGACAGAAGGGGACATTACTTCATTGTTGGTGAGAGTGTAAACTTGTTCAACCACTTTGGAAAATAATAGAATCTTAAATGGGTGTATTGGCACTAACTATTGTCTCTCGTGATTTAAAGAATGATCTTAGACTACTACCACAATCCTTTTTTTTTGTTTTTTGTTTTGTCACTCATGGGGCTTGAACTCTGTGCTTAGGCGCTGTCCATGTGCTCTTCAGCTCAATGCGAGCACCCTACCACTTATGCCCCCTGCACCACTTCTGGCTTTCTTGTGGTTTATTAGAGATAAGAGTCTCATGGTCTTTCCTGCCCGGGCTGGCTTTAAACCGTGATCCTCAGATCTCAGACTCCTGAGTAGCTAGGATTACAGGCGTGACCTACTGCTGCCTGGCCTACCTCAATCCTAATACAAAAATTTAAAATTAAAAATGATTATCAAACTAAATGTGCAATGTAAAAACCTATAAGAGATAAACGTAAAAATGTATGAAATTGTATAAGTAAAGGTTTCTAAATGGAAAGCATTAGTGGCTAAAGAAAAGCAAGAATATACTGGATTATATCAAGTGATAGCCTTTCATAATTCAAAGGACACTATACTCATAATTCAAAGGACACTGTTTCCGAAGTGGAAACATGTCCAACAGATAGAGGGAACATATTTGTTAATGCTACAATGTGAATGCTACAATGATTCTGAATCTTAAGTATTATTATATTTTCTAATTCTATATAATTTTTCCTTAATAGGATATTTCTTTAAAGAACATGTGTTAATTAATAATCAATAGGAGGAGCATATGAAGTAAGTTCCTCTTTCGTATCTAAGAAAAAAGAAAAAGAAAACTCACTTGTATGACCCTAATATAATATTTATGCCAAAATATTTGTTTATTTGCAACTGTTTATTTTTAAGTTTTGTTGGACATAGAGCTTGAAATCTTGACCTGGACAATGTCCCTCAGGTCTTCAGCTCAAGACTAGTGCTCTACCATTTGAGCCACAGCCAGTTTTCTGGTGGGTCATTGGAGATAATAGTCTAGTGGTCTTTCCTGCCTAGGCTGGCATTAAACCATGATTCTCACCTCTCAGCCTCCTTCGTAGCTAGGGTTACAAGCATGAGCCATTGGTGCCTAGCAACATATTTTTTTTTTACACATTTATGAAGTATGGAGTGGTAATCCCATTCATTTATATGTTGTTTAATGATCAAGCCACATCTTATCCATTAATTTCTGCAAGTAACATTTCTTTATTGGGAGAATGCTCAAAAACTTTTCTTCTGACTGTGATGAAATATCTATTCTTAACTATAATCACTTTGCTTCTTGTAGTATAAAATTAATATATTTACTTTTAGTAATGGAAGTCTGCTAATTAAAGTTATATAAAACATGAATTGTAAAGTGAAAGAAATTCATAGTCCCATTACTTGTTTAAAGAAAATAATTATGCATTTTTTTCAATTATATTTCTTTGGGAATGTGTAATATTCATTGATTTAACTGTTAAAATTGATGACAGTTACATAATATCAACTAGATTCAAACTTGTATTTGAAAATTGCACACTTAACACAAATATACTTCCACTTTCTTCTAACACATAATTAAAACAATAGTATAACAAAGCTTTGTGTTAGTTGTTCATGTGTAGAATCATAGAAACTCAGGAAGCTAACACCTGAATATTTTAGCTCAATGTCAGTTTAATCAGACAAAAATATGAAAACTTATCTCCAATTATCCAGCAGGAGGCAGAAGGTGAGGATGTGGCTCAAGGAATAGCGTGTCATCAGCCATGAGCAAAAAATGCAAGGGAGACCATTAAACATTGAATTCAAGACCTAAAAATTGCATATACACACAAGACAACAACAAAAAAGTAGTATGAGCATCAATAATGAAGACAAGATAGTAGAAAAGATCATGAGAAATGTTGTGAAAACATCTGGAAGACAGAAATTATTAGACAGAATTTTGATTCATGAGAGGTAAAAGTCACAGTATAATTTGGACAATCTCATTGTAGTCATTTGTGTTGAAACCTGGCTATTGGGTAACATGTGAAAGAGCAGAATGGATTACCTGACATAGCAGACTTGGCCAGTAACTATGCATCATCCCACTCTACAAAAATCTAAAATCGTGCTTGTTAATTTAAAAAGAACCTCATGTTAGAGATTATTTGGTCCATAGTTTCCTGTGTACAGCCAATTCTATCAGCACATCTTTTTGAAGAGGCTGTTTTTCTTCCATCCTGTGTTTCTGGCTTCCTTGTCAAAGATTATGTCCCTATAGGCATGGATTAATTTCTGGATCTTCAATTCTGTTGTATTGATGGAATTCTGGGCTTCCATTGGAAAAAAATGGCATTACCCCATTCCTGAAGAAATGGAAAGACTGGGAAAAATGATATTAAGTGAAATAAGCCAGATCCAATTAAATATATGCTGCATGGCTTTCCTCATTTCTCATAACTAGTTATGTCCATATATCTACAAGGTAATGCAACAGGTAATAAATGACAAATAATTGAACTTGGATATGATTAACAGCACTCTAAGCATTCACATGGCAAGAACAATTGATAGCTATTCTATCTCTTAGGAGAGGATCACAATGGCTATGTGCATATGACCAGATAAAGTGATGCTTATTGCAATGAACTCTAAGAATCAATCATATATGTGAAATACATATATCTGTATATAATTTATAAGATGTCATAAAACAACCGACTTCACTGTAAACTCAACAGCAACATTCTAAGTTTAGAAGATAAAATTGAGGAAAGTTTTCAACACATAAACTAAAATGTATAGAAGAAAATGGAGAGAAAAGATAAGATGGAAAGTAGAATAGTTAACTAATGAAGAATTCATAAACAATTCCCAAAACTATACAAGAGATCTGGGGTACAGCTCAGTTGTAGAAATAGACTAACATATACAAAGCCATGGGTTCAATCTCCAAAAAGGCCTAATAAAAAGTTAATAAATAATAGTAATACAATAATTACTTGAAATAAATGCTTTCATATTAGAGAGGCCTGAATTCTCAAACAGTAAAGAAAATACTCTCAATTCTTGTACCCAATGACATGAAACTACAAGAATGAAGAGCAAATAGTTTCCTTTTCTATCCTTTACTTTTCTTTTTTTGTTTTCTTCTCTTTTTTTCTCTTTGACAATACTGGTGCTTGAAGTTGCTAAGGCTCTAACCACTTTATATTATTTTTCAGGCCAAGCCTCCCTTGAGCAATGATCTTTTATCTATGGCTTCCACAAACGTGAGTAACAGGGAAATAACACTATATCTAGCTTACTTTGGTTTTGTAATTTCTCACTTTTTTTGTAAAACTTGCCCCTGATATCAATCTTCTAAATCTATGCTTTCTAATTAGCAAAGTATATTTCATCTCAAGCGTGGACTCAGATTAGTTCCCAATGTAACCATTCAATATTGACTTCTGTTTTCTTGATATCATTAAATTCTATTGAGGTTAGTATGGATCTTAATGATGTTATAAGAACACAGACATATCCCTTGAATACTTTTCCCAGTTTCTTTAAATATTTATTGTAAGACATCACAAGTAGACATTAATATTTCAAAAGAACCTTAAGCAGAATTCGGTTGTTTCAATTATTTTGTTCACATATTAAGTCCAATATAATGTTATCAACTCTATGTGAATATACTATATTTACAGATATGTTTCTTTACCAAAAATTAGTCTGTCTCATGCTATCCTTTTCTAATTAAACCCACTACTTCTCAATGTCCCATCCCAAACCTGTTTCATTCTGGTAACACATTTTTTTTCTTTGACTTCTAGATCATGCAATAAATAAGTTTTTAAGATTGCCTTCATATATATGATAGATAATTCCCAATTATTATATGCCTTAATATTGTATTGCATTCACTCTAGTTGCCTTTTGGTTCTGTTATTAAAGAATGTAGCACAATTTTTTTCCCATTCACCTGAAGAAAGCCTGAATTGATTTCCATTTTTTAGAGGAACTAATGCTGCTATAAACCTCTGTGTTTGTGCTTTGTAGTGAATGTTACATTTTATTTCTGTGAGACAAAGCCTGAAGAGCTCAATTCCTGTGCTATGCTATGGGTTGCATATTTCATATTCTAGGAACCTGTCACAATGTTTTCAGACGTAGCTTTCCCATTTGACATTCCTGCCAGCATCCACAGTTTCTCTGTTTCTTGATAGCATTTAGTATGGTCATTATTGTATTATATGAAGTAATTCTCATCCATATTTTATGATGTCATTTTAGTTTTAATGTGCATTTATTTTATGACTAATGATGATTTTCTTGTGCATATTTTTCACAAGATGTATTTTGCTGGTTTCAAATTTTTTTAATATTAGGTTTTGAGAGTTCTAGGTAGAGTCTCAATTTGAGGTATTCTTCAGGTATAGGATTTGCAAATATTTTATCCTTGATTCTGAGTACCCTTCATCATCATCATCAATACCATCAGCAGCAGCAGCAGCAGCAGCAGCAGCAGCAGCATCACTCTTAGTATTACTACTATTAATTTTGAACATGTATGTATGGTCCTGGGGTTTGAACTCAGGGCCTCTGAGATTTGTTGCATTTTGTTAACAATTTACCCTTTGAGTCATGCCTCACTACTGATTTTTGTAAATTAATCAGAGATAAGATTCTCAGGGACTTTATTTTATGGGCTGGCTTCAAACAGCAATACACAAATCACAGCCTCCCAAGTAGCTAGGATGAGATACATGAGCCCTTTGCTCCCAATATTCACTACTTGTATATGAGGTTTCACAGACCAAATTTTATTTTACACTTTTATTGAGTTCTACTATATCAAGTTTCCTTTCCTATAGGTTTAATGCCTAAGTTAAGAATGCTTCATTTCCAAAATTGTCAAGACATCTTTCTTTGCTTTACATTTACTCACTCTTTTTGTTTTATATGCCATGTTTTAGTCCTGCTTGAAGTTAATATTAGAATAAATTGTTATGTTCTAGTCAATGTTCATTTTTAATTCTCCCCCATTCTGGCTAACCTATCACCACTTATTAAAGAGACTATCATTCCACAAATATTTGGTTTTACTCCTTATTAAATATTCCTTGATAATAATTATGTGGATCCAATCTGGTGCCTTATAGACACATTGAGCTATGTAATCTTTCCTCTAGAAACATAAAAATTTTACACTAACAACTTTAATATTGGACAGAGAAATATATTTCAGTTTATATTCCTTTGTCAATGAGTCAAAGAGTGCTGGTCAGATATTTTTAGAAATTGTCAAAAACTTATAAATATTAATGCCAATGAAAAACTTTAACCTTCCTGAATAAGTTATCAAAAAATTGAAACACACATCTCTGTTATAATATACCAACAACCAAAGAACATGAAAAGATTATATCATGCCTAGACATTGCATACATATAGAGATTAATGGAAATAGAAACATCAATAAGATAGACTTGCACAACCACTATGTAGAAATTGGAATCCTTATACATTGGTGCTTGGCACTTAACGTGATATAGTCAGTTTGTTAAACATACTGGCAATCTTTAAGATATTATATATAGAGTTGCCTCTATAATCCAGCAGTTTCAATCATAATTTTATATACAAGATATATTTCAACTTATGTCAAATGAGACACATGTACAAGAATAGATTGCAAAACCTTTTACAATAGATTATAATAAATTATTGAAATACCCATTGAGGATGTAATACAATTATACACATGCATGCAAAACAACATGAAAAAATTTACATGGACTTACTTACTTGGGAAACACTAATATTGCATGTGAAAAATGGATAAAACAGACTACATTTTCTTTTTTTTGGTGGGGGCGTCCCATAGTGGGGCATGAACTCTGGGCCTGGGCGCTGTTCCTCAGCTCTTCAGCTCAAGGCTAGTGCTCTATCCCTTGAGCCACAGCTCCACTTCCAGCTTTTTTTTTTTGCTAATGTGGTGCTTAGGAATCGAACCCAGGGCCTCCTGCATGCAAGGCAAACGCTCTACTACTGACCCATCTTCCCAGCCCTAGACTACGTTTTCTAATTACAATGAGATGTACAAGTCGTTATGTCGAAAACGAACTTTACAACTTTCGTGCGGGGGGGGGCGGGGAGGATTGAGTGGGGGGTCGGGGGAAGAATGGGAAGGGATGAGAAGGGGAAACAAAGGAGGAGGCTAAAATGCTTGATAAGAAATGTACTAATTATATGAGCTTTTTTAAATTGGCACATCTGTATTGGTAACTATGAAGTAAGGTTTGGTCAAGTGGAGGGTATTTTCAAATGATGACAGGAAGTGAATACTACTATTTATTGAAGTATTTTGAGAGGACAGTGACGATAAAATGTTCTAGAACTGAAGGAGATGTTCATAGTCCAACTCTTAGACATTCTATGAATCATTGTACTTTATGGAAGAATTGTACATTGCGTTTACATTAACCTTAGGAAAAATTTTAGAATAGTAGTGGGTGAATCTGAGTGATAATTTAGAATTTAAAATCAGAGAATTCTGTAATGAATGAGTTTAGTATGTTGATGAATAAGACTATCAATAAAATATTATCTGTGACATATCCTCTGAGTGACTACGTATGACATTGAGAGCCAGTGAATATTCTACAAAATTATGTAAATTGAGAGATGAAATAGGATTGAGAGGGATGAGGGATAATGAACCTCAAGGTGCATTGTATTAGCCATGAAATATGTCTTAATGATAGTCTGTTTGCCTTGCAAGTATGAAGCCCTGGGTTTGATTCCTTAGTACTACATAAACAAAAAAAGCTGGAATTGGCACTATGACACAAGTCGTAGAGTGCTAGCATGGGGAAAAAAATCTCAAGTACATTGCCAAGGCCCTGAGATCAAGCCCCAGGACTAGCCAAAAAATAAAAAAAAGATGCATTGTATTAAGCCAGGCACTAGAGGTTCACGCTTGTTTTCCTAGCTATTCAGGAGGCTGAGGATTGAGGTTTGAAGCCAACCCTGGCAGGAAAGTCTGTGAAATTCTTATCTCCAATTAAATCTCAGAAATATGTGAAATTGCTGCTGTGCCTCAAGTGATAGAGTTCTAGCGTTCATCCAAAGGAGCTCAGGGACAGCGCCCAGACCCAGAGTTCAAATCTCAGGAGAGAAAAAATAAAAAAAAAAAAAACAACTCACTAAACACTATTCATAAACTACTTTGTCAAACTTCAATTCCCATTCAACTACTTAAACTTAATTTAAAAACTATGATAAGAATAAAATATGAATCATTTGGGGAACAAGACACAGATAGAATTGAAAGGTTGTTTACAGGGGACAAAGTTAATTTTATATCAGGAAGTTTGAGGTGAAATTTGTTCTATTGTCTTCTTACATCATTTATGAAAATGACAGTATTGCCAGTTATGGGTCAATTTCCTTGAGGAACAGATTGTATTCTGCTTTCTTTTCATAGGAAACCACACAGATAATTTTTTTGCCTCTTTTTTTTTTTAATGGTGAGAGTACCTTACATAGGGGTTACAATTACATGGGCAAGGTAATAAGTAAATTTTGTATCAAGCATTGTTGCCTACTCCTTTGTTTCCCCTTCTCAACCCTTCCCATCTCTCCCTCAACCTCCCCAGCCAAAGTTGTACAAAAATTGTACAAAGATTGTACAAATATTGTACAAAAAATGTACAATTATTGTACATCTCATAGTTGCAATGGGTCCACCTGTATCCCTCTTTAAACAATCTCTTTTTTCCCTCACTTCCACAAATTATACCAACATCAAATACAGTGAAAGCAGGGGATACACCGAGGAGGATGGACATACAAAGCAACAAAGAAATCATCTTATAGGTATGTTAGGAACAATCGCAAGAATGAAAAAAAATGAATCCTTATATTGGGGTTCATTTCGCCTAACATCAACTTAAATGACCATTTCTGCTGGTCTCAGACATAAATTAGTTACTGCAAATAAGGGAAACCATGGGAGTTACATTACTTTGGGCCTGGCTTACTTCACATAATTTAATTTTTTCCAAGTCTTTTCACTTCCTACAAATGGGGCAATGTCATTCTTTCTCATGGAGGCATAGAATTCCATTTTGTATATATACCACATTTTCTTAACCCATTCATCCACTGAGGGGCATGTGGGTTGGTTCCATATATTACCTTTGGTAAATAAATCTGTGATAAACATGGTTGTGCTTATAGCTTTATGAAAATTCAGGTAAATGCCTGAAAGTGGGATTGCTGGGTCATAGGGGAGCTCTATGTGGAATCTTTGGAGGAACCTCCATACTGCTTTCCAAAGTGGTTGAACAACACTCCCACCAAAAATGCAGTATGGTTCGCTTCTCTCCACATCCCCTGCAGCATCTGTTCTTATTAGAGTTCTTGATTATAGCCATTCTAACTGGGTGAGGTGGTATCTAAATGTTGTTTTGGTTTGCATTTCTTTTATGGCTAGGGAGGTTGAGTATTTCTTCATGTGTCTATTGGCAATCCTTCTTTCCTCTTCAGAGAACTTTCTCGTTAAGACTTTAGCTCGATTTGTTTTTGTCCTTCCCCTCCACAAATTATACCAACATCAAATACAGTGAAAACAGTGGTTATACTGTGGGGGAGAGACATTAGTGGTTATGTCGAAAAAGGAACTTTACAACTTTGGCGGGAGGGGGGGTAAAGATCGGATTGGGGGAGGTAGGGGGACTATGGGAATGGATGGGAAGGGGAAACAAAAAGAAGGCAGCAATACTTGATAAGAAATGTACCTTTATCGTGCCCATGTAATTGTAACTCTTCTGTCCAGTATTCTCACAATAAAAAATAAAGAAAATAATAACCAAAAAAAAGATATGTACTCATTACCTTTTTCATGTAACTGTAACCCCTCTGTACAGTATTTTCACAATAAAAAACTTAATTTTAAAAGAAAAAAAAGACTTTCACTCACTTGTTTATTGGGCAGTTCTTTCTTTGAAGATTTGTTGTTGGGGGATTCAATTTTTTGAGTACCAGGTATATTTTAGATATGAGACCCTTTTCCGTTGTATGGCTAGTGAAGTACTTCTCCCAATCCGTGCGCTTTCTGTTGATCTTGCTAGCTATGTCCTTTGATATGTAGAAGTTCTGCAATTTCATGCAATCCCATTTGTCCAACATTTATTTGAATTGTTGTGTTCCTGGGTATCTATTAAGAAAATGTCGTCCTGTGCCAAGGAGACCCAGGGTAGTTCTTATTCTGTCCGGTAATGTTTTCAGATTTTCTACTTTGACCCCGAGGTCTTTGATCCATTTCTAGTTGATTCTGCTGCAGGGTTATATATAAGGTTCTAGCTTTAGTTTTCTACAAGTACTTAACCAGTTTTGTCAGCACCATTTACTGAAGAGGCTGTCTTTCTTCCATTCTAGTTTTTTAGCTCCCTTATCGAGGATTAAGTCGCTATAGGTCTGTGAGTTCATTTCAGAGTTTTCAATTCTATTCCATTGGGCCTGAGGTCTGTTCTTGTGTCAGTACCAAGCTGTGTTGATTACTATGGCTTTGTAGTAGTGTTTGAAATTTGGTATTGATATTCCTCCTGCAGTGATCATTCTGTTGAGGATCGTTTTAACTATTCGGGATCTTTTATTGTTCCATAATTTTTTGGATTACCTTGTGTATTTCGTTGAAGAATGAGGTTGGAATATTGATAGATATCACATTGAATTTGTAGATAGCCTTGGCAGGTATTGTCATTTTCACGATGTTGATCCTTCCAATCCAGGATCATGGGAGGTTTTTCCACTTCCTAAGTTCTGTTTTGATTTCCTTTTTCAGGTTTGTAAAGTTTTCATCATAAAGGCCCTTCACTTCTTTGATTAAGTAAATTTCTACGTATTTTATTTTTTGTGCGGCTATTATGAATGGAGTTGCCTTCCTGATTTCACTCACACTTTACTTATTGTTGTCATACAGATAATCCATTGATTATTGAGGGTTAATTTTATACAATGCTTCTTTGCCAGTTTTGAATTAGCTTCAGTAATTTGGAAGTGGAGTCCGTGCGATTCTTTAAATAGAAAATCATGTCACCTGCAAAGAGTTTTACTTCATCTTTCCCAATTTGGAACACCATTATGTTTGCATCTTGTCTTATTGCGGTAGCTAGGCATTTTAATACTAAGTTGAAGAGAAGTAGAGAGTGGACATCCTTGTCTCATTCCTGAGTTAAGAGGAAATGGTTTTATTTTTCCTTCATTAAGTATAATGCTGGCTGTAGGTTTGTCATATACAGCCTTTATTGTATTGAGTAATGTTTCCTGGATTCCTAATTTTTTCAGACCCATCATCATAAAGGGTTTTATGGATCTTGTCAAATGCTTTTTTTGCATCTGTTGAGTTAACTATGTGGTTCTTATCCTTGCTCTTTGTTGATGTGATGAGTTATATTAATTGATTTGTATATATTGAACCAGCTTTTCATCCCTGAAATGAAACCTGTTAGATCGTGATGCATGATTTTTTGGATGAATTTTTGAAGTTGATTGGCCAAAATTTTGTGCAGAAATTTTGCGCCAATATTCATCAAAGAAAGGGGTCTATAGTTCTTGTTATTTGATGAGCCCCTGCCTGTTTTTGGAATAAGGGTTATTATGGCTTCATAGAATGAGTTCGGTAGTGAATTTTCCCTTTCAATTTCATTGAAGAGTTGGAGGATTATTGGTTTGAGCTCTGCTTTGAAAGACTTGTAGAATTCCGCTGTAAATCCGTCTGGTCCTGGGATTTAGATGGGAGGTCTCTTATTGCTGCTTCTATTTCAATCCTTGATATGGGGCTGTTAAGTGGTTTATCTCATCTTGATTTATTTTTGTCATGTCCATATTTGCTAGGGCAAGGTCCATTTAAGCCAGGTTCTCAAACTTATTAATATAAAGGTTTGAGACGCATTCCCTTATAATGTTCTGAATTTTGTTGTTTCTGAAGTGATGTTTCCATTCTCATCTCTGAATTTATTTATTTGGGTGTGTTCTCTTCTTTTTCTGATAAGATTTGCTAACGGTCTTTCAGTTTAGTTAATTTTTTCGAAGAACCAACTCTTTGTTTTGTGGATTCTTTCTATGGATTTTTTAAAATTCTAATTCGTTTACTTCCTATTTAATTTTAAATATTTCTTTCCATCTACTGGGTTGGAGTTTATCTTGGTGCTCTTTTTCAAGGAGGTTTAGATATCTCATAAAATTGTTGGTTTTCAGATCTCTCCAATTTGTTGATGTAGGAACTCAGAGCTATAAATTTGCCTCTGAGTACTGCCTTTGCTCTGTCCCGGAAGAGCTGGTAATTTGTGTGTTCATTTTTGTTGAATATCATGAATATTTGAATTTACTTACTAATCTCTTCCATGACACACTGGTGATTCAACAGTGTGTTGTTCATCCTCCATGTGTTACATGACTTTCTTTGGTGGCTTTTGGAGTTGAGTTCTAATTTTATTCCCTTGTGGTCTGAGAGAATGCATGGTAAAATTTCAATGTTTCTGAATTTGGACAAGTTTGCTTCATGACTGAAAATGGGGTCTATTTTGGAATCTGTTCCGTGTGATGCTGAGAGAAACGTGTATTCTGATGCTGCTGGGTGAAATATTTCGTAGATGTCTGTTAAATATAGTTGATCCATGCAGTTGTTTAGATCTGCAGTTTCTCTGTTGAGTTTTTGCCGACTTGATGTATCTCGTGGGTATAGTGGTGATTTAAATTCTTCAACAATTTATGTCTTTGGATCTATGTAAGATTTGAGGGAAAGTAGTGTTTCTTGGATAAATCTGGGTGATCCGTTGATTGCCAAATAGAGATTTAGAATTGTAATATCCTCCTGAAGTGGAGATCCCTTAATTACTATGTAGCAACCTTCTTTATGTCTTCTTACTAATTGTAATTTGAAGTTTATTTTATCAGATATTAGGATTGCCACTCAAGCCTCTTTATGGGGGCCATTTGCTTGGTAGAATTTGTTCCAGCCTTTGACTTTCAAAATGTGTTTCTTTGAATGAGCAAGGTGTGATTCCTGAAGGCAGCATATAGAAGGAGCTTGCTTTTTAATCCAATTAGACAGTTTGTCACTTAATTGGAGAGTTAAGCCCATTAATGTTGAGAGTAAGGACTGAGAGGTGTTTGGGAGTTCCTGCAATGCTATCCGCCTTTTTGGGGGCTGGAGCAACTGGATTCTTCCTATAGTTCTTGGATTGTCAGTTTGGGTGCGGTTTATTTGTCTTTATTGTGGTCTTGTTGGTTTTCTATGTGTAGCACATCGCTAAGTATTTTTATTGGTCTGGTTTGTTGGAGATATTTTGTTTCAGTTTTTCTTTGCTATGGAACGTTTTTATTTTACCTTCGGTTATGAAGGAGAGCTTAGCTGGGTACCATATGCTTGACTGATAGCTGTTTTTCCTTAGGAGATGGCCTACATCATTCCAGGCTCTTCTTCCTTTAATTGTCTCCACTGAGAAATCTGAGGTGATTCTAATTAATTTCCCTTTGTAAGTAGTTGATCTTTTCTACTTGACAGCTTTAAGGATTTTTTCCTTGGAATTGATCCTGTGTGGATTATAATGTAATGGTGAGATATCCTGCCTTAGTCTGGTCTATTTAGGGTTCTAAAAGTTTCTTGTATCTGAATCGGCCTATCTTTTTGCATGTTTGGGAAGTTCTCTGCTAGGGTCATGTTAACCAAATTTCCTAGACCATTAAATTCTGTCTCTAGGTGCTCTTCTACACCCATTATAGGCCTTCTGAGAGTGTCTTCCAAATGTTTAATAGATCTATCATATTTCTTGGATTTGTCTTGGATAGTTGTATGTTCTTTCTCTGTAATAACCTGGCTGTCCTCAGTCCCTCAGATTTGCTCCTCTGCATGATCTAACCTACTTTAGAGACTTTCTACTTTGTTTTTTTTTTTTACTTCTTTTCATTCTAATTGGTCAGTTTTACGGCTTCAAATTCTTTGTTGGAGCTTTGTTTTAAATCTTGTATGAACTTCTTTACCTCCTTAATTTGGTGTTGTGTTTATTCTCAAATCACGTAGTTGATTGGTTATGGTTTCCTTGTACCCATTCCTTCTGTTGGGCTCCATTCAGCATTCCCTTTGTGGTCTCCCTGAATTCTTCCAGCTTTCTGTTTATGGATTCCATGAATGCATCTGTTGATATTTGTCTATTGTCATCCCGCTCTCCCAAGTCCTGTATTAAACTTTGATTAGCTTCCTCATTTCATGCATTTCCTGTAGTTCTCTTTGACTGTTCTCAGCCTGCTCATGCAATTCCTGTATCAAACTTTGAGTAGCTTCCTCACTCTCATGAGATTCCAGTATTAATCTTTGGTTTGCCTCTTTCTCCCTATCATGCTCACATTGAATCCTTTGCAGGTTTTGTCTTTTCATTCACCATGTTTACCAGTAGTGTTTGTAGAGATTTTGGGAACTCTCTTCTGGATTATTCATTAACTATGCTGTCAACTGATTTTCATGAGTGGGAGTTCAGATAACTGGACTTGACATTTTCTTTGTGTTTGTCCGGCTTTTTCTGCCCAGTTGGTATGAAAGTAACACCAGTTTTTTGCTAGAACAAAATTTTAAGGCAAGCATCATCGAAGTTCTGTAATTGCACAGACAAAAGTCTGCAGATACAATCTTTTTAAACACATACAATTTAGTCAACATCAAACAACTATGGCTTAATGGGCTAAGAACAGCAAAGAAGAATTTGGCAAACCACAAATTATTAATTTTAGGGAGAAATGTGGGCAAAAATAGGATTAGAGGGATGTGGAGAGGTAAAATGAGAGTGAATTTAACCAAGTCCAAATCTTAGAGAGGGAAATGGATTAGACAGAATGATAGAAGCGAGATTAAGAAAAAAAAAAGAAAAAATGTAAATACAAAAATTTAAATTTAAAAAGTGAAACACTTAAAAATTATGTGTTTGAAGATGATATTGAGAGAAGAAAAGGATAGGATGAGAGGAAGGGAGGCATAGAAAGGAGACATGAAAAACTAAAAAATAAAAATTCTTAAAATTAGTTACTTGAAAATTATATATGTATAAAGAGAGATAATACTGCTCTTAAAGAATTTTAGCCTAAGAGTTTGTGAACTGAGTAATAAATTTCTGGATTAAATGTGTACATAATGGGGCATAAGGTCTAATATTCGACGATGGGTAAATATCTGGGGATGATCAGAATAATAATTAAGTCTCACAAAAAAGAAAGAAAAAATGAAAAGAACAAAAAAAAATTACCAGAAGTTCAGAAGAGATTTTTTAAAAAAGCACACACACACATATTTACACTTAAAATAATAATGATGAGAAGAAAAAAAGATTAATAGAAACATTATTTTTAAAAATTTTTAAATTGAAGAAAAGTACAAAAATGATTTCTCTGATTTTTTTTTTGGGGGGGGGTAGAATGTGAAGATACTCTATCTCCCCTGTGTCCATAACTAGTCTCTTGGTGGAATCTCTGGTCTGCTTGTGGTGTTTGTTTTTCCTGTGGCTTGATTAGTTGCTTAAGTCAGTTTGTTTGAGCAGGCAGAAAAATGCTCGGCAATACCCATAATTTTGTGATCCTCCTCCCAGGCTAGTTCAGTGGGAGGGAGATCTGCTTTGACTATCACAAAAGAGGGAGATGGCTGTTTCTTCTAGTTTTGAGATGCTGTGATGAGGCTAGGTTCTGGGTAGGGTTGAGGCCTTTCAGCAAACATTTGCTTTTCCCTGAGGTGCTAGCTCCTGAGACATAGCCTAGCCTGGAGCCATTCTCAGCGTTTATGTTTTCTGAATTTCAATTGATTGTCTCAGCTGCTGCAGGGAGGGGCAGCCTCTGACTCTGTTTACAGAGTGAAGAAAGTCACTCCTCCAAGGGTGGGGCTTCTTTGCCTGGACTGGGTGACTTCTCTTGGGTGGAACTGAGCCTGGCAAGTCAGGTCTGGTTCCTGTGACCTCCTAAATGGATCTTGTTTTCTCCCAAGGCCTGAGTTGGAGATAGCTGTTTAAATGGGCCTTTGTAAGTATCAAAGATGGAGATCTCCGGGGGTGGTGGCAGGGAGGTGTGGCCTTACTTCCTCTGCTCCTTGAGAAAGAGTGAGGATGTCAGAGTTCCACTCACATCAGAGTCTTGGTTCCTGGGCTGTCTCTGGTTTGCGATCTGCAGTATGAAGATATCTGCTCCTTGTCAGTTCTTAGTGGTGTTGAGTATAATCTGCTGTCCTGCTGTGTCTGGCATCTTTGTCCTGGACTCTGTGTTATAGGTATGGCCACTATGGCCGCTGCCACTGCTGCTGCAGCTGCCACAACTGCGGCTACAAGCAAGTGCTATGATCTGTCTCCTTGCCTGGATTTTCCCTCTCTGGCCAAATTCTCTGTACTGTGATGGGACACTTGGTGTGATTCCCTAGCCCAGGACTGTTCACTGGAACAGTAAAACTGCTTTCTATGTGAGAACTTGTTTAGCCTCTAGCTTCTCCTCCACTCTCTCCCTCTGAACACATTTTTTTGCCTCTTATTGAAGTATATCTGAAATTTTAAAGTAGATTTGTCCAAATATAATATTAATTTAATCAATTATTTCATTAGAACAATGGTGGCCAGATTTATTTTCAGTAAATCTTATCCCTTATAATAAATGAGAATATGCTGTGTCAGTCTCCTATTAATATGACAAAATACTTCATAAAATTAACTTCAAAGGAGGAAAGATTAATCTTGGTTTCTGATTTTATACATTTCAATTTACATTTCTTATCCCCATTGCTTTTGGTTGGTGGTGGTACAGGAACATGTGATGGAGTATGTGTATTCATGGAAGCGAGGAAGTAAAGAAAAGGAAGAATAGGAGTGAGAAAGGGAGAAAGGGGAGGAGGGGAAGAAGGGGAGGGAGAAGGAAAAGGAGAAGGAGACAGAGAAGTAAACAAAGGAAGAGGAAGAAAGGATCTTAAATCTTCTTTGATCACAAGTTGTCAGTGACCTAATCTCTATAACTATGCCCACATGAAAGGTTTCACCTCTTTATGGCAACATAGTGAAACCTAATTATTAATCCTAATCCTTTATTATTTCAGATTTAATTTCTAGACTGGTGAGTAGATCTTTCTATACAATTGTGATAACTTCTGTTCCTAAATACCAGAGATGCTATTTGGCATAGAGGTGGTTTGGTTATAACATTGCTGGAGAGATGAATGAAATATTTTGAGCGCAAATACATTTTATTTAACAGATAAGGAAGCTCCTAGAGGTTTCATTTTGTGATCTTCAAAAATCACTATTTCATCTAACTCATAATGACTTGAATTTTTCACAATTTTATGGCGTTTCCATTCAAGTATTTGTCATCTATAGTGAGGTTCTTTCCTTCAAGTTGAAGGAAAAATAAATACTATCACAATCATTTATCAGAATTATTCTTTAGAGTAGGTATAATATGAATTTCCTAGCATTCAAAAATTAGTTATCTTCAAGTCTATAGGAAAAATTGGATAAGTGATTAAATATCTTGCTTTAGTTATCTTATACTGAAGTTGATTCAATTTCTAAAAATCACTGTTGACATAAAATACATGAAATTCAGTGTTTCTCTTAAATGACTTAGTAATCAAACCTCAGAAATACATGACTAGTAACTAAGATTTTTATATACTCACAAAATGTATGAATCTACAAAACCTAAAAAAAGTTTAGGTTTAAAAGAATAGAAAATCATGTGACCATAGTATATAATATTTAATTTAATGAAAAATTGCTTCATTCAGCCTGACAGAGCCTTTTGCTTTTAGCTTACATGAGAAATTTGATTAACGATCCCTTTTTTGCTTTTGAATAATAGAGTATTGCAATTTGTCAAAAGATTCTGTCATTTAAACCTTTCAGTGCATATTTTTTCATAAAAATGAAAAATATTCACAATGCAGTTTCAGGTTTATAACTGAATAAATATCTAAATGTTAATTTGTTAAATTGAGCCTCTAGAATTCAAATAATACAATTTATTTTATTCTTAGATATATTAAATCTGTGCTAAATATGGCTGTCTCAAGCTTGTAATCCTCGCTACTCAGGAAGCTGGGGTTCAAAGTCATCCTTGGCAAGAAAGTTTGTGAGAAACATCTCAATTAATCACACATACACATCACAACATACGCACACACACACACACACACACACACACACACACACACACACAAAGCAAGAAATAGAATTGTGGCTCAAATGATAGAGCAATATCCTTGAGGAAAAAAACAACAACAACTAAGGGATAGGTCTTGAGTTAAAATCAAAAGAACAAAACACACACGCATACAATATTATGTCTAAATGCTTGTTTTAGTTTGAAGAAATAAACAATATCATGAAAAGTAATATTTGTTACATATCTTGGAACATTTGAGAAGTTGTTTTTAGTATGATTTGTCTTAAGATATAACATGGGTTATTAAAATCATTATTAATCTAGTTAATATTTATAATTACTCATAACACCTTAGAGTACAACAGTTGGGATTTTTTCTATAGCCATAAGAAATATTCTGAATAAAAGGAACAGAGGAATATAGGATGAAAGAAGAAAGAAAGAAAGAAAGAAAGAAAGAAAGAAAGAAAGAAAGAAAGAAAGAAAGAAAGAAAGAAAGAAAGAAAGAAAGAAAGAAAGAAAGAAAGAAAGAAGGAAGGAAGGAAGGAAAGAAAGAAGGAAAGGAAGAAAGAAGGAAAGCAAGAAAGGAAGGAATGAGAGAAAGAGAGAGGTAGGGATGGAGGGAAGGAAGGAGGAAGCAAAGAAGAAAGGGAGGGAAAAAGGATGGGACAAAACAATTTAATTCATAAAATCTATTTAGCCCAACATAAACTCCATGTAATTAAGCCTTTAGTAAATCAAGTGTGCAATTTTAACTTCTTTGCATGTTTTCCATGCATGAATGAAACCAACAAATGAAGGATCATAAATAACCAAATGAATCTGTTTGCATCTGTAGTAATATGTATGCAAATCTTTTTCTCATTTTTTATACATCATCAAATAACTATTGGCAAACAATTTACATTTAGTTATAAATATTCTAAAACTTGATGAAACTAAAGGATTTCAATATATTATATAATGTGAATATAAGTGTTTTTAATGTTATTAATATTAAAGTCTTCATGTTATATTAATTATAAAAAATTTATTATCCATTTCATCAGATTAATTAGCATCCTCTGATTTTGGTGTCTGTGGGAGTCCTAATAGCAGACCGTACTTAAAATCAAAGGAAATCTGTATTTGTTGGCACAAATGAATGTTTCTGAAAGCAATTAACTCATCGGAGATTGTTGAAATAAGCTATAAGGTCCTTTAAATGCAGGATCATTTCATCTGCAAAAAGGGATAGTTTTACATCTTCCCTATTTGGATCTCCTTTATGTTTTTCTTTTTATTTATTTATTTATATTTTTATTGTGAGAATACCGTACAGAAGAGTTACAATTACATGGGCAAGATAACAAGTACATTTCTTATCAAGCATTGTTGCCTCCTCTGTGTTTCCCCTTCCAATACCTTCCCATACTCCCTCCTCTCCCCACCCAAACCTCCCCCCACCCCCCACCAATGTTGTAAAGTTCGTTTTTCGACATAATGACTTATATATCTCATTTTGCAATGGGTCCACCTGTATCCCTAGTTAAATGATTTCTTTTTTCCCTTCCCCTCCATAAATTGTACCAACATCAAATACTGTGAAAGCATGAGTTATACCATGGTGGCGGGACATACAAAGCAACAAAGAAATCTTCCTATAAATATGTTAGAAACAATTGCATGAAAGGGAAAAAATCATTTGAATACTTATGTTTTTCTCTTGTCTATTGCTCTTGCTATAAAGTAGAGAGAGTAGATGTTGGGTCTTCGTGCGTCCCATAAAAGACGGACGGGTCCGAGGAAAGGTAAGTGCGGCGCTCGCCCATTCCCCAGCCTCCCTCAGCCTGGGAGGCAATCAGACACAGCGGGGAGCCAAATCCAGCAGGAAGAAAACTTGTTTATTAACAGAGAGCAGCCCTTTTTAAAGCCAAAAAGGGCGGGTGGCATGGCAAGGAGGAAGAGGAACCAATTACTGTCAAGGTCACACCCTATCATGCACCTGAGCCTTCACAGGCTGGTTAGGCACTGATTGGAAGATCAATTGGGCTCTGCCCACTCTACTCTCTCCCAGCACCATCTTAGCAGCCCATGTGCTCTACAGTAAATTGGGCTCTGCCCACTCTACTCTCTCCCATCGCCAACTTTGCTGCCCATGAGCTCACAGTAAATTAGGCTCTGCCCACTCAACCCCCTCTCAGCGCCATCTTTGCTGCCCATGTGCTCTACAAGTGGACATCTTTTTCTCATTCCTGATTTTAATGTCTTCATGCTTCCACTGTTAGGTAAATGCTAATTATCTCTGTTATATACATACTATGTATTATATTGAGGAATATTCCATGTATTCCTAGCTTCTCAGACCTTTTAATCATAAAGTGGTATTGGAGCTTGTTAAAAGCTATTTCTACATCCATATAGACAATCATGTGTTTCTGTCCCTTCTTCTGTTGGTGGTTTTGTATGATGTTTATTGACAAGAATATTGAATCCAATTGTATCTCAGGATGAATTCTATTTGAATATACAATATGACTTTTCTGTTAGTTGCTGAAATTGGTTGGTGAGAATTTTATTAAGAAATTCTGCATCATTCCTTGTCAAAGAGTTGGGTTTATAGTTTTTTTTCTTTGGTGAGTCCCTATGTGATTTAGGGAAGAGTCTAATTCTAGCTTCTTAGAATGTGTTTGATAATTCCATTTCCCTTTCTATTCCATTAAAGACATAGGTCTGTGTATTGTAAGTTCTTTGCAGGCTTTAATTTCATGGTACATTCATTGAGTCCTAGATTTTTCTGGAATGGGAAGTGGTTTATTGACATTTCATTTTCATTTCTTCTTATGTGTTACTCCGTGGGTCAAATCGAGTATAGAAAAGCCTCAGTTTCTCCAGGATTCTCCAGGAGATTGGCATAAAGTTTTCAAAGTTCTCTCATATCATTCTCAATTTTGCTTATATCTGTTGTTTTGTCTCATTTTTGTCTTTAATTTTCTCTATTTGGATGAGTTCTCTTATTGCTTTGGGTATTGTTTTTATTATGAAGGTAATATACAGAGGGGTGGGTTACTGTTACATAAGTAATGAGTACATTTTAATGAGTACATTTCAATGAGTACATTTAATTTTTTTATTTGTTTCTGTCTACTTGGCCTTGGAATTGTTCCTCTTTTCAAGGAGCTTGAGATGCATAATTAAAATACTGATTTGAGTTTTCCCTAATTGCTTGATGCAGACATTCAAAGCTATAAATTTTCCACTAAGTATTGCATTTAATATGTCCTGGAGGAGCTGGTATTTTGTGTGTTCATTTTTGTTAAATTCCAAAAACTTTCAGATTTCCATTCTAATCTCTCGAGTGCCCCACTGGGCATACAGCAGTGTGTTTTTCGCTCTTCATGGGTTTGACCTTTTTTTTTTTTGCTTTAGCTGTTTAATTCTAAGTTTATTCTGTTGTGGTCTGACAAGGTATGTCAATTTAATTAATTTTTCTTTCAATTTGGACAGAATTTCTGTGTGACATAAGATAGGTTCTATTTTGGAGAATCTTCCATGACCTGCTATGAAGAATGTATATACTGATATTGAATGTATATTCTGTAGATGTCTGTTAGGGGTAGGTGGTCAATGTAGTTATTTAGGTCTTCAGGTTCTTGGTTGAGTTTTTCCAGTATAACCAATCCATGGATGACAATGATGGGTTGAGATGTGTTTTTAGGTTGTGTAGTATTTGGTTGATGATGTGGGATGGTTCAGGATTCAGGGCATTGATATTTACACTTGTTATATCCTCCTAATTGAGAGTTGCCTTTATCAACATGTAATGTCTCTTCCTACTAATTTTAATTTGAATTGTATTTTATCTTATGTTAGTAATTCTACTGTGGCCTGTTTATGGTGTCCATTTGCTTGAAAATCTTACTTCCAGCCTTTCAGTTTGAGTATGTTTGTTTTGTCAATAAAATGTATCTCTTGTGGACACTGGATGGATGTGTCTTGTTTTATGATACTACTATGTAATCTGTTTTCCAATCGGAAATTTAATTTCATTGATATTGAAAGTTAAGACTGAGAAATATCTGATAAGCCCTGCTATGTTATACCCCTGCTGTTAGGAGCTGTGCCTCCTCTACTGTTAATATATTTACCTTGTTCTCTGGTAGGGAGCATTTTATATAACCAGTTCCTGTTCTTCTTGATCTTCTCTATATAGGGTATATTTGATTAACTTCTACCCTGCTGATTTGGTGGAGATACGTTGTTTCAAGTTTTCTTTGTCATGTAATATTTTTATATATCCTTTAAATGTAAAGGAATGTTTGGCTTGGGACCATATTCATGATTGGTAGTTGTTTACCCTTAATGTTTGTCATATATTATGCCAGGCTCTCCTTTTTATGGCTAGAAAAGTTGAGCATTTCTTCATGAATCTAATGGCCATTTTTATTTCCTCTTCAGAGAAGTCTCTCTTTAAGTCTTTATCCCACTTAGTTATCGAGCAGTTGTTTCTTTGAGGATTTGTTGTCAGTGATTTAATTTTTTGAGTCCTAAGTATATTTTAGATATAAGACCTCATCCGTTTTATGACTCGTGAAGATATTCTCCCAGAATGTGGGCTTTCTATTGATTTTGCTAGCTATGCCTTGCAGAAGCTCTGATGTTTCATTTAACCCCAATTGTCCAACCTTTCTTTGATTTCTTTTGTTTCCAGTTCTCTATTAAAAAAATTTTGGCTTGTGCTAAAAAACCCTAGAGTTTCTCTTATTCCTTCATCGTGTCTTCTTTTATTTTGAAGTCTTTGATCTATTTGGAGTTGATTCTCGTGCAGGGTAATATATAAAGATCTAGCTTTAGTTCTCTACAAGTGTTTAACCAATTTTGTCAACACCATTTATTCAAAAGGCTGTCTTTCTTCCATTCTATTTTTTATCTCCTTGTGATTAGGTGGCTATAAGTCAGTGGGTTTATTTCTGAGTCTTCAGTCTTAGTCCATTGACCTTCAGGTCTGTTCTTGTACCAGTACCAAGCTATTCTTTTACTATGGCTTTTTAGTAGAGTTTAATATTTGGAACTGATAGTGCTCCAGTGCTGTTCTTTCTGCTATGGATTGGCAAACCCACAGCTAGCATTATACTTAATGGTGAAAATTTAAAGCCATTTCTTATAAATTCAGGAATGAGATAAAAATGTCCACCACTCTTCAACTTAGTATTAGAATGCTAGCTGGGGCAATAATACAAGATGCAAATTTAAAGGGATCCAAACAGGGAAAGATGAAGTTAAACTCTCCCTCTTTGCAGATGATATGATCTTGTATTTAAAGAACGGCATGGACTCCACTCCCAAATTACTTGAGCTGATCAGAAACTTTGGCAAACTAGCCGAGTATAAAATTCGCCCTCAGAAATCAATGTCTTTCCTGTATTCTAATAACGATAAGAATGCGGCTGATATTAGGAAAGCAACCCCTTTTTAAAAGCCACACAAGAAATAAAATATCTAGGAGTTAAGAGATGAAGGACCTCTATGATGGAAATTTTAAAAACGTGAAAAAAAATGAAATCAGAACTAAGGAAGTGGGGAAACACCCATGCTCATGGATTGGGAGGAATAACATCATGAAAATGGCAATACTGCCCAAGGCTATGTCCAAATTCAATGTGATACCTATCAATATCCCAATCTCACTCTTCAATGAAATAAAAGTAATCCAAAAATTCATATGGAACAATAAAAAACCCAAATAGCACAGAAGTTTTTTAGTGATTCTCGTTTTGTATTACCACTTTGATTCTACAAAGTAATCTATGGATTTTAACTTTCTTCCTCCTTTTGGATAAAGCTCAAAAAACCCTGCCTCTTGCTCCCAAGACACTTAACTCTTAGGTCTGGACAATTGTTACTAGAAAGTGAATTACTTAATTGTATTTTGAACTCATAAAACTTGCATATAAAAATCTCAATTTTGATCTCATGAGAAAACAGCCTTTTTTCCACTCTCAAATTTATTTCCTGAAAGGCATTTTTAGAGAGAATCTGTTTTCATTTTTAGATAAAAGGCTTGTAGGAAACTATTTTCCTAATCTGGCTCCTCCTCCCGCACCTCAACACCTAAAACACAAATTTCAAAACGCATTTACAAGAAACAATACAAAAACCAAACACTGTGAATTATCAGATGCAGAACATTTTACAAAACGCAGAATATAACTCTGCTGTCTGAGGGATGGGCTCTCCAATAAGTTAACAAACAAACCCAAAATAGTATCAAAGAGTATCGGATGTGAGTGTCCCTGGCTGCTACTCCATGGACAAGGAACATGGAATGGCCTCATAAGCTGCTGGCAAATGGGTGGAGGAAAGTTTCCTTGCCAGTCTGAGTACAAAAGTTGGCATCACCACGCTTGGGCGTTTCTTTTTTGTCTTTTCCCCATAGCGGGGCAGAATCATCCCTTCCTCCACGGCGGATAAATACTGTACAAACTGATCCACAGAGTGGCATCTGTTCGGTCTGCACACCTTCCTAGGTGGGTGGACCCTGTCCAGTAGTGTGCATGTGCTCCCAGTGGCTGATCCTCATGGCCCAGGCCCAAGGGGCAGAGGGGTGCTAGATGTGAGTCAGTGGCACTGTGTCATTCATGCAGCAGCAGCCAGGTTGCTGCCCTAGCCCAACAGCTGGTGCACCCTGATCTTCTCCCACAGTCTCAGGCGAGGTGTGCTCACAAGGGCCCGAGGTGTGCAGGCTTCCACTAGGATTCTACTTCACCAGAGGGAGCAGCATGACAGATGAAGTGGCTGCCGCCTGAATCAATTATTAATTATTTAATTAATTGTTTAATGGAGCAGGTTTTTGCCAGTTGTGGGGCTTGAACTCTGGGCCTGGGCACTGTCCCTAAGCTCTTCAGCTCAAGACCAATGCTCTACCACTTGAGCCATAATGCCACTTCCAGCTTTTTTTTTGCTTATGTGGTGCTGAGGAATTGAACCCAGGGCCTCATGCATGCAAGGAAAGCACTATACCACTGAGCCACCTTCTCAGCCCTGGAGCAGTTTTAAAGAAAATGATTCACATTACTGTATGATATATATGCTATATCTTTGAGTCTCTAGTCCAAAATCATTGAACTTGATACTAGCAAGAATATATTTTTTGGTTGTATTTATAAGGTCATAATGGCAAACTGAAATAAAATTGCAATAAACCTTTTATCTAAAAAACACACGATTTTGAAAAAAAATTGTATGTAAGTATTGCAAATGACGTTATACTAGAATAGCAAAATAATTTCATTAGTTACATTCAAAAGGAAAATAAGTAATTACAGACAGAATTCTTTTTTTATTGTGAAAATACTGTACAGAGGGGTTACAATTACATGGCAAAATTCTTACTAGATAAAAAATATTACAATGGTTTAACAGGTTGAAGTGATATATGTTATATATTTTGTTTCTATAAAACTTATTTATATCTCCCACTTCTGTTTATCTCAGTGAAGGAAAAAGTTAGAAAGTAGAAATTATATGTGGCAACTCTTGCTTGCAGTACCACGAAGGGGAGTGGCACATCCTATTGGGAGTCCTGGGATGAAACCCACACCAGCCCATGTAGACCCATCAGAGGTCTGTGTGGTGACACTGAGGGGGTGCAGGACACCTCCTTGCTGCTGCAGCAGGTGCAGCATTTATTGTGGTGGGCTGTATGTAGCCAACAAGGCTCCATCAGTGACCAAAATAAGCAACCCAGATTCAGGTGCCAAAGCCAGGAGGGAAGGCAAGGCAGACCCCAACTCCTGCCTTCCATCTATGCAGCCTACACTGCCAAGGCCAGACCCATGCCCCTGCTTTGGAACCCGATGAGTGTAGGGGGTGAGCCCATTGCTTCCAAACGGAGACTCCCTGGAATGGCATTGAGAGCTGGGACCATGTGGACCAGGACAACAGAGGAGGCTACACAGCAAAGCCAAAGGGGTTTCGGATCCCCGGTGCTGCAGCTTGTGCGCTGCAAGTACAGGCTCCTCTGGCACTGATGAGCACAGAACAGGGATGACCCTGTACCTGAGTCCACAAGGACCAGACAAATGGAGGCTCGCAGAGATGCTGAATGGGCTCCAGGTGCTGAGGTGCTGCAGCTGTCACAAGCCCTATGGTAGAGGGAACAGCACATGGCTCCAGTTCCCAGACTGCCTTAAAGACTGATGAGGTGAACCAAGACTGGGCTGCCTGGCCCCAAAGGGGCAGACTGCACACCCAGCCTTCCTCTCCCATGATCTGTGCAGTGTAGAAACATGGTGTCCCCCCACCCCACACCCATGGGGGCAGGCAGTGACCCCAGAACAGAGTCTCCCTGGGATGGCCCATGTACTCAGGACCACCGCAGACCAGTACCAGCACAGCTGGAGGAGAAGAGGACAGCAGTGGCCTCAACTCCAGCCCCATGGCTGCCAACTCCTGGGTGAAATGGAGAAACTGAGACTGGGAAGTTAGGTAGGAAGGGTGGGTGTGGCTCATCTGGCAATGCTGGGGAGCATGCACACACATTCACTCACTGCACATCCACCACAAGAGAAGGGGCCTCACTTCTTAATGGGTGACCTGAGGAGGCACCCACACCCACAGGGACTACAGAAATGGAGTTTCATGGGGTGACTTGAAAAGGGCTCCAGGGCACAGCCTTGCTGCAACACTGAACAACTGGCAAAAAGAAATAAAAAGGAAAGACATCCAGTAAAACTTTGCATCAATAATAACCTATTACACTTTTAAAAAGTTGTAGTTTCCTCTTGCCCTATATTTTGGCATGAGGCCCTCTGAATTAACCAGAAATCACCAGAATTTCTTCATGAACAGTAATACAAATAAATATAGCTTCTATTCTTTTTTTGATTAAGGGTGATTGCATTTAGTTCTTTCCCATGTTTGATTCATGAAAAAGAAATCCTGAAGTGTATCTGTAAAACACCAAACTCAGGATTTTTTTGAACTCCTCACTGGAGAAAAAGAATAAAATGACAGAACAACAGGTATCACCCATATTGTCATTGTGCTAGCTCTCTCTCTGATTAGAAAATAATTCTGCAGATCACTTATGAAAAATGTTTTCAAAGAATTCTTGTTGTTAAATTGCATTTATCTTCCTCTTCCTGTTTCCTCTCCTGCTCCTTTTCCCCAGGGTTCTGTTTCCCTCTTCCTTCTCTCCTCCCCTCTACTTTCTCCCTGTCCCTTTTCTTCTTCCTCCTGCTATGCCCTTCCTCTTCTCTTGCCCCTTCCTCTTCCTTTCCTGTCCTCTTTCTCCTACACTTTCACTTTCTTCTATTTCTTTCTTTATGGTCCTGGGGGTTAGGCTCCAAGCCTTGTGCTCACTAAATGGATCCTTTTCTGCTCGCTACAGGCCTCCAGTCTGGACTTCATTTCAATGACACCCTATTTCTGATTTGTTTTTAAGTAGCAAACCAAGAAAGACTTTGATTCGGGATTTAATTTAGCATACATATTCTACACAATAAATATGTGCTACTTCATACATTGTAGTTAGTGGGTTTTGATTATGCTTTGGGCTTCAGATAAACTCATCAGAAACAATTTGTTTGAAGGCAATTTAATGTCATTTTCCCAAATTAATGAACTGGTTACTTCATATATTGTACAAGTACTTCCATATTGCTCCCAGTTTAATGAACTGTCACTTTGTGGTAGCAGCCACAGTAACACTAATCCAAGGATTTCTGGGGAAAAGAATAGAATGTCCAGACAGGAAAAATCCATGAGATCTGTATCTCAAATTAACTATTAAAAAGACAGAAGAAGACCTGTGGCTACATGGTTTAGTGCCATCTTTGCACAGAATAAGCTGACAAAAGGACCCAGGCCTGAGTTGAAGACCTGTGGGGGTACACACCCACCCACCACACACACACACACACACACACACACACACACACACACATTTCCCAGTTAGAGCAAGTAGAATATCTGTTTTCGCAGTAACATATCTGAGTTACTATCCTATGTGTTTGGATGTATCATCAACTTACCTAATTTTAATAAATGACACCCTGTTCATTATTATTTAATCCTGGTTACAAGACACATTTTCATGCAGAAAATTGAGTGTGTTCTCAAAATCATGACTGTCTTGGTTTGTAAGAATGAAATAATGGTGCCTTTAATTCATAGTTCATTAATTCGAAAAGTAACTCTAACCCTAGAACCGATTGCCTTTGGATTCAAAAAGCCAAACAAATACATTAGATTTTATTCCTCCTATCTTTGTTTCAACTCATCTTTCTTAAAATGGTTTGTAGTTTTACTCAATATCTTGCCATTTTTCTAACCTGAACCCTAACAAATATTTAGGCTAACCCTCACATTAATCATACCCTAATCCCAATATTATTAGCAGTTTCTTATTTCCTATTATCCTAATTCTAACTTGACTTGTTATTCGAATAGTTACTTCTAGTTTGACCCTAAATTTTCCATTTGCCTAATGTTAAAACAAAGCCTAGCTGGAACTGAAACCTAACTTTCCACTTAATGAGAGTCCAATATTAATGTTTAAGAAAAATACTCTAGTTTTTATTCATTCCATCAAAAACTCCAATTTGCACTCTGGAAATGAGTTTCAATTTGCCCTAATTCCCAAAAATTTCTTGACTCTACCTCTAAAGTTATCTTGTTCCCTAACCTGAACTATTATGTTACTTGTCCTCAAATTCTCTGATCATTAAAAATACTGTGCTATCCATTGATCTACCTTTCCTAAACCACTATATCCTAAAACAGTTTCAGATTTACTTACCATCTCGTCCATTACTTAAACCTAACTCTCAACTTAAACCTGGCTGGAAAACTCTTATTAATCATTACAAGAATGATCAATGAGAAATAAATATAATGATAATGCTCTAGTTACTATTCAGCCTGACATTTTTGCTTCTATTTGTTAGTGAAAACTCAATTTTATACAAAAATTCCTATTCATAACACTAATCACAATCAGAACAAAATACTGACCCTGATCTTAATCCCAATTATATGTAAATACTAACACGAACACAAGTACACTAGTTTTCACTCATCCTAACTTGATTCAAATAAGCCTTCCAAACATAGGTTTCAATTTTTTTCCAATAACTTAGTAATTTTCTAAGCCTAACATAATCTTAACTTGAAAACTGAGAATAAACGTAAGCCTAATTGTAAGTAAATTCTAATATTAGTAGCAATAATCTAGTTGACATTCACTCTAATTCTTACCAGGCTTATTCTAAAATTTACCTTCAATTTGAGCCCTATTTTTTTTTCCTCCTCACTCTAAGCCTAACCATGGCTGGATTCCTAACCATAACCTTGACACTAATGCTATCCCAATTCTAAAATTTATGAAAAATGCTCATTTTGTGTTATCCTAACTGAAATTCCACTTGTAATTCTTGAAATGAATTGCAGGTTTTCCTAAACCCTACAGATTTTCTCACTCTTATCTCTGAACCTATCTTATTCCATAAGAGGAATCATTGTACCCATTGATCTCAAATCCTAATATAATGAAATACATTGTACTTCCATTATCCCAGCATTTCCTGAATTCCTAGAACCTAAAATAAGTTCAAATTTACCTAAGATTTTTCCCATTTCTTTTTTTTTCTTTTTGTTGGTCGTGGGGCTTCATCTTTGGGCCTAGATCCTATCCCTGAGTTCTAGGCATGGGCACGATCTCTTAGTACTTCAGCTCAAGCTGTGCACTTTGCCTCTTGAGCCACAACATCACTTTCTGGTGTTCTGGTGCTTAATTGGAGATAAAATTCTCACAGAATTTCCTGCTGAGCTGGCTTTGAACACTGATGCTCAGAAATCAGCTTCCTTTTTTTTTTGCATGAAGGAGTTACTATTCCTCTAAAGATGAATTTCTTTTTTTTAATTTTTGTTTTTTTATTGTGAACATACGGTACAGAGGGGTTACAATGACATGGGAAAGATAATGAGTACATTTGTTATCAAGCATTGAAGCCTCCTCCTTTGTTTACCCTTCACATCCCTTCCCAGCCTCCGCCTGCCGCCCCACCCAATCCTCCCCCCCCCACCAAAGGTGTAAAGTTCGTTTTCGACATGACAACTTGTACTTCTCATTGTTGGAACAGGTCCATCTGTATCCTTAAACGACTTGTTTTTCCCCTTTTCCTCCACAAATTATACCGACATCAAATATAGTGAAAGCAGGGGTTATACTGTGGGGAAGAGACATACAAAGCAACAAAGAAATAATCTTCTATACATGTTAGAAACAAATGAATGAAAGAAAAATAACATTTTAATATGTATCTAAGGGTTCATTTTCCTATCATCACATTATCTGACCTTTTCTGCTCGATTCATACATATACTAGATATTGCAAATAAGGGAAACCATGGGACCTATGTTTCTTTGGACTTGGATTACTTCACTTAATATAATTTTTTCCAAGCTTTTCCATTTCCTAACAAATGGAGCAATGTCATTCTTTCTGATGGAGGCATAGGATTCCATTGTGTATATATACCACATTTTCTTGATTCATTCATCTACTGAGGGGCATCTGGGTTGGTTCCAAATCTTAACTAGGGTAAATAATGCAGCAATAAACATAGTTGTGCTGGTAGTTTTAGTGTGGTCTTGTTTGTAAATATTAGGGTAAATGCCTAAAAGTGGGATTGCTGGGTAATAGGGGAGCTCTATGTGAAGTCGTTTGAGGAACCTCCATACTGCTTTCCAAAGTGGTTGAACAAGTTTACACTCCCACCAACAATGAAGTAAGGTTCCCTTCTGTCCACATCCCCTCCAGCATATGTTGTTATTGGAGTTCTTGATTTTTGCCATTCTAACTGGGGTGAGGTGGTATCTCAATGTTGTTTTCATTTGCATTTCTTTTATGGCTAGGGAGGTTGAGCATTTCTTCATGTGTCTATTGGCCATCCTTCTTTCTTCTTGAGAGAAGTTTCTCTTTAAGTCTTTAGCCCACTTACTTATTGGGCAGCTGTTTCTTTGAGGATTTGTTCTTGGGGGATTTAATTTTTTGAGTTCCAAGTATATTTTAGATATGAGACCCTTGTCCATTGTATGGCTAGTGAAGATCTTCTCCCAATCCGTGGGCTTTCTATTGATCTTGCCAGCTATGTCCTTTGCCATGCAGAAGCGCTGAAACTTCATGCAATCCCATTTGTCCAACCTTTCTTTGATTTGTTGTGTTTCTAGGTCTCTTTTCAGAAAATTTCGGCCTGAGCCAAGGAGACCTAGGGTTTCTCCTATTCCATCCTGTAATGTTTTCAAAGTGTCTGCTTTGACTCCAAGATCTTTGTTCCATTTGGAGTTGATTCTGGTGCAGCGTGATATATAAGGATCTGGCTTTAGTTTTCTACAATTAGTTAACCAATTTTGCCAGCACCATTTACTGAAGAGGCTGTCTTTCTTCCATTCTATTTTTTTAGCTCCCTTATCGAGGATTAGATGGCTATAGGTCTGTAGGTTCATTTCTGGGTTTTCAATTCTATTCCATTGGTCCTGTGGTCTGTTTTTGTGCCAGTAACAAGCTGTTTTGATTACTTTGGCTGTATAGTAGAGTTTGAAATTTGGTATTGATATCCCTCCTGCAGTGTTCTTTCCGTTGAGGAGCGTTTTTGATATTCGGGGTCTTTAATGTTCCATATGAATTTTTGGATTGCCTCTTCTATTTCCTTGAAGAATGAGGTTGGAATTTTGATAGGTATCGCATTGAATTTGGAGATAGCTTTGGGAAATATTGCCATTTTCACAATGTTGATCTTTCAAATCAAGGAGCATGGCGGTTTTGCCATTTTCTAAGTTCTGTTTTGATTTCCTTTTTCACGTTTTTAAAGTTTTCATCATAGAGGTCCTTCACTTCTTTGGTTAAGTTAATTCCAAGATATTTTATTTTTTGTGGGGCTATTACAAATGGTGTTGCTTTCCTAATTTCAGCCACACTTTTCTCATTGTTGGCATACAGAAATGCCATTGATTTTGGCGGTTTAATTTTATACCCTGCTACTTTGCCAAAGTTTTGAATCAGCTTGTGTAATTTGGGAGTGAAGTCTATGGGATTCTTTAAATACAAGATCATGTCATCTGCAAAGAGGGAGAGTTTTATTTCTTCTTTCCCTATTTGGATCCCCTTTATGTTTGCATCTTGTCTTATTGCTGTAGCTAGGCATTCTAATACTAGATTGAAGAGAAGTGGAGAGAGTGGACATCCTTGTCATGTTCCTGAGTTAAGAGGAAATGGCTTTAGTTTTTCACAATTAAGTATAATGCAGGCTGTAGTTTTGTCATATACAGCCTTTATTGTATTGAGGAATGTTCCATGGATTCCTAATTTTTTCCAAAACCTTCATCATAAAGGGTGTTGGATCTTGTCCAATCTTTTTCTGCATCTATTGAGATAACCATGTAGTTCTTATGCTTGCTTCTGTTGATGTGATGAATAATATTAATTGATTTGAACCACGTTTGCATCCCTGAAATGAATCCTGTTTGATCGTGGTGTTTGATTTTTTGGATGAATTGTTGAAGTCGATTGGCCAAAATTTTGTTGGGAAGTTTTGCATCAATGTTCATGAAAGAAATGTGTCTACAGTTCTCTTTCTTTGATGAGTCCCTGCCTGATTTGGAGGATGGTTATGATGGCTTCATAGAGTGTGTTCGGTAGTGAGCTTTCTCTTTCAATTTCGTTGAAGATTTGGAGGAATATTGGTGTGAGCTCTGCTTTGAAGGCCTTGTAGAATTCTGCTGTAAAACCATCTGGTCCTGGACTTTTCTTAGTGGGAGGTCTCTTGCTGTTTCTATTTCAATACTTGATATGTGCCTGTTAAGATGGTTTAACTCATCTTGGTTTAGTTTTGGCATGACAATATTTGTTAGGAAAAGGTCCATTTCTGCCCAGTTCTCAAACTTATTAGCAAAAAGTGTTGAGAAGTATTCCCTTATAATGTTCTGAATCTTCGTTGTTTCTGTGGTGATGTTTCCATTCTCATCTCTGAGTTTATTTATTTGGGTGTGTTCTCTATTTTCTCTGATAAGATTTGCTAAGGGTCTGACAATTTTATTAATTTTTTCAAAGAACCAACTCTTTGTTTTGTTGATTCTTTCTATAATTCTTTTGGATTCTAATTCAATTAATTCTGATTTAATTTTAATTATTTCTTTCCGTCTACTGGATTGAGGTTTATCTTGCTGCTCTTTTTCAAGGAGGTTTAGATGTGTCATTAAATTGTTGGATTCAGATCTCTCCAATTTTTTGATGTAGGAGCTCAGAGCTATAAACTTGTCCCTGAGTACTGCCTTTGCTGTGTCCTAGAGTGCCAAGGATGGGCTCTTTCGTGACAACAAAGGACACCTAGTGGAAGTAACTGGAATAGGTTGGGAGATGACAAACAGACAACTCACACACAAGAGGAGTGAATGCTGAGTGTGATTTAATCCAGAGGATAACAAGCTTTTATAGCAAAAGTCTCCATGAGAAAAGGCAAAAGGTTACACAGTCTTGCTGCAAGGCTTCCTTCTTGGGTGGTCACCAACTGGTCGCCTGATCTTGTTTTTTGGATGACGAGTTATAATGATAGGCAATTGTTTTTGGCTTTACCTCTATTTTTAAGAAATACAATTGGTTTCGATGTTTATCAGCTATTAACCAGTAACCAGAGCATATGGGCAAGGTGCTGAACAGAAAGGCATGAACTTTACTACTTTATTATTACTTTTGTTTAGTTTTGTACTTTATACGTTTCAAATCTTTTCTAAGCAAGTGTGCTTCTTTGTCATTCTTTAGAGGGTCCCCAATTTGTGGCCAAAAATCATGATCTTCAGTATACTTAGTTAAATCTGGCTATATATTAAATTCAAGCTCATAGTGTCTTTTTTGTAACCCTTTCACATAATCATTTACTCCTCTCCATAGAGGTCTTAACTGTCTCATAAGATCTTTCTTTTTCCTTCTTTGACAGTAAGCGCCAAGGAGGCCTAGATCTAGCAAGTCTCTCAGTAAATGAAAGAGAGTAATAGGAAGTTCTTTCTCCTAAATAGTTTACCCAACATTTGCCATCTTTATCATACACACCTGTAAAAGGTTATGGATCTGGGGGAAGTCTTTGGGGTCCTCTAGATAATGGAGGATCCCACCATTTTCCTCTGATAAGCCATTGCCACCTTTCATCTACCAATCTTTTAGGAATCTTATTTAGCTTTTGGTCTAAATATCCCTCTACATCTTTCTTATCTATAGGATATCTATATGAGTCTATTGTATATGCTTCACGATTAAAGGAAAGTCTCCAGTAGCCATACACACGTTTTGCTCTAGCCGTGCCTACAGCTTCTTGTAAATTTCTTACAAACAATTCCTTCTGCTGAAGTGACATCATGAAACCTCCCAATACTTTTATATTTACTTATGAGTTGTCTAATAGCCTCCATAAGAGTGGCTTTCAGGGTAGCACTTAACTCTGGTGAATTGGTCATATTCTCAAGACACTCATCAGATGTTGGAGTCGTCAACACTTCCAAGAAAGATCCTTGAATAATGGAACGTTGAGCATGAGTAAGTACAACAAGCAGCAGGAACAGTAAAAGACTAATAGGCACTCCTATACAGTGAAGAAAAGAAAAACAGGAACCGAAACACATCTTTCCCAGGGGCTTGAGAGCCTTTCCAGGAGGTAGGCTTCTTTGAAGCCCCATTCTCTGAGGTAGACTTCGGTGAAGTCCCATTCTCAGAGATAGGCCTCTTTGAAGCCCCATTCTCTGAGGTAGACTTCAGTGAAGACCCATTCTCAGAGATAGGCCTCTTTAAAGCCTCATTCTCTGAGGTAGACTGCGGTGAAGTCCCATTCTCAGATATAGGCTTCCTTGAAGCCCCATTCACAGGTCTAAAAGCAGGTCTTACATGCTAAGCAGACTCCACCGGAGTAGGCGTGGCACTATAGGAGCTGGTAATTTGTGTGTTCATTTTTGTTGAATAGCATGAAGATTCGAATTTCCTTTCTAATCTCTTCCATGACCCACTCATGATTCAGCAGTGTGTTGTTCAGCCTCCATGTGTAACCAGACTTTCTTTGGTGGCTTTTGGTGTTGAGTTCTAATTTTATTGTCTTGTGGTCAGAGAGAATGCAAGGTATAACTTAAATGTTTCTGAATTTAGACAAGTTTGCTTTGTGGCCTAAAATGTGGTCTATTTTAGAAAATGTTCCATGTGCTGCTGAGAAAAACATGTATTCTGATGCTGCTGGTGAAATATTCGGTAGATGTCTGTTAAATCTAGTTGATCTATGCAGCTGTTTAGATCTGCGGTTTCTCTGTTGAGTTTTTGCCGAGTTGATCTATCTAGTGGGGAGATTGGTGTGTTAAAATCCCCAACAATTAATGTCTTTGGATCTATGTGGGATTTGATGGAAAGTAGTGTTTCTTGGATAAATTTGGGTGCTCCATTTGTTGACGAATAGATATTTAGAATTGTAATATCCTACTGAAGGAGAGATCTCTTAATGTGTATGTAGGGACCTTCTTTATCTCTTCTCACGAATTTTAATTTGAAGTCTATTTTATCTGATATTAGCATTGCAACTCCCATCTGTTTATGGGGGCCGTTTTTTGATAGATTTTGTTCCAGCTTTTAACATTGAAAATGTGTTTGTTTTTACGGGCAAGATGTGACTCCTGAAGGCAGCAGATAGAAGGATCTTGTTTTTTAATCCAATTAGACAGTCTATGTCGCTTAATTGGAGAGTTAAGTCCGTTAATGTTAAGAGATAAGACTGACACGTATTTGGGAGTTCCTGCCCTGTTATCCACCTTCTTGGGGGCTGCGAAAACTGGGTTCTTCCTATGGTTCTTGGATTCTCGGTTTGGGTGCAGTTTCTTGGCCTTTATTGTGGTCTTGTTGGTTTTCTATGTACAGAATATCTTTAAGAATCTTTTGTAGGACTAGTTTGTTGGGGAAATATTGTTTCAATTTTTGTTTCCTATGGAAGGTTTTTATTTGGCCTTCAGTTATGAAGGAGAGTTTACCTGGGTACAGTATTCTTGGTTGATAGTTGTTTGCTTTTAGGGCATTGCATACATCATTCCAGGCTCTCTTGCTTTGATTGTCTCTGCTGAGAAATCTTTGGTGATTCTCATTGGTTTCCCTTTATAGGTGATTACCCTTTTCTCCTTGACAGGTTTAAGGATCTTTTCCTTGGTCTGAGTTGATCCTGTGTGGATTATAATGTGATGGTGGGATGTCCTATTCTGGTCTGGTCTATTTGGAGTTCTAAAAGCTTGTTATATCTGCATAGGCATATCTTTTTGCATGTTTGGGAAGTTCTCTGCTAGGATCCTGTTAAACAAATTTCCTAGACCATTAACTTCTGTTCCTAGGTGCTCCTCTACACCCATTATTCTTAGATTAGGCCTTCTGATGGTGTCTTCCAGGTGTTGGATAGATCTATCATATTTCTTGGACTTGTCTTGGATGGTTATATGTTCTTTCTTTATAATATCTAGGCTGTCTTCAATCCCCAAGATTCGATCTTCTGCATGGTCTAACATGCTGTCAAGACCCTCTACTTTGTTTTTTTTTTTTTTATCTCTTTTTCTTCTAATTGGTCAGCTTTAATGGCTTCAAATTCTTTGTTGAAGCTTTGTTTTAGATCTTGTATGAACTTCTTTACTTCCTTAATTTGGTGTTCAGTGTTTATTCTCAAATCACTTAGTTGATTGGTTATGGTTTCCTTGGACTCCCAATCCTTCTGTTGAGTTCCATTCATCATTCCCTTTGTGGTCTCCCTGACTTCATTCAGCTCTTTGTTAATGGATTCCATGAATGCAGTAAGTGGTCTTTGCGTATTCTCTTCCTGCTCTCTCAATTCCTGTATTACTCTTTGATTAGCTTCCTCCCATTCATGGGATTCCTGCAGATCTCTTTGAGTGTTCTCAGCCTGCTCACGCCATTCCTCCCTTTCTCTTTTAGTATTCTCAAGTTGTTAACACAAATCCTGTATCAGTTATTTTTTTTTAATTTAATTTTATTTTATTTGAGAACATACTGTACAGAGGGGTTACAATTACATGGGCAGGATAATGCAAATATTTCTTACCATGCATTGCAGCCTCCTCCTTTGTTTACCCTTCACCTCCCTTCCCAGCCTCCCCCCTCCCCCCCACCCAATCATACCCTCCCTCAACCCCCCCCACCGACATTGTAAAGCTGGTTTTGACATGACATTTTGTACTTCTCATAGTTGCAACAGGTCCACCTGAATCCTTAAACGACTTGTTTGTGCCCGTCTCCTCCACATGTTATACTGACATCAAATATAGTGAAAGCGGGGGTTACACTGTGGGGGAGGGACATACAAAGCAAAAAAGAAATAATCTTTTAAATGCGTTAGAAACACATGCATGAAAGAAACAAAAACATTAAAATACATATTTGAGGGTTCGTTTTCCTAACATCAAATTCTCTGACTTTTTCCGCTTGACTCATACCTATACTAGATATTGCAAATAAGGGAAACCATGGGACCTATGTTTCTTTGGGCCTGGTTTACTTCACTTAATACAATTTTTTCCAAGCCTTTCCATTTCCTAACAAATGGGGCAATGTCATTCTTTCTGATGGAGGCATAGAATTCCATTGTGTATATATACCACATCTTCTTGATCCATTCATCTACTGAGGGGCATCTGGGTTGGTTCCATATCTTAGCTATGGTAAATAATGCTGCAATAAACATAGTTGTGCTGGTAGCTTTAGTGTGGCCTTGTTTGTGATCATTTGGGTAAATGCCCAAAAGTGGGATTGCTGGGTCATAGGGGAGCTCTATGTTGAGTCTTTTGAGGAACCTCCATACTGCTTTCCAAAGTGGTTTAAAAAGTTTACATTCCCACCAACAATGAAGTAAGGTTCCTTTCTGTCCACATCCCCTCCAGCGTCTGTTGTTGTTAGAGTTCTTGATTTTTGCCATTCTAACTGGAGTGAGGAGATATCTCAATGTTCTTTTGATTTGCATTTCTTTTATGGCTAGGGATGTTGAACATTTCTTCATGTGTCTATTGGCCATCCTTCTTTCTTCTTCAGAGAAGCTTCTCTTTAAGTCTTTCGCCCACTTACTTATTGGGCAGTTGTTTCTTTGAGGATTTGTTGTTGGGTGGTTTAATTTTTTGAGTTCCAAGTATTTTTTAGATATGAGACCCTTGTCCGTTGTATGGCTAGTAAAGATCTTCTCCCAGTCCGTGGGCTTTCTATTGATCTTGCTAGCTATGTCATTTGCCCTGAAGAAGCTCTGCAACCTTATACAATCCCATTTGTCCAACCTTTCTTTGATTTGTTGTGTTTCCGGGTCTCTATTCAGAAAATTTCGGCCTGAGACAAGGAGACCTAGGGTTTCTCCTATTCCATCCTGTAATGTTTTCAGAGTGTCTGCTTTTAGTTCAAGGTCTTTGATCCATTTGGAGTTGATTCTGGTGCAGGGTGATATATAAGGATCTACCTTTAGTTTTCTACATGTAGTTAACCAATTTTGCCAGCACCATTTACTGAAGAGGCTGTGTGTCTTCCATTCTATTGTTTTAGCTCCCTTATCGAAGATTAGATGGCTATAGGTCTGTAGGTTCATTTCTGGGTTTTCAATTCTATTCCATTGGTCCTGAGGTCTGTTCTTATGCCAATACCAAGCTGTTTTGATTACTATGGCTTTATAGTAGAGTTTGAAATTTGGTATTGATATTCCTCCAGCAGTGTTCTTTCCGTTGAGGAGAGTTTTTGCTATTCGGGGTCTTTTATTGTTCCATATGAATTTTTGAATTGCCTCTTCTATTTCCTTGAAGAATGAGGGTGAAATTTTGATAGGTATTGCGTTGACTTTGTAGATAGCCTTGGGAAGTATTGCCATTTTCACGATGTTAATCTTTCCAATCCAGGAGCATGGGAGGTTTTGCCATTTTTTAAGTTCTGTGTTGATTTCCTTTTTCAAGATTTTAAAGTTTTCATCATAGAGTTCCTTCACTTCTTTAGTTAAGTTAATTCCTAGGTATTTTATTTTTTGTGGGGCTATTACAAATGGAGTTGCTTTCCTAATTTCAGCCACACTTTTCTCATTGTTGGCATACAGAAAAGCCATTGATTTTGGGGGGTTAATTTTATAACCTGCTACTTTGCCAAAGTTTTGAATCAGCTTGAGTAATTTGGGAGTGGAGTCTATGGGATTCTTTAAATACAAGATCATGTCGTGTGCAAAGAGGGAGAGTTTTATTTCTTCTTTCCCTATTTGGATCCCCTTTAAGTCTGCATCTTGTCTTATTGCTGTAGCTAGGCATTCTAATACTAGATTGAAGAGAAGTGGAAAGAGTGGGATCCTTGTCTTGTTCCTGAGTTAAGAGGAAATGGCTTTAGTTTTTCACCATTGAGTATAATGCTGGCCGTAGGTTTGTCATATACAGCCTTTATTGTATTGAGGAATGTTCCATGGATTCCTAATTTTTCCAAAACCTTCATCATAAAGGGGTGTTGGATCTTGTCGAATGCTTTTTCTGCGTCTATTGAGATAACCATGTGGTTCTTATTCTTTCTTCTGTTGATGTGATGAATAATATTAATTGATTTGCATATATTGAACCAGCTTTGCATCCCTGAAATGAATCCTGTTTGTTCGTGGTGTATGACTTTTTGGATGAATTGTTGAAGTCGGTTGGCCAAAATTTTGTTGAGAAGTTTTGCATCAATGTTCATCAAAGAAATGGGTCTATAGTTCTCTTTCTTTGATGAGTCCCTGCCTGTTTTTGGGATGAGGGTTATGATGGCTTCATAGAACGTGTTCGGTAGTGAGCTTTCTCTTTCAATTTCATTGAAAAGTTGGAGGAGAATTGGTGTTAGCTCTGCTTGGAAGGCCTTGTAAAATTCCGCTGTAAAAACATCTGGTCATAGACTTTTCTTAGCTGGGAGGTCTCTTATTGCTGTTTCTATTTCAATGCTTGATATGGGCCTGTAAGGATAGTTTAACTCATCTTGGCTTAGTTTTGGCATGTCAATATTTGCTAGGAAGAGGTCCATTTCTGTCAAGTTCTCCAACTTATTAGCATAAAGTTTTGAGAAGTATTCCCTTATAATGTTCTGAATCTTGGTTGTTTCCATGGTGATGTTTCCATTCTCATCTCTGAGTTTATTAATTTGGGTGTGTTCTCTTCTTTTTCTGATAAGATTTGCTAAGGGTCTGTCAATTTTTTTAAGTTTTTCGAAGAACCAACTCTTTGTTTTGTTGATTCTTTCTATAGTTTTTTTGGATTCTAATACATTTAATTCTGATTTAATTTTGATTATTTCCTTCCATCTACTGGATTGGGGTTTATCTTGCTGCTCTTTTTCAAGGAGGTTTAGATGTGTCATTAAATTGTTAGTTTCAGATCTCTCCAATTTGTTGATGTAGGAGCTCAGAGCTATAAACTTGCCTCTGAGTACTGCCTTTGCTGTGTCCCAGAGGAGCTGGTAATTTGTGTGTTCATTTTTGTTGAATAGCATGAACATTTGAATTTCCTTTCTAATCTCTTCCATGACCCACTCATGATTCAACAGTGTGTTGTTCAGCCTCCATGTGATACCCGACTTTCTTTGGTGGCTTTTGGTGTTGAGTTCTAATTTTATTCCCTTGTGGTCAGAGAGAATGCAAGGTATAACTTCACTGTTTCTGAATTTAGACAAGTTTGCTTTGTGGCCTAAAATGTGGTCTATTTTAGAAAACGTTCCTTGTGCTGCTGCAAAAAACATGTATTCTGATGCTGCTGGGTGAAATGTTCGGGAAATTCTGTTAAGTCTAGTTGATCTATGCAGCCCTTTAGATCTGCGGTTTCTCTGTTGAGATTTTGCCGAGTTGATCTATATAGTGAGGAGAGTGGTGTGTTAAAATCCCCAACAATTAATGTCTTTGGATCTATATGGGATTTGAGGCAAAGTAGTGTTTCTTTGATAAATTTGGGTGCTCCATTGTTTGGTGAGTAGATATTTAGAATTGTAATATCCTCCTGAAGGAAAGATCCTTTAATTAGTATGTAGCGACCTTCTTTATCTCTTTTCACGAATTTTAATTTGAAGTCTATTTTATCTCATATTAGGATTGCAACTCCCGCATGTTTATGGGGGCCGTTTGCTTGGTACATTTTGTTCCAGCCTTTAACATAGAAAATGTGTTTGTTTTTACGGGCAAGGTGTGACTCCTGCAGGCAGCAGATAGAAGGGTCTTGTTTTTTAATCCAACTAGACAGTCTATGTCGCTTAATTGGAGAGTTCAGTCCTTTAACATTAAGAGATTGGACTGAGAGGTATTTGGGAGTTCCTGCCATGTTATCTACCTTCTTGGGGTCTGCGAAAACTGGGTTCTTCCTATGGTTCTTGGATTCTCAGTTTGGGTGCAGTTTCTTGGCCTTTATTGCTGTCTTGTTGGTTTTTTATGTGTAGGACATCTTTAAGAATCTTTTGTAGGGCTGGTTTGGTGGAGATGTATTGTTTCAATTTTTGTTTGCTATGGAAGGTTTTTATTTGGCCTTCAGTTATGAAGGAGAGTTTACCTGGGTACAGTATTCTTGGTTGATAGTTGTTTGTTTTTAGGTCATGGCATACATCATTCCAGGCTCTTCTTGCTTTGATTGTCTCTGCTGAGAAATCTGAGGTGATTCTAATTGGTTTCCCTTTATAAGTTATTACCGTTTTCTCTCTGACAACTTTAAGGATCTTTTCCTTGTTCTGAGTTGATCCTGTGTGGATTATAATGTGGCGGTGGGATGTCCTATTCTGGTCTGGTCTATTTGGGGTTCTAAAGGCGTCTTGTATCTGGAAAGGCCTATCTTTTTGCATGTTTGGGAAGTTCTCTGCTAGGATCCTGTTAAACAAATTTCCTAGTCCATTAACTTTTGTTTCTAGGTGCTCCTCTACACCCATTATCCTTAGATTAGGCCTTCTGATGGTGTCTTCCAGGTGTTGGATAGATCTATCATATTTCTTGGACTTGTCTTGGATGGTCGTATGTTCTTTCTCTATAATATCTAGGCTGTCTTCAATCACTGAGATTCGATCTTCTGCATGGTCTAACCTGCTGTCAAGACTCTCTACTTTGTTTTTTTATCTCTTTTCCTTCTAATTGTTCAGCTTTGATGGCTTCAAGTTCTTTGTTGAAGCTCTGTTTTAGGTCTTGTATGAATTTCTTTACTTCCTTAATTTGGTGTTCAGTGTTTGTCCTCAAATCGCTTAGTTGATTGGTTATGGTTTCTTTAGGCTCCCATTCCTTCTGTTGGGTTCCATTCAGCATTCCCTTTGTGGTCTCCCTGACTTCCTTCAGCTCTTTGTTAATGGATTCCATGAATGCCTTTAGTGATCTTTGTGTGTTCTCTACCTGGTCTCTCAATTCCTGTATTACTCTTTGATTAGCTTCCTCCCATTCATGGGATTCCTGCAGATCTCTTTGAGTGTTCTCAGCCTGCTCACGCCATTCCTCCCTTTCTCTTTGAGTATTCTCAAGTTGTTCACGCAAATCCTGTATCAGTTTTTGAGTAGCTTCCTCACGCTTATGATATTCCTGTATAAACTTCTGGGATGCCTCCTCTCTCTCCCTATCACGCTCATACAGAGTCCTTTGTACGTTGTCAAACTTTTCATTTATCATGTTTGCCAGCAGTGTTTGTAGAGCTGTTTGGGAACTCTCCTCTGGATTATTCATTATCTCTTCTAACCCCTGATTATCAAGATTGGGAATTGAGATATCCGAATTTGTCATTTTTCTTGTGGTTTTCCGGCTTACTCTGCCCATTTGAGATGAAGATAGCACCAGTTTGTGCTAGAACACTATCTTAAGGCAACCATCAACCAAAGTTTGCATTTGTACAGTCAATAGTCTACAGATACAATCTAGTTCAACAGATACATATATTCAACATCAAACAACTATATGTTAACGGGCTTCGAACCGCAGAGAAGAATTTGGAAAACCAGAAATTATTAGGGTTAGGGAGAGATGTGGGTAAAAAATAGGAATAGATTTGTGTATGGAGGCATAGGGAGAGTTATCTATGTCCTAATCACAATGCAGGAAATAGGTTGGGTAGGATGCAAGTAGAGAGAAAGAGAAAAAGAAGAAAGGGAAAGGGGAATGAAAAGAGACCAGAAAAAAAAAATAGAAACGTAAAAATTAATGTTATTTTAGAGAATAAAAGACCATCTATTTATAGAGGAATATGAATATGTTGAGAGAAAGGGAGGGACATAGAGGAGATGTGAAAAACTTTAAAAAATGCTTAAAATACTATATAGGTATAAAGAGGTAGTACTGCTATTAATGAATTTAAGTCTCAGAGGTTTTGAATTGAGTAATAAGTTTGTGGATTAAGTGTGTACACAATGGGGGATAGGGCCTACTGGTTAACTACGGGTTTATCTGAGGATGTGCAGGACAAGAGTTAAGTCACATAAAGAATAACAAAGAGGAAAAGATGGAAAGGATAGGAAAGTGAGAAGAAAAGATCAGAAGTTCAGTAGAGCTAGACAAAAAACAAAAAGATAATTAAGAATGAAAGAAAAAGAGAAAGAAGACAAGAAAAGAAAGGAAAACACACATTCACGTATTCCTAAAATAAAAATTATAAGAGGAGAAAGAAAAAAAAAAGTTAATGGAAAACAATTATTTTTTCAGAAGAGGCAAAAATTAAAGATTAATAAAAGTTTTAGAAAAGCAAAAAAAATTTTTTTATATATATAAGGTAACAAAAAACGAAAAAAAAAAACCAAAACAAAAAAAAGAAAAAAAGAAAAGAAGAAGAAAAAAAAAAGTTCTTTGATTTTTTTTTTTTGGGAGGGGTGGGAAGAGTCCTGTATCTCCCTTTTGTCTGTAACCAGAGTCTGGTTGGAGTCTCTGGTCAGCTTGAGGTCCTGTGGCTTGATTGGTTTCTTAAGTCAGTTTGTTGGAACAGGCAGAAAAATGCTCTGCTTTACCCAAGATTTTGAGATCCCCCTCCCAGGTTAGTTTACTGGGAGGGTGATCTGCTTTGAGAATCACAAAAGAGGGGGATGCAGTGATGAGGCTAGGTTCTGGGTAGAGTTGAGGCCTTTCAACAAACACTAGCTTTTCCCTGGAGCTATCTTGTGAAAAAAACTCACAGCACCCAGCCTGGAGCCATTCTCAGGGTTTCTGTTTTTCAATTGATTGTGATGGCTGCTAGAGGGAGGGGCAGCCTCTGGCTCTGGTTACCCGGTGAGAAAGCCACTCCAATGGCTGGCGCCTGAGCTGGGTGACTTTTCCCTGGATGGAACTGAGTCTGTGAGGTCATTTCGCCGTTAAGTTCTTGTGACCTGCTAAATGACTAGTTTTATTCTGAGGCCTGAGCTGGAGCTAGCCACTCCTCCGAGCTTTGTCGGTATCCAAGATGGAGATCACCGGTGCTGGGGGGGGGAGGGGTGGCCTTCCCTCCTCTGCTCCCAGAGAAGGAGTGAGGAAGTCGGACTTCTACTCACGCCGAGTCTTGGATCCCGGGTCGTCTCTGGTCTGCAAAGTGCAGGATGAAGTTGTCCGCTCCTTGTCGGTTCTTGCTGGTGTTGAGTAGAATCCGCTCGTTCGCTGCGTCTGGCTCCTTCGTCCCCGACTGTGTCTCAGGTGTGCCCCCGCGACCCTGCCGCTGCAGCAGCAGCTGCTGGCAGGTGCTCAGATGTGTCTGCTTGGCTTCCCCTCTCTTGACTAAATCTCTGTCCTGTGATGGCACGCTTGGTGTGATTCTCTGGCTTGGGACTCTTCACTGGAACTCTGAAACTGTTTTCTATGCAAGAGCTTGTTCAGATTCCAGCTTCTCCTCCGCCATCTTCCCGGAACTTCCCCCCTGTATCAGTTTTTGAGTAGCTTCCTCACGCTCATGATATTCCTGTATAAACTTTTGGATTGCCTCCTCTCTCTCCCTATCACGTTCATACAGAGTCCTTTTTATGTTTTCAATTTTTTCATTTATCATGTTTGCCAGCACTGTTTGTAGAGCTATTTGGGAAATCTCCTCTGGATTATTCATTATCTGTTCTGTCCCCTAATTATCAAGATTGGGAATTGAGATACCCGGATTTGCCATTTTTCTTGTGTTTTTCCGGCTTACTCTGCCCATTTGAGATGAAAATAGCACCAGTTTTGTGCTAGAACACTATCTTAAGGCAAGCATCAACCAAAGTCTGAATTTGCACAGTTAATAGTCTACAGATACAATGTAGTTCAACAGATACATCTATTCAACATCAAATAACTATACGTTAATGGGCTATGAACTGCAAAGAAGAATTTGGAAAACCAGAAATTATTATGGTTAGGGAGAGATGTGGGTAAAAAATAGGAATAGATTGATGTGGGGAGGCACAGTTAGAGTTAACTAAGTCCTAATCTCAAAGTAGGAAATAGATTGGGTAGGATGAAAGTAGAGAGAGAAAAAAAAGAAGAAAGGGAAAGGGAAAAAAAAGAGACCAGAAAAAATAGAAAAGTAAAAATTAATAGTATAATGGAGAACCGAAAACAATCTATTTAGAGAAGAACATGAATATATTGAGAGAAGGGGGGAGGGTATAAAGGAGATGTGAAAAACTTAAAAATAAAAATGCTTAAAGTATTATATATATAAAGAGTTAGTACTGCTATTAAGGAATTTAAGTCATAGATGTTTTGAATTGAGTAATAAATTTGTGGATTAAATGTGTACACAATGGGGGATAGGGTCTAATAGTCAACTACGGGTTAATCTGAGGATGTGCAAGACAAGAATTAAGTCACATCAAGAAGAACAAAAGAGAGGAAAAGGTGAAAAGGATAAGAAAATAAGAAAAAGAGATTAGAAGTTCAGTAGAGATAAACAAAAAACGAAAAGATAATTAGAAAAAAAGAAAGAAAACAAAAAAGAAAGAAAAATGCACACTCACATATCCCTAAAATAAAAATTATAAGAGGAAAAAAATGTTACTGGGAAACAATTTTTTTCAAAAAAGGCAAAAATTAAAGATTAAAAAAAGTTTTAGAAAAGAAAAAAAAATTTTATATAAGGTACCAAAAAGAAGAAGAAGAAGAAGAAGAGGAGGAAGAAGGAGGAGGAGGAGGAGGAGGAGGAGGAGGAGGAGGAGGAGGAGGAGGAGGAGGAGGAGGAGGAGAAGGAGGAAAAGAAGGAGAAGAAGGAGAAGAAGAAGGAGGAGGAGGAGGAGGAGGAGGAGGAGGAGGAGGAGGAGGAGGAGGAGGAGGAGGAGGAGGAGGAGGAGAATAAAAGTTCTTTGATTTTTTTGAGAGGAGTGGGAAAAATCCTGTATCTCCCTTGTGTCCATAACCAGCCTCTTGTTGGAGTCTCTGGTCTGCTGTGGTCCTATGACTTGGTTGGTTTCTTAAGTCAGTTTGTTTGAACAGGCAGAAAAAATGCTCTGCTTTACCTAGGATTTTGTGATCCTCCTCCCAGGCTAGTTCATTGGGAGGCAGATCTGCTTTGAGTATCACAAAAGAGGGGGATGCAGTGATGAGGCTACGTTCTGGGTAGAGTTGAGGCCTTTCAACAAACAATAGCTTTTCCCGGGGCTTGTTTGTGAAAAATTCACAGAGCCCATCCTGGAGCCATTCTCAGGGTTTCTGTTTACTGAATTTCAATTGATTGTCGAGGCTGCTAGAGGGAGGGGCAGCCTCTAGCTCTGATTACCCAGTGAAGAAAGCCACTTCTAGAGGGAGGGGCAGCCTCTGGCTCTGATTACCCAGTGAAGAAAGCCACTCCTAGGGCTGGTGGCCATGCTGGGTGACTTTTCCCTGGTTGGAGCTGAGTTGGCAGGTCACACCGCCGTCAAGTTCTTGTGGCTTGCTGAATGACTCGTTTTATTCCAAGGCTTGATTGGAGCTAGGAGCTCCACCGAGCTTTGTCGATATCCAAGATGGAGATCTCCGGTACTGGTGGGTGGGGAGGGGTGGCCTTCCCTCCTCTGCTCCCTGAGAAGGAGTGAGGACATCAGGCTTCTACTCACGCTGAGTCTTGGTTCCTGGGTCGTCTCTGGTCTGCGAAATACAGGATGAATATATCTGCTGCTTGTCGGTTCATGCTGGTATTGAGTAGAATCCACTTGCCTGCTGCGTCTGGCTCCATTGTCCTGGACTCTCTGTGGCTCAGGTATGGCACCTGCGATCGCCGCTGCCGCCACCACTGCCGCCACCACTGTGGCGGCTGGCAAGGGCTCAGATTTGTCTCCTTGCCTGGATTTTCCCTCTCTGGCCTAACTCTCTGTCCTGTGATGGCACACTTGGTGTGATTCTCTGGCTTAGGACTGTTCACTGGAACTCTAAAACTGCTTTCTGTGCAAGAGCTTGTTTAGACTCCAGCTTCTCCTCCGCCATCTTCCCGGAACTTCCAGTATTTTATTTTTTGTGGAGCTATTACGAATGGAGTTGCTTTCCTAATTTCAGCCACACTTTTGTCAATACTGATATATAGAAAAGCCATTGATTTTCGAGGGTTAATTTTATACCCTGCTACTTTGCCAAGGTTTTGAATCAGCTTGAGTAATTTGGGAGTGGAGTCTGTGGGATTCTTTAAATACAAGATCATGTCATTTGCAAAGAGGGAGAGTTTTACTTCTTCTTTCCCTATTTGGATCCCCTTTATGTTTGCATCTTATTGCTGTGGCTACGCATTCTAATACTAGATTGAAGAGAAGTGGAGAGAGTGGACATCCTTGTCTCATTTCTGAGTTTAGAGGAAATGGCTTTAGTTTTTCACCATTGAGTATAATACTGGCTGTAGTTTTGTCATATACAGCCTTTATTGTATTGAGTAAGGTAACGTGGATTCCTAGTTTTTTCAGAACCTTCAACATAAAGGGGTGTTGGATCTTGTCAAATGTTTTTTCTGCATCTATTGAGATAACCATGTGGTTCTTATACTTGCTCTTCTTGATGTAAAGAATTATGTTAATTGATTTGCGTATATTGAACCAGCTTTGCATCCCTGAAATGAATCCTGTTTTATCGTAGTGTATGGTATTTTGATGAATTGTTAAAGTCGATTGGCGAAAATTTTGTTAAGTTTTTCATCAATGTTCATCAAATGTATGAGTCTATAGTTGTCTTTATTTGATGAGTCCCTGCCTGGTTTTGGGATGAGGGTTATTATAGCTCCATAGAATGAATTTGGTACTGTACATTCTCTTTCAATTTCATTGAAGGAGTATTGGTGTGAGTTCGGTTAGAAGGCCTTGTAGAATTCCACTGTGAAACCATCTGGTCCTGGGCTTTTCTTAGATAAGAGGTCTTTTATGGCTGTTTCTATTTCAATGGTTGATATGGGCCTATTAAGATGGTTTAACTCATCTTGGTTTAGTTTTGGCATGTCGATGTTTGCTAGGAAAAGGTTCATTCCTTCCAATTTCTCAAACATATTAGCATCAACTTTTGAGAAGTGTTCCCTTATAATGGTCTGAATCTTGTTTTTTTTGTTTTTTTGTTTTTGTTTTTTGTGGTGATGTTTCCATTCTCATCTCTGAGTTTATTTGGGTGTGTTCTCTTCTTTTTCTGATAAGATTTGCTAAGGGTCTGTCAATTTTGTTTATTTTCTCGAAGAACCAACTCTTTGTTTTGTTGATCCTTTCTATCTTTCTTCTGGATTCTAATTCATTTAATTCTGATTTAATTTTAATTATTTCTTTCTGTCTACTGGATTGGGGGTTATCTTGATGCTCTTTTTCAAGGAGGCTCAGCTGTCTCATTAAGTTGTTGGTTTCAGATCTATCCAATTTGTTGATGTAGGAACTCAGAGCTATAAACTTGCCTCTGAGTACTGCCTTTTCTGTGTCCCAGAGGAGCTGGTAGTTTGTGTGCTCCCTTTTGTTGAATATCATGAACACTTGAATTTTGTTTCTAATCTCTTCCATGACACACTGGTGATTAAATAGTGTGTAGTAAATAGTTCACCTCCATGTGTTACAGGATTTTCTTTGGTGGCTTTTGGTGTTGAGTTCTGATTTTATTTCATTGTGGTATGAGAAAATGCATGGTATGACTTCAATGTTTTTGAATTTGGGCAAGTTTGCTTTGTGACTAAAATGTGGTCTATTTTGGAAAATGTTCCATGTACTGCTGAGAAGAACAAGTATTCTGATGCTGCTGGGTGAAATATTCGGTAGATGTCTGTTACATCTAGTTGATCTATGCAGTTGTTTAGGTCTGCAGTTTCTCTGTTGAGTTTTTGCCATGTTGATCTCTCTAGAGGGGATAGTGGAGTGTAATATCTCCAGTAATTAATGTCTTTGGATCTATATGAGATTTGAGATGAAGTAGTGTTTCTTGGATAAATTTGGGTGCTCCTTTGTTTGGCAAAAACATATTTAGAATTGTAATATCTTCCTGAAGGAGAGATCCCTTAATTAGTTTGTAGTGACCTTCTTATCTGTTCTTACTAATTTTAACTTGAAGTCTATTTTATCTGGTATTAGGATTGCAACTCCAACGTGTTTATGGGGGCCATTTGTTTGGTAGATTTTGTTCCAGCCTTTCCCATTGAAAATGTGTTTGTTTTTATGGGCAAGATGTGACTCCTGAAGGCAGCAGATAAAAGAATCTTGATTTTTAATCTAACTAGACAGTCTATGTCGCTTGATTGAAGAGTGAAGTCCGTTAATGTTAAGAAATAGGAGTGAGAGTTATTTGGGAGTTCCTGCCATTTTATCCAGCTTCTTTGGGGCTGCAGCTACTGGGTTCTTCCTATGGTTCTTGGATTCTATGTTTGGGTGTGGTTTCTTGGCCTTTATTGTGGTCTTGTTGGTTTTCTAAGTGTAGGACATCTTTAAGAATCTTTTATAGAGCTGGTTTGATGGAGATATATTGTTTCAATTTTCGTTGCTATGGACCATTTTTATTTTACCTTCCATAATGAAGGCGAGTTTAGCTGGGTACATTATTCTTGGTTGTCTCTGCTGAGAAATCTGATGTGATTCTAATTGTTTTCCCTTTATAGATGATTGATCTTTTCTCCTTGACAGCTCTAAGGATCTTTTCCTTGGCCTGAATTGATACTGTACGGATTATATTGTGACCGTGGGATGTCCTGTTCTAGTCTGGTCTATTTGGAGTTCTAAAAGCTTCTTGTATCTGAATAGGCCTATCTTTTTGCATGTTTGGGAAGTTCTCTGCTAGGATCCTGTTAAACAATTTTCCTAGACCATTAACTTCTGTCTCTAAGTTCTCCTCTACACTCATTATCCTCAGATTAGGCCTTCTGATGTTGTCTTCCAGGTGTTGGATAGATCTATCATATTTCTTGGATTTGTCTTGGATGGTTGTATGTTCTTTCTCTATAATATCTAGGCTGTCTTCAATCTCTGAGATTCGATCTTCTGCATGGTCTAACCTACTCTCAAGACTTTCTACTTTGTTTTTTATTTCATTTCCTTCTAATTGGTTGGCTTTAAGGGCTTCAAATTCTTTGTTGGAACTTTGTTCTAGACCTTGTAAGGACTTCTTTACTTCCTTAATTTGGTGTTCAGTGTTTATTCTCAAATCACTGAGTTGATTGGTTATGGATTCCTTGGACTCCCATTCCTTCTGTTGGACTCCACTGAACATTTCCTTTGCGGTCTTACTGATGTCTTTTAGCTCTCTGGTTATGGATTCCATGAATGCCTCCTTTGGTCTTTGTCTATTCTCATCCCAATCTCTCAGTTCCTGTATTTCTCTTTGATTAGCATCCTTATGTTCACACATTTCCAGTAGTTCTCTTTGAGTGTTCTCAGCCTTTTGACACCATTCCTGACTTTCTCTTTATCTGCTCTAAGCCAGCTCACGCCATTCCTGTCTATCTCTTTGATCTCAAGCTGCTCAAGCAATTCCTATTTTTCTCTTTGAATGTTCTCAATCTGCTCACGTAATTTCTGTATCAATCTTTGAGTAGCTTCCTCACACTCAGGAGACTCTATCTTGATCTTTGGTTTTCCTCCTCTCTCTCCCTATCATGCTCACACTGAGGCCTTTGCAAGTTTTCACTCTTTTTACTTATCCTGTTTAACTGTAGTGTTTGTACAGCTTTTGGGGAACTCTCCTCTGGATTATTCATTATCTGTTCTGTCCCCTGATTGTCATGAGTGGGAGTTTAGGACCCCGGGCTTGCTATTTTTCTTGTGTTTTTCCGGCTTGTTCTGCCTATTTGGGATGAGAATAACACCAGTTTTGTGCTAGAACACTATTTTAAAGTAAACATCAACCAAAGTCCGTAGTTGCATAGTCCAAAAACTGCAGGTAGAATCTGGTTCAAGAGATACAATCTATTGAACATCAAACAATTATGTCTTAATGGCCTAAGAACAGCAAAGGAGAATTTGACAACCAGAAATTATTAGGTCTAGGGAAAATAGGATTAGAGGGATTTGGGAATGTGAGGGAGAGTGGAATTAACCATATCCTAATCTCAAAGAGGGAAATGCATTGGACAGAATGATAGCAGAGAGAGTGAAAAAAAGAAAAAGAAAATAGAGGAGAAAAAGAAAAAAGAGACAAGAAAAAAAGGAAAAACAAAAATTTTAAATTAAAAAGTTAGGGGGCAGGGAAGGTGGCTCAGTGGTAGAGTGCTTGCCTTGCATGCCTGAGGCCCTGGGTTCGATTCCTCAGCACCACATAAGCAAAAAGAAAAAAGCCAGAAATGACGCTGTGGCTCAAGTGGTACAGTGCTAACCTTGAGCTGAAGAGCTGAGGGAGAGTGCCCAGGTCCAGAGTTCAGGCCCCACGACCGGATTCAACCCCCCCCCCCCAAAAAAAAGTTAAACCCTTAAAAATTGTAAGTTTGAAAGAGTAGTATTGAGAGAAGAATGGGCATAGGATGAGAGGAGGGAAGGGATAGAAAGGAGACATGAAAAACTAGAAAAATAAAAATGTTTTAAAATATTATATGGGTATAAAGAGGTAATACTGCTATTAAGGAATTTAAGTCTGAGAGGTTTTGAGTTGAGTTATTTCTGTATTAAGTATGGACACAATGGAGGTTAAGCTTTAATAATCGACGACGGGTATATTTGAGGGTGAACAGAAAAGCAATTTAGTCACACAGAAAAGAATGAAAGAGAAGAAATGAAAAGAATGAGAAAAAAATGAAAGAAAAAAAGGATCAAAAGGTGAGTAGAGATTTAAAAAAGCACATACACATATACACCTAAAATAAAAGTTATACAAGGAAGAAAAGAAAAAATAATTGAAAAAACATTTTTAAAATTAAAAACTTAAAAAAAATTAAAAATAACATTCAAAAAAGAGAAAGTCGTTTGATATTTTTTTTTGGAGGGGATGGGAAGATTCTGTATCTCCCTTGTGTCATAACCAGTCTCTTGGTGGAGTCTCTGGTTTGCTTGTGGTGTTTGGTTTTCCTGTGGCTTGATTGGTTTATTAAATCAGTTTTTTTTGGCAAGCAAAAAAATGCTCTGCTTTACTCATTATTTTGTGATCCTCCTCCCAGGCTAGTTCTGTGAGAGCGGGATCTGTTTTGAGTATCACAAAAGAGGGAGATGGCTTTTTCCTCTAGTTTGGAGATGCTGTTTTGAGGCTAAGTTCTGGGTAGAGTTGAGGCTTTTCAGCAAACAGTAGCTTTTCCCTGATGGGCTAGCTTCTGAGACAGTCACAGAGCCCAGACTGGAGCCTTTTTCGGGGTTTATGTTTACTGAATTTCAATGGATTGTATAGGCTGCTGTAGAGAGGGGCAGTTCCTGGCTCTGTTTACCAAGTGAAGAAAGCCACTCCTGGGGGCAGATTTTCGTCTGCCTGGTGTGGGTGACATTTTTCTGGGTGCAGTTGTGCCTTGCAGGTCTGGGCAGGTTCCTGTGACCTGCTAAATGACTGTCTTGTTTTTTCCCAAGGCCTGAGTTGGAGCTGGCAGCTCAGCCTGGCTTTTGTCAGTATCAAAGATGGAGATCTCCTGTAGTGGGGTCGGGGATGGGTGCCTTCCCTCCTCTGATCCCTGAGGAATGAGGATGTCAGGGTTCTACTCATGCTGGAGGATTGGTCCCTGGGTCGTCTCTGGTCTGAGATCTGCAGGGTGAAGATATCTGCTCCTTGTCAGTTCTTGCTGGTGTTATAGTATCTGTTTGCCTGCTGCATCTGACACCTTTGTCCCGGACTCTGTGTTGAAGATATGGTGGCTACAGCCGCCGCCGCCACCGCTGCCGCCGCAGCTGCCAGTAAGTGCTCAGATTTGTCTCTTTGCCTGGATTTTCCCTTTCTGGCGAAACTCTTTGTACTGTGATGGCACACTTGGTGTAATTCTCTGGCTTAGGAGTGTTCACTGGAACTCTAAAACTGCTTTCTATGGGAGAGGTCATTTAGCCTCCAGCTTCTCCTCTGCCATCTTCCTGACCTCTGAACGTCAGGTGGTTGAAATCATCCATCTAATTTGACCCATAATCCCAGGCGTTAGTGAAAATTGCCAACTTAAATAAAAGAAACACCCTAGAAAACGTGGCATTTATTTTGTCTCAATCAAACTTAAAGTGTTCCCAAGACAGTGGTCCCCTTTTCCTTCCAGACAGCCTACAGCAGGCTACAGAAATGGGCATTCAGTGAGCCCTAGCTAATTGCCCCCTCCTGATATGGAGAAGGCTCCAGGAGGGGGAATGGACTTGTGTACCACTTCCCATACCACTTCCCAGCTGGAAACAGCCCAGGGCGAACACAGATTGGAGTCTGCAGGACTCCAGGGAGGATTGAAAACTGGTGCAATGCCCCAGGAGGGAATCCATGCCACCAGTGCGGGCCCAGAGCCCTGTGCCCGGATGCCCACAGAAACCATAAATGCCCTAGGTAAGGTTCCCCTCTCATCCTCGGTCAGGATGAACCATCTGCCATGTCACACCTTATGCCAGCCCCAAAACCTCATAGATTCACTGCCCCTGTCCTACCCTCTGCCCCACCTCATTCCCTAATTTTGTTCGGCAGACAAATTACCAACCCTTGAATTAGCTCTAACTATAAACACAAAAGCAAAGTGTCTGGCTGGAAGATTGTGGCTGTGGTCACACTCGCCTCACCAAACTTTTGGCTGTGGATAGAAGGACAGGTGTCCACTCTAGTCCAGCGTTCACACAGGTCACCTAGGGGAGGCACGTACAGGCCCAGAATCTACTGTGGGCTATAGGAAAGGGGGAAGAGAGAGGTGGAAATAGGAGGAAAAGAATGTCTACTGAAATCTTCCCATAAAGGAGCCAAGAAACTGTGAAGGAGAAAACAAAAATTGTGTCTGGGCTCATACTTGGTATTGAAAAAAGAACAACAACAAATACACACACAGTAATAAAATGCTTTAGCTGTTTTTAGACATGATGACTTACATATATTTTCATTGCTCTCATCTCTCTGCTCTCCCAACGTACACACACACAGACACACACACACAGACACACACACACACAGACACACACAAATCCAGAACGGTAACAGAAGACTTATCCATTCAGCACCTGCAATTTGCCAACTGATCACTCACCTGAGCACAGTCAGGGTGTACAAGGAGAAAGATTCTCTCTCTCTCTCTCTCTCTCTCTCTCTCTCTTACACACACACACACACACACACATACACACACACACAGACTCAGAGTAGTGCCTCTCCTATGTTTGTTGGTTCCTCATGTGCGACAATGTACAAGCTGAAGGACAAAGGTTCTCATACCCTGTTCCCTTTTAAAACCAAGGGCTCCCACCCAAGGAGTGCACTACTCTAATGACACAGCACGACCCACCTCTCCCCTTCTCCAGGGCCAGACCCTTCTCCTTGGGAACAACTACTCATTCACCAGAACCTTAGGCCAGGACATAGGGTGAAGGAATCCCCAGACATGTGACTACTCAGAGGCAGGACTGAAAACAAGCAGGGGGTCATGGGGTTCCCAGGGTGGTGTCTGTTCCTGGGTGGGGGCGGTGTTGGGGAAATTGATTGGGTCCTAAAGGCTACATACATGGACAGACTCCCTACTTCCAGCCTAGATGTTTCTGGGTGACTGGATGGATTCGTGGGAAGGCCAAGGAGACCAGATGGACTGGCAGCACCAGCAGATGCTGGCAGAGCTGGGAAATGTGATCACTCTGTGAGTAGTGTTGACAGCTAGGGTGCGGGGGATAGGCCGGGTGTACGTGTGTCGGAGGGGTGTGTTCCTCCCAGATATTCACCTTCTATCTGACCCCCAGTGCCATCACCTCCCTAGTGGGTTTTTCTGGGACCCTCCTGTAGTGAAAGGGTAACTGAGCACAGAGGACAAGTGCTCACACAGCAAGGTGGGGGCCTATCTTCTGCATCCAACATCCCCCACCCCCAGAAAAAAGGCAAAAACCCAAGAAGGCAGGTGTAGAGGTGCTGCTCCCCACCTCTGACTAAAGCCACCAGGTTTCCCCACCAGGGAGAGGAAGGGTGCAGCTGTGTGACTCCTATTGCTCCAGGCTCCCCATTCTCACCCATTCCTGCATCTCCCTGTTTCCTGGGACGCTGGCCACTAGGGATGGGGGTGGGTTCCTCAAGTCGACATCCACTCCCCCACCCCCAGTCCTGGGTTGCATTTGTCTCAGACTCAGGGCTGGCCTGCTTGGCGCTGGGGAGTTGTGGTTGGGACACGAGAGAAGAGGTGATAGTCGCTGGTCTGGGTCTGTGGGGGGCGTGAGTGGGGGAGAAGGTGGTGCATAGAAGTTGTTGATGAGGTGTGGGCCCATGGGGCAGCACTCATGTGTGCTTTGGGGAGAAGCTGTAGGCTGTGGTTCCAGGTGCACCAGGCAGTGATGGCAGTGGCGTGGTGGACACTCAGGCCCAGAGCAGAGGATCAGGGGCTGGGACCAGGTCAGGGCCCCAAGCCAGCTGGGGGTGCAAAATCGCTGCATGACTCCAAAAGTCACCACTGGTCTGAGCCTGCAGGGACATTTTTGAAAAGCAGTGCCGCAGGAAGGGCAGCAAATGGGGCTGGGTTAGGGGCAGGCAGATGGTGGGGCTGAGTGCGCCTCTGTGAAACTGAGCTCCTGGCCCAGAAGCCTTGGACTTAGGGCCTAACTAGCCTCTGAGCCTCCCTGGGACAGTGTGAGGGATTTGCCTGCTGTGCTGGCTTTCTGTGCTCTGTGCTCCTGGCGCAGAACTGTGCTTCTAGGGCAGCACAGGCCAGCCATTGATGCCACCTCCCCTGGTGCATGTGCCTGCTCATGTCTCTGCTCTCTCTCTCTGCCCCCACTTCTCTCCTGGGCTGCCCTGCCACCGTCACGTAAGTGCACTAGCACCCATTTACCCCTGGCTGTAGCAGCTATGTGGCCCCTTGGCTTTGCCCTGTCTGCCCTTCTGTCACACTCCTCCTCACCCTTGGCCTTGTGCTGCCCTAACTCTGCCCTAAGGCTACTAGGCCATGGCAGAAGCAGCCTCACCTCAGCTCAGGGCTTCCCCCTAAAACCAGCAGCTGCTCAGCCCAACCACTGGGGGAGACTCTTCTCATCGACCCCACACACCAAGAAGGTACATGGTGAACCTCCGTGTAAGTGTGTGTGTGTGTGTGTGTGAGAGAGAGATAGAGATAGAGATAGAGAGAGAGAGAGAGAGAGAGAGAGAGAGAGAGATTGTTGAGGATAGCTACCTCTCAAGGACTCAGAACAAAGCACCCTTTGGGATGACAGCAAGCACACAGCACATTTTAAAAAGATAGCATAAATAACCCTGTGTAATGGACTCAGCACAATGTGCCTTTTGAAGGACTCAGCACATAGCAACCTGTGGGATCCTCATGGTATTCTAATGAACAATAAAATTAGACATGCCATTTAGACATCACTAAACTTAAATATATTAGTATTATGACATTATATTTCATAGTGACATTATAGACATGTTGTGAATGCCTATTCTGTAATTTCATTCTATTTCAATTGAGCAATAGTAGAGGATATTAGAAATCCATCACAAAGCCTTTGTGATGTCACATTGCTATTGTGACATTACAATCACCTTGAGACCTCCCAAACACATTTTGACGTCTTTACTACCTTTGAAAAAACACATGACCTTTTTGACATCACAGTAACTTTGTGTATCCATATCTTCATTATGAAATATCAATTGAGATCATATACGACATTATAATACCACAAAGCATTCACAATAAAATCATTGGTGTGACATCACTGTCATTAGGACATCAGCTCATTGTGACATCACAAATCTGTAATGACATCATACCACTATGACATCACATTGTCATTGTGATATCATATATACATTATGCATATCTATTATGTGATTTCATTATATTTCAAATGTGGCACGTAGGTTCATATCAAAAACACATTTTGACTTCATAACCATTGTGACATCACAATCCTTTTGTGACATAACATTGCCATTGTGATATCTAAACAACTGTGACAATTCAAACATGTCCTGCCCTCATAAGTTTTGTGACATGTCGCCACTATGTTATGTTAGGCCCCATTGAGAGCTCACTCTATTTTTGACCTCATATTATTTCAGGTATGACAAGAAATATTACAAATATACTGTGACATCATGAATATAGTGATATCACACTGCTAGATGTAGTGACCATTGTGTCACATTGTCACATCACAAATCTGTTCTGACTTCATCACATTTGTGCCAACAAATGCCTTTGGAATCCTCACATTGTGATACTCATTGTGAGTTAATGGCAATTGAGTTCTGGAATGCCATTGTCACATCAGTGATCTACTGCGACATCACAAATCTCTTTTGAACTCATCCCTATTATGGTAACACCAACTAATTGTGATATAACACACATGACATTATAATTTGACATCATATTGCAATTGTGATATTACTGTACCATCATACTTTCACAAACCTATTATGACCTCATCATATCTTCGAAAATTCATGGCCTTTGGGACATCATGCTCTTTCTGTGAATGTGTATCATTGTGAACTGGTAGCAATTGAAATTTGAAATAAGATGTGATATTGCAAACTAGTTTTGACATCACTAACCTATTTTTATATCATCAACATTTTGCCAACTGAAACCTCTTAGGAACTTTAGCACTTTTGACAAAAAATAACTGGCCTTTGTGTCATCACAGTTCATTTATGTATGTCATTGTGATTTCATTCTCATATACTCATTATAAACTAATGGCAATTAAGATCTGACATGCCACTGTGACATCACAAACCCTTTGTGACATCATCATCAGTGTGACATCAGACTGTCGTTATGACATCATCAGCTCATGGTGATATCACCAAGCTACAGTGACATCAAAGCATTATGACATCGCATTGCCATTTTGCTGTCATAGACACATTGTCAATGTATATCCTATGATTTCATTCTATTTTAATTGTGGCATATCATTTGATATCAGAAACACATTGTGACCTCATAACCACTGTAACATTATAAACCCTGAGTGGCGTCATAACCAGTATGATATCACATTGTTGTTATGATATCTTTAGCTTATGGTGACATCACAAAATGACAATGACATTATAGCATTTGCCATTATGTCATTTTGACATCATAGTCACATATGAATGCCTAATCTGTGATTTCATTGTATTTGAAATGTGGCATGTGGGTTGATATCAGAAACTCATTGTGACATCATAACCTTTGTGACATCAAAATCCCTTTGTGACATCAATTTGGCAATGTGACATCACAATGGCAATGTGATGCTACTAACACACCATATCACAATGGTCATGAACTCAGAATGGGTTTCTGATATCAACCGACATGCCACATTAGAAGTAGAATCAACATAAAGGGCAAACACAACTTGTCTATGATATCAGAATGACAATGTAATGTTACAGTGCTATGATGTCATTGTAGTTTTACATGTCTAAATGAGATGATGTTGTCATAATGGCAACATGATGTCACAATTATGGTGATGTCAGAAAGGATTTTTTAAAATATTTCAATGGTATGTCTAATGTCAGTTGTCATTAGATCCCCGTGAGGATATGGATACAAAAAATGTTCTGTGATGTCACAGAGGCCATGTGTGTTTTCAAAGGTGGTAAGAGGTCATAATAGCTTTGGAATGGCACAATGTGATTCATAATATCTCAGTGGAAATGAGATTTCCCATTGGGTTTTTGATGAGGTCACAATAGTTTTGTGATGTCATAGTTTGTAATATCAGAATGATATATCCAATTTCAATTACTCATAATTCAATATGAGGATACCAGGTGATAGAAGAAGCTTCATAGTATGAGGTCATACTATGTGAAAACCCAATGGGACACTGATTTCACAATGACAATGTGAAGTCTCAACATCGTGTTATAATGATGTTTTAATGTCACAATTGGTGACGCCATACTGATGAGGAGGTCACAATAGATTTGAAATGTCCCAAGGGGTTGGTGATGTCACAATGGCATGTGGGATCTCAACTGTCATTAACTCACCATGAGTATATGAGTTTGGGAAGGGATTCTGATGTCCCCAAAGTATATGTAGTCAAAAAGTTGAAGAACTAACAGGTCTGAGATATCACAACGTGTCACAATGGTTATGATGTTCAGTGGTGTGATATCATGATGTTACACTGGATTTTAGATATCTCATGTCATATCTGAAATATGAAGACAAACACAGATTTTCAACTCACAAATGGCCTAAAATATCACAACGACATGGCACAAATGTTATGAGGACAGGAGAGGTATTTGATGTCACATTGGGTTAGTGATATAACAAAGGCAATGTACTATGACAAAGAGATTTTGATGTCACAAAGGTAATGAGTTCACAATGGTTTCCTGATATCAACCCACATGGCACACATTTGGAATAGAATTAAATCAAAGAATAGGCATTTACAATGGGTCTATGACATCAAAGTGATAATGTGATGTCAAGGCAACAATGTTTGATAGGATATGTACTCATTACCTTACTCATAACTGTAATCCCTCTGTACACTATATTTACAATAAAAAATGTACAGAAAAAAAAGAAAACAAATGGTATGGTGTCATTGGGGTTTGGTGTTATCACAATGAGATGATGGTGTCATGATGACAATGTGATTTCACAGTCGAAATTATTGCACAAAGTATTTGTGATGATACAATGCTATGTGTAATCACAATTTTCATTAGTTCACTAAGAGAATATGGGTACACAAAGGGTCTGTGAGGCCACAGAGGTCATGTGTTTTTTAAAGCTGCTAAGACTTCACAATTGCTTTGTGATGTCACAATGTGATTGTGAAGGCTTAACAACAATGTGATGTCACAATGATTTTGTGATGTCACAGTGGTGATGAGATCACAATGAGTTTGTGATGTCACCATGAGTTTGTATTATTAAAATGACATGTCCAATTTCAATTTCTACTAGTTCACAATGAGGATACAATTTCAAAGAAAGAATCTTAAGATCCAAAGACCATGAGTTTTTAGTCATAATGTGTGATATGCTCCATTAGGATATTTTAGGACTTTAGTAAGCTTATACTCTGTTTTCAAACTCATAATAATTCAGGTATGACATATGATATCAGAAATTGACTCTGACATTATGCATATTGTGACATCACATTGATAGACATCAAGACCATGGTGTCACATTGTGAACTCATATATCTGCTAAGATTTCATGACATTTGTGCCAACACATGATTTTGGAGCCAACACAGTCCCTTTGTGAACTCATATCTTCATTGTGAATTAATGATATTTGAGAATCGGCATGCCATTGTGACATTTCCAACCTATTGTGACAGCACAAACCTATTATAGTAGAAACACATTGTGATCTAATAGCCATTGTGGAAGCACAATCCCTTTGTGACCCTATATTTCCATAGTAATATCACTAATCCACTGTGAAATTCCAATCCTCTCTTACCCAATCCAGGTATGAAATGTGATACCCGAATCCAGTGTGACATTTAGATCATGGTGACACTCACTGATAGATGATATGAGCATTTTGTCACATTCTGACAACACACACCTGTTAGGACTTCATCACTTTTGAGACAACGTATGCCTTTGGAGACATCACAGTCACTTTGTGAGCTCATATACTCATTGTGAGTTGACAATTGAGATCACATATGCCATTTTGATGTCACCAACCCATTGTGACGTCACAAACCTCTTGTAAACTCATCACTAGTGTGGCATCACCAATTGTGGTATCAAAACATTATTAAGTCATCATATTTCAACATCACATTGCCATAGTGATATCACAGTTCCATTGTGTTTTCAATAACCTAGTATGTCTTCATAGCATTTTAGAAAATTCATGGCCTTTTATATTTGTCTTCTTCTGTGAACTAATATCCTTATTGTGAAATAGTAGCAACTGAAATTGGGCATGTGATTATGAGATGTGACTTCAGAAAACTTTGATTTCATCACCAGTGTGACATCAAAAACCCATTGTGAGCTTTCATAGATACTTGACATCACTATCATATTGTGACATCCCAAACTTATTAGGACCTCTTAGCACCTCTGAAAAAACACATGGCCTTTGTGACATCACAGTCCCTTTGTGTAACTATACCCTGATTATGAACTGACAATTGATATCAGACATGCCATTGTGACATCATGAACCCTTTGTGACAGCACCAGTGTGACATAACATTCTCATTATAACAGCATCAACTACTTTTGAGATCAGAAAACTACAACAAGATAGTATTATGAGATCACATTGTCATTGTGATGTTATAGACAGATTGTGAATGCCTGTTTTTAATCTGTTTTCTTGTTGTAGTTGGTCATGGGACTTGAACTCTTGGCTTGGGTGCTGTCCCTGCTCTACAGCTCTAGGTGAGCACACTATCACTTGAGCCACAGCTCCACTTCTGGTTTTCTAGTGGTTTTTATTGGAGATAAGAGTCTCATGGACTTTCCAGCCTGAGGTGACTTTGAACTGCAATCCTCAGATCTCAGCCTCCTGAGTAGCTGGGATTACAGGCATGAGCCACCTGCACCAGGCTTTTTCATTCTATTTAAAATTTGACATGTGTGTTGATATCAGAAACCTGATGTGACCTCATAACTGTTGTAACATCATAAATCAGCAGTGACATCAAATTGTCATTATGACACCCTCAGCTCATTGTGACATCACCAAACGACAATGGCATCATAGCATGATAAATCACAGTGACATGGTTATGTCATAGCATAACAGTGTGAAGGCCTGTTCTGTTAATTCATTCCATTTCAGAAACCCATTTGACCATATAACAATTGTTATATCACAATCCTTTGTGACATCACCTTGCCATTGTGACATCATTAACCGGTTGTGCCATCAGAAACCAGTCCTATTCTTATAAGTTTTGTGACATTGTTATATGTTAGGCCCTTTGTGAGCTCATAATCTGTTTCCAATCTCATAATTCTGATAAGACATGGGATATCAGAAATCCCGTGACATCATACTGCCAGATATCATGACCATTGTGTCACATTGTGACATCAAAAACCTGTGAGAACGGCATCACATTTGTGTCAACATATGCCTTTGGAGACATTACAGTCCCTTTTTGAACTCATATATTCATTGCCAATTAATTACCATTGAGATCTGCCATGACACTCTGACATCATGAACCCATTGTGACATCACAAACTTATTGTGACCTCTTTAAGAGAATGGCATCAACAAATAATTGTGGTATCAAAGCATTATTTTGACATGATATTGTGGTATTGGCGTTGTGATATCACTGTCCCATTGTGTTTTTACAAACCTATATGGCCACATCACATCTTAGAAAATTCATGGCCTTTGAGACTTCAAGCTCTTTCTGTGAACTCGTGTACTTATGACCTCTAAGGCAAGGAGACAAACCATGTAGTCACATTTAATATAATAAAACAATTTACAATAGAAAGGGGACTGAGATGACCTTATCCTGGATTGGATACCCAGGTCCAAGAGCAGCCTTGACCACCAAACCTCAGACCTCCAATGGACAGCCCCACCCTTTATTAATTGGTCTGCAAACCACCAGCCAAAAAATTATGATCTCTGAATCTCCTAACCTCAATGGGCAAGGCTTTTTACTTTTTCAGTCCTTCCTCCTTCACTACAGACCTGTCCTTCCTTCCTTTCCCTTTTTCCCTTCCACCACTTCCTTCTTCTCTTCAGGTCTCTCCACTCTCCACAGGCCTGCCCTACCCTGCCTCAGTGACTACTTGCCAACCTTCTGCTCTCCCTCATCTTCCTCTCTTCTCAGGTTTTTCCCTTCCTGCTGTCTCATCACTTTCTTCCATCCGGGTAGCTCCTATTTTTTATCCCCCATTCCAATGCTCTGAAAATGCAACCTATGTATAGGTTGTACCCCCCCTCACTCTAACGGGTCGCCTGCCTAACAATTTTTAACCATCTCTTCCCAATCTGACAAATGCTCAATCACTTCTTGACAGCTCACCATGTGAGGCTTGACACCTCCACCTTTTGCGGCCTTCCCCACATTCTCCCATGGGCCAGGCCAAGAATTTACAATGATTATCAGCTCTCACAGGTAATTCTGGCAACACTGGTTATTACACAGTGAATTAGAAGAAATTGAAGTTGTATATGTCAATGTTATATTAAAATTTGATGAGACATCACTAACGCATTGTGACCTTATCACTGCTGTGAAATCACAAACTCATTGTGATATCACATTACCATTGTGCCAACATGATCATACTGTTACATCCCAAACCTATTATGAACTCAGAAGCTTTGAAAGCATGGCCTTTGTGTATTCACGGGCCCTTTGTGTACCCATATCCTCATTTTGAGTTAATTGAGATCAGACATGCCATTTTAACATTGCAAAACCTTTGTGACATCATCACCAGTGTAACATCACATTGTCATCATGACACCATCAGCCCATCATGACAGCATAAAAAAACAATTACTTCATAGCATTATGACATCACATGGTCATTGTGATGTCACAGATACATTGGAATGCCTATTCTGTGATTTCATTCGATCTCAAATGTGGGAGGTGGGTTGATATCAGAAATAGATTGTGACAACATAACCATTATGACATTACAATACATTGATGACACCACATTGCCATTATGATATCACTGACCCACTGTGACATCACAAAACTGTCCTATCCTCATAAATGTTTTGACATGCTGCCAGTATGATCTCTGGCCTCTCTGAGCTCACAAATTGTTTAATTCATAATACATCAGGTATGACATGTGATATCAGAAATCCAGTGACATCACGACCACCGTGACATCACATTGCCAGATGTCATGAACATTGAGTCACATTGTGACATCACAAACCTGCTAAGACATTACACTTGTGCCAACATATGCCTTTCGATACATCATTATCCCCTGTGACCTTGTATATTCATTGTCAATTAGAGACCTAGCATGAGATTGTGACATCACCATCCCATTGTGAAATCACAAATTTATATGATCTCATCACCTATATGGCATTACCACTCTTTATGACTACAAAACAATACTATCACATGTAATGGTAACATCATATTGCCAATGGGATATCTCTGTCCCATCACATTTCCACCAATCTATTATGTACTCATAATATTGTACAAAATTCCTGGCCTTCTGACTTCTAGCTCCTTATGTGAACTCGTATCTTCATTGTGATCTAGTAATATCACCATGTAATGGTGACCACATCACCATTGTGACATTACAATCCTTCTGTGACCTCATATTGTGATATCATTAATGCAATGTATCATCACAAACCTCATAAATTTTGTAACAAGTGACTAACTTGACCTGGGCTGAATGCCCAGAGCTAAATGCAGCCTCAACCATGAACCCTCAGACCTCCAAAGAGCAGCCCAGCCATTCGTTAACTGGCCTGCAAACAACCATCCCCCAAAATAATGATCTCCAAAACACACTTCAAAGGACAAGGCTTTTTCCTTTCTCTTCATCCTCCTTCTTACCAGACCTGTCCTACATTTCAGGTCTTTTCATTTTTTCCTTCCACCATTCCCTTCTTCTCTTTAGGCTGCTCTACTCTTGAAAGTCCTACCCTGCCCTATCCAGGTGGCCAGCTGCCATCCTTCACCTCCTGCTCTCCCTCAATTTCCTCTCCTCCCAGTTCTTTACCTTCCTGCAGTCTCATCAATTCTTTTCTTCCAGCCCTTTCCCCTTTTTCTCTCCCCTTCTATTGCTCTGAACATGCAACCTATATATAGGCTGTGCCCTTCCCCCACTGCAATATGTTTCCTGCATAAAACAGTTTTCAATCATCACTTCCCAAATGTTCATGCCCAGTAACTTCTTGGCAGCTCACCATGTGGGGCTTGACATCCTATCTCCTTCAGCAGCATGTTCTGCCCCCTCCAGTGGCATGCAACCCCACTCTATGGTGGTCCAGACCAAGAGGCCATGATGACTATCTGTTCCCGTGGATTATAGGGGCACTGCTGGTTTTGACCATGTCCTCATGGTGGTCTAGTAGCAATTGAAACTGGACAAATAATTGTGATATTACAAACTGGTGACATAACTAATCCATTTTGACCTCATCACCAGTGTGACATCACAAACCCATTGTGACATCACATTGCTGTTTTGACACCAGGATCACATTGTGACATCCCAAATCTATTATCATCTCTTATATCCTTTGAAAAAGTACATAGCTTTGTGACATCACACTCCCTTTGTGTACTCAAATCCCCACTGTGAAATATTGACAATTGAGAATCAGAGGACATTTTAACATCAAAAACAGTTTGTGAATTCATCACAATTGTGACATCACATTGTCATTTTGATAACATCTGCTCATTGTGAAATCACAAAACTAAATGGTATGATAGATTTAGAACTTCCCATTGTCCTTGTGACATCATAGACACATTATGAATGCCTTTTCTGTGATTTCATTCTATTTAAAATGTGGCCTGTAGGTTGATATCATAAACAAATCGTGAACTCATAACCATTGAGATAGTACAATCCCTCACCAGTTCTCAGTTTATTAAATGATGTGCCTTCTTTAATGAAGAATGCAGAGTGCGGGTGGAGAATAACCAGCAGTCTCAACCCACAATACCTATTACTTATGCCATGTTAACAAGGACAGGGGAAAGGCACTCCACTGGCATCCAACAGGCCACAATACCTGGCCCCTACCATGACAGGTGAGACAGGCAGGACACTGAATCCCCCAGAGCAGGAGTGAGACAAAAACCTGGTGAGCCTCTAGCTGAGTTTGTAGACTGAGTCAAACAGAGTATTAACCACAAGCTGGTGGCAGGGAACCTCCAAGATCAGTTTGTAAAGTTGCTGGTTTGGGCAGGGGTGAATGCAGACCACTGCATGGCCTGTGCAAGATTTAGAGTGGGTTCCATGAGCAGATTGGGTGCTGGCCTCTCAGGATGTGGGAATGCAACAACACCAGTCCCAATCATAATGTTTAGCTTTACAGGCTCAGACATCTGCAATGACTGAGGCTATTACCCAGGTGCTGGCAGCCCAAGGCCGAAGAGGGACTTGTTTTAAATGTGGGCAGGAGGGTCACTTTAAGAGGGACTGTTCACAACAATCCTTCCCTCTCCCTCCCCCCACCCCCCGCCAAATGGCCTGGGGGGTCCAAACTGCCCCCTACTTCCTGCCCCAGGTGCAGGAAGGGTACCATTGGAAAAAGGATTGTAGATCCAAATTTGATATAAATAGGAAGCCTTTAAACTAGGGGAGGGGCATCCTCCAGCCCCATTAACTCAAGGAGGAACCCCCTCTGCTATGAGGCCCAGGCAGCCTCATGGCAGGATGACCCAGGCGCATAGGATGGTGCCACTGGAGGAAGGACTCACCTTAAAATGACTATTTTCATAGGCGGGAAGCGGTTTCACTGCCTAATTGACACGGGGGCAGATCAAACCATACTCAGGGAGGAGGAAGTGCCCTTGGACTGGAAGCTTGCACTCGGGCCCCCAATATTGAGGGTAGAGGGAAACTACAGACGTGGTCACTACAGACCATCCAGCATCCTATGATGATATCCTGTATGGAGAAGAAGCACAAATGCTTAAACAGGATCTAGAAGGAGTTAAGGAAAAGGATTTTTAACTTTCATAATTACAGAGAAGAACATGGGGGGGTCTTCTCAAGTGTACTCCCAATCCTAAAGGCCACTGCTCTCGAGTACCTCCCATAGGTGGAAACCCAGAAGCCCTATCTGGGTGGAGAAGTGGCCATTGACCAAACCTAAACTTGTAACCCTCCACTTTTGGTGAAGGAACAGATGAATCTTGGGCACGTATGTCCTTCTATTAGTCCTTGGAACACACCCGTATCTGTTATTCAAAAGGCCTTCTGGGGCTTGGCGTATACTCCAAGATCTAAGTAAGGTAAATGAAAGGATGGAGTTAGTAGGAATGCCCCTAAGAGGGATGCCCTGGACTCCCACTCTACCTTCAGAATATACTTTAGTTGTGATTGATATTAAAGATTTTTTTTTCCATCCCTTGCATCCAAATGACTGTGAGAAGTTTGCTTTCTCCATCCCTTCTTGTCACGACCGCCTCGACCCGCAAGGACGCAACAACAGGTTCTTCTTTCAGGCGGTTTATTCAGGACCTTTTACAACATCTTCTCTCCCGCTTCTTCTGCCCGCTTCTTCCTGCTTCTCCTTCCCTCCACCCCCACGCTCCGGTTATAAGCCTCCTGGATGGCCAATCCCGAAGCGCCATGTGGCATATACCAATAGGGCTGCAAACACGGAAGCAAACTAGGAGCCAAGTCATAGCCATATAAGGAGTTGACTTTTACAGAGAGCACTCGTCACCGGGAAGACGGAAGGTGGGAACCAGCGCCATCTTTGGTCGCAGCCGCGCCATGCGGCCGTGTCATTTTTGCAGCCGCGCCTTAATGCCGCGCCGTCTTTGGTCGTGGCTCCCGCAGCTCTCCACAGCTCCCCCTTTTTTGTTTTATTAAGCAACAGGTAAGAGTAGAGGTTGGGCCTCTGTCTAAAACATTAATGAGAGGACCTTGCCCTGGTCTTCGCCTGAGGGGCGCCTTCCCCAGTGATGTCCAGGCCCGTCCGATGCCTTTTTTGCAGAGGTGGGATCTTGGGCATCAACCCACTTGCAACCCAACATGCTCTTCTTGGGCTCACGCCAGGGAGTGATTCCCAAGTGCAGTGCGTTTGCCTCGCACCCTGTGCTATTCCTTTAACGTGGCAAGCCACGCGTAGGGGGACTGTCCGGCCTCAATGGCAGTGAAGGCCTAGACCACCATAGCCATACTCTTGCACTACGAGCTCCTAATCCGGCATATGCACCACAGGCACAGCAAGATCACCAATGCCAGGATACCAATAAGGGAGCCCATTCCCGCCCACTCCTTCAAATGATCCACAGCTGTCAAACTCTCCAGTCCAATTGCCTAAAAGATAAGGGCATCAGTCTCGGGAACACGGACAGGATCCCCCATCTCAGCACTGGTCTTACAGGCTGTATCGTTGTGAGGGCGATCAGAAGAATCATCACCACCCCTGGCATCTTGTGCTTCTTCTCCTTGGACCCTCCTAACGAGTCGTTCTGGTACCCAAACCAGATCCTTTTGGTCATGTGGCAAAACACATACAGAACCTCGTGCCCATGTTAGCATGGGATCAGGCCCGCGCCAGATCCCTGTCAAAATATCTTTCCATTTTACCATTCCTTTTGTTAGACCTTGAGACTTGTTATGCCTGTCCGCTGCAGACAGGCCTTGAGCATCCAAATTTAAAAAATTAATAGTGAATAAAGCAAGAGAAAGCCTTTCCTTAGGGGTACAGCCATGGCCAATTCCCCCTTTTTGTTTTTGTAAAGTCTCCTTTAGCGTGTGATGTGCACCTTTTACGATGCCTTGACCTTGAGGGTTATAGGGCAACCCATGAAGAAGTTGAACATCCATTGCTTTGCAAAAGGAGAAAAATTGATTTCCTGCATATGCAGGACCATTATCAGTTTTGAGCTGTTTTGGTTTGCCCCAAGCTGCCCACGCCTCTAGGCAGTGGATAATAACCTGATGTGCCTTTTCTCCAGTCATAGGGGAGGCATATATAATGCCAGAGCATGTGTCTACAGAAACGTGTACGAATTTCTGTCGTCCAAATTCAGGTACATGAGTAACATCCATTTGCCATATTTTAAGAGGCAAAAGGCCTCGAGGATTAACACCAACACTAGGTAAGTGGTGATAAATTACACAATGAGGGCAATCTAAAACTATTTGTCGGGCATCAGCCCAGGAAAGTCGAAATTGTTTTTGTAAAGCTTTTGAGTTAACATGAAAGTTATTATGAAAAGTTTTTGCTCTATCCAAATTTGAACTAAAAAAAATCCAATCTTGACGGGTATAGCAATCAACAATATCATTGCCTTCTCTTAAAGGGCCAGGCAGACCGGTATGGGCTCGAATATGTAAGGGATAGAAAGGGTGTTGTCGTTGCCAAAGCAATCATTGTAAGCGACAAAACAAATATCCAACAGGAGAGGCCTGTTTTATTGGCCCTGCAGCCTCCAAGACTCTTAAAGCATTTATAACATAAGCAGAGTCGGAAATTAAATTAAAAGGAAAAGGACAGGTTTGAAACACTTTTACAACAATTTGTAGTTCCACTAATTGTGGAGCACCGGCTTGAAACTGGTGGCGGACTGGGTCATGGCCTTCCACCATGTACACGCCGCATCCCGTTTTAGAGCCATCGGTAAAAATATTGCAAGCTCTAGCAAGGGGATTTAAGGAGGTAACTTTAGGAAAAACTACGGGATGTTCTTTTAGAAAATTTAACAGGGGATGTTTTGGAAAATGGTTATCTATCTGTCCTTTAAAACTACATTGTAAGACTGCCCAATCATCTACAGTAGCACATAATGTTTGTACTTGATGATTAGTATATGGAACAATAATGAAGCATGGAGCATTGCCAAAATATTGGACGCACTGTTGAACCCCCGACAACGCCAGACTGGCTACCGCGGCAGGGTAATACTCAATGGATTTTGCCGGAGAAACTTTTGGGTAAATCCAAAGCAATGGGCCATCTTGCCATAAAAGCCCTGAAGGTTGAACACATGTAGGGAGAATACACAAAGTAATTGCCTCACCTTCCTTAACTCTTTTTAAACATGCCCTTTGTAACTCATGCTCTACCTTTCATAGTGAATCATGTGCCTCATCCGTAAGCTGTTTTGGAGAATCTAATGCAGAGTCTCCTTGTAGCATGTTATATAAGGGCTTAAGTTCATAATTTGGCAGCTTTAAATAACATCGGATCCAATTAATGTCTCCCAATAACTTTTGATAATCATTCAGGGTTTTTAAATGATCCTTCCTCAATTCTACCTTTTGGGGTACAATATGAGATTTATGTATGGTAGCCCCTAAATATTCAACAACAGAGTGTTGTTGTACTTTCTCAGGGGCAATAAACAAGCTTTTAGTATTTAACAGCTTGGTAAGTTCCTCATAAGCTTTGTGTAGTAATTGCTCTGATTTAGAGGCCAACAAAATATCATCCATATAATGAATGCAGCGCACCTTGGGATATTTTTGTCTAAGCGGCTTAAGAGCCTCAGCCACAAATAACTGACACGTGGTTGGACTGTTTGCCATGCCCTGGGGAAGTACTACCCATTAGTACAGTTTGTCCGGTTCCTCATGATTACAGGAAGGGAGGGTAAAAGCAAAACATTCAATGACCCCAGCAAATAATGGAATAGAAAAGAAACAATCCTTTATGTCAATGACTATAACAGGCCAATTTTCAGGTAGGGAAGAAAGAAGCGGTAAGCCCCTCTGAACTGGACCCATAATTTGCATTTGTCCATTGATAGCACGCAAGTCATGTAGCAATCTCCACTTTCCAGATTTCCTTTTTATTACAAAAATAGGAGTATTCCAAGGAGAAACAGAAGGCTTAAGGTGCCCCAGTTCTACCTGTTCTTGTACTAGAGTTTGAGCAGCAGCAAGCTTTTCCGAGGGCAGTGGCCACTGAGGCACCCATACTGGATCCCCCGTCTTCCAAACTATGGGAATGCCCGCCCCAGTGGCCGCTATGAAAAACCCAGTCCCTGTTTGTCTAACTTTTGTTTTACTTGGATGGGCTCTTTATTGCCTTGTAGAAATTTCCCTAGGCCAAAGCCAGGATGATACCCCATGCGAGTCATCACATCTTGGGAAACAGCTGAATATTCATTGCTCAGAGTAAAGCCCATCTCTTTTAACAAATCTCTTCCCCACAATGATACTGGCAGCTCTAGCATGTAAGGCTGAATAGTGCCTGAGTGGCCTTCATCGTCCTTCCAGGAGAGTTGTCTTGCACTCATTTCAGGAGTTTTTGCGTATCCTAGGCCTTGTAATACTTGAGGAGAGGTCTGTATAGGCCATCCCAACGGCCAATCCTTTTTGCAATTATACTTTTATCTGCCCCAGTATCTAGAAGACCTAATATCTTTTTATCGTCTATTTTTAGTTCTAGCACTAGTCTTTGGTCCAAATCAAGAGATATAAATGTCAGATCTACTCCTGTGGATCCGAAACCCTTTTCTGCCCTAGTCTGTTGCTGCGCTTCAAAATGCTCATGGAGGCTAGGTAAAATAAGCAGCTGTGCAATGCGGTCACCAGGAGATATGGCAAAAATTCCTTTTGGTGACTCAACCATGATTTTAATAGTTCCAGCATAATCAGGGTCTATTACTCCAGGGTGTATTTTAAGACCCCGTAGAGTAACAGACGACCTGCCCAAAAGCAACCCTACTGTTCCTGGTTCTAAGGGTCCTTTGAAATCTGTATCCACTAACTGAACGCCCATTTGGGGGGTTAGTATGAGTCTGGTGGTGGCACGGAGGTCCAGTCCTGCGGAGCCCGCAGTGGCTCTCCGCGGTTCTGTGGGTGCCGTAATGTCGGCCACTGTTCCAGTTTTGATTGTCCTTGCTCCACTGCCCCATATATTTGTGGGCCCTGGGGACGAGGGCCCCGCTTCCCGTTTTTTGTCTGCTCTAGGGGTTGGCCGTTGATGTCCTTAAGGGATCTGCATTCATTTGCCCAATGCTTCCCCTTTTTGCAGCGCGGACAGAGGCCAGGCTTTTTTGTGGTCCTGGGAGCTTGCTACCTCCCTCTCCTCTATGGGGACAATTACGCTTCATATGTCCGTCTTTCCCACAGTGATAGCACGCCCCTGTCCTTCCTCCCTTTTTGTGTGTTAACTGCAAGAGTGCAGTGGCTAATCCAGCATTGGTTAAAGGCCCTCCAAGTTCTCTGCAAATTTTCATCCAAGCCTCCAATCCCCGATTTTTGTAAGGGGTAATGGCAGACCTACACTCTTTAGTGCATTGCTCAAATACTAGTTGTTTAATTAGGGGCATGGCCGCATCAGGGTCCCCAAAGATTCTTCCTGCTGCCTCAACCATCCTTGCTACAAAGTCTGAGAAGGGTTCAGTAGACCCCTGTATGATTTTTGTTAAGTTCCCACTTACTTCTCCTTTATTAGGCAAGGCTTTCCATGCTTTAATCCCTATCTTGTTAATCTGTTGATATACTTCTACTGGATATCCTATCTGTTGGTTGGCAAACCTTCCTATACCTAGAAGCATGTCTCTATCCCAAGCAGGATTGCCAGCAGCTTGGTTTGCTGCGGCTTCTTCATTTGCAAATTCAACTAAATAAGCTTTCCAATCCAAGTATTGTCCAGGGCTCAAGCAGGATTTCACGAGACTAGCCCAGTCTCCGGGGGTCATACAATGCCTTTCTAATGCCTCGTCTTGTCCAACAGTAAAGGATACAGTTACTCCATATGTACGTATGGACTCAGCTAGAGACTTAATCACCTTGAAGTCTAAAGGCTCATGGTATCTCTGCTGATTAGCATCCACAAATACTGGAAAAGTCTGGGGTAACTCACTTCGTGCCTCTCTCCATGCCCCTGGGTTGAAGGACCAGCCCGAGACCTTGAAGCTTTCACTATAAGGGGGAGAAACTGTCGGTGTTCTGGGGCGTCTGGAAGTCCCACAGCAGCACCCTCTATCTTTCCCTAACTCCTTTTCCTCTTCTTTTCCTTTATCTGATATCTTTGTCCTTTCAATTTGTTCTGTGATTGCTTGAACCTCCTCGATGTCAGATTCCTCAAGGGAATCGAGCTCTGTAAAATCGGGATATAATTTTGACCTTGGCCTTTTTGCAGTGCCGCTAGCTACACTGCCTCTCTCTGCTCTTTCTTCCTGCAGTCTCTCTAAAGCTGCTTGCCCAATCTCCACTACCTCGCTGCAGCGCTGATCCTCCAGGCAACTTCTCACTAACCTCCAAATTGGTCTTACCCCACTCTTAAGTGTTCCTTGTTCATAAGCAAAATCTAAGTCCGCTCCCAACTTCTCTCATGAGGCTACCGTGAGGCTCCCTGAGACCGCAAACCATGGAGCAACAGAATCACATTCATTTAAAAATCTTTCTAGGGTACCTGTCTTTAACTTTAACCTTTTTGATTATAACAGCTCCTTAAGAGCCAGCAAAATTGGGTGTGAAGAGAAAGCGCCCATGTTTCTCAAATAATCTTTTACTTTAGCTTTTAGCTAGTAAATAAACTAGCCCCGATTGCCACTCTCTCTTTGTCTACAGAGAAGAGCAAAAAATCCCTCCCGCTTTTATCGCGGATCCCCTCTTACCTGGGGACTTACCGGTGCACCCCCTGACCGCTGAAAGTTCTGAATCCCGTCGAGCCCCACGTTGGGCGCCACTTGTCGTGACTGCCTCGACCTGCAAGGATGACGCGACAACAGGTTCTTCTTTCAGGGGGTTTATTCAGGACCTTTTACAACATCTTCTCTCCCGCTTCTTCTGCCCGCTTCTTCCTGCTTCTCCTTCCCTCCGCCCCCACACTCCGGTTATAAGACTCCTGGATGGCCAATCCCGAAGCGCCACGTGGCATATATTGATAGGGCTGCAAACATGGAAGCAAACTAGGAGCCAAGTCATAGCCATATAAGGAGTTGTTTTTTACAGAGAGCGATCGTCACCGGGAAGACGGAAGGCAGGAGCCAGCGCCATCTTTGGTCGCAGCCGCGCCATGTGGCCACGCCATTTTTGCGGCCGCGCCTTACGGCCGAGCTGTCTTTGGTCGCAGCTCCCGCGGCTCTCCACACCTTCTCTTAATTTTTCCCAGCCTGATCAGAGGTTTGAATGTATGGTGCTGCCACAGAGAATGGCCAATAGCCCAGCCTTTTGCCAACAATACTTTGCCACACTTTTAGGGCCTGTGCTGGGTTCAGATACCTCCCTTGGCTATGCCTACATGGATGATATAATTCTGAGGCACCAAGACCGGGGCCGCCTGGAGGGCCTTCTGGCCCAGGTTCTCTTCATATTAAAAATGAGGGTTTACCATAGCCCTCAATAAAATTCAAAAGGTACCTCCTTTTAAGGTGCTCGTGTCCTACCTTACCTTGACTCAGGCCAGCTCCCTTAAACCTTTGCTGGACATTCCAGCCTCTTTGAACTTAACCCAACTTCAGAGCCTTTTAGGGGAAATCAACTGGCTGTTGGCATTTGTTCCTCTCCCTAAAGATAGTCTTGTGCCTTATTTGCTCTACTAAAGGCAGAATGCCTCAAGAAGTTATTACAATTTCAGACAGCCATTGGGCAATATTTTTGCAGTTCCAAAAAGCCCTGGATGAAGTTTACCTGAAGGGGTAATCTATTTTTGAGCCCATTTTCCTTTGGTTGTTTGCAGGTGTTACACTGATTTCTGCAGTTTTAACTCAAAGGGGGGAGCCATTAGAGTGGGTTCATATTCCCCTGGGGGCCACACCTAGCATGTACTCTCAGGCAGGCCAACTTGCAGATGCTATTGTCAAGGGAAGGACCCAAGCCCAAAGACATTATGGCCTCGACCCTCAACTGCTTTTCCTTTTCATATGGTAGACGTTGTGTGGCTCACTGGAGCCAATGCTCGTCTTGCTCTCTCTCTGAGGAGGGGTTGCTAGGCAAAATTGACTGCCATTATGGGCCATCCAAATGGACTGTCATGTTATGGCGACTTCCCCTCAAAATGCCTTCTCTGTTTTCTCCTACGACTCTTTCTGGTGCCCTCCATGTTTTTTTCTGATGGAGGGAAAGCAGGCTCTTTAAATACAGCCTTTGAAGAGCAACAAAAGACCCCGAGCCAACAAAGATTTCAACCTTGTCAAGGGTCAGCACAATATAAAGAAATGCTGGCCGTAATTATGGCCCTTCAGGACATTCAAAAAACCTTTAATTTGTATTCTGATATACTATATATGATTGACTTGTTCCACCATATTCCCCAGGCACATATTAAGCTGGATGAAAACCCTATTTCCCCTCTTATGGTTACCCTTAAGGGTCTATTAGAAGGTCAAGGAGCCCCTATTCATATTCAACATTTGAGAGGGCATTCAATACTTCCTGTGTTTTTATCCCTAGGCAATAATTGGGCAGACCAGTTAGCTACTGGCCCACAAGTATTAACCTTAAAAGAGGCTACCTGTTTGCTTGATTTCACCCACATTAACTGGAGAGATCTTCAACATAGATTTCCTCAGATTCCTGTAAAGGACCTCAAAAGGATAGTACATACCTGCAAAACATGCCAGCCCTTCTTAAAAGTACCCCCATTACAACCATCAGTGGTAATCCCAAAGGCCTTAATCCTGGCAAACAGACATTACTCATTTCCTAGCCTTTGGTAAGTTCAAAAATATCTTTGTCTTTATAGATACCTACTCAGGAGCATGCTGGGCCACAGCACATACAGGAGAAAGAACTACACATTCACAAGCACATTTTCTTCAATGCTCTGCCACCTTGGGTCTACCAACACAAGTTAAAACCGATAATAGACCCTTTTTTGTTAGTAAAGCAATGTCAGAGTTTTTGACAAATGGCACATTAATCATACTACAGGATTTCCTTATAATCCCCAAGGCCAAGCAATTATAGAAAGAAATCACCAATGTCTTAAGGACCAATTACTAAAACAAAAAGTGGGAGTTAGCCCCCATATACAGTTACAGATAGCTTTGTTTACCATTAACATTTTAAGTTTTCCAAAAGGGGCAACTGAATCCAGAAACACTGAGGACAACTAAACCCTAAGCCCCAAATGAAATTCAGGTGGAAGGACCCCCTGACACAACAATGGAGAGGACCTGACTTGCTAGTTACCATTGGCAGGGGATTTGGATGCATTTTTACCACAGAGGAGACAGCTTCCATTTGGATCTCTGCCAGGAACCTTAAGGTTTTATCCATTTCCTCTATATAGGAGGATGCCCAAGTGTAAACTAACCAACAAGGAAAGAAAAATGGCTATGGTGTCAGAGTCTTGTGTGTAAAGGAGGGAAAGCAAGAAAGATAACTAACCATTCCCAAGGGCAATCAGCCCTTGAGAAGCTCTTGTGTTCTCTAACAATTGCAGATTGTGGTACTCCAGCTATTGGCTCTTCTGACCCTCCCAGTCCCGGCAATGGCTACTGAATCCATGATCCACGCTGGCAATGCAGACATAGCTCCACAAGAGAAGCTGTCCCTTTGACCTGGTGGCTTGACCTTCATTTTGGTCACCAACATATGTCATTACGTATGGACCATTTAATATTTCTGTAGGAGCTATTTATTCTACTGCTATCTGCTCTAATATTCCTTTTCAAGCCCCACCTCTGGACTCTGAAATGGCAAAGACTGCTATCCCACCCCTGACTGTTAAAGGACTGCTAATGACATTGCTTGGCCTGGTAATGCTTTTGCTGATGGTTTTTCTATGCCTTCCTTGCATTATATATGCACTGCAAACCTCTTATGTGTTTAGCCAGCCAGTTATAAATTTCCCCCAAGAGGAACAACAGCCAGAGATGGGTAAGAGGTGGTGCCAGTCTGACCAACCTAAGATAGGGCCTTCAACTTCGCTCTGTAGAAGTTCCCAATGAAGGGTAAGACAGACAAGATGATCCACCCAACCTAAGACAGGCGGGTTCCCTTCTTTAAACAAAATGTGGTGTTGGGAGCCAACAGTAAAGCTGAAAGGTCATCTTGACCCCTGTACTCACTTGAAGGCACAAAGAACTGGTTTACTTGAAAGACACCACGTGCCAGTGATTGCTTTGCTATGTCTGCAGAGTTTGTTTTAAATTTTCCTTGTTTTTCTGGACTATAGTAGAATGGCCTGAGAGTGGGGGCCTACGAGGATGCACCGTGTCCCCTGTGTGGAATTCCCAATACCCAGGCTGCTTCCATGTTCTGAAGAGGACGAGATAATGATTGTTCTATATGCCCTGAAATTAATCGCACTGTTTCGGACATTTCTAACGTTGGTGGGGCTGATGTTTATTACTGTGCTAGTTGGGGATAGGCTCTTGTATCACGCACAAGGGCTCTATCCTTGTCTGGCGAATCTCGCCCCCCAGACTTGCCTCAAACCCCCTGCATGGCCAACGCTATTCTTACCAGTGAAATCCTGTTAAAATTACCTTTACAGAGGAGAGGAAAAGGATAACTAACTGGGAGGTGTATCAGCCATTAAAACAAAAAGGGGGAATCTGTGGGGCACACAGGCAGCAAAGATGTCCCTGAGAGGAAGTTGTTTGAGCAGAGCCTGATTTGTTTACATTCAATGTATAAACAGCTTGTGGAAGCTTAGGTGCATGATAAGGTGTGACCTTTACAGTGAATGGTTGGTTCCATTTCCTCTCCTCCCATGCAGTCTTTTGCTTTAAAAAAAGGTCTTGCTCTGTGTTAATAAACAAGTTCCTTCTTGACTTGACTCCTGCATCTGATTTTCTCCTGGGCTAAGGGAGACTGCGGAACGGGTCAGCAGCCACACTTAGCTTTCCTCAGACCCTGTCCAGCTTTCGTGGAATGGATGAAGACCTGACAGAAGAGGCAGGTTTGTGATGTCACAGTGTGTTAGTGATATCACCATGGCCGTGTGATGTCACAAAGTAATTGTGATGCCATATATTTATGAGATCACAATGGTTTTCTGATATCACCCCAAATGCCACATTTGAAATAGAATGAACTAAGAGAATAGGCATTTACAATGTGTCTATAACATCACAATGACAATTTAATGTCATAATGCTATGAGGTCATTGTAAATTGGTGATGTTGTAAGGAGGTAATGATGTCATAATGAATACGTGTTGTCACACTGGTGATTGGGTCACAGAGGGTTTGTGATGTTACAATGGCGTATATGAATTCAATTATCATGTGTTAACAATGAGTATATGGGTACACAAAGGAACTGTGATGTCACAAGTACCATATGTGTTTTCAAAGGTACTTAGCGGTCATGATAGCTTTATGATACACAGTTGTGATGAGGTCACAACAGGTTTTGATGTCATAATGATTTTGTAATATGTCAAACACATGTCCAATTTCAACTGCTAGTATTTCACAATGTGCATACAAGTTCACAGAAGGAGCTTGAAGTCTTAATGGACATGAATTTTTTAAAATATTATGAGGTTATATTAGGTTTGTGAATATACAATGGGACAGTGATATCACCATGGCAATGTCAACTCACTACATCATGTCAAAATATTGTTTTGGTGTCACAATTAGTTGATGATGCTACATTGGTGATGAGGTCACAAAAGATTGGTGATGTCACAGTGTGTTGGGCATTTCACAATGGCATGATGGTTCTCAATTATCTTTAACTTACAATGAGTATGAGTTCACAAAGGTACTTTGGTTTCTCCAAAAGTATGTGTTGTCACAAATATATTGAAATCCTAAAAGGTTTGTGATGTCAGAATTTGTCACAGTGGTTATGAAATCTGGCAGTGTGATATCACCATGGTCATGATGACACTGGGAATTTGTGATATCAAGTGCCATATGTGAAATTTAATGAGGTCAACAAGAGATCATGAGGACAAAAAGGCCTAAGATATTAGAATTGCAGCATGTCACAAAAGTTATGATGAGAGGATAGGTTTGTGATGTCACGGTGGGTTATGTAATATTGTGATATATGGGTTATGGTGATATCACAGTGTGATATCTAAGAAAGGGGGTTGAGTTTTGATAGGAGCACCAGAATAGGGATCAAGAAACCCTTGGCAAAGACAGTACAATTCATTTGCAAATGGCAGCAGAGAACCTCTAGGACCAGATGAGTGGGAAAAGGAATGTCCAAGGAGGAGAAAGATAGAAAATGACAGGTTATGTAATCACATTAAACACCTGGAAAATGTGTTCATATCTCTGGAGTGACATCCAAAGGAGCTTGGGGCTCTGAATTCCAACTGTGTTCAATTTAAAAATCAGCCCTCTGAACTTAAGAAGAAATGTGGAAAGAAAAATTCATATACTTCTATCTCAAAAAACAGGCTTATAACAGACTGAATCTTCATTATGTGCCAGCCAAAACCAACCAAGAGGTTAAAAACACATAGATGAGCACATTGGAGAAAAGAGAGAATTATTTGACTTGAAGAAAAGATTTGAAGATATAAACTTGTGAGAGTGAAAAATGAGAAGAAAATCCTCAAAAGGAACCTAGAAAACACTCAGAATCAAATGAAAGTCAAATACATTAGCCTGGATGAATATGAGGCAAATTAGAGGACCACAGGCCAACAGAAGCAAAAGACAGCAATGCTGCCATCCTTCCTAACCTCAAGTGAGGCGAAGAAGAGAACCTGATGCTGCATTAAGAAATCGTGGACATGAAAAATGAGCTGGACCTGATTTAAGAATGTATTAGGCTGAAGTACATGTCAATTATAAGCTTTGAAAGTTGTTACCAGAAATTCAAAGCAACAGAGAGAGAAGGAAAGAGTAGTTAGCAGAGAAGACAGGGAAGTGCTGTGTCACAGAAGATGAGGCAAAGAAAAGTGTACAGAAAATATCAGGCTCAAGAAAGAGATTGTTACTCTTCAGAAAGAGTTAAAGGGCCACATGATCTGATAGAGAATACTGGGGAAAGCGGAAGAACATTAGGAAGAAAAACAGAAGGGCTAAACAAACAGTTGAAAGATCTGTCACAAAAATACACTGAAGTGGAAAACTAGAAAGAGAAACTACTAGAGTAAAAGCCCCAAAAGACTGCTGAGATCTTCGCCATAAATGTAATGCAGAAGCATCGTGTCCCCAATGGAACAGGTGGAGGTGGGGAAAAATACCTTGCAATAGCGCCTTTGTGAACTTAAGGGAGGAGCTGAAGAGCAAGTAAAGGTGTTGTGAGAAGGAGCAGCAGTTATCCAGTCAAAGGAACTCTCCTGTCACCCTGCCAAAACAGTTACAGTTTAAGGAGCACATTGAGGAGAGTGAGATTTTGAAAACAAGTTTGAGAGAAAAGGAGGAGAATAAAATGGAAGAAGTGTCCAAGGTTCAGAGTACTGTACAAGAGTTAAAGAAACTAGAGACCCTAAGATACAGGAAAACATCTGAGCTGATCCGGTAGCTTGGGAGTTCACTCTAAATCCAGTGGGATCTCTAGAGCTACTGGTCGTTAAAATTAAAGGAAGAAGCAAAAACAGTTGTAATAAGTGTGCAAATGTTAACACTGAACTTGTGAAAAAAGCATACAGGCTCAAGGTTTCTGTCTGTTTACGTGTACATATTTGCACCCTGGTAAATTTCCCGAGGCCATTACCTAAAACTGTTCTGAAAACCAGTGGGGCCTTAGCGTGACAATACTTTGTAAGGTGTGTAGGTAATTTCCAATAGGTAAATGCTGAAAAACTGGAACTTATGGAAAGAATTCATATGTGAGGAATCTCAGATGGTGAATTAGGGACAGTGAACTTCACAGAGGTAAAGCCTGGAAAGTATCGGTATTGGTGTCTATTAGTAATAGTGGACACTTTTTCAGGCTGAGCTGAGGCATGTAATAATTCCTTGATTTGGCTTACCCTTAGCTGTGGGGTCCAAAGATGGCCCTGCATTCATGGCACAAGTTCTCAATTATTAACTAAAATTGTAGGAATAAATTGGAACTTACAATCCATTTATAGATCTCAGAGTTCAAGGCATTAGAAAGAATGAATATGCCCTCTAAGGAAACTAACTAAATTAAATACAGAGACTGTCCATGTCTACATGGACAGCCTCCTCCACTTTGCTCTCCTTCGAGCAACATGTAGCCCCTATGTTAAAGGATTTAATCTCTTTGAAATACTTTAGGGTAGACCACACCCTTTGGTTCCTAAATTTGGGAAGGCTATATTAACAGAAATGTCTAACTACAATCTGCAGGCTTTACAACATACTCTTTATGGACCTATCCTTTGGTAACCAAGGCCCACTAGCCACCTAAGAAAAACTCCACCTGAAGGGGAGGGTCCAAGATGGCGATGGAACAGCAGGAATATACAACAGCTCTCCCCAACGAAATACAGTTTGGATTTCAATGCTCCGTTTCTGCAAGTGACCCACAAAAAAAAAAAGGTGATTACTCAGAGAGATACAGAATGTGAAAAAAGAAAAGGGAAAAACCCACACAGACAGTAAAGTGGGAAGACACTTCCCCCACCCCTTGTTGGTGATGGGGCCCCTCGCTGAGCAACTTAAGTGGTGTTTTGTGGCAGGTTGCTTAAATGGCTTGGCTCTGGACCCTCCAAGGACCACACACCATCAAGCATCCCAAGGCTCACAGAAGACTCCCAGAGTCCAGTGCCAGCACATAGAATACAAACCAAAATCTCAGAAGACAGAGCCCGCATGAAGATTCCCCTCACCCTCCTGGCATGGCACCTCTGCCTGGCTGGTGCAAGCAGCCTAACCCAGTCAGAAGCAGCAGCAGCTGTCAGCAGTGGTGAACGACCCTAGACTGGCAGTGTAGCACCTCTGTCCTGCTGGTGTAAACAGCATAGCCAAAACTGGAGCATCAGTAGCAGCTGGCAGGAGTGGCAAACCACCCAGACTCTGGGCACAATGCCTCTTGGCACTAGCCGACAAGATCAGCCCAGACCAGCCCAGGGCGGCAGTGATAACTGTTGCGGGGACAGCTACAGTGAATAACTCCAGACCCATGGCTCTTTGTGCCTCTCCATACTGGCCCACATAAGCAGCCTAGCCCAGCCTGAGGCAGCAGCACTGGTTAACACCTGATTCGTGGTGGGGTGGAGCATCTCTCCATCCCGGCTTGCATAAGCATCCTAGCCCAGCCCATGGTGGCAAAGGTGGTGAACAACCCCAGACATGACGCAGGGTGTGGTGCTGAAAAAAACTAGAAAAGCGTCATGAACTTTCCTGCCTGCTCTAGCTTTGAACCTCAATACAGAGATCTGAGCCTCCTGAGTAGCTACAATTACAGGCATTCACACCAGCAGGGTCTGACTCTTGCCAGCCCCTTCACTTTTTCTACAATAGATCATTTCTTGGTTCATACAAGCAATTTAAGCAAATACAAGAGGATTGACATAATACCCTGTATTCTATCTGACCATAGTGGAATCAAACTAGTTCTCAATAACAAGACATAAAGTAGAAAAAACTTAAACACATGGAAATTAAACTGCACTAAGTTGAAAAATACATGGTTCACAGAAGAAGTTAAAGAAGAAATTAAAAAGTTCCCACAATTCAGTGAAAATGAAGAAACATCACAAAGAAACCTATGGGACTCAGCGAAATCAGTCCAAATGTATTACTCTCAGTGCACATATCAAGAAACAGAGACCAAGTAAACAATCTTATGATACAACTAAAACTGCTACAGAACAAGAAAAAAATTGAACCTAAAGTTGCTAGACAGAAAGAAATAACAGAAAAAGAGCTGAAATTAATGAGATTGACTGAGAAAATTATAAATAAAATTGATAAAACAAAAAAACTGTTTTTAAGAAAAAATCAATAAAACTGAGGCACCACTAGCAAGAGTAACTAACAAAATAAGAGAGGAGACCCAAATCAATATTATCAGAGTTACCACAGGAAAAATTACAACAAACATCCAATTCATCCAAACAGTCATAAGGAAATTATTCCAGACTCTACTCACAAAGGAAGGAAAACCTAGCAGAGATGGATGAATTTCTACAGAAATACAAATTGCTATCCCTCCTTTCTTTTTGGCCCTGCTTCACCACCATGTATGGTGGGGGCAGCAGTTCGGTAAATAAACTTCTTTTCTTGCCTTAATAGTGTGTGGTATTCTCTTCATAGGCTACCGATTGAAACCTACCTATTTAGTATTCCTTACATATGATGCTGTGACTCAGATGGGGTTTTTGAGTTGGAAATGGTAGAATTTCCTAACCATCCCTTTTCTGTGAACTAAACTGCATTGAGACACAACGCGAGACTTTTCACCAATACCATTTCTGGCCTTTACATCCACGTTCACACCACTTCTCTTCTCTGGTGAGTGAAACTACTCTCTATGGCTCTCTGTTGCTCAATCTCTGTTCTGATGTGTCGCTATGTCAGAGAGCTCCTACGGCATTTAGCGGAAAGGCTGGTCACCTCTGAACCCGAGGATGCTTGGTTATGGGCTCTTGGCCATTTCTCTCTACAGTGCTCTAGGGGAAGTAGGGACATCGATTCTGCCTGGTCATCTGTCCTTCTCTCACCAAACTGACTCTCCTACACATTTAACAGGGTGCTACGAGTCATGCCCAAGCCATGAAGCCCCTCTGAAATGCCTCCTGTGCTCCCTGGATGGCGAGAGCACCTAATTTTTTATGCTTTTCTCAGGTTTAGACAATTTTGGCCTCTGCAATGGTAAATGGTAAGAAGTCTGTTCACTTTCAGGATCTCTTTGCTCTCTGCTAATCATGTCCAACTTTCTCTACTCTCTCCCTTTCTTTTCTACAACTATTTGTATTGTTCCATGAAGCGTGCGACATGGACTGGGCCCAGGGGACCCATTCTAGGTTCTCTCTAAAAGGCTAGCCAAACTATGCTAGATTTTTTGTTCAGGCTTTCTTTGCATTTGTTTAGAAATTTGCCATCTTGAGTTCGCCATCTTGGCCAAATGGTGGGTTAAGGATTTGACCTCCTCCAATCTTTACACTTCAACCTAGCTTACTTCTCCTCCATCCATCTAATCACATGTGCCTTGCTAACAAGTTGCTCTTTTCAGAGGCTCTGGTAATTGAGGCCCAACCATCTGATGTGATTTGTTAGCAAAGATGTCTAAACATTATTCTCTAAAATTTTAGGATTTGAGTTTTGCCTTTTTTGTTTTGTGTTGTTTAGTTTAGTACTGACTACGTGAGTCTAAAATATTGGGCATAACTGTGCTAAGATTCTCCCATCCAACAGGTTTTGTCATTGCAGAATATTTGGTTAATTCTTGATAAGGACCAGGTAAGCTCTTCTTAATCTATTTGATCTCCTTGTTGCTTTAATTGGAAATAACAAAGTGTTTTTGTGACAAAAGTTGCAATTCAAATCCAGCCCGGGCTGAAAAATCCCTAAGACTCCATCTCCCAACTTATCTGCAAAGAGCCAGGCTGGAAGCTTGGCTTGAACCTCTTAACTCTAACAAGCGAACACTGCAAGTGGTACTATAACTCAAAGTGTTAGAGTGCTAGCCTTGAGCAGAAGTTCTCAGAGACAGTGCCCAGGCCTTGAGTTCAAATCTCCTTGAATACCAACTGGGACAAACCATCCCAGCAACGACACTTAGACTCAGCCAGTCTGCAGAACAAAGGAACATGGAAAGGAGTAAGAGGAGATGATACACATCAGCCATTTTGTGCCTGTCCTTTCTAAATTAACCAGAGCCGGTAGTTCAATAGAAGTAAGAAGACTGCCCATCTATGTCCATACGTGTCTACCTTTCAACTGGACAGGAATTTATATTCTTGCCTTTGTCACTTGACATCCTTTCTACCCAGTCTGCAGATGTCAGAAGTAGATAGTGATATTTCTACCAACATTTTCAGCTCCAAGTCCTACCTCTTGACATTTATTTGCTCTCGAATATTTTTTTTCAGTCCCTCAATGCCTCGTGAGACTTCTCCATACTTCGTCCAAGAGACTTGCGTCCTCCAGACTTCATCTAAGGACTCATTGCCCAAGTTACAGCTGTTGCCTGCTGCCTTCTCTCAGATGCGATCACATTTCAGTCTTTTACCCCTACTGTTGATACCCCTCGCAAACAGGAATTAGCCAGAGAGAATCTTCACCCTTTTTCATAATTATCAAAAGGCTGGAATGTAAGGTCTGAACAGGAACACCTCCCTCCATCTTGGCTAAGTTTCCGCCCAATATCTGTTACATAGGTAACTAGCAGACCTGGAAGCAGTCAGTTTCCCCTCCTGCTAGGTAACATCCTGAGCCACCTCTGGTCACAAGCCTCCAATCTGATCGTTGGAGGGTCCCAAACCCTGAGGTCACATCGAAATCCAGTGTGGCCACACCTTTCCCCCACCTGGCCACACTTCTTCCTTTCCCTAGCCTAGATAAGTCCTGGCCCAGAGGTTTGTCTCCCCCTTTCCTTTTAAGACATGCTTCTCCACCATACATGGTGTGGGCAGCAGTTAAGTAAATAAACTTTTTTTTCTTCCTGATAAAAAAAGAAATACAAATTGCCCAAACAGAACCAAGAAGAAAGAAATCAATTAAACATGTCAATTACCTACAATGAGATAGTAGTAGTAATCAGAAATCTTCCAATTAGAAAAGCCCAGGACCTGATGGATTCACTACAGATTTCAATAAGGCCTTTAATGAGGAACTAATACCCAAACTCCTCAAGCTCTTCAGAGAAATAGAAACAGAGAGAGTAATCTCAAATTCATTCTATGAAGCCAATATCACATTCATACTCAAACCAGGCAAAGACCCAACAAAAAAAGAACTACACACCAATCTGTTTTATTAAGACACATACAAAGCTCCTCAATAAAATTGCAGCCAACAGAATCCAGAAACATATAAAAAACATCATACATTATGACCAAGTGGGCTTCATCCCAGAGATGCAGGGAAGGTTTAACATATGTAAGTCAATAAATCTAATCCATCACATCAACAGATCCAAGGTCAAGAACCATATGATTATCTGCATTGATGCAGAAAAGGCTTTTGATAAAATTCAGCACTCATTTATGTTAAAAGCTATGGAAAAATAAGAATAGAAGGAACATTACATAAGATAATAAAAGTCTTACATGGCACATCAAAGGCTAATATTATACTTAACGGGAAAAAATAAACCAATTCCCCTAAAACAAGTAAAAAGGCAAGGATGCCCACTCTATCCACGCTTCTTCAATATAGTTCTGGAATTCTTACCCAGAGCAATAATGCAAGAGAAAGACATTAAAGGGATCCACATAGGATCCCTTTGCAGAAGGCATTATTTTAGAAATTACCAATCCCTAAAGGTCCATCCCCAAACTCTTAGAGCTTATAAACCAATTTGGCAAAGTAGCAGGATACAAAATTAACCCACAAAAATCAGTCGCCTTTCTCTATAGTAACAATGTACAAATAGAAATGGAAATCAAGAAAGCAATCCCATTCACAACAACCTCAAAAAAAAAAAAAAAAAACGTATCCAGGAATTAACCTAACCAAAGATATAGATGGTCTGTTTCATGAAAAGTATAAAAGCCTAAAAAAAGGAATCATAGAGATTACCAGGAAATGGGAAGAAATGGGAAAAATTATTTACCAACAATATAACAGACAAGCGTCTAATATCCATTATATTATAATATCCATTATAATAATTATGGTGAAGTCAAGAAACTAAACCTTCACAAAACTAAAAAAAGTAATCTTGAAATGGTCAGGGAAGCTAAAGAGAGACTTCTCAAAAAAAGAGATAAAAACAGCAAAGAAACACATGAGGAAATGTTCATCATCCCTGACTGTAAGGGGAATGCAAATAAAAACAACTCTGAGATACCACTTTACCCCAGTCAATAATGGCCCACATCCTAAATTCAGCCAATGACAAATGCTGGAAGGGATACAAAGAAAGAAACATTACTGCATTGCTAGTGGGAATGTATACTAATACAACCACTTTGGAAAGCAGTCTGGAGGTACATTCGAAAGCTAAATATCAACCTGTCCTATGAACTGGCTGTACCACTCCTAGGCATCTACTCTGAACAACAGGAATCAGTATACATAGACATACACACCTCTATGATTATTGCAGCGCTGTTCACAATAGCCAAGACTTGGAAACAACCCAGATAAGCCACAACTGATAAGTGGATCCAAAAAATGTGGAACCTATATACAATGTAATACATGTAGCCATTAGAAAGGACAAAATGTTGGTACTTGCAGGGAAATGGATGGAGCTAGACCAAATTATTTGTGTGAGGTAAGCCAAAACAATGAGACTAACGGCATAGAGTCTAGCTGATTCGTGGATGCTAAAGCCAAAATGCAAGAAGGTACGACAAAATAAACAGGACTCGAGAAACAAAGGACAGCCAATCATTTTGTTGTATCACCACTAATGACTATGTGTCCTCGACTATGTAGATGGTAGAAATATGCACGCAATGGAGGGAAGCCAGGAGGAGGAACACAATAAGTGGGAAATGGAACAACATACAGCAAAGAGGCCCATCAGCTGCACTGGACATAGAAGAAAAATAACTAAGCAACCCAAACACAGTGATGGAAAGAGATGAATGAGAGGGCAAGAGAGCAAGAGGGAATAGCCTACATTAAGCAAAAGGAAAAAAATGTAAATATCACCTGAGGTGGGAAAAATAATTTGGATTGTAAAAGCTCATAGAATTAACAAACTTTGGACCTTGATAACAATAATTTGCCTTGTCAAGGTTAAAATGACTTTAACTAAGTATCACAATTCCACAATACTTTTAAAATATATGTAATAACCTATCTCAATTTTTACAAAATGTATGAGAATGGAAGGGTTAGGAGGGATGAGTATCACTGTTGTCAGATACCTTGTATTTGTGTACTGTTTTGTAGAATGGGAAATTCTTTGTACAACTATTTAAAGATAATAATAATAAAAACTGTTTAAAAATAAACATTAGGATGAAAATAAAAATTTCAAATATAAAATAAGAAATTAAATCTAGTTGGAAGGAAAATTTCTTTGGGGAGAGTATTTTTAGTTTATTCTATAGCAAGTCTCACTTCAGAAATAAATTAAAAAACTAGACCCCAGGTAAGTGAAATAAACTAAGAAATGGAGTTGAAAAAAGAAAATAAGAAACCCCTCCCACTCTTTCTTTCTTGGACAGCTGGTGTGGGTAAAAATGCATCATGCTCCTGAACTGGAACCGAAGTGGCAAGGACCTTATTGGTGGTGCTAACTTGTGTCACCTATTAAATTAGCACGAAAACAGCATTGGATCCATCCGTCTCAAGTGGAATAGGTAGTGGACCAATTACAGAGAATGCTGTAAGATGGACTGTTAAGGATAAGACTTACTAAGTGTTAATTAGTGCTAACTAGTGTGTTTCTATAATTTACTTGTTTTCTATTAAATTTACCTTTTAAGCCTGTTCATTGGGTAGAGAGAAGGAAATTTTTAGGATTTGGTAAGAAGGAATCAAGGATTTCATTGGACATGAAAAACAGTGGGGTATGTAAAAGCAGCATGGTCCTACTAATGAGCAGGGCCCACTAATCAATGTTGTCCAATGAACTGGCCCACTGGAGTGCATGGGGCATGCCACCCAAGTGAGAAGGGCATGCTGCTAGAGGGGACAGAATGTCATCCTCACATGATGAGCTGTGAAGAATTGATTGGGGAACAGGCAGTTTGTGAAGTGATGGTTGAAAACTGTTAGGTAGGAGAACCACTGGAGTGATGGAGGGGTTCAAACTATATATAGGCTGCATGATCAGAGCAATAGAATTGGAGAAAATCAAGGGAAGACCTGCAAGGAAGGAAGTGGTGAGACAGCAGGAGGGGAAAGACCTGGGAGAAGAGGAATTTGAGGGAGAGCAGGAGGGGAAGGAAGCCAATTGGCCACCAGGCAAGAGAAATGTAGTGGAGAGGCCTAAAGAGAAGAAGGAATTGATGGAAGGGAAAAAGGGAAATGAAGGAAAGGTCTATAAAGAAGGATGGAATAAGGGAAAAGGAAAAAGCCTTACCTATTGAAGTTTGGAGTGTGGAGATGGTAATTTGGGGGGTTGGTGTTTTGCAAACCAATTAACTATGCCTATTGGACTTCTGAGGTTTGGTGTTTGGGGCTGGGCTGTAACTGAGTGTACAGCCCAGGACAAGGTAAATACAGGCCTATTTCTAGTGTAAATAAAATTATCTTCAATATGCCTCATTGGATTGCCTTGAGTTTTATGCATCATAAGTGTACAAGTTCACAAGTTAATAGTCTCAAAGGCCACGATTTTTGTAAAATGTTATGAGGTCAAAATAGGTTTGAAAAACCCAATGGAACAATGATAACACAGTGGCAATATGATGTCACAATATTGAGTGATAATAATATTTTGATGTTATACTTAGTTGGTGATTCCATAATGGTGATGAGGTCATAATGGGTTTACGATGGTACAATAAGTCACAATAGGTTTTATTTTATTGTGAAAATACTGTACAGAGGTGTTACAATTACATGGGCAAGATAATGTGTACATTTCTTATCAAGCATTATAGCCTCCTCCTTTGTTTCCCCTTCCCATCCCTTCCCATACTTACCTGGCAGGGGAAATACCACGATCACATAATATGTTTATGATGTCAGTTTTGATGTCCATTCACCCAGGAGAAAGTCATCCCGCCCAGGCAGAAAAACTCCGCCCACAGAGAAGTGACTTTTCACCAAGTAAACACAGCAAGAGACTGCCCCTCCCTACAACAGCCTAGACAAACAATTGAAAATCAGTAAACACAAACCCCGAGAAAAGCTCCAAGCTGGGCTCTGTGAGTGTCTCAGGAGTTAGCCCCTCATGGAAAAGCTACTGTTTGCTGAAAGACCTCAGCCCTACACAGAACCTAGCCTCATCACAGCATCTCCAAACTCGAGGAAACAGCCATCTCCCTCTTTTTTGATACTCCAAGCAGATCTCCCTCCCACTGAACTAGCCTGTGAGGAGGATCAAAAAACATGCCTAACACAGAGCAGTTTCTACCGGCCCAAACAGACTTCAGAAACCAATCAAGCCATAGGAAAACCAAACACGACAAGCAGACCCAAGACTCCACCAAGAGACTTGTTATGGACACAGGGGAGATACAGGGTCTTCCCATTCACCCCCCCCCCCGGAAAAAAAAACCAAAAAATAAAGAACTCTTTTTTGAAACTTTTCTTCAATTCTTGTTTTTTCAAAGTGTTTTCTGTTAATCTTTTTTCTCAAAATTTTTATTTTTGGTGTGTGTGTGTGTGTGTGTGTGTGTGTGTGTGTGTGTGTGGGCGTGTGTTTAATCTATTTTGACCTTTTGGTTCTTTTTTATTGTTTTCATTTTTTTCTCTCTTTTTCTTTGCATGACTTAATTACTGTTCTGCTCATCCCCAGATATATACCTGTCGTCAATTATTAAACCTTATTCTCCATTGTGTACATACTTAATCCAGAAATGTATTACTCAATTCACAACCTCTTAGGCTTAACTTGTTTAAGAGCAGTATCATCTCTTTATACCTACATAATTATCAAGTAAATAATTTTAATTTTTTTTATTTTTTGAATTTCATGTTTCCTTTCTATCCCTCCCCTCCTCTCATCCTATCCTTTTCTTCTCTCAATATCATTTCTTTAAACGTACATAATTTTTAAGTGCTTCACTTTGTAAATTTAATTTTTGTTTTTCGAATTTTCTTTTTTTTTATTTCTCTCCTGTCATTCTGTCCAATCCATTTCCCTCTCTGAGATTAGGAATTGGTTAAATTTACTCTCCTTTTACCCCTCCACATTCCTCTAGTCCTATTTGTCCCCACATTTCTCTGTAAAGCTAATAAATTCTGGTTTGCCAAATACTTTTTTGCTGTTTGTAGCACATTAACATATAGTTGTTTGATGTTGAATAGATTGTATCTGTTGAATTAGATTCTATCTACAGCCATTTTGAATGTGCAACTACAGGACTCTGGTTGATGGGTGCCTTAAAATAGTGTTCTAGCACAAAATTGGTGCTACTTTCATACAAAATGGGCAAAACAGGCCGAAAAGCACAATAAAATGGCAAGAACAGGTATCTCAACTCCCACTCATGTTAATCAGGTGACAGAATTGTTAATGAATAATCCAGAGGAGTTCCATAAAAACCTGTACAAATGCTACTGGTAAACATGGTGAATGAAATGTTTGAAAACTTGCAAAGGACTCAGTGTGAGTGTGATAGGGAGTAAGAGGGGGCAAACCAAAATTAATACAGGAATCTTGTAAGCATTAGGAAGGTACTTAAAGATTAATGCAGGAATTGCATAAGCAGGTTGACAAAGAGAAATACAGGAAATGCATGAGCAGGCTGAGCACAGCCATAGAGAATTACTAGAATTCCGTGAACTTGACTAAACTAATCAAAGAGTAATTCAGGAATTACGAGAGCAGGATGAGAATAGACAAAGATCAATAGAGGCATTAATGGAATCCATAAACAGACAGCTGAAAGAAGTCAGGGAGATCACCAATGGAATGCTGAATGGAGGCCGACAGAAAGAATGGGTTTCCAGGGAAAGCATAACCAATCAAATAAGTGATTTGAGAAACTGAACACCAAAGTAAGGAACTAAAGAAGTTCATACAAGATCTAAAACAAAGCTCCAACAAAAAATTTGAAGACATCAAAGCCGAACAATTAGAAGTAAAAGAAATAAAAAACAAAGTAGAAAGTCTTGACAGTAGGTTAGACCATCCAGAAGATCGAATCTCGGGGATTGAAGACAGCCTAGATATTATAGAGAAAAACCATACAACTATGCAAGACAAATCCAAGAAATATGATAGATCTATTCAATATTTGGAAGACACCATCAGAAGGCCTAATCTGAGGATAATGGATGGAGAGGAGCACATAGAGACAGAAGTTAATGGTCTAGGAAATTTGTGTAACAGGATACTAGCAGAGAACTTCCCAAACATGCAAAAAGATAGGCCTATATAGATACAAGAAGCTTATGGAACCCCAAATAGACCAGACAAAAACAGGACATCACTCTATCACATTATAATCTGCACAAGATCAATTCAGACCAAAAAATGGAGCCTTGAAGAACTCAAGGAGAAAAGAACAATCACCTATAAACAGAAACCAATTAGAATCATCCCAGATTTCTCAGCAGAGCCGATTAAAGCAAGAAGAGCCTGGAATGGTGTTTTCCATGCCCTAAAGACAAACAACTATCAACCAAGAATACTGGACCCAGCTAAACTCTCCTTCATAACTGGAGGTCAAAAAAAACTGTCCATAGCAAAGAAAAATTGAAACAATATATCTCCACCAAACCAGTCCTACAAAAGACAAAAGTATCCTACACATAGAAAACCAACAAGACCACAGTAAAAGCCAAGAAACAGCATCCAAGGGAATAAGATTAGAACTCAACACCAAAAGCCAACAAAGAAAGTCCTATACAACATGGAGGCTGAACAACACACTGTTGAATCACCAATGAGTCATGGAAGAGATTAGAAAGGAAATGAAAAATGAAATGTTCATGATATTAAAAAAATGAACACACAAACTACCAGCTTCTTTGGGACACAGCAAAAGCAGTACTCACAGGCAAGTTTATAGATCTGAGGTCCTACAACATCAAATAGGAGGGATCTGAAATCAACAATTTAATAAGACATCTGAACCCCCTTGAAAAAGAGCAGCAAGGTAAACCCCAATCCAGTAGACGGAGAGAAATAATTAAAATTAAATAAGAATTAAATGAATTAGAAAGCAAAATCATCATAGAAAGAATCAACAAAACAAAGTGTTGTTACTTCGAAAAAATTAAGAAAATTGACAGACCCTTAGCAAATCTTATCAGAAAAAGAATAGAACTCACCCAAATTAAAAAAACAAACAACTCAGAGATGCGAATGGAAACATCATCACAGAAACAACCAAGATTCAAAAAATTATAAGGGAATACTTTTCAAACCATTATGCGAATGACTTTGAGAACCTGGCCGAAATGCACATTTTCCTAGCAAATCTTAACATGCCGAAACAACCAAGATGAGTTAAATCAACTTAACATGCCCATATCAAGCACAGAAATAGAAACAGCAATAAGAGTCCTTCCATCTAAGAAAAGCCCAGGACCAGATGGATTCATAACGGAAATCTATAAGGCCTTCAAAGTAGAGCTCACACCAATACTCCAACTCTTCAATGAAATTGAAAGAGAAAGTTCATTACAGAATTCATTCTATGATTCCATCTGAACCCTTATCCCAAATCCAGGACAGGACTCATCAAAGAAAGAAAACTGTAGACCCATTTCTTTGATGAACACTGATGCAAAACTCTTCAACAAAATTTGGGCCAATCGTTGTCAACAATTCATTCAAAAAATCATACACAATGATCAAACAGCATTCATTTCAGAGATGCAAACCTGGTTCAATATATGCAAATCAATTAATAAAATTCATCACATCAACAAGAGCAAGGATAAGAACCACATGGTTATCTCAATAGATGCAGAAAAAGCACTGACAAAATCATACACCCCTTTGTGATGAAAGCTATGTAAAAACTATGAATCCAATCAATATTCCTCAATACAATAAAGGCTGTTTATGACAAACCTACAGCCAGCATTATACTTAATGGTGAAAAACTAAAACCATTTCCTCTTAACTCAGGAACAAGTATGTCCACTCTCTCCACTTCTCTTCAATTTAGTATTAGAATGCCTAGCTACAGCAAAAGACAAGATGCAAACATAAAAGTGATCCAAATAGGGAAAGATGATGTAAACCTCTCCCTATATGCAGATGACATGATGTTGTATTTAAATAATCCCACCTACTCCACTCCGAAATTATTCATGCTGATTCAAAACCTTGGCAAAGTAGCAGGGGACAAATTAACTCTCAAAAAACAATGGCTTTTCTGTATGCCAACAATGAGAAAAGCATGGCTGAAATCATGAAAGCAACTCCATTCATAATAGCTCATAAAAAATAAAATACCTAGGTATAAACTTAATCAATGGTGTGAGAGATATTTATGATGCAAACTTTGAAAACCTGAAAAAGGAAATAAAATCGGAACTTAGAAAGTGGAGAAACCTCCCATGCTCCTGGATGGAAGAATCAACATCGTGAAAATGGCAATAGTTCCCTAGGCTATCTACAAATTCAATGTGATGCTTATCAATATTATGAACTCATTCCTCAAGAAAATAGAATAGGCAATCCAAAAATTCATATGGAACAATAAAAGACTCTGAATAGCAGAAAAGATCATTAACAGAAAGAAAAGTGCTGGAGGAATATCAATACCAAATTTAAACTCTACTACAAAGCCATACTAATCAAAACAGCTTGGTATTGGCACAAGAACAGACCTCAGGACCAATGGAATAGACTTGAAAACCCAGAAATGAACCCACAGACCTATAGCCACTTAATCTTTGATAAGGGAGTTAAAAAAATAGAATGGAAGAGAGAGCTCTTCTGTAAATTATGCTGACCAAATTGGTTAATCACTTGTAGAAAACTAAAGCTAGATCCATATATATCACCCTGCACAAAAATCAACTCCAAATGAATGAAAGACCTCAGAGTCAAAGAAGACACCCTGAAAACATTGCAGGACAAATTAGTAGATAATCTATGTGTCCTTGGCACAGGCTGAAATTTTCTTAATAGAGACCCAGAACCACAACAAATCAAAGAAAGCTTGGACAAATGGAATTGCATGAAATTGCAGAGCTTCTGCAAAGGACATAGCTAGCAAGGTCAATAGAAAGCCCAAGGATTGGGAGAAGATCTACACTAGCCATACAACGGACAAGGGTCTCATATCTAAAATATACTTGGAACTCAAAAAATTAAATCCCCCAACAACAAATCCTCAAAGAAACAACTGCCCAATAAATAAGTGGGTTAAAGACTAAAGAGACACTTCTCTGAAGACGAAAGAAGGATAGCCAATAGATACATGAAGAAATGCTCAACCTCCCTAGCCATAAAAGAAATGCAAATCTAAACTACACTGAGATACCACCTTACCCCAGTTAGAATGGCTATAATGAAGAACCGTAATAACAAAAGAAGCTGGACAGGATGTTGGTGGGACTGTAATCTTGTTCAACCACGCTGGAAAGTAGTATGGAGGTTCCTCAAAAGACTCCATATATAGCTCCCCTATGACACAGCAATCCCACTTTTGGTCATTTACCAAATGATCACAAACAAGCCCAAAGTAATGCTACCAGCAACACTATGTTTATTGCAGTATTATTTACCATACCTAAGATATGGAACCAACCCAGATGCCCCTCAGTAGATGAATGGATCGATAAAATGTGGCAACATTTTATAACATTATATAACGCTTGATAAGAAATATACTCATTATCTTGCCCATGTAATTGTAACTCCTCTGTACGGTATTCTTATAATAAAAAAATGTGATATATATACACAATGGAATACTATTCCTCCATCAGAAAAAATGGCCTTGCTCCATTTGTTAGGAAATAGAAAGCCTTGGAAAATATTGTATTAAATGAAGTAATCCAGGCCCAAAGAAACATAGCTTCCATGGTTTCCCTTATTTGCAATAACTAGTATATGTCGGAGATAAACACAAACTCTCAGACAAGTTGATGTTAGGTGAAATGAACACCAAGATAAGGACTCAAATGTTTTTTCTTTCTTGCTGTTGTTTCTAGCATATTTACAAGATGATTTCTTTGTTGCTTTTTATGTCCCTCCCCCATGATATAGCCTCTATTTTCACTGTATTTGATATTGGTGTAATTTGGGGAGGGGAAGGAAAAAATAAATTGGGATACCTGTGAACCCATTGCAACAATGACATGTACAAGACATTATGTCGAAAATCGAACTTTACAACTTTGGCGCGGAGGTGTGGGGGGCGCAGAAAGGGAGCTGGGAAGGGATGGGAATGGGAAACAAGGGAGGAGGCAACAATGCTTGATAAGAAATGTGCTCATTACTTTGTTCATGTAATTGTAAACCCTCTGTATGTATTTTCACATTAAAAATCATGAAATAATAAAGTAAAAATCCATGCCAATTTTTTTGGCCTGTCGTGGGGCTTGAACACTCGGCCTGGGTACTGTCCCTGAGCTCTTCAGCTCAAGGATAACACTGTACCACTTGAGCCACAGTGCTGTTTCTAGTTTTTGAGAGATATATTGGCGAGAAGATTTTCACAGACTTTTCTGCCCACTCTGGTTTAGAACCACTATCCTCAGATCTCAGACTTTTGGGTAGCTAGGATTTCAGGCATGAGCCACCAAAGCCCAGATTCAAGACAAGTTTTAAAAAGCAAGCTTATTGAACCTTGTGGCTTTTTCTAATAAACAATGTTACTTGTCAGCATTAATTTATAACTATGAGTAATTTTTAGATGTAACTGGGAATTATTTAATAGAATCAAATATGTTTTACTATTACTCAGTATCTCACAAAAACCCACTGTAATTGACTTTCCCTAAAGGCAGTTATTACATACTATATTACTCATTATTATTACTACACTGTATATTACATATAGTGTGAAGAGAAAATAGTTTGGACCATTTTCTATAAATTAGTAGATACTACTTTAGCATTATAAATTCATAACTGTGATTTTAAATGAAGGAAAGAAGATTTTCAAGTTAAAATGAAATATAAATGTATAAGTGTCCCAATTGAATCAAAAATTCTGAGTTCATAGAGAAAAAAATATTTTCTTTCCACTAAAGACTTTGAAGTAATACCATTGGAAATAGTGAGGCAAGAGGAGGAAGAATTAAAATCATGTCAAACAATGTATGTTATTCTGCTATACCCTCCACTATGAAGACCTGCCCATTCCCAGTTGTCACAAAATTTCAAGTGTCTCTCTTAGAATCTATTTGGAAAAGTTCTAAATCACTGATTATTTTTGTAAATTCTGTTATATGAAACAAAATATTAACACAAAACAATTGAAATAAAATGCACACATATGTTGAAGTCACCACAATTGGAAAACAGCCAACAAATAGAAGTCCCCTAGGAACAAATACATGTTGTGCCCAGTTTTTTTTTTAAGCACAAACCCCTCAAATACATGTTTACTTGGAGTAGAGCCATAAAGATAACCGTGTCTCAGAAATATGGTTGCATTAATTTGTAATTAAATTCACCTAGATGAACCTAATGTAGCAAATCCCTTGAATGGATCAAATTGTTTAAAACCAATGTGACTGTATGTGGAGTGAGATCTGCACATATTAAAAGAATAAAATAACAAAATCATGACATACTTAACAAATTCAGAAAAGCAATGAATAAGTCCAATATTATCCGTATTGAGAACTAATTCCTACTGATTTAACAAGAAAAAATAGGCAAATAACAGAATCTGAGCAGTGTACATGAGTGTATATAATTTAAAACTACTCCAAATCACACTTTGTAGAACAATGAATGTGGGTAATATAAAGGAGAACATTAACACATGATATAAATTAAATTAAAAATCTCATGAAAAGAGAGAAGTAGGTTCTGGAAAATAATAGCTTAACAAATGGTGGTCAAAATCTTTCTAGTACTGACAAAATTGCATACCTATTTATTTCGATCCAAAAAAAGACCCCAGTTACTCAAGCTGATTTGAAAATTTGCCAAAGTAGCAGGATACATCTGTAACATTATTATGGATGTTGACTCTTGCATGGAATTCATTTTCTCTTTGATCTGACAAATGAATATATGAAAGAACATAACTTCTCCAACTAAATATCAAGACCTAACTAAACATATCACCAGAAAAGTATTATGTAAGCAGTATTGCAACAGGGGCAAAAGAAAAATCAGTCATATTGATTCTGTACTTATTGTAAATGTTGATGTTTTTTCATAAATTATTTCCTTTAGTTTGCATTTTTAAAACATTGTGAGACATGATGTATATCTTCGTAACTAATTTTGGATGCCTCCTTAAATTTTGTTCTGAGTATATTTCTCTCTTCAGTTCCTAACTCATGAAATGATGTTGATTCCAAAAACATTCTAATAACCACTGTTTATAATACAAAAAATCTCATAAGCATGACACCAGTGAGCATTGGTTAACATTTTGATACCAGGGTCTCATGACTTATGAGGCCTATCTGCATGAGTTGCATTGTACCTAGATTCCACAGCCTAAATTTAGTCACTGTTAAAAAATGTTTATATCTTATTTGTCACCCATCAGAGATTAATCTGAGTATAAAGCCTAAGGAAAATGATAAAGTAAGAATTTAGATTTTCTGGACAGAAAGTAAACAAAAAGCAGCATAGAGTAACTCACTGGTTTAAAGTCAACCTATTTCACCAAAACTTTCTAAGCATTATCTTACAATGTGTATTATTCCCATGAAGGGTATGGGGTATATGAGAAGATGACTAACCAAGCACTGTCTTCAAATATATATAATTTGGATTTATCTCTATATTTCACTATAAACATTTCTGATAAAACTGTTTGAATAATTGATTTACAATATATCCTACTTTCATATACCAAATTACATTCAGAAAATGGGATATAACTATTAACTAAAGAATATCCTGGCAGAAAAAATCACACCTCTATACTATGTGACAACCAATTCTGAGGTATTTCATTATGCCCCCATTTAATGAATGTGATTGTTTAAATGTTTAATAAAGTACTAATTAAAATTGATCAGTGTATTATAATCTAATTGTTTACAATTTTATCCGAGAATCATTTAAGAACTTTCCATTCAATCATGACATACATCACATTCTATTGGTATTCGTATGGATAGGAATGAGTTTCTTAGGATCTCGTGCCATTGGGAGGTGGCAGGACCAGGATTCGAACTGTGGGCTCCAGCTCCCACCACTTCACCCGAGTATAGGGAACTCACTAGTCTGTTCAAGAACATCAGCAAGACCAATGATTAGGCAGGCACCAGTGGCTCTCAGAAGTCCTCCTTGATACTTACAAGGCTGTGATAGGAGGATCATGGTCAAAGTCACCCTAGGCAGTAAAGTCCTTGAGAGCCCTGTCCAACTTCAGGGCCAAAAAAGCCAGAAGTATAGCCTTATGACTCCAGTGTTAGAGGGCTAGCCTTAAGTAAAGCAGCTCACGGACTGCACCCAGATCCTGAGTTCAAGGTCCAGGAGTGTCAACAAACAGACATACACAACAATCTGTGCAGCCATCTGCCTAAAGCAGGTCACCCTCAGCAGCCTTTATTTACATTTTATTATGAGGCCAATGCAGGAACAGTCACAAACCAGGCAGGGGAAGATAAAATCAGGTTTCTTGGAAGTAAACAGTATTCAGAAAATTAAAATTGGGGATATATAATGGTAGCATACTTATGTAAAAACTACCATTAAGAAAAAGATGAGGGGGCTGGGAATGTGGATTAGTCAGAGAGTGCGTGTCTAGCATGCAAGAAGCCCTGGGTTTGATTCCTCAGTAGTACATTCAAGAAAAAGCCAGACTTGGTCTTGGATGTCAGGAGGAAAGAAGGGAACACTCCCCAGTCATGAGGCCTTCTGCAGTGTGCCAGGACACCAACATGGTCTTCACACAACCACAGAGCAGGAAGACTGTCTCCCACTTCTCAGGCATTCGAGGGCCCCAGAGTCAAGAGGGCAAAGCCAGGTTCTAACTCAGGTGCTTGGAGCCAGAAGAGAAAGGTCCCTGACTCTCCTTGGACTGGGGATTTGCATTGATGATGTGGAGAATGAAGGAAGGAGAATGGACTGGCAGAGGTAGAAGAAGGGCCTTCAAATCTGACAGATGGAGAGTCAAAAACCCACTCCCTAAGACCAAAAAGCAAGGCTCTCTATTGTTAACCTAAAGATAGCCAAAGATTCCCTTCACTTGAGGGAGGAAGTTTAATTAGTCATTGTTTGAAGAGGCTGAGAAAAGCCTGATCCTTGTGTAACTCTGACAAAGGTTTCAGGTTTCCCCTCATTGCTGGCTGTGTCTGGAATGAATGAAATGGTTTTGCACCTCACTTCCCTATTGAGTGTGTACATTCGGCCTCCAAATCCTGTAGGTCTAAGTCTCTTAGCCTAGTCTGGCTTTTGGAACTGTTTTCTGCCTTCAAATATTGTTACCCTGGAGTTCTTCCTGCTAACAGGACTAGGGCTTGGAAGCTGAGAACTTCATGTGAACCCAGGACTGGTCAATGATGTTTATTTCCTGCTGTTATAACTCAAGAACTCTAAGAACATTTAGAGTGCAAGCAACTTCTCATTACCAAGTGAAACACAGGAAGCTCTTGAACATTTGACATTTCAGCAGTAGACGTCAGTGTCATAGATTTCCAGCCCTGGCTGGCTTCATCCTGTGATCCTCAGACTTCAGCCTCCTGAGCTAGGGTGATGGGCATGCGCTACTGGTGCTCTGCTAGGTTTAGAACTGTAATAGCGTTGGCATTACAAGTCAACTGCTTATCACAAAGGGCTTGTGCAACATATTAGGCCTTTCAACATTGGACTTTCAGAACCCTGTAGGACACAAGTTTATAATGTTAGAGTCTGAGAGGCTGTGCATATGGATGGACTACACTTTAACCTTGAGCTCTAACTCCAATTCTGGTGTACATAAACATTCATTTTTTCCAGAGATTTTGCTAATTAGCAAAAAGGAAAAGTACTTTGCTTAACCCTCACGTTTTTTTTTTCCAGTTTTGTTTCTCAAACTCAAGCCTGGGCACTGTTCCTGAGCCCTTCAGCTCAAGGCGAACACTCTTCCACTTGACCCACAGCATCACATGTGGTCTTTTTGTGGTTCATTGGAGATAAGAATCTAACAGGTTTTCCTTGCCTAGGCTGTCTTTGAACTGTGGTCTTCAGATCTCAGCCTCCTGAGAAGCTAAGGTTCATGTTGAGAGCCACAGGCATCTGGCCTGTTGTTTTTGCCAGACCTGGGGCTTGAACTAAGGGCCTGGGTACTATCTCTGAGCTCCTTTTTCTCAAGCCTAGAGCTGTACCACTTGAGCTACTCCACAGATTCTTGCTTTTTCTGAGTATGTGGCACTGAGGATTCAAACATTACCATTCATGCATGCTGAGCCAGCTCTCTACCACTAAGCCACATTTCTAGCCCCAACCTTACAATTTTATCCCTCAACTTGACTATCCCCAAGAAAAGGATTCTGAGTATAAATCATCTAAAAAAATTCCTATAGGAAGCTTCTAAAGATAAAGAAGACAAATTTCATACTTGGGAGATACTCTAAACATGTGTAGACTGTGACAAATGCTTCCATTTAATTATGTATCATGTTTCAACACTTAATAAAATACTAATGAAAAAAAGTCAATGTCCTAAATTATTCTGTATGAATTTATAATAGCGGTACAACATGTACTAAATATTATGTGTTTAATAATACTAAATACAATAAACAATAAGTAAATGAAAAGTAAAAAATAAAATAAATACAAAATCAATAATAAAAATTATAATATGTAATAAACATACATATGTAAATATATCATATATTACACATAGTTAGAAATATTTTTTTCCATTGCAGGGCCTTCCTTCAGATGCTGGGAACTCTAGCCTGAATTTCTTTTCCTCAAGGACAGTGAGTTTTGCCTTCACCCATGGTGCAAGAGTTACCTGGATGGTCAGATCAAATCCCAGCAATGATGGAAAAACTGGCCCCAGTTCCAAGACATTGACTTAAATTTTTTAAATGGAAGCAGTTATGTTTATTGATTTACATACTGAACATTAAAAGAAACACAGTGTAGAATTTTGTACATCTATTCAAACACCTTTCTCTTACCCCCAAAATGCTTGTCTGAGCACTACTTTTTCATTTTTTTATTGTAAAAATGTTGTACAGAGGGGTTACAGTTAAATGAGCATGGTAATGAGTACATTTTCTTTTGAGCATTGTTGCCTCCTCATTTGTTGTCCCCCTACCATTCCTTCCCTCCCATCTACACAACTACTCCCCCTGCCAAGCTCAGTGACTTAATTTTTATTTTTGGATTTGCATGTGGTTTGAACTCAAGTAGTGGCAAATCTGAACTTTCCCTCACATTGCTACATATTTACCAAGACCCTGAGTTCAAATCCCAGGCTAGGAAAGAACACTGGTAGAAATTCAAAACAAGGCAGCTTTATTTCCTTTTAATTTAGTTAAATAATTAATTAATGTTTTTATTTATTCATTATTTTGCCAACACAGGGCTTGAACTCAGGTCTTGGCAACTCTGCCTCAGCTTAAATCGCCCTAGGGTGGGGTGAACCCTCGGACCCATAGCCAATCCAGGAATCCTAAGCCCAGAGGGCTTTCAGGAAGGAAAAAAACAGTAGCATAGCACAAAAAGTGGCAAGCTGCAGAGGGCTGAGGGTTTTACATATTTTTCTTTGCACAGTGACCATCCTGGTCACTGGCTGCAAAGTGGACCTGACCTGCCATACCTGAAGGATGGCTTGCTATCAGGGAATCCATAGGCCAAACTGTGAACATCAGCACCGAGTTCAAATCCCAGTACTGACTCCTACCAATGGCAGGAGATCACAAAAAACTCATTCCTATGCATAGGAATACCAATTGAAAAAGTAGTTCATGCTTCGGTCTAGTCTAAAATTGGATGCAATTATCCTAGGAGGTTGATTGATCTTAATTAATAGGTTATTATGCCTGAAAAGAATAATATTCCTTCAATGGCAATATAATAAATGCCTAAGAGTTGCTAGGAATGTAATAGGTGTCATTCAATCATAGATAGACGGCTATGGCGCTCCTTACTAATGTATATTTATTTGTATACCACCCTCTGCCTATACATGTATCACTGTTTTGGCCAAACCTGGGGCTGGATCTCAGCACCTGTCAACCACCTCACAGCTTCATTGGCTAAAGGCTGCCATGCTTACACTCATCCATTCATGAATTGGGCTTGCTAAACCCTGAGTTCACATCCCAGCACTGCCAAAAATTCAATCTTGGAGTAAGAAGCCAAGTGTGACACATGTTTTCCTTTTCTGTGAGAGTCATGGGTGTCAGGCATGATGGAGAACATATTTACAAATCGGGATGCTGTGATAGGATGTAAACAATGTAATAAATGGTAGAGAGTTCATCAGAGTCAATGAAATAAACGGTAAATAAATGAATAAAACAAGAAATAAAATGAATAACCACACCCAACAAAATATGGACTGACTATGTGCATGGAAATATAAATCCTATCTTTAAAATGGATATAAGGAGTATGTTTTCCATCCCTGAGGCTTGAATTCAGGCCTAGGGAACAGGCCTGACTTTCTTGTCTTCAAGCATGTTCAGATTCCCTTCCGTCACGGTGCTGCATATATCCCCAGAGTTCAAATTCCAGGCCTGGCAGAAGAAAATATCATGAATTGCAAACCAGGGGAGCTAAATTTTTTTTTAATTGAGGGCTATTGGAGAAGCCGTAGTCCTGCATAGCAACATAGGCCTACAGTTCAAATACAGTCATACCACTTCCAGATGGTGGGAGAGCCTAAGAAATTTGTTCCCATCCACAGGAATAATGATGGAATGTTATCAATATCACAGTTGAATGACATGCTCATGAGTGATACTTGTACACAATTAGATTTCATGATTTCAATCAGCTGATTGATTTTATTTAATATCTTATGAAACATTAAAAGAATACTATTTCTCACAGGGACACAATAATTTCAGGACACTGATTTACTTAATAGTTTATTAAAGATAAAAATAATAACATTAATTACATGGAGGCATAATAAATACCGAAGAATTGGTAGGAATGTAGTCTATATAACTGAACAATGGATAGACATCTCTGGCACTCTGTAAAGATACATATATATATATATATATATATATATATATATGTGTGTGTGTGTGTGTGTGTGTGTGTGTGTGTGTGTGTGTGTGTGTGTGTACTACAATCTGCGTGTCAATTTGTTCTTATTTTGTCAACCCCTGATGATCGATTTCAGATCCTGGGAACTGCCTATCAGCTCAATTTGTTATAGGATGGCATGCTGACACACACCCATTCATCAATTTGGCCCTGTAGTCCTTGAGTTCAGATGCCATCACGCCCAAACAATGAATCATCGAGTAAGAAACTGATGGTGACACATGTTTTCCTTTTCTGGGAAATTCCTGGGTGTCAGGTATAAGTGGAATACATAAGTAGATCTATATCCTATTTAATCAATGTAACCAATGTTCTATGTGCAATATTAGTCAATAAAATAAACAGTCAATACATGTTGGGTCTTTGTTTGTCCCTGAAACATGGATGGGGCCCGAGAATGGTAAGTGTGCCACTCATCCATTCCTGAGCCTCGCTTAGCCCGGGAAACATTCAGACACAGTGGGGAGTCAAGTCAAGGAAGCACTCGTTTATTACCACACAGCTAGCACGTTTTAAACGGAAAAACTGCGAGACATGGAAGGGGAGGAAAATGAACCAACCAATCACTGTAAAGGTCATACACTATCATGCGCCTAAGTTTTATCCAATCAGATTTTAAGGTAAACAATTGGGCTGTGCCCACTCAACTTCCACTCAGCACCATCTTTGCTGCCCATGTGCCCCACAAACACATGAATAAAACAAAAATAAAATGAATAACTACACTGAATGCAATATGGATTCAACCTATGTATGTAAATATAAATCATATATTTAAAATGTACACAAATATGATGTATTCTAGTGCTGGGGATCGATTTCCGACCTAAGGAACAGACATGAATTTCTTGACTTCAAGAAGGCTAGCTTCCTCTTTCCACACAGTGCAACAGAGTTACCCAGACCATGAGTTCCTATCCCAGTCCTAGCAGAAAAAAATGGCACCTTTATACTATGTGATGCCCAATTCTTCGGTATTTCATTCTGCCTCCATTTAATGAACGTGATTGTTTAAATGCTTCACGAAATGTTGATTAAAATCGATCAGTGTCCTACAATATAACTGTGTATAATTTTATCCTAGAATTATTTAAGAGCTGCCCATTCAATCATAACATATATCACGTTCCATTGGTATTCATATAGATAGGAATGAGTTTCTAAGGATCTCTAGCCATTTGGAAGTGGCAGGACCAGGATTCCAACTGTGGGCTCCAGCTCCCACCATTTTAACTGGAGGATGGGGAACTCACCGGTCTGTCCAAGAACAGCAAGACCAATGATTAGTCAGGCACCGGTGGCTCTCAGCAGTCCTCATTGATGTTTGCAAGGCTGTGATAGGAGGATCATGATAAAATTCACACTAGGCAGGAAAGTCCTTGAGATCCCTGTCCAACTTAAGTGCCAACAAAGTCAGAGGTACAGCCGTGTAGCTCCAGTGGTAGAGGGCTAGCCCTGATCAAAAGCAGCTCACAATGCACACACACACACACACACACACACACACAGACACACACACACACACACACACACACACACACACACACACACACACTGCAGTCTAATCATCTATCTGTTTATATATTGGCCATTCCTAGGAGTTGATTTAAGACTTGAATTCAAGCCCTGGAAACAGGCCTGACTTTCTTGTCTTCCAGAATGGTGATCTTCCCCATCCCCCACAGTGCTGCAGATTTACCCAGACCCTCAATTCAAATCCCAGGCCTGATAGAAAAAATGGCATGAATTCCGAGCCAAGGATCCTCATAATTTTTTTTAAAATATTTTAATGTATGTATGTATGTATGTATGTATGCATTTATGTATGTATGTATGTATGTACATATATTTCTTTTCTCAAGCACAGGGCTTGAACTCAGGTCATGGCAATTCTGCCTGAGTTTTGATCACTCTCGGCTGCGGTGCAGCCACTGGACCCACAGCCGAACCTGGGTTCCTGGGACCCAAAGGCTGACAAGAAAAAAAAAATAATTAATGCGACACAGAAACAAAAAAAAAAAAAAACTGGCAACTTGGAGATGGCTACCGGTTATACATTTGTCTTCTTTGCAAGGTGACCATCCTGTGTCTGAATGACATGGTTGAAGAATGTTGGTAACTTGGCATTGCTTAAGGCTGGCAGGCTACCAGGGAAGCCACAGGCCAACATGGCAATATAGGTCCTGTGCGTGAAGCCAGGTCCTGACCCCTACCAATGGAGAGAGATCCTAAGTGTCTGGTTCCTATTCATAGGAATACCGATGGAAGATTAGGAATGGCAAAGTTGAATTAGTTGTTTCTGAATACTACTATATAAATAGTGATTTTAAGAGGCCAATGGCTTTTAATGGATATTTTTGACACATTCAAAGAATACTATTAATCACATGGACACAATAGTTTCAGGACAGTGGTTGATTTAATTAATAATTAAGGATGAAAACAATAATATTAATTACATGGAGGTATACTAAATACTCAAGAATTGATAGGAATGTAGCCTATGTAACCGAATAATGTATAGACATCTCTGGCACTCTATAAAAATCAATATTTATTTGTGTACTACCATCTACTTGTCTATCTGTTCTAATTTTGTCAACTCCTGGAGCTGGATCTCAAGTTCTGGAAATGCTTGTCAGCTCAATATGCCTCGGCTGGCATACTGACACTCATCCATTCATGAATTGGGCCTTGTAGGCTGTGACTTTAGACGCCAGCACACACACAAAAATTGAATCGCAGAGTAAGAAGCCCCTGGGGACACATGTTTTCCTTTTCTGTGAAAGTCCTGGGTACAAGGTGTGAAGTTTCATACTAGGCAAGTCTATATCCTATGTAATAAATGTACCAAATATTTCATGTGTAATAACAGTCAATAAAATAAATGGTAAGTAAATGAATAAAACAAAAAATAAAATGAATAAGTGTACATTAAGCGCAATATGGGTCAACAAACGGGGTTCGATTTCAGGGCCTGGGAAGTGCTTGGCAGCTGAGTTGGCTAGAGGCTGCTGTGCTGACAGTCAGCCATTCATGAATTGAGCCTGCTAGACCCTGAGTTAGATCCCACCACTGCCAAAAACTGTAATCTTGGAGTGAGAAGCTGAGCGTGACAAGTGTTTTCTTTTTCTTTGAAAGTGCTCGGTGACAGGTAGCACGTATAATTCAGAAGCAAATCTATATGTAATATATGCAAATCTATATGTAATAGGATGTCATAAATGTAAAAAATGTCATAGGTGGAAGAATTGACACTACAATAAATGAAAAACAGATTGAATTAGTAGTGAATCATTCTAGGATAAAATTAGACACAAAAACTATAGGATTTGGATTAAGTTTAATATTTTATTAAGTATTACCAGAATAAAAATTGCATGGAAACATAAATACCTAATAATTGATAGTAACACATGATGCATAATTTAATAATATATAAATATGTGTCTCATTCTATAAAATATGAAATTATGTGTATGGATGTATGTACATATGTGATAAACAATAAAAGGATATTGAGTAATTTAGTTAATGCTTTCTTAATTGTTAACTGGAGCACATCATTAAATGGAGACATAATTTAATAAGTAATAATTGGTCGTACTATCTATAAATTAATAATATATAGACTTCTTTCTGTGTATATAATGCTTATATACATCAATCTCTATCTATTTATACCTCTTTCACTCCTGGGGCTCGGTGGTTGAGTACTTACCTAGTGAGCATGAAGCCCTGGGTTCGATTCCTCAGTGCCACATAAATAGAAAACCCGGAAGATCTGCTGTCTTTCAATCAATTGAGTTCTACCCTTGAGCACAAATGCTTAGGGACAGTGTCAAAACCCTTACTTAAGCCCCAGGACTGCCGCCAAAAAGAGGCACAATGTTCTAACTGCAACTATAGAAGGACAGGACCTCAAATACTACATGACAGAGCAAGCTAGGAGTCTGGTGCTGACAGCTGCCGCCTAACCTGACTTAGCCAGATATAAACTGCTGCAACCTAGCTCCATGGGTTACCCCCATCATTCTGGCTTACCCTGGCTTACCCCCGATATACAGGCCCCTCTGGGGCTTTAAAACCCAGCAGGAAGTCTGCTAGTCTCTTTGAAATATGGCTCAAAGTGGTAGAGATCTAGCCTTGTGCAAATGTTATTAGAACAATAATATCACCAAGCTTTAAGCTCAAGCTTCATGACTAACCCCCCCTCCCAAAAAAATCCCACTAAAGTGTTAGGTGTGAACTTGTGTGGTTTGTGAAAAAGTTCCTCAAAGAATGGTGATATTGATTAGAGTGCCCTAAGTCTAATGACAGCTTGTGGAACAGAGCTATGCGCTGAGTCCTCCATAGGGTACTCTGTGCTGAGTCTTGCACATGGTGCTATATTCTGAGTCCTTCACAGGGTGCAGTGTGCTGAGTCATGCAAAGAGTGCCATGTGCTGTGTCCTTCACCAGGTGCATTTTTCATTGGGTCCTTGTAAGGTCTCCCCACTGAGATGACGATGCAGACAAGAATACTGAGGCTCAAATATGTCTCCATGGCAGGGACAAATTATGTATTACAGAAGACTAGTGAGTTGTCTACTGCAGACAATTGTTTTGTTTTGTTTTTTTTCTGTTATGAACCTTGAAATAGGGGCCTAAGCTCTGACCCATACCTCTTGGGCTCATGGCGAGCACTCCACCACGTGAAGCCATGGACCCCCTTGCAGCAGATGCCACAGTCTATGGTTCTATAGCTGAGGTCTCTCATCCTGCCTTCTCAGGAAGCTGAGATCTGAGGATCTGGTTTCCAAATTATCCCAGACACAAAAGGTCCCATGAGCCTATTATCTCCAATTCACCACTAAGAAACCTGAAGTGGTAGCTAGGTGCTTGTCACTCATGCCTGTCATTCTAGCTACTCAGGAGGATGAGATCTGAGCATCATAGTTCAAAGCCAGCCTGGGCAGGAAAGTACTTTAGACACTTACCTCCAATGGGCCACCAGAAAAGCTGAAATGGTGTTTGGCTCAAGTGGTAGAGCACAAGACTTGAGCTCAAGGACAGCATCCAGGCCCAGACATCAACTCCTACAATAATAAGAAAAAGAGAGAAACAAGCTAACAAACCTGAAGTAGAGGGCTGGGAATGTGCCTTAGGGGTAGAGTGCTTTGCAAATATGAAACCCTGGGTTTGATTTCTCAGGACCACAACATTAAAAAAAAAAAGCCTGAAGTAGTGGTTCAAGTGGGAGAAAGCTATGATTGTACAAGAGAAACTAGGTACGGTGCTCAGGTCCAGGGTTCAACCTCCAAGAATGGTGTATGTGCCCATGCCCCTGTGGGCCTGCGTGCATACTCTCTCTCTCTCTCTCTCTCTCTCTCTCTCTCTCTCTCTCTCTCTCTCTCTCTCTCTCTCTCTTTGTCTCTCTCTCTCTCTCATACACACACACACACACACACACACACACACACACACACACACACACACAACACACACACACACACACAGAGACTAGAAGTGATGCTGTTACCCAAAATGGTAAAGCACCGGGCTTCTACACTGAGCTCATGGTGAGCACCCTGGCCCTGGGTTCAACCCCAAAACCTAGCCACCCAGGGCCCAACTAGGAGAGGTCAAATTTTTCAAAACCTGATGAGCTTCACCAGCCCTAGATGACAGGAGGCTTTGTGATATCATATATGTGCTTGGATTTCCCAAGCTTCCAGAAACCTAGGAGTGGCATCATAGGCCCATTATCACAGGCAATGAAACATTTAATTAAGTTCAGTGCCCTAGTTGTCTGCCAGGAGGACCCTTGAACTATATTCAGCACTGTATCTGAACACCGGAATATAGTCTCACAAAGGCAGGATAAGTGCACAGGACTTGCCCTGCCATGGGAGGTGGCACAAATGAAGGCTTCCTGTCAAACCAGAGTACTGGGGAGAGAGATAGTTTGGGATACAAAGAGACCTTTTTCTCCTGACCTTCAGAGCCTGCCCAAAATCATCCTCACTATCTGACCCAGATGGAGTTGTTCGTTACACAGCTGTACAAGAGTGAGTGCTTTTGCCTGCCTGTCCAGACGATGAGAGAGACTGTTTCCAGCAGGCCTGGGATGCAGAGAAACCCTCAGGCTACACTGGAAACAGTGAGGGGAGCCCTGAATTATGCACTGTCATGAAAGCAGTCTCTGTTATGAAATCATTTTATTGGATACAAATTTCCTAGCTTTGTGCCATTCATCATAACTACTGTGGAGTTTCACCTATAGGAATACATCCATACATATCCAAAGACATGGAGGTACAGGGTCTTTTTGAGGGGGCAGGTCCTGGGGTTGAACGATGAGCCTTTACATTGTCTCTGAGCTCCTTTTGCTCAAGGGTATTTTGTTAACTTTGCATCACAGCCCCAGTTCTGGGTTTTCCTATGATCTCTTAGAAATAACAGTGTCATGGATTTTGCTATACTGGATGGATTCAAACTCAGATTCTCTACACCTCAGACTCCTGAGGAGCTGGGATTACAGTGAGAAGCCACTGGCACCTTCTTATTTTTCTTCTTCTTTTTTTAATCTGGACAATCTGACTTCTTAACGGGTCATTCCAAATGTTTGAATTTATAAATTAACTACCCAATGTTCTTTATAGCTGTTTGCCCTAAGAAAGATTTTCTCTCCTCATCTTCTCCTCTCAGTCACAGATTTGAAGCCAAAACTGAGAAATGAGTGTCACAGGATTTGGGAGCAAATGTCCACAGGACACACCAGTTCTCTCACTTAGCATTGAGCTCCAGTGAATTTGCTATCTCAAGATAAGAGGACCAAAAGCTGGAACGATCCTCATACTGTCTTCATTGCTCCTTTTGAATGTAAAATGATCTAATAATTATGAGTGTTGTGTGTCTCCAACCTTAAGTATCTAGAACACACTAGACACGTCTTCATGTATCTCTTTTTCTCTAGTGCATCTCAAGATTTAGACTAAGGGTTTGAGTGGCGGGGCTCTTTGGTGTATTCCTGAGGAAAGTCGCTTGAATCCTGTTCACGAGATTGCCGTTCAAATTGAGCCTGAACAGTAATTCTGTGAGACTCTTATCTACCATAAACCACCAGAAAACCAGAAGTGGAACAGTTGTCCAGAGAGTAGAGCTCAAGGTTTTTTTTTGTTAATTTTTATTTATCTTTTATTGTGAAAATACTGTACAGAGGGGTTACAATTGCATGGGCAAGATAATGGGTAGATTTCTTATCAAGCATTGTAGCCTCCTCCTTTGTTTCCCCTTCCCATCCCTTCCCAGGCAACACTGACCCCCCCAAGCCTCCCCCCCCACTAAAGTTGTAAAGTTCGTTTTCGACATGACAACTTGTACTTCTCATCGTTGCAACGGGTCCACCTGTTTCCTTATTTAAACGACTTGTTTTTCCCTTTCATCCACAAATTATACGGACATCAAATACAGTGAAAGCAGGAATTATACTGTGAGAGAGGGACATACAAAGCAACAAAGAAATAATCTTATAAATGCGTTAAAAACCAATGCATGAAAGAAAATAAAGATTTAAATACATATCTTAGGCTTCATTTTCCTAACATCACCTTATCTGTCCTTTTCTGCTTGACTCATACATATACTAGTTATTGCTAATAAGGGAAACCATGGAACCTATGTTTCTTTGGGCTTGGCTTACTTCACTTAATATAATTTTTTCCAAGTCTTTCCATTTCGTAACAAATGGGGCAATGTCATTCTTTCTTATGGAGGCATAGAATTCCATTGTGTATATATACCACATTATCTTGATTCAATCATCTACTGAGGGGCATCTGGGTTGGTTCCATATCTTAGCTATAGTACATAATGCTGCAATAAACATAGTTGTGCTGGTAGCTTTAGTGTGGTCTTGTTTGTAGTCATTTGGGTAAATGCCCAAAAGTGGGATTGTTGAGTCATAGGGGAGCTCTATGTGAAGTCTTGTGAGGAGCCCCCTTACTACTTTCCAAAGTGGTTTTACAAGTTCACGCTCCCACCAACAATGAAATAAGGTTACCTTCTGTCCACATCCCCTCCAGCATCTTTTGTTATTAGAGTTCTTGATTTTTGCCATTCTAACTGTGGTGAGGTGGTATTTTAAAGTTGTTTTGATTTGCATTTCTTTTATGTCTAGGGAGGTTGAGCATTTCTTCATGTGTCTATTGGCCATCCTTCTTTCCTCTTTAGAGAAGTTTCTCTTTAATTCTTTTGCCCACTTATTTATTGGACAGTTGTTTCTTTGAGGACTTGTTGTTGGGGGATTTAATTTTTTTAGTTCCAAGTGTATTTTAGATATGAGACCCTTGTCCATTGTATGGCTAGTGAAGATTTTCTCCCAATCCGTGGGCTTTCTATTGATCTTGCTAGCTATGTCCTTTGCCATGCAGAAGCTGTGAAACTTCACACAATCCCATTTTTCCAACCTTTCTTTGATTTGTTGTGTTTCTGGGTCTCTATTAAGAAAATTTCGGCCTGTGCCAAGGAGACCTAGGGTTTCTCCTAATCCATCCTGTAATATTTTCAGAGTGTCTGCTTTGACCCCGAGGTCTTTGATCCATTTGGAGTTGATTCTGGTGCAGGATGATATATAAGGATCTAGCTTTAGTTTTCTCAAAGTAGTTAACCAATTTTGCCAGCACCATTTACTGAAGAAGCTGTATTTCTTCCATTCCATTTTTTTTATCTCCTTTATCAAAGATTAGGTCTGTAGGTTCATTTCTGGGTTTTCAATTCTATTCCATTGGTCCTGAGGTCTGTTCTTGTGCCAGTACCAAGATGTTTTGATTACTATAGTTGAGTTTGAAATTTTTTATTGATATTCCTCCAGCAGTGTTCTTTCTGTTGAGGAGAGTTTTTGCTATTCGGGGTCTTTCATTGTTCCATATGAATTTTTGGATTGCCTCTTCTATTTCCTTGAAGAATAGGTATCGCATTGCATTTGTAGATAGCCTTGGGAAATATTGCCATTTTCACGATGTTAGTCTTTCCAATCCAGGAGCATGGGAGTTTTTGCCATTTTCTAAGTTCTGTTTGATTTCCTTTTTCAAGTTTTTAAAGGTTTCATCATTGAGTTCCTTCACTTGTTTGGTTAAGTTAATTCCTATGTATTTTATTTTTTGTGGGGCTATTACAAATTTAATTACTTTCCTAACTTCAGCCACACTTTTCTCATTGTTGGCATACAGAAAAGCCTTTGATTTGGGGGGTTAATTTGATACCCTGCTACTTTGCCAAAGTTTTGAATCAGCTTGAGTAATTTGGGAGTGGAGTCTATGGGATTCTTTAAATACAAGATCATGTCATCTGCAAAGAGGGAGAGTTTTATTTCTTCTTCCTCTATTTGGATCCCCTTTATGTTTGCATCTTGTCTTATTGCTGTAGCTAGGCATTCTAATACTAGACTGAAGAGAAGTGGAGATAGTGAACATCCTTGTCTTGTTCCTGAGTTAAGAGGAAATCGCTTTAGTTTTTCACCATTAAGTATAATGCTGGATATAGGTTTGTCATATACAGCCTTTATTGTACTGAGGAATGTTCCATGGATTCTTAATTTTTCCAAAATCTTCATCATAAAAGGGTGTTGGATCTTGTTGAATGCTTTTTCTGCATCTATAAGATGGTTTAACTCATCTTGGTTTAGTTTTGGCATGTCAATATTTGCTAGGAAAAGGACCATTTCTGCCAAGTTCTCAAACTTATTAGCATAAAGTCTTGAGAAGTATTCCCTACAATGTTCTGAATCTTGGTTTTTTTTGTGGTGATGTTTCCATTCTCATGTCTGAGTTTGTTTATTTGGGTGTGTTCTCTTTTTTCTCTGATAAGATTTGCTAAGGGTCGGTTAATTTGTTAATTTTTTTCGAATAACTAACTTTTTGTTTTGTTGATTTTTTTTTTGGTTTTTTGGGGTTCTAATCCATTTAATTCTGATTAATTTTAATTATTTCTTTCTGTCTACTGGATTGGGTTTATCTTTCTGCTCTTTTTCAAGGACCTTCAGATGTCTCATGAAATTTTTGGTTTCAGATCTCTGCAATTTGTTGATGTAGGAACTCAGAGGTATAAACTTGCCTCTGAGTACTGCCTTTGCTGTGTCCCAGAGGAGCTGGTAATTTGTGTGCTCATTTTTGTTGAATAGCATGAACATTTGAATTTCCTTTCTAATCTCTTCCATGACCCACTCATGATTCAGCAGAATGTTGTTCATCCTCCATGTGTTACCGGACTTTCTTTGGTGACTTTTCGTGTTGAGATCTAATTTTATTCCTTTGAGGTCAGAGAGAATGCAAGGTATAACTTTAATGTTTCTGAATTTTACAAGTTTGCTTTGTGGCCCAAAATGTGGCCTGTTTTAGAAAATGTTGCCTGTCCTGCTGAGAAAAAGGTGTATTCTCATACTGCTGTGTGAAGTATTTGGTAGATATCTTTGCAATCTATTTGATCTATGCAGCTGTTGAGATCTGTGGTTTCTCTGTTTAGTTTTTGCCGAGTTGATCTACCTAGTGGGGAGAGTGGTGTGCTAAAATCCCCAACAATTAATGTCTTTGGATCTATGTATGATTTGAGGGAAAGTAGTGTTTCTTGGATAAATTTGGGTGCTCCGTTGTTTGGCGAATAGATATTTAAAATTGTAATATCCTCCTGAAGAAGAGATCCCTTAATTAGTATATAGCAATCTTGTTTCTCTCTTCTCTCGAATTTTAAGTTGAGGTCTATTTTATCTGATATTAGGATTGCAACTCTGGCCTGTTTATGGGGGCTGATTGCTTGGTAGATTTTGTTGCAGCCTGTCATATTCAAAATGTGTTTGTTTTTATGGGCAAGATGAGACTCCTGAAGACAGCAGATAGAAGTATCTTGTTTTTTAATCCAACTAGACAGTCCATGTCGATAAATTGGAGAGTTAAGTCCATTAATGTTGAGAGATAGGACTGAGAGTTATTTGGGAGTTCTTGCATGTTATCCACCTTCGTGGGGGCTGCGAAAACTGGGTTCTTCCTATGGTTTTTGGATTCTCAGTTTGGGTGAAGTTTCTTGGCCTTTATTGTGGTCTTCTTAGTTGTCTATGTGTAGGAAATCTTTAAGAATCTTTTGTAGGGCTGGTTTTGTGGAGATGTATTACTTCAATTTTTTTTTGCTATGGAAGGTTTTCATTTGGCCTTCATTTATGAAGGAGAGTTTAGCTGGGTACAGTATTCTTGGTTGATACTCATGTGTTTTTAGAGCATGACATACATCATTCCAGGCTCTTCTTGCTTTGATTTTCTCTGCTGAGAAATCTGAGATGATTCTAATTGATTTCCCTTTATAGGTGATTAATTTTTACTCCTGGACAGCTCTAAGCATCTTTTCCTTGGCCTGAATTTGATCCTGTATGGATTATTTTGTTACCATGGGATATCCTGTTCTAGTCTGGTCTATTTGGAGTTATAAATGCTTCTTGTATCTTAATAGGCCTATCTTTTTGCATGTTTGGGAAGTTCTCTGTTGGATCCTGTTAAATTTCCTAAACCATTAACTTCTGTTTCTAGGTGATCCTCTACACCCCTTTTCCTCAGATTAGGCCTTCTGATGGTGTCTTCAAGTGTTGGATAGATCTATCATATTTCTCAGACTTGTCTTGGATGGTTGTATGTTCTTTCTCTATAATATCTAGTCTGTCTTCTATGCCCGAGATTCAATCTTCTGCATGGTCTAACCTGCTGTCAATACTTTCTACTTTGTTTTTTTATCTCTTTTCCTTCTAATTGGTCAGCTTTGATGGGCTTTAAATTCTTTGTTGAAGCTTTGTTTTAGATCTTCTATGAGCTTCTTTACTTCCTTAATTTGGTGTTCACTGTTTCTTCTCAAATCACTTACTTGATTGGTTATGGTTTCCTTGGACTACCATTCCTTCTGTTGGGTTCCATTCAGCATTCCCTTTGTGGTCTCCCTGACTTCCTTCAGCTCTTTGTTAATGGATTCCATGAATGCCTTTAGTGATCTTTGTGTATTCTCATCCTGCTCTCTCAATTCCTGTATTACTCTTTGCTTAGCTTCCTCACGTTAATACCATTTCTGTAGTTCTCTTTGAGTGTTGTCAGCCTGCTCATGCCATTCTTTCCTTTCTCTTTGAGTATTCTTAAGCTGCTCACACTGATCCTGTATCAGTTTTTGAGTAGCTTCCTCACGCTCATGATATTCTGGTATAAACCTTTTGTTTGCCTCCTCTCTCTCCCTATCATGCTCATACACAATCCTTTGTAGGTTTTCAATCTTTTTCTGCATTGATCTTTTGTTAGCCTCCATTGACCTTTTGTTTTTCTCCTCTCTCTCCCTATCACGCTCATACAGAGTCCTTTGTATGTTTTCAATCTTTTCATTTATCATGTTTGCCAGCAGTGTTTGTAGAGCTATTTGGTAACTCTCCTCTGGATTATTCATTATCTCTTCTGTTCCCTAATAATCATGAATGGGAGTTGAGATACCCGTACTTGCCATTTTTCTTGTGTTTTTCCGGCTTACTCTGCCCATTTGGGATGAAAATAACACGATTTTTGTGCTAGAACACTAACTTAAGGTAAGTATCAACCAAAGTCTGTATTTTCACAGTCATTAGTCTGTAGATACAATCTAGTTCAACATCAACATCTATTCAACATCAAACAACTATATATTAATGGACTACAAATTGCAAAGAAGAATTTGGTTGACCAGAAATTATTACGTTTAATGAGAGATGTGGGTAAAAAATAGGAATAGAGTGATGTGGGAAGGCACAGGGAGAGTTAACTAAGTCATAATCTCAAAGCAGGAAATAGGTTGGATAGGATGAAAAGAGAGAGAGAAAAAAAGAAGAAAGGGAAAGGGGAATAAAAGAGACCAGAAAAAATAGAAAAGTAAAAATTAAAAATATTATCCAGAACAAAATCAAAATATTCAGAATAGAACGTGAAGAAAATGATAGAAGGAGAGGGATACAAAGATGTGAAAAACTTAAAAATAAAAATACTTAAAATATTATATAGGCATAAAGAGGTAGTACTGCTATTAAGGAATTTAAGTCTAAGAGGTTTGGAATTGAGTAATAAATTTGTGGATTAAGTGTGTACACAATGCGGGATAAGGTCTATTAATCAGATATGGGTTTTTCTGAAGATGTTCAGAACAACAATTAAGTCACATAAAGAAGAACGAAAGAGTAGAAAAGGTGAAAAGGATAAGAAAGAAAGAAAAAAAGATCAGAAGTTCAGTAGAGCTAAAGAAAATTTAAGAAAGAACAAATCACACACACATATACCCCTAAAATAAAAATTATGAGAAAAAAATGCTACTAGAAAACAATTTTTTTCAAAAAAGGTAAAAATTAAAAATAAAATAGAGTTAAAAACATTTTTTATAAAAGGTACAAAAAAAGAAAAAAAAGTTAATTAATTTTTTGGGGAGAGGTGGGAACAATACTGTGTCTCCCTTGTGTCTGTAACCAGCCTCTTGTTGGAGTCTCTGGTCTGCTTGTGGTGTTTGATTTTCCTGTGGCTTGGTTGGTTTCTTAAGTCAGTTTGTTTGAACAGGCAGAAAAGTGCTCTGCTTTACTCAGGATTTTGTGATCCTCCTCCCAGGGTAGTTCAATGTGAGGGAGATCTGCTTTGAGTATCACAAAAGAGGGAGAAGGCTTTTTTCTCAAGTTTGGAGATGCTATCATGAGGCTAGGTTCTGGGTAGAGTTGAGGCCTTTCAGCAAACAGTAGTTTTTCCCGGGGGCTAGTTTGTGAGAAACTCACAGAGTCCAGCCTGGAGCGACTTTCAGGGTTTCTGTTTACTGAATTTCAATTGATTGTCAAGGCTGCTAAAGGGAGGGGCAGCCTCTGGCTCTGATTACCCAGTAAAGAAAGCCAATCCTGTGGCTGGCGCCGGAGCTGGCTGACTTTTCCCTGTGTCGAGCTGAGTCTGGCAGGTCAGTTTAGGTTCTTGTGACCTGCTAAATGACTGTAGTTTTCTTCCAAGGCCTGAGTTGGATCTAGCAGCTCCAGCAAGCTTTGTCAGTATCCAAGATGGAGATCTCCGGTAGTGGGGGAAAAGGGGTCCCTTCGCTCCTCTGCTCCCTGAGAAGGAGTGAGGACATCTGGCTTCTACTCATGTCGAGTCTTGGTTCCTGGGTCATCTCTGGTCTACGAACTTCGGGATGAATATGTCTGCTCCTTGTTGGATCTTGCTGGTGTTGAGTAGAATCCACTTGCCTGCCACGTCTGGCTCCTTCGTCCCAGATTCTCTGTTTTGCAGATATAGCGGGAACGGCGGCCCCTGCCACCGCTGCGGCGGCGGCTGCTATCAAGTGCTCATATCTGTCTCCTTGCCTGGATTTTCCCTCTCTGGCTTAACTCTCTGTCCTGTGATGGCACACTTGGTGTGATTCTCTGTCTTAGGACTGTTCACTGGAACTCTAAAACTGCTTTCTATGTGAGAGCTTGTTTAGTCTCCAGCTTCTCCTCTGCCATCTTCTAGAGCTCCAGCTTTAAGAGAGAAAGACGAGCAGGATTCACAGGCGTGACATGGAAGGAAATCCTGGTTGGTGCTTATGTCCAATTAATGACCAGATGGCTAGAAGTGGAACTGTGGCAGGGTAAAACCTCAGCCTTGGGAAAAACAGCTGAGGAACGCATCGGGCCCTGAGTTTAAGCCCAAGTATGGCCACAAAAAATTTTCAGTGTGTACCTACTTAGTCTGTATACTACCTCCCTGAATTCAAACAGAGCTTATGCAATGCTTCTCCTTTTATTTACTGATTTATTTTTCAGATATGCTCCTTGTGCATACTGCATCGTTTTCTTCATTTCAGGCCCATGGCTTTCCCCTTCCAGGGTTCCAGGCCTGTGTCCTTATATGATACACTGACGCTCTCAGCAGCCTTTATTTACATGTTATTATGAAGCCAGTGCAGGAACAGTCACAAACCAGGCAGGGGAAGAGAAGATCAGGTTTTGTAGAAGTAACCAGTATTCAGAAAATTAAACTTGGGAATGTAAAATGGCAGCATACTTAGGTAAAAAACTACCATTAAGGAAAAGATGATGGGCTGGAATGTGGATTCGTGAGAGAGTGCTTGTCTAGCATCCAAGAAACCCTGGGTACGATTTCTCAGTAGCATATACACAGAATAAGCCAGAATTGGGACTGTGGCTCAAGTAGTAGAGTGCTACAGACAGTGCCCAGGCCTTGAGTTCAACCTAAGTACTGGCAAAGATATACCTAGGTGTTGGGTTTTCATCTGTCCCACGAAAGACGGACGGGGTCCGAGGAAAGGTCAGTGCAGTGCTGGCCCTTTCCCTAGCTCCCCTCAGCCCGGGAGACCATCAGAAACAGCGGGGAGCCAAGTTAAGCAGGAAGAAAAACTCATTTATTAACAGAGAGCTGCCCTTTTTAAAGCCAAAAAGGTCGGGTGGCATGGCAGGGGAGGAAGAGGAACCAATTACTGTCAAAGTCACACCTTATCATGTACCTAAGCTTCCCCGGGCTGGTTCCACACTGAACTTAAGGCAAATTGGGCTCAGTCCACTCTACTCTCTCAGAGCCATCTTTGCTGCCCATGTGCCCTGCAGATTCCCCCCCACACACACTTTTATTTTTTGTTTTAACAGGATTACATTGGTAAGAATAGCATTTGCCACGCAGGGGGTTTGAGGCAAGTCTGGGGGTCGAGATTCACCAGACAAAGATAGGGAGGGCCCTTGTGCATGATCCAAGAGCCTGTCCCAGTTACCTCACATCCCTACCTAGCCCAGTAATAAACATCAGCCCCACCACAGTTAGATATGTCCAAAGCAGTTCAATTGATTCCTGGGCATATATAAAAGTAAGTATCAGTATCTCGTAAGGTCGTCCTCTTTAGAACATGGGAGCAGCCTGGGTATTGGGAGTTCCACACATGCAGCACTGTGCATCCTCGTTTGCCCCCACACTCAGTCCATTCTACTATAGTCCAGAAAAACAAGGAAAATTTAAAACAAGCTGCAGAAATAGCAAAGCAATCCTGGGCACCTGGTGTCTTTTAAGTAAGCCAGTTCCTTGTAAATGCCTTTAAGCTAGCACAGGGGTCAAAATGAACTCTGAGCTTTACTGTCAATGGCTCCCAACATCTTCTCCGCCATCTTTGTTTAAAGAAGTGAACCCACCTGTCTTAGGTTGGGTGGATCACCTTGTCTGCCTTACTCATCATCGGGAACTTCTTCAGAATGAAGCTGAAGGCCCTGTCTTAGGTTGGTTAGAATGACACCCCCTCTTACCCATCTCTGGCTGCGATTCCTCTCGAGGGAAAATTCATTCACTTGGAGCTTGATCTTATGTAACAGGCTGGCTAAGCTCATAAGAGTTTTGCAATGCACGTATAATGCAAGGAAGGCATAGAAAAACCATTAGCAAAAGCATTACCAGGCCAGGAAATGTCATTACCAGTCCTTTAACATTAGTGAAGGATAGGATAGCAGTCTTTGGCACTTCAGAGTTCAGAGGTGGGGCTTGTAACAAAAGGTGGTTGTTTACCAATAAGTATGGATTCAATGCCGCTATACAAGCAATTAGTAAAAGAACAATTAAAGCAGGTAATATTAAAATGACATAGGGTGATGATCAAAATGAAGGTCAGGCCACCAAGTCAAAGGGACAGCTTCTCTTGTGGTGCTATTGAAGATTTCCGCATTACCAGTGCTGATCACTGTCCAGGTCACCTGTTGAGAGATTGATGCAGATTCCATAGGGCCATTGCAAGGACTGGGAGGGTCAGGACAGCCAACAGCTGGAGTATCACCATCTGTAATTGTAAGAGAATAAAAGAGCTTCTCAAGGGCTGGTTTCCCTTGGGGATGGTTAGTAGTTATCTTTTTGGCTTTTCTCTTTTAAACACAAGCCTCAACCATGGCTATTTTTCTTTCCTTGTTAGTTAGTTTATACTTGGGTATCCTCCTGTATAGAGGAGATGGGTAAAAACTTAAGATTCCTGGCAGGGATACAAATGGGGGCTGTCTCCCCTATGGGAAAAATGCATCTAAATTCCCTTGCCATGGTACTAGTGGGTCAGGTCTTCTCCATTGTTTTGTCAGGGGGATAGAAAAAAACAATCTTTCACAACCAAAGTATATTCTGAAGGTATAGCAGGAGTCTGGCCAGGGCATGCCTCTTAGGGGCATTCCTACTAGCTCCATCCTTTCATTTATCTTATGGAGATCTTGGAGCATAAGCCAAGCACTGGAGGCTTTTTGAATAACAAATACGGGTGTTAGGTTTGGTCAATGGCCACTGCTCTACCCAGATTGGGCTTCCCGGCTTCTACCTAATGGATGTACTCCGGGGGCAGTGACCTTTTAGGATTGGGGGTGCACCTGAGTGGATCCTCTATGTTCTTCTCTGTAATTATGAAAGTTAAAAAAGATTCTTTTCCTTAACTCACTCTAGATCCTGTTTAAGCGTTTGTGCTTCATCCCCATCCAAGATATCATCATAGGATGCTTGATGATCTGTGGTGACCATGGCATCCATTTGTCTTAGCATGTTTTGCCCTAGTAAATTGGCAGTGAGGTTTTTTGCCCCTAAAGGACATATCTTTTCCTGTTCTCCATCTGGGCTAGTCCATGTCATAAGGGCAACCATCTCTTGGGACTGGGAGTTGCCCCCTACCCCCTATATCAGGGGCCAAGGTGCAAGCTTCCAGTCCAAGGGACTTCCTCCTCCCTGAGTATGGTTCGATCTGCCCCAGTGTCAATTAAGCAGTGAAACCTCTTTCCGCCTATGAGAATACTCATTTTAGGATGGAGTCCTTCCACCTGGGGGACGTTCCAATGGGCCTGGGTCTCCCTGCCACAAGGCTTCCTGGGCCTCACAGCAGAGGGGGTTCCTCCTTGAGTTAGTGGGGCTGGAGGATGCCCCTCCCCTAGTTTAAAGGTTTTCCCATCTAAATCAAACTTGTATCCCTCCTTGCCCCTGGGTCACAGTGTAGGGGGAGGTTGGCCCCCAGGCCATTTGGCAGGGGATTGTTGTAAACAGTCCCTCTTAAAGTGCTCCTCCTGCCTTCATTTAAAACAAGTCCCTCTCCAAGATGATCTTGGGGTTGCTTTGCCCTGGGCTGCCAATGCCTGGGTAATAGCCTCAGTCATTGCAGATGTCTGAGCCTGTAAAGCTAAAGCTAATGATTGGAACTGGTGTTGTTGCATTCCCACATCCTGGGAGGCCATCACTCATCTGCCCAGGGAACTCTCTCTCAATCCCTTGCAGGCCATGAGGTGGTCTGCATTCATCCCTTCCCATAACAGCAGCTTTACAAACTGATCTTGGAGGTTCCCTGCTGGCAACTTGCCCTGAATGCTCGATTGGATTCGGTATATGAAATCTGGTAGAGGCTCACCCGGTTTTTGTCTCACTCCTGCTATGGGGGACTCAGTAGGCCTATCATCCAGTTTGTACCACGCGGCAAGTCCTGCCTGCCTCATCTGGTCACAGTATGGGCCAGGTATTGTGGCCTGTTGGACGTCAGTGGAGTACCCTTTCCCCATCCCGGCTAACATGGCATAAGTAATAGGTATCGTGGGTTGAACCTGCCAGTTATTCTCCACCCCCACTCTGCATTCTTCCTCAAAGGAAGTACACCATTTAATAAACTGAGAACTAGTAAGGACGGCTTTGGCCACATCCAGCCATTCCTTAAGGACACGTGGTTTATAAGCAATGTCCTGTAATACCGTCTGGGCCCAAGGAGAGTTTGGGCCATCCTCTCCCACTGCCTTGCGGAGCTCTTTAAAATCCTTAGCTTCCCATGGATACCATTCCAAGGTCCTGTTAGACCCTGGTGACAGATTGAATGGATATGCTTGGGGAAGGGAATACTGTGGCCTAGAGTCTGGACTCTCGGGTGGCCCTTCCTTTCCAGGGTAGGTCTTCCAGTAGGTTACTTCCCCAGTTCTTGGCCCCTCCATGGGGTAGGAGTCTGGGTCTTGCAAGTCCCTCTCGCAGGTCTCGTAGGGTGCAGTACCTCCCCTCCACTCGGGGGAATAGGGAGGGGGCCTATGACCGTCAGGATCATCCGAGTCAGAGGGGTTAACTTTCACCGTCATTTGATTTCCACTGTGCATGTTTCAATGTGTTCTCAGTCGAATTTGAACCATTCCATTTCCTTCTCACTTCCCATGTCCTCCTGTACTCTTTCTAGGCCTAATATTGCCTCCTCCTTCTTCTTTGATATAGTATTACCCATACTTATGGTTTCACTTACCCCAAGAGACTGTTTAGGCTTGGCCTGTATCTTTTCCTTTCATACTCCACGTTGGGCGTCAGATGTTGGGTCTTCGTCTGTCCCACAAAAGACAGATGGGGTCCGAGGAAAGATCAGTGTGGTGCTTGACCATTCCCTAGATTCGTCAACCCACGGGACAATCAGACACAACGGGAAGCCAATCAAGCAGGAAGAAAAACTTGTTTATTAACAGACAGCAGCCCTTTTTAAAACCAAAAAAGGGCGGGTGGCATGGCAGGGGAGGAAGAGGAACCAATCCCTGTCAAACTCACACCCTATCATGCACCAAAGATTTCACGGGCTGGTTCTGCACTGAACATAAGGCAAATTGGGATCAGCCCACTTTAATCTCTCAGAGTCATCTTTTCTGCCCATGTGCCCTTCACCTAGGTAGAATGGTAAGTAGGTAGGTAGGTAGGTAGGTAGACAGAAAGAAAGAAAGAAAGAAAGAAAGAAAGAAAGAAAGAAAGAAAGAAAGAAAGAAAGAAAGAAAGAAAGAAAGAAAGAAAGAAAGAAAGAAAGAAAGGAAGGAAGATGTTAGATGAATCTGGTCTTGGATTTCAGGAGGAAAGAAGGGAACATTTCCCAATCATTAGGCCTTACGCAGTGTACCAGGACACCAGCATCGCCTTCACACAACCACAGAGCAGGAAGACTGTCTCTTTCCCACTTCTCAGGTAGCCAAGGGCCCCAGAGACAATTGAGCAGAACCAGGTTCTAAGTCTGGTGCTTGGAGAAAGAAGAGAAACAACCCTGACTCTAGTGGGTCTGGGGATTCACAATAATTATGTGAAGAATAAAGGAAGGAGAAAGGACTGGCAGAGGTAGAAGAAGGGACTTTAAATCTGACAGATATAGAGTCAAAAACCCACTTCCTAAGACCAGAGAGCAGGGTTTTTCTACTTTGTTAATCCAATCTCCACTAAATTGGCTCGCTATTGTTAACCTAAAGATATCCTGATACTCCCTTCACCTGTGGGAGGAAGGTTAACTAGTCATTGTTTGAAGAGGCTCAGAAAAGCCGGATCCTGGTGTAACTCTAAAAAATGTTTCAGTTTTCTCCCCATTGCTGGCAGTGCCTGAAATAAATGAAGTGGTTTTGCCGCTCACTTACCTGTGAATGTGTACATTCGGCCTCCTAATATTGTAGGCCTGGTCTCTGCACCTAGCCTGGCATTTGAAACTGTTTTCTGTCCTTCAATTACAGTGTTACACTAGAGTTCTTCCTGCTACCAGGGCTAGGGCTTGGATCCTGAGAACTTCATCTGAAACCAGGATGGGTCAATAATATTTCTTTCTTGCTTAGTGGCTCAAAGTCTGGTGCAATCACGTGGAACGATTGGGCAGTTGGGCCTCCTAGGACTGGAGTTCGAATCCCAGCACTGCCAAAAATTCACCCTGATGTGAGAAGCCAGGCGTTGCACCTGTTTTCGTATGCTGTGCAAGTTCTGGGTCTCAGCCAGGATGGATAATATATAGGCAACTCTATACTCATGGGAATAGGTTGTCTTCCAGTTCACCACAGTTATATGTCAACGTATACTCAAGAAAATACACAATACATCAATGAATAAGACACAAAATAAAGAGAACGAATACACCAAACGCAAGATGCAGCCCACCCATGTTTGAAATATAGATCCATTGTTTAATTATGAATTTAAGACTATATAGGCCCCCCACCAGGGCTCAATCTCAGGTCCCGGGAATGGCCTAGCTCATTAGAGGCTCACAGGTTGCTGTGCTTACCATGACCCATTCACCAATTGGGCCTGCTAGGATTTGAGTTCAAATTCCAGCACTGCCAAAAGATTCATTCTGATGTGAGAAAACCAAGGTTGCATATGTTTTCCTGTTCTGTGAATGTCCTGGGTCTCATCGAGGATGGAGAATGCTAAATAAGCAAATCCATAGCCATGGGAATAGGTTATCATCCATGTCAACACAGTTATATCTGTCACCATTTTCAAAAAATGCACAATACATCCATGAATAAGACACAAAATAAAAAGAATAACTACACTGAATGCAAGATGCATACCACTTCTGTAGGTAAAGAGAGATCCTATGTTTAAAAAAGGTGGGCTTGCTATTTTGTCCACTGCTGGTCTTCAAATCAGGTCCTAGACCAGGCCTGACATTCTAGTCTTCAAGGATGGTGTGATGGTGAGCTTCCCCTTCACCTACAGTGCAGCAGAGCTACCCAGACCTGAGTTCAAATCCCAGCAGTGACAAAATTTCATCCTGATGTCAGAAGACAGTTGTTGCACACGTTTTCCTCTCCTGTGAAAGTCCTGAGTCTCAACCAAGAAGGGGAATTCATAGGCAACCATATAACCATAGGAACAGGTTGCCATCCATGTCAGCAAAGTTATACATGTTAACATATTTAGTAAAATACACAATACCTCCATGAAATAGAGACAAAATAAGTAGAAGTTCACTAAACACAAGATGCTGTTGACACATGTATGGCAATATAGATTGTATGTATAAATTATTAATTTATGACTATAGTGGATGACCCTGGGGAATCAATGTCAGATCCTGGGAATGGCCTAGATCCTTAGTTGCTCACAGGTTGGTGTGTTCAAATTGACTTATTGGCCAATTGGTCCTACTAGGCACTGAGTCCAGGTCCCAGCACTACCAACAAGTGGATTGTGGAGTAAGAAGCCAAGTGTGAAACTTGTTTTTCCTTTCTCTGAATATCCTGGGTGATCCTGAGAATACTGGCATGATGGAGAACATTTCTACAAATCTAGATGCTCTGTGATAGGATGTCATCAATGTAATAAACGGAATGGGTTTCATCATAGTACAATCAATGTTAAATAAATGAATAAAACAAAAAATTCAATGAACAACCACACCAAACATGTATGGACTGAACATCTATAGGTAAGTATAAATCCTATCTTTACAATGTATATAAATAATATATTTTCCAGGGCTGGGGCTTGAATTCATGACTAGTGAACAGGCCTGACTTTCCTATCTTCAAGTACAGTGATCTTTCCCTTCATCCACATTGCTGCAAATTTACCCAGATCCTGAGTTCAAATCCAAAGCCTGTTAGAATAAACATCACAAATTGCAAGCCAGGGAGCTAAGTTTTTATTTTACTTTTCTCAGTATGGGCTTGAAGTCAGGTGTGGCAACTGCCTCAGCTTTGATCACCCTAGTCTGGGGTGCAGCCACTTGACCTACAGCTGCTTCTGGTATCCTAGGCCTCCAGGTCTTGCAGGGAAAGCAATGCACAGAAAAAAATGTGGTCTTTTTATGTTTTCTTCCTTTGCACGGTGACCCTCATGGGTCTGAATGACACTGTTCAAAGTGTACTTCACCTTGCGTTGCTGAAGCGAGCCATAGGCCCACTGGCAACAAAGGCCCTGATTTCGAATCCCCCTCCTAACACCAACCAATGGCAGGAGATACTAAGAAAATGGTTCCGATCCATTATAAGAACAATGGAATGTTATCAATGTCAAGGTTCAATGAGTTGATCATGAATGATGCTCCTATAAACTTAGACATCATTTCAGGAGGCTAATTGATTTTCTTTAATATTTATGAAGCATAAAAAGAATATTATTACTTACAGGAACCCAATAATTTCAGGACACTGATTGATTTCATTAATAGTATAAGGATGAAAAAAATAACATTAATTGCTTGGACGCATGATTAATACCCAGGAATTGGTAGGAATGCAGTCTATATAACTGAATAATGTATAGACATCTCTAACACTCTATAAAAATACATATTTATTAGCGTACTGCCATCTGCATGCCAACCTGTTCTTATTTTGCTAACACCTGGGGCTTGATCTCAGGTGCAGGGAAGGGCCTGTCAGATCAATTTGCCCCAGGATGGTGTGCTGACACTCACCCATACATGAATTGGGCCTTGTAGGCTTGTAGGCCATGAGTTCATATGCCAGCACTCCGCAAAAATGAATTGTGGAGTAAGAAGTTGATGGTGACACATGTTTTCCTTTTCTGTGAAAGTCCTGGTGTCAGGTATGAAGTGGAATACATATGCAGACCTATATGTTATGTAATCAATGTAATCAATGTTTTATGTGCCATAATAGTCAAAAAATGGTCAATATATGAATAAAACACAAAATATAATAACTGCATTGAATGTAATATGGAGTCAACATATGTATATAAATATAAATAATATATGTAAATTGTACATGAATATTATGTTTTCTAGTGGTGGGGATCTATTTCAGGCCTAAGGAACAGACTTGAATTTCTTGACTTCAAGGAAGCCAGCTTCCCCTTCCCACACAGTGCAACAGAGTTACCAAGACCATAGGTTCCAATCCCAGTCCTGGCAGAAAAATGGCACCTTCATATTATGTAATAGTATGGTAATTCTTAGGTATTTCATTATGCCTCCATTTTATGAATGTGATTGTTTAAATGCTTCATAAAGTATTAACTAACATTGATCAGTGTCCTCTAACATAATTTTTTATAATTTTATCCTAGAATCATTCAATAACTGCTCTTTCAATCATGACATACATCATATTCCATTGATAATCATATGAACAGATATAAGTTTCTTAGGATCTCCTTCCATTTGGAGGTGGCAGGACCCGGATTCCAACTGTGGGCTACAGCTCCCACCACTTAAACCCGAGGATCGGGAACACACCAGTTTGTCCAAAACATCAGTAAGACCAAGGATTAGGCAGGAACCAGTTGCTCTCAACAGTCTCCCTTTATACTTACAAGGCTGTGATGGGAGGATCATGGTTGAAGTCACCCTATGCAAGAAAGTCCAACTTCAAGGCCAACAAAGCCAGAATCCCTGTGGCTCCAGTGTGGAACGCCAGCTTTGAGCAAAAGCAGCTCACAGACTGTGCCCATATACTCAGTTCAAGGTCTGGGACTGGGAACAAAGAGACATACACAACAATCTGTGCAGCCATCCGGCTAAAGCAGGTCACCCTCTTGTCTCCATCTGAATTGGACATTGTTCCCTGGGATAAGGGGTAGAGGAGCTGCTACCTTCTTGACTCAGCCCATGCTGCTTGCATCATAGGATTCTGGCCACACCCCCATTCTTTCATGGTTGTTTCTGACCAATGAGATACAATAATGGTGGCCACGCCCACATTATATGCTGCCTGGTAGCACCGGGATTCCTTCTGTTAGTTTACACCACTACCAGCAGTTGAGGAAGGCAGAGATGGCTGAGTGGTGAGGAAGAGACTCAAGGCGACTGGAATATAGAAGGAAATTGAGATTCCTGCCCACGCCCCGGCCCCCTCCCTGCCTTCCCAAGTTTTGGAATTTCAAATATCAGGCAATGGCACCCTGCCAGGCTGTGTAAAGCCCCAAAGTGGTCCCTGGCCTTGGTTCTCTGCTCTGTGGCCATGTGTTTGCAATGCCACTGCCATCACTGCTCGCCCCACCTGGAGCAACCTCAAGCAACTTCTCCCAGCAGCACATGTGAGTGGCTGCCCCAAAACCACCCCTCCCCGGGTCAGACACCACTTTGGGGGCACCATGACCCCCTATTTGTGCCCTCTCCCTGGCTCTGAGGAACCACCTTTCTGTCTTGGGCATTTGTGGAACAGAGCCTCAATATATGCTCTGGCTGGGCTGGATCAAGGTCCTGCTATCTGACAGATATGCTCCAACAGACCTGGTACTCTGTAGTTGGGATTGTAGACATGTAGCAACATGCACAGTTACCGATTTAGATGGATTATCCCAAACTTTTAGTACACAGCAGCTGATTCTTTCTTTTTTCTTTTCTTTTTTTTCTTATTGTAAAATTACTGTACAGAGGGGTTAAAATTACATGGGCAAGATAATGAGTACTTTTCTTATTAAGCATTATAGCTTCCTCCTTTGTTTCCCCTTCCCATTCCATCCTCCCCCTGTTCCCCTACCGGACCCAGCCCCTCACCCTATCAAAGTTGTAAAGTTCATTTTCTACATATGACTCCTACATCTCTTTGTTGCAGTGGGTCCACCTGTAATCCCTATCTAAACAATTTGTTTTTTCCGTTCCCCTCCATAAATTATAACAACATCAAATACAGTGAAAGCAGGGATTATACTGTAGGGGAGGGACATAAAAAGCCACAAGGAAATAATATTATAAATATATTAGAAACAATCGTATGAAAAATAAAATTTGAATACATGTCTTAGGGTTCTTTTCTCTAACATCAACTTATCTGACTTTTCTGTTTGACTCAGACATATAATAGGTATTGCAAATAAGGGAAACCATGAGACCTATGTTTCTTTGGGCTTGGCTTACTTCACTTAATATAATTTTTTCTAAGTGTTTCCATTTTCTGACAAATGGAGCAATGTCATTCTTTCTTATGGAGGCATAGAATTCCATTGTGTATATTGTGTATGGCTTGGTTCCATATCTTAGCTATGGTAAATAAGGCTGCAATAAACATAGTTGTGCTAGTAGCTTTAGTGTGGTCTTCTCTGTGAACATTTGGGTAAATGCCAAAAAGTGGGATTGCTGGGTCATAGGGAGCTCTATGTGGAGTCTTTTGAGGAACCTCCATACTGATTTCGAAAGTGGTTGAACATATTTACACTCCCACCAACAATTCAGTAAGGTTCCCTTCTGTCCACATCCCCTCCAGAAACTGTTGTTATCAGAGTTCTTGATGATAGTCATTCTAATTGGGGTGAGGTGGTGTATCTCAATGTTGTTTTGATTTGCATTTCTTTTATGGCTAGAGAGGTTGAGCATTTCTTCATGTGTCTATTGGCCATCCTTCTTTCCTCTTCAGAGAAGTTTCTCTTTAAGGCTTTAGCCCACTTATTAATTGGACAGTTGTTTCTTTGAAGATTTGTTGTTGGGGCATTTAATTTTTTGAGTTCCAGGTATATTTTAGATATGAGACCCTTGTCTGTTGTATGGCTAGTGAAGATTTTCTCCCAATCCGTGGGCTGTCTATTGATCTTGCTAGCTATGTCCTTTGCCATGCAGAAAGCTCTGCAATTTCATGCAATCCCATTTGTCCAAACTTTCTTTGATTTGTTGTGTTTCTGGGTCTCTATTAAGAAAATTTCAGCCTGTGCCAAAGAGAATTAGGGTGTATCCTATTCCATCCTGTAATGCTTTCAGCGTGTCTTGTTTGACTTCCAGGTCTTTGATCCATTTGGAGTTGATTCTGGTGCAGGGTGATATATAAGGATCTAGCTTTAGTTTTCTACAAGTAGATAACCAATTTTGCCACCACTATTTACTGAAGAAGCTGTCTTTCTTCCATTCAATTTTGTTAGCTCCCTTATCGAACATTAGATGGCTATTGGTCTGTAGGTTCATTTCTGCATTTTCAATTCTATTCCATTGGTCCTGATGTCTGTTCTTGTGCTGGTACCAAGCTGTTTTGATAACTGTTGCTTTGTAGTAGAGTTTGAAATTTGGAATTGATATTCCTCCAGGACTGTTCTTTGTGTTGAGGATCATGTTTGCTATTCGGGGTCTTTTATTGTTCCCGATGAGTTTTTGGATTACCTCTTCTATTTCCTTGAAGAATGAGGTTGGAATATTGGTAGTGATCGAATTGAATTTGTAGATAGCCTTGGGAAGTATTGCCATTTTCACGATCTTGATCTTTCAATCCAGGAGCATGGGAGTTTTTACCACTTTCTAAGATCTCTTCTGATTTCCTTTTTCATGTTTTTAAAATTTTCATGATAGAGTTCCTTCACTTCTTTGGTTAAGTTAGTTCCTAGGTATTTTATTTTTTGTGGGGCTATTAAGAATGGAGATGCTTTCCTAATTTCAGCCACACTTTTCTCATTGTTGGTATACAGAAAAGCCATTGCTTTTTGAGGGTTAATTTTATGTCCTGCTACTTTGCCAAAGTTTTGAATTAGCTTGAGTAATTTGGGAGTGGAGTCTATGGGATTCTTTAATTACAAGATCATGACATCTGCAAAAAGGGAGAATTTTATTCTTCTTTCCCTATTTGAATTCCTTTTAGGTTTGCATCTTGTCTTCTTCCTGTAGCTAGGCATTCTAATACTAGATGGAAGAGAAGTGGAGAGAGTGGACATTCTTGTCTCATTCCTAAGTTAAGAGGAAATGGCTTTAGTTTTTCACCATTAAGTATAATGCTGTCTGTAGGTTTGTCATATACCACCATTATTGTATTGAGGAATGTTCCATGGAATGAATCCTGTTTGACTGTGGTGTAGGGATTTTTGGATGAATTGTTGAAGTCGATTGGCCAAAATTTTGTTGAGAAGTTTTACATCAATGTTCATCAAAGAAATGGGTCGATAGTTATCTTTCTGTGATTAGTCCTTGCCTGGTTTGGGGATGGGGGTAATTATGGCTTCATAGAATGAGGTCAGTAGTGAAATTTCTCTTTCAACTTCATTGAGGAGTTGGAGGAGTATTGGTATGAGCTGTGTTTTGAAGGCCTTATAGAATTCTGCTGTAAAGCCATCTGGTCCTGGGCTTTTCTTAGATGGGAGTTCTGTTATTACTGTTTCTAATTCAATGCTTGATATGGGCCTGTTAAGATGGTTTAACTCATCCTGGTTTAGATTCGGCATGTGAATATTTGCTAGGAAAAGGTCCATTTCTGCCAAGTTCTCAAACTTATTAGCATAAAGTTTTGAGAATTATTTCCTTATAATGTTCGGAATCTTGGTTGTTTCCTTGGTGATGTTTCCATTCTCATCTCTGAGTTTATTTATTTGGGTTTTTTTCTCTTCTTTTTCTGATAAGATTTGCTAAGAGTCTCAATTTTGTTAATTTTTTCGAAGTAAGAAATCTTTGTTTTTTTGATTCTTTCTATGGTTTTTTTTTTATTCTAATTCATTTAATTCTGATTTAATTTTCATTATTTCTTACCGTCTACTGGATTGGGGATTATCTTGCTGCTCTTTTTCAAGGAGGCTCAAATGTCTCATTAAATGGTTCGTTTCAGATCTCTCACATATGTTGATGTAGGAAATCAGAGCTATAAACTTGCCCTTTAGTACTTCCTTTGCTGTGTCCCAGAAGAGCTGGTAATTTTTGTGTTCATGAATTCCCATTCTAATCTCTTCCATGACCCACTTATGATTCAGCAGTGTGTTGTTCAGCCTCCATGTGTTACAAGATTTTCTCTGGTGGCTTTAGGTGTTGAGTTTAAATTTTATTCCCTTGTGATCTGAGAGAATGCAAGGTATAAATTCAGTGTTTCTGAATTTGGACAAGTTTGCTTTGTGTTCTAAAATGTGGTCTATTTTGGAAGATGTTCCATGTGCTGCTGAGAAAAATGTGTATTCTGATGCTGCTGTGTGAATATTCGGTAGATGTCTATGCAATCTAGTAGATCTATGCAGTTGTTTAGATCTGCAGTTTCTCTTTTGAGTTTTTGCCGAATTGATCTATCTATTGGGGAAAGTGGTGTGTTAAATTCCCCAACAATTAATGTCTTTGGATCTCTGTGGGATTTGAGCTAAAGTAGTGTTTCATGGATCAATTTGGGTGCTCTGATTTTTTTGCCGAATAGGTATTTTGAATTGTATTTTCCTCCTGAAGGAGAGATCCCTTAATTAGTATGTAGCGACCTTCTTTATATCTTCTCACAAATTTTAATTTGAAGTCTTTTTTATCTGATATTAGGGTTGCAACTCCTGCCTGTTTATGGGGGCCGTTTGCTTGGTAGATTTTGTTCCAGCATTTCATGTTTGTTTTTATGGGCAAGATGTGACTACTGATGGTAGCAGATATAAGGATCTTGCTTTTAATCCAACTAGATAGTCTACGCCGCGTAATTGGAGAGTTAAGTTCATTAATGTTGAGAGATAGGACTGAGAGGTATTTGGGGGTACCTGCCATTTTATCCACCTTCTTGGGGGCTGAGTCAACTGGATTCTAGCTATAGTTCTTGGATTCTCAGTTTGGGTGTGATTTCTTGGCCTTTATTGTGGTCTTGTTTGTTTTCAATGTGTAGGACATCTTTAAGGATGTTTTGTAGGGCTGGTTTGGTCGAGATATATTGTTTCAAATTTTCTTTGCTATGGACAGTTTTTATTGGACCTCCAGTTATGAAGGAGTGTTTACCTGGGTACAGTATTCTTGGTTAATAGTTGTTAGTCTTTAGCGCATGGCAAACACCATTCCAGGCTCTTCTTGCTTTAATCCACTCTGCTCAGAAATCTGGCATGATTATAATTGGTTTCTGTTTATAGGTGATTGTTCCTTTCTCCTTGAGATCTTTAAGGCTCCATTCCTTGGTCTGAATTGATCCTGTGCAGATTATGATGTGATAGTGGGATGTCCTATTTTGGTCTGGTCTATTTGGGGTACCATAAGCTTCTTGTATCTATATAGGCCTATCTTTTTGCATGTTTGGGAAGTTCTCTGCTAGGATCCTGTTACACAAATTTCCTAGACCATTAACTTCTGTCTGTAGGTTTTCCTCTACACCCATTATCCTCAGATTAGGCCTTCTGATGGTGACTTCCACGTGTTGAATAGATCTATCATATTTCTTGGATGTCTTGGATGGTTGTATGTTCTTTCTCTGTAATATCTAGGCTGTCTTTAATCCCCAAAATTCGATCTTCTTCATGGTCTAACCTACTATCAAGACTTCTACTTTGATTTTAATTTCTTTTTCTTCTAGTTGGTCAGCTTTGATGGCTTCAAATTCTTTGTTGGAGCATTGTTTTAGATCTTGTGTGAACTTCTTTACTTCCTAAATTTGGTTTTCAGTATTTATTCTCATATCAACTAGTTGATTGGTTATTCCCATTCCTTCTGGTGGGTTCCATTCAGCATTCCCTTTGTGGTCTCTCTGACTTCTTTCAGTTCTCTGTTTATGGATTCCATGAATTCCTTTAGTGATCTTTCTGCATTCTCATCCCGCTCTCTCAATTCCTATATCACTCTTGATTAGCTTCTTCACATTCACACAATTCCTGTAGTTCTCTTTGACTGATCTCGGCCTGCTCAAGACATTCCTTTATTTCTCTTTGAATGTTCTCAAGCTACTCACGCAATTACTGTATCAATCTTTGAGTAGCTTCCTCACGCTCATGATATTCTTGTATTAACCTTTGTTTTGCCTCCTCTCTCTCCCTATCACGCTCATTCAGAGTCCTTTGCATGTTTTCAATCTTTTCATTTACCATATTTACCAGTAGTGTTTGTAGAGTTTTTTGGCAACTCTCCTCTGGATTATTGATTACCTTTTCTGACCCCTGATTATCATGAGTGTGAGTTGAGATACACGGACCTGTCATTTTTCTTGTGTTTTTCCAGGTTGTTCTGCCCATTTGGGATGAAAGTAATGTCAGTTTTGTGCTAGCACACTATTTTAAGGCAAGCATCAACCAGTCTGCAGTTGCACAGTCAAAAATCTGCAGATACAATCTAGTTCAACAGATATACCAATTCAACATCAAACAACTATGTATTAATGGGCTACGAACCGCTAAGAAGAATTTGGCCAACAGAAATTATTAAGTTTAGGGAGAGATATGAGTAAAAACAGGCATATACTGATGTGGAAAGGCAGTGGGAGAGTTAACAACTAAATCCTAATCTCAAAGCGGGAAATAGTTTGGATAGAATGATAGTAGAGAGAGAGAAAATAAGAAGTAAGAGAAAGAAAAAAGACAAGAAAAATAGAAAAACAAAAATTAAAATTTAAGAGCAACACTTAAGAATCATGCAAAGATGAGGAAGTGGCGCTGTAGCTCAAGTGGTATTGTGCTCGCCTTGAGCTGAAGAGCTGAGTGACAGCACTCATGTCCAGAGTTCAAGCCCCAAAACCGACAAAAAATGTATGCAATAATGAAATCATAATATTCAGAGAAGAACGTGGATAGAATAAGAGAAGGGGAGGGATAGAAAGGAGATGTGAAAAACTTAAAAATAAAAATGCTTAAAATATTATATAGGTATAAAGAGGAAGTACTGTTATTAAGGAATTTAAATCTAAGAGGTTTTAAATTGAGTAATAAATTTCTGAATTAAGTGTGTACACAATGGAGCTAAGGTCTAACAATCGACTATTGGCATATCTAAGGATGAGCAGAACAGCAATTAATCACGCAAAGAAGAATGAAAAAGAAGAAAAAGTGAAAAGAGTGAGAATGAAAGAAAAAAAGGACAAATGGTCAGTAGAACTAAACAAAAAAAATTTTTAAAGAAAAAAGAGGAAAAAAAAAGTACACACACATATACTCCTAAAATAAAAACTATGAGAGGAAGAAAAAAAGTTAATAACAAAAAAAAAGTAAAGTTAAAAGTTAAAAATTAAAAAAATTGTTAGAAAGATAATTTTTTATATTAGGTACACAAAAAAAAGAGTTATTTGATTTTTTTTGGGGGGGATGGGAAGATCCTTTATCTCCCTTGTGTCCTTAACCTGTCTCTTGTTGAAGTCTCTGGTCTGCCTGTCGTGTTTGATTTGCATGTGGCTTGAATGGTTTCTTAAGTCAGTTTGAGTAGGCAGAAAAACCACAGCAGACGATTATGACCACAGGTGAAGCTCTGGGTAGGGTCGCAACCATCAAACCTCATTCTCCCTACAGGACAGTTGTGAGGAAAAAAGGGATTTATACAGAGGGATCTCTGGAGCATGGCTAGGCACAGAGGGAGCAAACTTCAGATAGGGTTCTCCGCAATTCTGTGAGCAAATGACAGGAAGATAGCCAGAAAGCGCTCAGGTGGGGCCTGTTATGAATTGTGCAACAGATGTGGGATTATGAAACAAAACATGACTCTCTTTCATCATTACCCTATCCCCATGAGGAAGAGGATCCTTCACTGTGTTTAGTTTTGCAACTGGCGAAACCAAGGCACAGAGGAGCCAGGTGACCTACTTATGACTTCAACTTCACAGGAAGCTCTGCTTGACTTCGCTCCCATGCTCCCTAGGGCAATGGGTGCTATTCAGTCCATTCCTTGTGGTAGGAAGTCCACTTCTTGTCAGTCGTGGGGATAGAACTCTAGGCATGGGTGCTGTTCCCAAGAGCCTCAGCAAAAGGCTAGTGATCTACCACTTGAGCCCACAGCACTACTTCTGATTTTCTGGTGGTTATTTGGAGATAAGAGTCTCACAGACATTCCTTCCTGGGCAGCTTATGAACCATCATCCTCATATCTCAGCTTCCTGTGTAATTAGGATTAGAATTCTGAGCCACTGGCACCAGACTTAATTGTAATTCTGACTTTTGATCTGTCTCTTTCACAAAAACTGTTTGAATGGGTGCTGGAGGAGGTGGCGAAGCATCCCCATGTGGCTGGAACCCAAGGTGGCCCTCTCGGGAGGTGGGCTGTGGGTCAGGAGCTGTCTCGCTCAGCTCGTTGATAAAGCTCCAAGAGATAAGCCCCTCTGTTCCTTGGCTAGTCCATGAAAGTTATTCATTGTCCATCCAGCCTTACTAGGCTTATTGTATTGTATTGTTTTCTACATCATTTTCTAGCACCTGGCCAAAATTATGATACATAGTTATGGAATGAAAATGTAATACAATATTAAGAAAGTTATTTAGGGCTCTGGGAATGTGGCTTCATGATTGCCTAGCATCCATGAAACCCTGGGTTCAATTACTTAGTAACACATTAAGAAAAACAACAACACTGGAAGTCGTGATGTGCCTCAAGTGGTAGAGAGCTAGCATTGAGCAAGAAAAAAAAGCTCAGGAAAATTCCCTACCCCTGAGTTTAAGCGCATCTACTGGCAAAAAGAACAACAACAAACAAAAACAAAAACAAAAACAAAAAAATCTATTTAGTTAGTAAATGCAAAATAAAGATACCATACTTGGAATATAGAATTGCTCTTTCCATACTGACATCTGACAAGAGTCCCTAATTCATGTACGTAACTTATATGAGGAGACTGTGTTGAAAAAGTTTTGTTCATTAATTCACAGCAATTAATGCCAGGAATGTGCTTAGATATCAGGTAAAGTTTAATTCTGGAAATTCAAGTATTCCAGGATTTGTGTTGTCACTGTTAATCACAAAGAGAAGGGTAGGCTAAGTGTGATTTTGAAATCTATTTGGTCAGTTATGGCACCAAAAAGGCAGAGGCTAATTAATAGGTGTGAAAGATAATAAGGAATAACTCCAGATAGAGGGAATAAATTATAGTAATTAAGGTATACCAGAAACTGTTCTAGAGAACCATTTTTGGTTATTGTAGGACTAGTTGTCACCTAGGCTTTCCCTCATTGCCTTTAGCATTCTAAATCTCTTAGGCTAGCTCTTAATCTCTGTGTGATAAATGTATCTCCTTCTATGCTATTCTTTCATACCTTATCTCCTTTGCTTTCTAAAAATCTCATTCTTTCTATATTTCTCTATAAACATTTCCTGATACTAAATATACCTATACAGATGGCAGAGGATGCTAATGTAAGGGTCTCATACCTCATCAGTCATTAATGTAACAAAATGGAAAAGGAGGACATATTTATTGCTACTTCAATTTTTCTGAAATGCTGCAATGTCATCATTTGGTTAAAATTTCCATTCTTTGTCTACACAGTGTCAATTCAGTGCACATAAATGCAAATATGAGCCAGGTGCTGGTGGATTACACCTGTAATACTAGCTACTCAGGAGTTTGAGACCAGAGGATTGTGGTTCAAAGCCAGACTGGTCAGGAAAGTCCATGAGACCCTAACCTTCAATTAACCACCAGAAACCCGGAGGTGGTGCTGTAGTTAAGCACCCAAGATCAGAGCTCAAGCCCCACAACCAACAAAAAAGTTGAAATATGACTTTAAGTTTCCCCAAAAGGAACGAAAAGATCAATAATCATCCCAAGCAAAATAACAAAATTCGAAATTGATTCAGTGCACCTACTTTTACTGAGTTATGTTATGGATTCTTTGCTGGACATATTCTCTAAAAAGAAATCGTTTAAGTAGGGATACCCGTGGAAACATTGCAACAATGAGATGTATAGGTTGTTATGTCGAAAAACGAACTTTATAACTTTGGTTGGGTGGAGGATCGGGTGGGGAGAAGGGGGGTATATGGGAAGGGATGGGAAGGGGAAACAAAGAGGAGCAAACAATGATTGATAAGAAATGTCCTCGTTATCTTTCCCATGTAATTGTAACTCCTCTGTACGGTATGCTCACAATAAAAAAGAAAGAAAAAATTATCAAATATTAGCTTTACAATAAACTTCATGTAATATTTCTGGTTTGAAAAGAGAAGCCTATACAGTTGATGTCACTTGGCTTTCTTACTATCTTAGGTTAAAGCCAAACCAGGCAGGAGAGTCTGTCAACCTCTTATCTGTAATTACACAGCAAAAAAAACAGAAGTGGAGTTTTGGTTCAAGCAGTAGAGTACTAGCTTTGGGGGTAGGTGAGCAGGAAAGAAAACTGTTCAGGGATAGGGTCCAGTCTCTGGGTTCAAGCCCCAGAACCAACACAAGCTAAACAAAAAAGCAAACAAAATCTGATATTTCCTTGGGACACTCCTTAAAGGAATACTGGTCTGAGAAGTGGCTCCTTTTGCTGATCATATGCACTGGATGCTTTGTTGGAATCCTATTGCTCTGGAGAACTCAGGACCAAAATAAGGAATTGTTAACTGACTCCTGCAAAAAAAAAATCATCTCAAGGGTGAAATATCCATCCATAAAACACTTTAAAACATCCATGTCTTTGTTTCTTCTCAGTAGAAATTTTTTTTGGGGGGTCCAGTCGTGGGCCTGAACTCTGGGCCTGCACGCTTTACCTCAGCTCTTCAACTCAAGGCTAGCACTCTACAACTTGAGCCACAGCACCACTTCTGGCTTATTTTTGCTAATGTGGTGCTGAAGAATCGAACCCAGGGCCTCAGGCATGCAAGGCAAGTGCTCTACCACTGAGCCACCTTCCCAGCCCCTGCAGTAGAACATAGTTAAAACAACATTATTTCCTTTTGTTCTATGCTGGCCATCTAATGGCACATTATATCTTTTTGTAATACTCTCAACTAGAAGTTTAGAGAAAAATTATATATGAGTAAAAGCACACTAGAAAAAGTCAGGGACAGAGTTTCCTTCAAGCCTTCAGATTCTCTTCTTTTACAGTAAAAAGGAAAGCACAAGTTAACTTGAACTTTGTCAATCTGCTATGTTCCATTCCTCTCCTGGGATCAGTTTCCACATCCAGTAACAATTATTTCCAGGAACAATCTATGGTGCTGCTTGAGGTATAATGAATGTTTTCTGGCTTCACCGAAATAGCACAAGGACACCTTTGGACCTGAGGTAACACATGTTTCAGAGACAACTTAGTGAAGAGAAAATATGAAATTTATATTTCTTACAAACACCTTATCCATGAGGATATTGAGTTCAAACTTTGTAAATTCTCTGTAAATTAAGGCGAATTTTAAAGTGTAAGAAGTTTCTCAGACCATTTTTTTTGTGAGTGTATGTGCTGTGCATTATTTTCCAAGTGTACATCAATATGTTAACTCATGTTAACTATAGCAATAATAAGAGAAAGAGAAATTCTGTGTTTAAGTATAAGGGTTCAATACAATAAGGAAGACTCTACAAATAGGACCACGTTGAAACAATAAAGCCAAGTGCAATATGTACACTTATGAGAGTGCTATAGAAAAAGTATTACTCCTACGTGGAACATGAAGTATAAGGCCACTCCCTTTCTAAATCACGCTTGCTAATGACACAACTTTGTAGAAAGTAGAATGGAAGAATAATTCTGTTTCCAATGCAAGTCAGATATAAGAGCATGGACTTAATTGGAAAAAAATCCATCTTGAGAGAGCAGTTATTATACTAGCCATGAACTGGTGGATAAGATCACATTTTTTTCTTTCCTTTACTTATATATATATTTTGGTGGTGGTCCTGGCACTTGAACTCTGGGTCTGGGCACTGTCCCTCTGCTATTCCGCTCAATGCTCTACCACTTGAGCCACAGTGCCGCTTCCAGTTTTCTTGCAGTAAATTGGAGAAAAGAGTCTCCAGGTTGGCTTTGAACCCAATCCTCAGATCTCGCCACCACCCAGCTTAGGATCACATTTCTAACAGTGTGCACTCAGCATATGTAATGTGCATGTTCATCTATCTTTATATGAATTCTTGAGTTAAAAATCTGGGCTACAGCTTAGACTTTATACTAACAAAAATGTTTGTAGTTTAAAAGTTGATTCTAGTGGATAAATGAAACCTAAGAATGTAAAGGAGCCTGGGAAGTTCAGTTTGCATCCAGCCATGGCAGAACAGTTTTTGAGACACTATCTATAATTAACCAGCCAAAACCTGGATTAGAAGAATGGTTCAGGTGATGGAATAACAGTCATGAGCAAGAATGATGAATCAGAGCTTGAGGCTTTTGCATACATACATATAAACATAGACATACACACAGAGGCACTTATATGTGCACACACATATACACAAATGAAGCAACTCTCAGAATATGTAGAAAAGTTAGAAATCAATAGAAAATACGTCCTGAGTAGGACTAGAATCAAGTGATAATTTTTAATGTTAGAAAGTCCTCAAGTGAACTTTCTTAAAAAAGGTTGAGAATATTCCATAGGTAGGACCAGAGATAGTAAAAGAGTGAAGTAATCAATATTAAAGGGATTGGATCCATGGAGGAATGAATCAGAGACCCCGCAGTTGCATTTGAAAATGTTGATACCCTGTGTCAATTGTTAGACGATCTTTGAAAATAGTACATGAACAGTCTGAGAAGTCTAGTGGATAATATCACTGGAGAAGTTCAGAATTGCTAGTCTGTATCTAGATTAAATAAACCAAGAAGGCCCTGGGAAAGTGGCTCAGTGGTAGAGTGCTTGCCTTGCATGAAGCCCTGGGTTCGATTCTTCAGCACCACATAAGCAAAAAGAAAAAAGCCGGAAGTGGCTCTGTGGCTCAATTGGTAGAGCGCTAGCCTTGAGCTGAAAAGCTGAGAGACAGCACCCAGGCCCAGAGTCCGGCCCCATTAATGGACCCAAAAATGAATAAATAAACAAACAAATAAATAAATAAATAAATAAACCAAGAAAGTATGGTGGGGCAATATCATTCAGAATGACAGGGAATTAGAGACTGGAATTACTACTGATACCTTCCCTGGACCAGGTAGTATAATGTTGTCTGAATAAAACACACCAAACAAGAAAGGAATACACAGTTGGGAGTTTGGGTTAATTTCTTCATTATGTTTTGAGAAGCCAATTTTTCTATTGAAATGCAACTGGTATATAATCCTCAGTTTTGTTTTAAATGCTCTCTTCATTACAGAACTTTCCTAGATGCAAAATGGTTCATGATTCCCATCCAAAATTTGAAATAGTAAGTAATCATCATCCAGTTAGATTCCAATGAAAGGATGAAGGATTACAAAAGCTTAAGCATGGAGGAATAGCAAAGTTCAACTAATGTAAGTCTTTATAGATCTTGCTAAATTAGAGTTTAGATTTCAAATAAATATTTTGGTTTTGTTTGTAATTTCATATTCTACAGGATACTACAAAATTCTCTTTAAGTAGAGGGTTTAATTGACAAATTTACAAATGTTTCTTGCATTCTATTTGCCTAGCATATTGTTTCAAGAGAGCTATAATTAGAACTTAGTTAATAGATAACACCAACACTTCATGTATAAAATGATAATGTGAATAATGTAGACCGAGATGCCAACAAATTGATTATATTAATTTATAAATTTAGAAAAAGCAATTTTTGAGGCTTTAATATAACATGGTATGAAGAGAATAATTGTGTGACATCTTCTTTCTTCTACCTGTATGTAACACAGGAAGCCATTTCCTTAATTATGTGCCTCTGTATACAATGAGAAAAATGCTATGTTTAGGGTTTGTTTTTATTTTTGTTTTTGTTTTATTGCTTTGTCATAGGGCTTGAACTCTGGACCTGGACACCGTCTCTGAGCCTGTTAAGCTCAAGGCTTATGCCCTACCACTTCAAGCTCAGTACCACTTGTGTCTGGCTTTTGCTGGGAAGTTTATTGGAGATAAGATTCTAGGGAACCTTCCTGCCAGGGTGTGCTTTGAACTGTAATCTTCCGATCTTAGCATCCTGAATATGATAGTTAAAAAAGTTATAAATATAAATAATATTTGCAAGAATACCAGTGGAGGAAAAATGATGCAACCCAGTTTATTGTGGTGTTCTTTCCAGAACATGGAGGGCACCACAATAGCAGAGGTGTAGTATTTTTTCTCAATAGAGATAAGTTATTAGTGATGTGAATTAAGGGAATTTTGAGGTGCACCCTACGAGTTGGAAACTGTTGTTCTAGGATGACTTTATGGCGTAAATTTTGGGATTGATGGTCATAGAAATAATAGCTTAATCTGATAAACTATTGCTTACTCTTGAAGAATTAATTATAACGGATGCTTTATAGTTTTATCCTATACCAGAATGTGGCTATTTTTCTGTTCACATCGCATTCTGTAACACCCCATTGGAAAATGCATCCATTGCAGAATTACATAACATGCAAACAGGTACTATTTTGAATCTCTCATGTATGTAATATTCAGAATTTGAAAGTGAGTAGTTATTAGTCATAGAAATTTAAAAGTTATGGGTTTCCATAGAATTAAACAGTTTTCGATTTTAGTATGAGAATGTACTAATTTATTCTTTTTTGAAAATATTGGCAAGTATGTTGTGAAAAATTGTCTAGTTTAGTTGAATAACATTTAAGTTGATCGCCCTCTGAAAAAGAAGGGGTAATCAATTCAAATTAGACACCAAATAGGACTTTTTTTTAAAGTTACTACATACAGAATAATATTTACTATAGCAATACAGTGAAATTTTATTTCATGCAGCTGATTTTTTAAATTTAATTTTAAGGTGAAAGTGATGTGTAGTGGGTAAGGCAGTGAATACATAACTTTTCAAACTTGTTATCCCCTTTCTCATTTTTCTCACAGTTTTCCTTCATCCCAAAACCCCTCACAAGTTGTAATGTACATTTACAACATATTGCCTTGTGAATATTGCTACTGCATTGGTTTGCCCTTTGTCCTTTGTCTCACCATTTTGTTGTTCCTCTTCCCTTCCCTAATTAAGGTAAATATATGCACAATACACACGGTACCAAAATCAAACACAGTCGGAGATAAACCATAGGGGAAAAACCCAAGGAAAATAGAAACCACATAGTACAATAAAAACAAAAACTGCAAATAAATATCTCTTTCCATATCTTGGAGTTCATTTTGCTCAGCATCAGCTTATATGTTCATATGTATGCATAACAAAGCCACTGGAAAATAATAGTTTCATGGATTCTATATCATAAAAAAAACATGTTAACTGTTTTTGATGGTAAAGGTGAAATTAGGATTGGTAAATTCACGATTCTGATAAAGGAATTTCAAAGAGTTTAAAATTATGACAGGTAAATTTTAATTGTTCTAACTTTTTAACTTAACCTATTAAGAAAATTTAAAATTGCCTGGGAAAATAGGCTTTCATTCAAAGAAATTCATGGAGACTTAGCTGAGAGGGAGCAATGTGGGTAAGATGGCTCATTTTCACAGTAAACAAACAAACTCACAAACCTTGCTGTAAATCCCGTAGGTTCCCATGAGAATTGTCCTTACCCAAGAAATATACTCTTATTGTGTGAAACAAGGTTGTAGTGGAATTTAAATTCAAAGTTTTTTTTTAAAAAATAAGACATCAAAATTTATGAATTGACCTTTAATTACTAAACAGTAATTCTCTTAAAAATAATTTGGGTCAAAATATTTAGGGAGAAAGTGCCCTTCACAATGAAAGAACGTATTGAATTTACACTTTTCTGTTTTAATACTTTCCACAATACCTTTGCACGAGAAGCATTGAAACACAGAAAAAATATCTGATTGGATACTTCAAACCAATGATTTCACATTACTAATTAGCTCAAAAATATAATATCCTTATTAACATGAGATAGTGAAGACTTATCTTATTACATAAGCCAAAAAGTTTGGGGATCAGAAAAGAATTGAGCAAACTGAAAAGGTAAGAAAACACGTTATTAGAAACCCTAGCTAAGCATATTGGTTTCAGCAGTGGAGGGGGCCAAAACTTTTTGTTATAGATTGTCTTAATGTTTTTGCTACCTAAAGTGATTTTACAGAGCCTATTTGGCTCAGTATAATGCAGAACAAATTGAATGAAGACATGAAAATAAATTCTACCTCCAAGTAAAGGAGTTTTCAAAGAGAAACCATGAAGATGTAGCATTGGTGGATGCCTTATAGTCCTTCCGTTTCACTAGACTTGAAGCCAAGAAGCTGTGATTAATTGGAAATCAGGCAAGAGCTAAGAATAGGACATATAAGAAGGACATAGAAGTATTGTCCTTTGTAACAGACAATGTCATCCAAGGAATCGGTCATTTAACTCTATTCTTCTCCATACATCTTGTTGAGCAAATACAAGACCAAGAGAAATCTATTGAAATAATTTTGCAAAGAATAACTTCACTGGTCCTGATATGGTATCTAAGGAGAGTCTTAAGAGAGAAGATAAAAGTGGAGTATTCTTAAGTTTCCTCTAAGCATTTTGTTAGCAAAATATATCTTTGAGGTTAGAAGTGATTGAACCAAAAAGTGGTGGAGTACTTTTTTTTGTGGGCACTTTAGACACAAGAAGATTTCAAGGTAAAAGAAAAAAGAAAAAAAATTATAGCTAAATATTTGTGATTATAGGTTCTTGGACTGGTTTTTTGGAGACAAAGTTTTGCATTAGCGTTTGTACTCATTAACATTGTTGTTGAGTTTCCGTGGCAACCAAATGAAAAGGGGAAGTTTAATGGACTCGCTTGGACAAGTAAACAGCATGATAGAAAATAATGGCAAATAATATTTAATGAATTATTTTGAACAATTCCTTTGCGAGAACAAAGAAGGAAAGATATAATTCAAATAACTTGATGTTATTAAAAGTATGAAAATGGAGGAGTGAAGAGATTGAGAGAAATCATAGAGGAATGTTTTCTCTCCAGTGGAGTAATAGGTTCTTGATTTTATTTCTTCCATTCTGTCTTCACAAGCTATCAACTGTGCCTCAAGACTGGAGTATCCAGTTAAGATAAAGAGCACTCACAGAAGAAAATATTTGCAGTAGATATAGGTGATTTATAACCTTAGACAATCTTTTTAAATCTGTTAAAAGTTTCCCCTACCCCAAACTGTCCTCTTTGAACAGCTTTGTTTGCTTTTCCAAAGACTGCCCTTCATTAGCTGCTTAAAATTTTGAGAGGTCATATTCATACTCTCTAGAGATTGATGTTTGGATGAGATTTTTGTTTGTTGTGTTTTTTAACTGAATTTCAAAAGGTTGTGCAAGTGTGTTACAATTAAATATGTCCATCTAATTGTCTAAAGCTCCTGCATCAGAGTCACTCCTTCTATCAGTCTCAACCAACCCTTTCTCCAATATTTAGTTCAGATTTTCCACTTCCTTTGTTACATATGCACATTGAGTATTCTAGCTTTATTTGCCCCTTGTTCCATTTTTCATTCATTCTATTTCTTTACTATTGTTCCTCTCTGTTTTCAATTTCTTGATAGTCATTCTGTTAAATTGTCTGTTAATACTTTGAAAAGTTTATATACATTCCATGAGTTTCTTTTTTTAATTGTTTTATTGTGAAAACACTGTACAGAGGGGTTACAATTACATGTGCAAGATAATGAGTACATTTCTTATCAAGCATTGTAGCCTCCTCCTTTGTTTCAATCCCACGTATACTTGAACTGATGTCAGCTTATATTTCCATAATTCATTCATCTGTAATAACAAATTGAAAGACTGGAGATGTGAAGCACTTAGACATGATTTTATTCTCGTTCATTTGGAAGATTAATCTTTAGTCAACAAGACAGTTTAAAAATGGCTTAGAATTTATTCCCAACTACCAGTTTTTATAAATGGCTTTGTACAATGGTGTGTGATTATTTTATTTTACGTAGGATAATTTTTTCTACTACCTATAAGTTTTGGAAAAAGAAGAAAACTAAAATTTACTACTTAGAGGAATATGATAGATATAGAAGACAGATTTTATGTTTGTCAGATCTCTCATCAGGACCCATATTCAAGACTTAAAGTCATATTTCTTACTATGTTAGACAGATAGGGAAAACAGAAAACAACACATGATAGAGCAACTATTAGTGACTTTTTAAAATGTACCTTCTTATGTTATGAAATTTACTTTATTAGCTAATATTTGAGTTTGAAATATGGGAGGCTGATCTATATAACACATTTCTGGAAGGCACCTACTGAACAACATAAATGGTGGGGGGTACTATTTCTACACTTTAATGAATGGTTGAACTTGTTTGGTATTAGTGCTGGGTAAATAAATCAACTCTATTGTAACTTGCTCCCTACACTTGAAAATCTTGTAATGTCACTATCATCTACTTGTCAACTGTTATTTTGGCAACTGTGATTTTAAATAGTTTATTTGAAAATGAATATACTTTCAGGAGATTAAATGTAGGTTATCATTGGTTTGAGAATGGCAACATTTTTATACTACAGAACCTAGTTTTACTGAAGTACCAGTGTTTTGAAGCACTAAAGACCTTCTTAGTTAATGATTTTCTAAATTATATTTGACCTCTAAATCAAGTTTTCCTAGCCTTGGTAGTCCAATTATGGATCTATCATTCCAGAAACTATTTTTTGGCTGCAATGAAATCTTTCATTAATCATTAGGAGAGGGGTATTAAAAATAATCTTGTTCATGTGTGATTTTGTTCACTCAGATGGGCTGGTCATCTGTAAATTGAAAGTTTGAATTACAGTACTTTCTCTCAGATTTTGTGATCTCATCTTTCATTGAAAGTTGCTTAGCATTTCACAATTGATTACTGCTTATTCTTGAAAGGAATTGGGGCACTGTAATGTTATAGGAAATGAGAAATCGAGATGAGTCTTCAATAATTTCCGCTGGCATGTTGCATGGGCCTATGTGAGAAGTCTTGCGCTTGTTATCTGATGGTGCAGATAACTGGGACCTGGTGTCCTAGGACCATGGGTCCTCCAGAAGAATAATAGCTTTTAGACATCATATCAGCAAAATTTGTGTATAATCAGTAAGAATGCTTCAGAAATATGGATTAAAACACTTTGGGACCAGCGAGTTAAAACAATAAACAGAGCATCAGAGTAAAATCCCTTATAGATTAGCAGAAAAAAATACTGTTATTTTACCATGTGAATTCAGAAGACTACGAACACTTAGAAGGTATCACAAGTTTATAGCAAAGACATTGCATTGATACTTTTTATATTCTAATATATATTCTAAACCTAATTATTTATATTCCAATCCATTTATGGGAATAAATGTCAATATATTTGTCAAATTATCAATTCTAGTAAGATTCACTGTATGAAATTTAAAATCAGCACATATAAATATAAAATATATAAGTACATATAATATAAAATTATCAATTCTAGTAAGATTCACTGTGTGAAATTTAAAATCAGCACATATAAATATAAAGTATATAAGTATATATAATATAAAAATTGTTTTGCATTGTTGTGTTGTGGTTAGGGAATCAAAGGCAACTCTGTTTTAAAGTATTATTCCATTATCTCTAACTTAGCTTTTGGTAGAGTTAGACTTAAAGCTTTACCATTTGTAGATTTACAGCCTAGAGCCAAGAGGAAACACTGTGATTAAAGCATTACCAATTTAAGGCCTAATATCTAGGAGAAACATATGGACTGCTCCAGGAGCTATGGAAATATTTGGTGATAGAAAGTCAGTAGTGTAAGTTCCTGCCTAGTTGGATGATAGACAGGCCAGGACAGTAGGTAATCATGCATATGAACAATTTTTTCACCTTCTTGGCTTTAGCTACTTTTCAAATGATAAGTATTATAAACAATTATATTTTGATAAAATACCTTCCATTCTGAACAATTCGGTCTAAACGGTTCATCTCTCTATGATCCCTTGTAACTAAGATTAGTTTTGTTTCAGTAAGACATTCTATGCTGTCAGGGTAAGATATTGTGGTTGGTCTGTTCCTACATGGAAGAAGGGTAAAGGTTCAGGCAGACATTTGTCCCAGCAAGACTTCATTTGAGAAATTTTAAGCTGCAGAAATTTAGAAGTACCTCTTAAACAAGGCTTACTATGAATCCATTAGCTCCACAAAGCTAACTCAGTTGATAAATAAGTCCTTGAAAAGCCATCACTTTTGGAATTAGCTGTAACGGCTACAAAGTATGATCAAATTTAACATGAAAACGAAAAATAGTCATTGACAAAAAAATTGTAAATGTGAACAATCGACCAAACGATATCAGTTTTTTTTTCACTATATACAGAATTTTAGAGAAATAAGATCAATAGCATTTTTAGGAACAATAAGGGTTCCTTGTTACAAATAGGCATCCATGAATATATACCTGTATAAAGATTGCATCATTAAGTACTTAAATTTAGAGGATTCTACATGCTTCAGCAGCAGGTCTACACAAATTACAACAATACAGAGATTAACATGGCACTTGCACAAGGATGATAGGAAAATTTGTGAAGTATTCTTTATTTTTCATTCTTCTGATGCAAGAAATGAAAAACAGTTATTAAAAAGTTGATTACAAAAATACAGGTGTAACAATACATGTAATTCATAGAACTAAAGGTTAGTTTTACATCATTGTATTAAATCTTCACCTTCAAAAAGCCTTTACATTGCATAACCTTTACAAAACTTGAAATTAGATAACAATGTCATTTTATCCAAAAGAAATAAAGTAATATTAGGCCCAGGAAAAAAAGGAATCTTAAACTTCTTCTATGTGGAATGCAATCTGATAGGACACATTTATTAATGAACCTATACATTATATAACAATGTAGAATTCAAATTATTATATCTAGGAGCGAATGAAATAGATTATGGACATTATACAAACATAGATATACTTTTTTCAAAAAAGCACCAGGAACATCTTTAGTGTCTATACTATTCATTTCAACAGATAAGTTAAAATTATTTCTGATTTAAAAAAAATCACAAACTCTGCTGAAATCATTATAGATGTATAAAAACAACGAATACATTTTGACAACAAAGTCAGGCAATTCACTTGGAAGAATACCATGGAATCAATGAATTTTTAAAGTAAGATATTGCTGTTGCTTTGTATTGTGAAAAAAAATTTGTAAGGACACAAAGGATGGACTGGCATTTTTGAAATTTAAGAAACTTATTCAAACCATTACGACTTAGGAGAACAATTTGTACAGCCTTCCACAACTTCAAAGAGGTAGTGATACATACTTATCCTTTTGGCAATATCAAATGCAGTTTCTTCCAAGTTGTTCTTCAGACCTGGTTTGATATAGTGGTTCAACAGAAGTACATACATGGTATCTTTGCTATTTCTATTCCTAGCAGTAATATGCAAGGGGGTCAAGAGGCCTTTAGTTTGGGGATTGGTATCTGCATCATGATGAAGTAAGAAAAAAGCCACTCTGGTTTTATTCCACATGTAAGCACTGTGCAGGGGTGTCCAGCCATTCAGAGCTACTGCATGAATATCTGCCTTGAGCTACCAACTCATGGACAATGTCTAAGTGACCACTCTAGGCTTCCTGATGAAGAGGGGTATACTCATCCTCATCACAAGTATTCAATTGGGTGGCCTATTTGGAAAGTAGTCTCCACACCATAGTAAGGCGATTAATTTCGGCATCCCAAAGAAGAAATTTGCTTGGATCCTACTCCATTTTTTTCTTGTAATTGACACCATTCCTCACTTTTTTCTTTTGTTCCTTGTCTTCGTCAGAGTTACCTAACAAGAGACTTTGAGTGCCAGTGGGAATGAGATGTCAATGTATTTCACCAATAGTTCACATTGGTTGAACTGGTCAGAAAAATCTGGTGAATTTTCTGCATATGATTTTTCACCATGATTTATTTTCGCTTTTTCCATTTTTGCTCTTCTAAATTATTCTAACTGTGGAGTAGGGAATTGATAGAGAGCAGAGGAAAGATTTTCCTCAGTATTCAAAGGTACAGACTGAAAATGAGGACCAGTGGTGTCTTCATGTGCAGCTTATTCGGGGAATGAGAAAATAGGAAACAATGCCTTCTATGTAAATGATTTGGGAAATACCACATTATAGTGTAAGATAACTCATTATTCAACATATGGGCTTTAAGAGCTTTCTAGTAGCTTTCTAATGTTGGTATTCAACATTAGAAAAAATGTATAATGCAGTAGTAAAATAGAAGTCCTTTGTATGACTACCTAAATTCTTGTTATTTTTAAAGACACTTGTTTTCATCTAAAAATAGGCCTTTCTATTGTCTTCAGGTGATTTTGATGATTGAAGATGCTTAATGAGAAGTCAAAATATATTAGTAATCCTTTGCTATCAATTAAATTTCACTTTTTCTACTTGGAGATTATAATGATCAAAGCAATAGTTCAGAATCAGCAAGCAATAGTTCAGAATCATGCTTCAAGTAGAAATGAATTACCAGTAAGTAATCCTGGATTCCATTTTCCACAAAGTTTTGTCACAGATACAATCTTCTACAATCTGACTGCCTTCTCTAGCTGTTTCCTAGCCTGGACCTATTCCTTCATTGTACAGGAAAAGTGTGATTCAACTGATTTCAGTCAGATCTGTTAGAATTATCAAGTATTTAGATTCTTTTTTTAAAAATTAGTTTTGGGGCCTGAACTCTGGGCCTGGACACTGTCCTTGAGCTCTTCAAATCAAGGCAAGTGCTCTACCATTTGAGCCACAGCACCACTTCTGGATTTTTCTGTTTATGTGGTGCTGTTTTGGGAAATGGCAGAGCAGAAAGTGAAATGATGCAACCAAAAATATAAAAGCAAAATAAATTAGAATAATTATGGAACAATCATATTGTCTATGAGAACCATGAAAGAGAGAGAGGAAAAGAGATACAGATGTGCAATGACCTAGCTAGCCGCAAAATCCATGCTTCTAATCAATTTACAGAGCAAACAATTTTTTTTTTACTTTTTAAAAGAGATGGAAATAGAATTTATGTATTTACTTGAAATTAGTAAATACATTTTTAGTCGCCTACATAAAGAGACATAGCTTTGACCAAATTACAGACAAGAATCTTAATACTTGGGCTGGCAATGTGCCTCAGTGTTAGAGTGTTTGCCTTGCAGCTTACTACAGTGCGGAGACTACTTTCCGAAAAGTCCACTCATATGAATACTAGGGATGAGGATGAGTATACACCCCTTCATCGGGAAGCCTAGAGTGGACACCTAGACATTGTCTATGAGTTGGTATCTCAAAGCAGATATTCATGCAATAACTGTGAATGGCTGGACACCCCTGCACAGTGTTTATATGTGGAACATATTGCAACAGCACACACACACACAAACACACACATATACACACATATACACACACATCATCATATTTCTTAAGTATTTTTTGTGTATAGACTTAAGAAGAAATTTACATTACTAACTTGAATTTCTGACAAGACAATATCATCACTGTACATTTTGCTTCTGTGCTCTCAGTTTTAAATTACTATCTAAGTATGTGCATTACATAAGTGTTGGAAAAATAGGAGTCACCCGGGTGGTTCAGGTCTTTAATCCTACCTAATCAGAAAGATGAAATCTGATGATTGTGCTTTGAAACCAGACCAAGAAAAAAAAAAGTTCATTAGATTATGATTTGAAAGTAATCACAAAAGCTTGAAATGGAGCTTAGTATAAACAGTAAAATGCTAGCCTTGAGAAAACTAAAACAAAAAAAAAAAATAACAAATTCTGGGACAGAGCCAGGTCCTGAGTTCAATCTCTAATATTAGCATTAAGCTAATGAATGAATGAATGAGTGAATGAACTAAAAATAAATTCAATGGTTACATGTGGAGAGACAGGTCAAATGTAACAACAGTGGTGACTGGATTATGTATTATTTTGTAATAAGGCAAATTATCATTTTTCCTAATCATTAATATTTTATTTGAACTATTTTGTACAATAAACCCTGAATTTGGCATGCATGTATGTGTGTGTACATGTGCCCACATGGGTGTGTGTGTGTGTGTGTTTGTGTGTGGTTGCAATATTGCTTGCCAATGTGATCAGAGTGAGTCTGAAAAGAGCTGTGTTGCAATGTTGTTATTTATCAGTGTTCCATCCTGTCATTTCAGTGGAACCGCACTTCTGTACATTTTATTTGTCAAATAATAGCATCATCATAATCAAAGCATTTATACCATTAAGTTAGATAAAAGAGATCACTTTCAGCACTTAGTATATGTTAGGCAAAAAGATACACGTATAATTAGGTAGTAAGTTATTGCTGTAAGATGACTGTTAGTACAAAATATGTATTTGACCTCTTAAATTCTATATACTTTTAAGATATACTCATGGAGTGATTTTGACGAACTTGACCAAACAGGTATTACTCTCTGGTTATTCCTGTGAAAATCAAGGTGGATAAACTCTTTCCGGATTTCTGTTGAAAATAACTTTCTTTGTAAGATCGTATCTATTCAGACTAAGATAATAAACACCGTATTTTTTAGGTTTGAATATCCCATCATATTGATTGAAAATCAACATTGTGGATATGTTTGTTAGATATTCATTGCAAAAACAAACAAAAAGCATGTGTCACCTCCAGATTCTGGATGATTTGAAGTTGTATTTTACATACAAAGTTTTTTTCATTAATAGTTCTTTTGTGGGAGTAACTATCACAACTTTAATAAATGAGGCTTTTTGAATATTTTTTCCAATATAAATAACATCCCAGAGCGAGTCTTGCAATTTCTGAAAACCCTTTGAATATTTTAGTGTTATTTCTGTTCATTGAGTATACAACTAAAGACATTTCTGGAATAAACATTGTTAAAATCTGAAAATTTAAGTGGGAATACAGGCTTTTTTATGCATCATTTTATGAAAAGTCAGTTTTTATGAAACTAAAAATATAGAATAAAAGAATGGAAGTGAATTGGGTGAGCTAATTATTAGTGTAAATTTGTTTTCTATTAGCACAGTCCTTTGAATGAACATGATGAAGTTAAATTATGTGCTTTGTGACACTATGTTTCAGTTATTTTTAGAATCTTTGTAGTTATAAGAGTGAATTTGTAATATAAATAAAGGTCTTTGAAAATGATTAGGATTAATCTTATGTTTTGTTTTCTACTCCCAAGAAAATGAGTTATTTTCAAGTGTTAACAGTTTACAATTGAATGTTTAGTATCATAAGAAAGTTTGAACAAATGTAGTAGCATTGATGTCTTTTTTTTTTGGGGGGGGGAGTCTGGTAGTCGGGCCTCAACTATGGGCCTGGGCACTGTCCCTCAGCTCTTCAGCTCAAGGCTAGCGCTCTTCCTCTTGAGCCACAGAGTCATTTGCGGCTTTGTCTTTTTGCTTATGTGGTCCTGAGGAATCAAACCCAGGGCTTCATGCATGCAAGGCAAGCGCTCTACCACTACGCCACCTTCCCAGCTCTTCATGTCTTTTTAAAAAAATTGTATTCACAAGTTGGAGAGGCTTTAATTCATGCTTAGGTCTTGTTGTCTATGATTTTTTATCCTCTCATTCCTAACATTAATGATAGGTCAGACTGCATTTTTGGGTACACGAAAGGTAAAATATTTATCTAGGGTCAAAGGTGATTTTTATATCAGTCTTGCTTTAATAGCATTTTAAAGTAGTACCTTTCTCACAAAATGTTGAGTATAAAAAGCAATCAAAATACGTCTAATGGTAAACAACTTAGTTGAGCTACAATGTGGAAATGATTAGTCCATAAGACCTGCAGTTTGTTTCCATCAGGAATTGGGGAGGTCATTCTTTCAGTAAGACAGTGTTAAACAGCGATAGGGTCCCCAGGCAGTGCAGTTTTGAGTGAAGGGATAGAATATCATTTCTGATATTTTGACCAAGAAATCAAGAATGTTATACTTTAGCACTTCCTTTCACCAGGGAGGTAAATGCATTGATTATGAACTTTGTGTTTTCATATTACAGTTCCCTATTTTCTAACAAAGATAAAGTGAAATATTATGAGTGTACACAATAATTCTGGGAATTTTACCTAGAATTTGTAGACTAAGTACTGGTATTTTAGTCGTAAAATAGAATGAGGTTAATTGATAGAGTCGGAGATGGACCTCAGGCTAACACTTACCATGTGTGCAATGTTGTACTAGTAATTACAACTCTGAAGACTTCAATATCATCATCTGAGAATTAGAAATCCAAGTAGTTTCACTTTATGGAATTATTGTGAGGATTAAATTAGATATCATAGGTAAAGTACTTGGAAAAACAATCAATTAACATTTGGAAAATTCTACCTGTTATTTTCTCATGTGGTGAATTCTAACATTTTTACTGTGATTTTTATTGTGTCTCTTTATGATGTGCAATGTGATGTATTGGTATTCATTGCATTGATTATTTTTCTGTCACTATGAGGAAAACGCCTTCAAAGTAAATTTCTGAGGAGGAAACTATTATATTGACTGATGGTTTAAGAGAACACAGTTTAAGATCAGATGTCTCCATTGTTTTTAATTATATTTTTATTATCTTAACTAATTGTACAAGGGAATTACCATTAAATAAATCATGTTTTTAAGTATAATGGATCTTTATACAACTTTTCCCTACTCTTCTAAACCTCACCACACTTTAATTTTTTTCTAGTTTCATACTATCTGCATTGAATATTATGTCTTCACTTTCTTCCTCCATAACTCTCTTTATTCCTTCCCTTTGACTTCCCCTCACGTCTTCCAAGTGATAGTTTCCTGGTATTCATTTTGTTGGATTAAAAGTTCAATTTTATAAAAATTACATCTTTTAAATACTCCTCTACAAATAGCATGATTTGGTTAATATTGCTGTGTAAACTTGTATAAAGTTCTAGGTTCCAAATATGAGAAAGAGCATGGGTCCTTTGTGTGTCTAGCTTTGACTTCGTTTACTTAACGTATTTTTAGATCTAGCCATTTCTTTGCAAATAACGTAACAGTCTTCATAATGGAAGATATGAATATGTATATATGTATATATATACATATGTATATTCATATATATATACATATATATATATACATATTATGTATATATGACACATATTTGCCAACCATCCCTCCGCCAAAGGGCATCTGGGCTGTTTCCATAACTTGGCTCCGGTGAATAGTGCAGTAGTGAACATGGTTGTGAAAGTGATTTTACTGTAAACTTTTGGAAGAATTGATCACTATCTTTCTGGAAGCAATCCTCTAGCCAGTTTGCCAGCACATCCTTCCCTTCATCTCCATCACAACGTATTGCAAGTCCTCAAAAACACACTACCTCATTCAGGTCTCAATAAGCTAAAACCACACTGTGCCCATATTCTTTCAATACATTTTGATAATTACATATAATTTAGTGAGAACCTTCTATGTACTTTCCTAATGTGGGAATGAGTGACATAACAACAGATTAAAAGTAAGAAATATGCAATTTAATTAGTTATTATTATATTTAAAATCTTTTCAGCTCTGACTCATAGCCTCACTTACTATTATTTTAATCTTTATTTGATTACTTCATCTATCCCCTAAATTATATCAGGTGAGTTAAATACAAAGGCAAGAAGTGTTGTTTGATTTTGACACTCATGTGTGAGGATGCACAATATGGACAAATACATGGATTGGAATTAATAGCAATTATCCATTTTGTTAAAATAGAGATGGTTTTCCCAAACTGATTCTCACAATTCATATTCCATTCAACAAAAAGAAACGTGTAATAATTCCCTTTGTTTTGCTCCTCATTAATTTTTGTTTCCATTTTATTTTTTAATGAAGTATGATTTCATAAATTTCCTGTAGATGCAAAAATATGTTAATATATTTCTAACTGTATGCATTGATCTATACATACACACATATATTACACAGGTTACAATGATAATTTATAACTTCTGTAACTATACAATTTACTAAATTATTAAAAACATCGACGTCTCATGCCTGGAATACTGGTTACTCAGGAGGCTGAGATCTGATGATCATCGTTTGAAGCCATCCTGTGCAGGAAAGTCCATGAACCTCTTATCTCCAAACAACCAACAGAAAATCAGAATTGGAACTGTGTCTCAAAGTATTAGAGTGATAGCATAGAGAAAAAGCTCATGGACATCACCCAGGCTCTTAGTTCAAAAACTCCAATATACCCCCAAAAAATCTATTTAATTTACACCTGTGTAAGTAGAGTATTTTCATCACCCAAATGCACATTTGCAAGGTAACTCTGTTTTGTCTGAAGTACCACTAAACATTATCACTAAAGTAGCTTTGGAACATGGGTTCATTCTATCTCTTCCATGGATTTTTCTGGACTCAAATACTCAAGTGTTACAATTGTTCTAATTATTTAAAATCATAGTTTTTTCTTTAATACTCCTAATATTAGAGTTTAAATTTAGTGTTTTGTGCCCCTTCAATGGGTGTTCTTACCACTTTGTCATGCTCCCAGCCCTATGTTATCCTGATTATTTTTCAGCTAGAAACTGGCCTCCTACTTGTGTATGAACTTGGCCTCAGTCCACTTAATGGTATTCTTCCTGGAATTTAGAATAACAGGTGCATGGCATTGTGTAGAGAACTTTCTGTTCAGTCTGGGCTTTAGCCACTGTCCTCACAACAGTGCACACCCATATAGTCAGGAATTTCATAAGCTTGTCATAGCTTATTATTTTTAAATCTTTCATTTCCTGCAGGTTCTTGAGTACTGAATTGTGTTTTCTTGGGTTGTTTTGTTTCATTTGAATCTATGTGTTGAGTTGTTCCTCACATTTCCTTTTGTTTCTTTCCCTCAAGTTCTTACCTATAGTGCTGAGAAACCAATTCTTCTTTGTCAAGATAGTCAGGGTGAACATTATTTATTCCAAAGCAATTTCAGTATCTATGAATGGTGTACACATGCTAAACGCTGAGAAGGGTGTTTTATTTTCACGGCAGTCTTTGGCATTCACAGACAGATCATGAAATATATGAAGAAAATAAAACTACAGATGAATGCCAGGAGGAGAATAAGCTATTATTAATTGTTTGACAGAGGTTTCTTTTCTAGTGAAAGAAATATATTGCTTGATGCAGGATTTCACATAATCATTGCTAGGAGGAACCTAAACAATCATCTAATACTGCAGACTTGAGAGTGATTAATTGACTTCCTGAATAATTTACTTTTGGGTCAAATAAAAGCAGGCTTCTAAAAAGAGAGTAGATTTTAGAGAAACATGATGAATTTTATGTAAATAGGTCCTTAGCTGATTTTGTTAATTTGTGAACTAATATGGGGAAATAAATTAGAGTAAGGTAAAAAAAATAAAGAGCTTCACATTGAAAAACTCATTTGTGTTTGTGTATGTGTGCATGCATGTGCGAGTATGCACACGCACATGTGCATGTGCTCATGCATGCATTCATCATTCTTGAGGCTTGATAGTGCCTGGGAACTATTCCTCAGCTTCTGTGCCCAAGGATAGTTGTCTACCATTTCAGCCACTGCTACAATTCTGTTTTGTTTGTTTTTTTTTTTTTGAGATAATCGCTTGTATTGTCATGATTGAACAGTGGTTTTCATATCTTAGACTCCCGAGTAGCTAGCTAAGGTTATTCATCCTCTGAGTAGCTAGTTAAAATTCTGCCTATCCTCTAGGCTTCACTGCTCTTTTAATCTTTTCCTGAGGTATTCACAAGCCTAAGTCATATATATGTCTAGTTGCGTTAAAAATAGTCTTACTGCTTGGCACCAGGGGATCCCATGTGTACTCTTAAATACTTAGGAGGCTTGAGAACAGAAACCAAGCCAAACCTTTAGTGGACTTACTTCTCAATCTATATCTGGGTGAATTGGATCATTTCCACCATCCCCCACTATCTAGGGACTAAGATTGGAAGGACTGCGGATCCAGGCCAGTCAAGGTAGCAAGCTAGACAAGTTGGTGTGCAACTCAGATGCCATTGATGGGAAGGCTAAAAGGACAGATCAGGGGCATGTTCTTGTGGAAAGGGAACCCCTATCCTAAAATTAAGCACTGATATGTTGCTGGCCTGCAAGAACAATATACCCCAAGTTGAAATACCCACATTTTCCCACAACCAAAATAAGTATGTACATTAACATCCAAAAACTTAATACAATCTCTTCTTTGCTCTAATATCAGCTTTATCTGATTATCATATGATGTGACAGAATAGTTTCTTCATTAAACTTGTGATAATTAAAAAATACCTAGAAATTTCTTTCTCACTTAGTAAGTGCAAATGAATGGCAAATTGCCTCATTTCTTACATATTTGACTGCCACTATAAATTTGTCTTATGATTAATAGTAATATATTCTTATTTATTAGTTTATTTGTAACAGTTTTTAAACTTTTTGCTTTACTGCTGAAGTTGAAGTATTTAAATAGTATCATCAAAGTATATTCCTTGGGTATTTAGAGCAGTTTTTTACAAAGTTTTTAACCAATGGCTTCTAAGAATACTTAATGGGTATATTATTTATTTATTTTTATTATTATTATTTTATTATTATTATTATTTATTTTTAAATTCAATTTAATTTTATTATAATGGTAATGTACACAGGGGTACAGTTACATAAATGAAGCAATGAGTACATTTCTTAGGGAAGGAACATTGTTATATCTTCCATTGATATTTTTGTACACTCAAAACAAGAACTACTGATGCTTTTGCTGTTGCTATTGATCAATGAGTACTTTTGCTGTCTTTGTTCAAGAATTTTCATTATAAAATTGATATACAGAACGTTTAAACTTAATTAAGTCAAATAAAGAGTACACTTCATTTTCTTTTCTTTTTTTGGGGGGGGGGGTTCCGGTTGTAGGGCCTGAACTCTGGGTCTGGGCCCTGTCCCTCAAACCTAGCGCTCTACCACTTGAGCCACAGCACCACTTCTGGCTTTTTTCTTTTTGTTTATGTGGTGCTGAGGAATGGAACCCAAGGCTTCATGCATGCAAGGCAAGCACTCTACCACTGAGCTACCTTCCCAGCCCCTACTTCATTTTATTTTCTAAATTTCAAATTTTGAGCTTAAATGTTTCCTTTTGTTTCTTTAGCATAATTCTTTTTTCAGAGTTTTAGGATCATTTAATTTAATTTTGCATGATTTTTACACATGTAAATTATTCAGACACATATATTTTGATTTTAATATATTTAACATGTGGCTATTTAAAAATTATTTTCTTAATTTTTATATGGTTAGTGAATTTAAATACATTTATTTTCTTATACTTATAAACATATTTGTCCATGAAACAAATACATACTGTATTTCCAAAAAGCGCATACTTTATTAAGAAAGGCTTCATTACCTGATCACTTTTTGGAAATATTGTACTTGAATTAAAAAAAAGTTTGAGCTCGTCATGGTGATTTGTTGCGTCCATTTTCTAGCTATGGTGTGAAATGTAAATAGAATTTGTAATTCGGGAGAGACTGGGAAACTATGAGATCTTATTATAAAACTATTCAGAGTGAAATGATTATAGATATAGCCATCCCTAGCGTTATATACAGCACCATGCTATCATATTCTAAATCTTGAGTTAAAACACCAGTAACATCAATCTTTTGTCAAAATAAAAGGACACATGTTTCAAAATGTTTATTATTTAAAACTTATTTGCAAAGGTTTTCATGTCTTCTATTAATTTTCAATTTACTTAATCTATTAAAATCCAAGTATATTATGACTATTTTATTTCTACTAAACTTTTAAATAGTACAAGTAATATTTTGATTTCATATATTAACATACTTTTATGGTTTGTGATAATTTCCTCCGTTTAATATGATAAAATCAATATTCCAAATGTGTGTATGTGGTGCGTGTGTGTGTGTTTATGTGGTTGTGTGTGTGTGTGTGTGTGTGTGTGCTTTGTGTGTACTTTGTAGTGCTTGGGAGAGCACACCATTGCTTTACACACACATTGGTTTACCACTGAGCTATACTGCCTAGTTATAATCCAAATAGTGTTTTAAACCATGACTATCAAACTTTCATTCCTAGTATGCTTTTTCAAAATTATATATGATAAAATGTGATACATATTCTATCCACGCTAACAATTTCACTTCCAACCTCTTCTGTTTGTTATGGATAAAGGTTTTACTTTGGTTCTTTTCTCTCTTCATTATTTTTCCCTTTAGAGTTTAACTATTCTTTCTCTTATTTCTTTGGAAATTAATTATCATATTCCTATTACATTTTCTTTACATGGTAACAGGTATATACAATGTTTAATTTCTATTTTAATTTTTCCCATTTTCACTGACTTTTAGTACAAACTATAAAATGGATTAAAAAGAAACTTGTATCAGGACACTTTATTTTTCTCCTTATCTTCTCTGAAGTCTTTCTGTTTTTTGAAACACAATAGCAATGACATATAGCTCCTATGTGGTCCATCATTATTTCCCCTCTCACTCACCTCTGTTGTACAGCTCAACTTGTTATCATTCAGCTGTGTTAAGCTACAGGGTTATCTAAATCTTAACTCATTCCTGAATTAATTTTAGTTGTTTCAATTATTTTCTGAAGACATTTTTCTATATATAATATCTGGTTTCTTGTGTTTTTACAAGGTACAAAATATGAGTGACTATCAAACATGTAGATATCTCTGTAGAATATTGGTCCACCTGCTCAATAAACTCGTATGTAAATTCAAGGAATACCGGTCAGTCAGAACAATCTTGTAAAATGGTGTATCTTCAGCCTTCATCCTAACTTTGAATCTTTTTACCATGTTTAGTAGTGAAGATAATATAGATAACTACAAGACCAGACACATAGAAGACTGTAACAGATTTGTCAAAAATAAATTCTCAGTTTTATGTTTAATAGATTTTGAAAACTATACTATGACTTTATGAAATAATAATAGAATTTTTTTAATTTTTAAATTTGTATTGTGAACATACTGTACAGAGGGGTTACAATTACATGGGCAAGATAGTGAGTACATTTCTTATCAAGCATTGTAGCCTCCTCCTTTGTTTTCCTTCCCATCCCTTCCAAGCCTCCCTCCCCCCCAGTCCTCCCCCCTCCAAGTTGTAAAGTTCGATTTCGACATGACAACTTGTACTTCTTACTGTTGCAACAGGTCCACCTGTACCCTCATTTAAACGACATGTTTTTCTCCTTCCCCTACACAAATTATATCGACATCAAATACAGTGAAAGCAGTGGTTATACTGTGGGGGAGGGACATACAAAGCAACAAAGAAATAATCTTATATTTGCGTTAGAAACAAATGCATGAAAGAAAAAAAAATTAAATACATATCTTAGGCTTCTTTATCCTAACATCACCTTATCTGACCTTTTCTGCTAGACTCATACATATACTAGATATTGCAAATAAGGGAAATCATGGGACCTATGTTTCTTTGGGCTTGCCTTACTTCACTTAATATAATTTTTTCCAAGTCTTTCCATTTCCTAACAAATGGGGCAATGTCATTCCTTCTGATGGAGGCATAGAATTCCATTGTGTATATATACCACATTTTCTTGACCAATTCATATACTGAGGAGCATCTGGGTTGGTTCCAGACCTTAGCTATGGTAAATAATGCTGCAATAAACATTGTTGTGCTGGTAGCTTTAGTGTGGTCTTGTTTGTAAACATTTGGGTAAATGCCCAAAAGTGGGACTGCTGGGTCATAGGGGAGCTCTATGTGTAGTGTTTTGAATCTCCATACTACTTTCCAAAGCAGACACTCTGAAAACATTACAGGATGGAATAGGAGAAACCCTAGGTCTCCTTGGCACAGGCCAAAATTTTCTTAATAGAGACCCGGAAACACAACAAATCAAAAAGGCTTGGACAAATGGGATTGCATGAAGTTGCGGAGCTTCTGCATGGCAAAGGACATAGCTAGCAAGATCAATAGAAAGCCCACGGATTGGGAGAAGATCTTCACTAGCCATACAACGGACAAGGGTCTCCTATGTAAAATATACTTGGAACTCAAAAAATTAAACCCCCCAACAACAAATCCTCAAAGAAACAACTGCTCAATAAATAAGTGGGCTAAAGACTTAAAGAGAACCTTCTCTGAAGAAGAAAGAAGGATGGCCATTAGACACATGAAGAAATGCTCAACCTCCCTAGCCATAAAAGAAATGCAAATCAAAACTACATTGTGATACCACCTCACCCAAGTTAGAAGGGCAAAAATCAAGAACTCTAATAACAACAGATGCTGGAGGGGATGTGGACAGAAGGGAACCTTACTTCATTGTTGGTGGGAGTGTAAACTTGTTCAACCACTTTGGAAAATAATAGAATCTTAAATGGGTGTATTGGCACTGTTGTCTCTCATGATTTAAAGAATGATCTTAGACTACTACCACAATCCTTTTTTTTCGTTTCTTTTTTTTTGTTTTTTTTTTCATTCATGGGGCTTGAACTCTGGTCTTATTCTCTGTCCATGTGCTCTTCAGCTCAATGCGAGCACCCTACCACTTGAGCCACAGCACCACTTCTGGTTTTCTTGTGGTTTATTAGAGATAAGGGTCTCATGGACTTTCCTGCCCGGGCTGACTTTAAACTGTGATCCTCAGATCCCAGAGTCCTGAGTAGCTAGGATTACAGGCATGACCTACAGGTGCCTGGCCTACCTCAATCCTAATACAAAAATTTTAAATGAAAAATGATCATCAAACTAAATGTACGATGTAAAACCCTATAAGAGATAAACGTAAAAATTTATGAAATTGTATAAGTAAACGTTTCTAAATGGAAAGCATTAGTGGCTAAAGAAAGCAAGAATATACTGGATTATATCAAGTGATAGACTTTCATAATTCAAAGGACATTATACTCATAATTCAAAGGACATTATAACCGAAGTTAAAACATATCCAGCAGATAGAGGGAACGTATTTGTTAATGCTACAATGTGAATGCTACAATGATTCTGAATCTTAAGTATTTTTATATCTTCTAATTCTATATAATTTTTCCTGAATAGGATATTTCTTTAAAGAACATGTGTTAATTAATAATCAATAGGAGGACTATATGAAATAAGTTCCACTTTAGTATCTAAGAAAAAAGAAAAAGAAAACTCACTTGTATGACCCTAATATAAAAAGATGACACAAAATATAGTAATGCATTTGTGGAGAAATTGATAAACTCCTCATAATGATCAATTTGTATAATACTGCAATCATGTTAGCAAGCAAGTTTTCAAGTCTTAAGGGTCAAAAGGAATTGTGTAGGATCCATTCATTACACTTCTCTGAATGTATTAAAGAGAAGTAAAAAACGTGTTTGGACAGGGAATTGTAGTTCATTGACAGTGCACTTGAATAGTATGTGTGAGACTCTGGAAAAAATCCCCAAAATCAAATTTTGAAAAGACACACTTTAGAGGATATATGCTGGACAAATTCCTGTAACAGAATTTTATATCTATTATAATGTCTGTTCTAAAATTTATAGCATTTCTATTTGAAGAAATGCAAGTTTGTGAAAATTAGGCTTTGAAAACCTATGAAGGTACAATTCACGTCCAAAGCACTACAATGTATACAATAAAAGGAGATCATATATTGCAAGAGAATTACATGTCAGCATAAAAAACTATTGTTAAAAATTCTTCACACAAAATGCGGAATACATAAAGAGATGTTTGGTGTTGGCTAAAAACACTGTAAACTACAGCGTTTTAAACAAAGATGTGATTTCTGTTTATTTTGAGGGTTTTTCTGTCTCTTATTTTGAGTTTATACAAAGATAACTCAATCAAAAGTGTATGTGATAACTGGAATACCTAGGAATTATGCATCATTTATAAGTAATTGATAACCTTTTCTGGAAGAAACTTTTAGCAAATGACAGAAGACACAAATCTATCCATACGCATTTTATGAAAGCCATTGGAGCATTAAAGTAGGAAAAAGCCAAGTAAATATTTTGCATGTATTCTATTGGTCTCTCTTTAACTTGAAAGTTATAGATTATGTCTTTTTATATTCTATTGGGTCAATGATCTTCTGTCACTTATTTTTTCTCTTCCCCTTTTTTTGCCCTTCCACTTACATAATTATTCTTTAAAGAGACATACTTAACCTTGCATTTCTAAATTCTTCAAAATAATCTGAACTACTTCATACTTCTGGCAGCCTCCTATATCTTTCTCAAGGGAAATATTTTTGTCACTACCATTTTTATCCTCTATAATCTTGGATATCTGTCTGCCTAATTCAGTGCAAGATATACATTAGACTCATCCAGATATCTCAACACTCGTACCACCATAACATCCTATCTTACTTAGAAAACATGCTTTTAGAATTTCTGGGGAAGTGGCATCTCTCATTTTTGAATGACGTTAAGTGATACTTACAAGCAGTCATGTTTTAAAACAATATGCCACTCAGTAGATGAATGACTTGAGAAAATGTGGTTTATGTATGTTCGGTGGAATCTTATGCTTCCAATTCATACGGAAATGGAAAGTCTTGGAAAAATCAAACGAAGTAAAATAAACAAGACACAAAGAAACAGATTGTGTGGTTTCCTTATTTGTAATAAGTAGAAAATGTCTAGGATAGTCCTAGCAGTTGAGCAGAATTTCTCAATAACTATGTATATATGACCATATAAGATGATGATGAGCAAAATGAATTCCTGTATATGAAAAGAGTTTTCCTTTGTGGTTGTTGTTTTTAATGTGAGTCTTTTTTCCTTTGTGTTTTCCCTTTGGTTTATCCCCTGTTATATTTGATTTCAGTATCCTGTGTATTGTATTTACATTTGTCTTAATTTGGCAAGGGAAGAGAAACAACGAAATGGCGAAACAAAGAACAAAGGGCAAACCAAAGCAATACTCACAAGACAACATGTTGGAAATTTACATTACAACTTTGAGGGGTATTGGAGTGAAGGAAAACTGTGAGAAAAATGAGGGAGTGGGTAAAAAGTTCAACATGTTATGTATTCACCACCTTACAATTACTGCAACACCTTCTAAATATGACCTTGACAAGAAAATTAAATTAAAAAAATGAGCTGCATAAAATATAATTTGACAGTATTGGTATAATAAATATTATACTATGTGTAAGACCTTTTAAAAAATGAAATTTTTTGCTGCTCATTTGAATTAATTACCCCTTTCTTTATAAGAGGGTCATCAACTTGAATATTATCAAACTACACAATATTTTCAGAATATACTTGCCATTATTTTGAAAATAAGTTATTTTAGTATTGTCTCATACTAAAACAAAAATAGTTCAATTCTGCTGAAACTCCTAACTTTTAAAACTGAATAATTGTTAAGAGGACAAAGTATATGTGTTCTTCAACATTCCTATGACTACTAACTACTCATTTTCAAATTCTGAACATGCCATACTAGAGACATTCAAAACAATACCTGTTTTCATTTTATTTAATTTTGCAATAGGTGCAGTTTTCAATGGGGCGTTACATGCTTAAATTCAACAGAAAAAATAGCCACAGTCTGGAAGAAGGTAAAATTATGATGTATCTATAATAATTCCTCAAGAGTAAACATTTGTTCATTAAACTAAGCTATTATTTCTATGACCATCAATCCCAAATTTTTATGCCATAAAGTCATCCTAGTCAAACAATTTCCAACTTGCAAGGTGCACCTTAAATTCCCTAAATTCCCATCATAACAAGCGTATAACTTTGTAAAAAATACTACACCTCTGCTAATGTGGTGCCCTTCATATTGTGGAAAGAACACTACACTACACTATGCTGCATCATTTTCCTCCCAGTGTTATTCTTGAGATCAAAACACTTGCAAATAATATTTATAAGTATATATTTTATCTATCATAGATATTCAAGAGAACTGAATGTCTGAATATTAAGATCTGAAGACTCTGGTTCAAATCCCACCCAGGAAGGAAGGTTCCTTAGATTTTTACCTCCAATAAACTGCTCACGAAAAGGCTTACACAAGTGGCACAGAAGTTCAAGTGGTAGAGTAATAGCCTTGAGAAAAAACAGGCTCAGGGACAGTGGCCAGGCCTAGAAATTAAGCCCTAGGACAAACCAAACAACAAAAACAAAATCTACTAATCCTAAACCTAGCATTTTCCTCATTTTTGTACAGAGGTACATAATTAAGGAAATTTCTTCCTGTGTTATGTATTGGTAGAAGAAAAATGATGTCACAGTTACTCTCTTCATACCACGTTATACCAGAATCTCAAAAAATTGCTCTTTATCTAAATTTATAAATTAATAGCATCAATTTGTTGGCAACTTTGTCTAGATTATTCACATTATCATGTTACTTATGAACTGTTGGAATTAACTATTAACTAAGTTCTAAATATACCTCACTTGAAAGAATAGTTTAGGCAAATAAAATGCCAGATTCATTTGTGAATTTGTAAATTTAATTTTCTACTTAAAATCATTTGGTAGTAACCTATAGAATATTAAAATACAAACAAAAATATTTGATTTAAATCTAAATTCCAATTTAGCCAGGTCTACAAAGTCCTACATTAAATGAACTTTCCTATTTCTCTAGGCTTAAGCTTTTGTAATCCTTCATCATTTCTTTGGACTTTAACAGAATGATGCATACTTTTTCAAATTTTTGTTTGGGAATCATGAGCTCTTTGCATCTAGTAATGTTCTGTTTTGAAGAGACCATTTAAAACACAACTGAGGATTATATATCAGTTGCATTTCAATAGGAAACTTGACTTCTCAAAACATAATGACAAAATTAGCCTAAATATCCAACTGCGTATTCCTTTCTTGTTTATTTTTTTCCTTTCTTGGTTTGTTTTATTGAGACAAAATTATACTACCTAGTCCAGTGAATGTATCACTGTGTAATTCCACCGTCTAATCACCTGTCTTAGTCTGAGTGCTACAATTCCTGGCTTGTATCACATTGTCCTACCATAGTTTGTTGGTTTATTTAATCTAGATACAGACTAGCCATTCTGAAATTCTCCAATAATATTTACCACTAGACTGATGGTTCAGACTGTTCATGTACTATTTTTAAAGGTGTTCTAACATTTGACACAGGATATGAACATTTTCAGGTGCACTGAAGGGGTCTCTGATTCATTCCTCCCTGGATCTGATCCCGTTATTAATGATGACTTGACTTTCTTACTATCTCTGTTCCCACCTATGTATATTCTCAAGCTTTTTGGAGAAATTTCACTTGAGGACTTTCTAATATTAAAAATTATCACTCGATTCTAGTCTTATAAGAAATATTTTCTATTATTTTCTAACGTTTCTACATAATGACGTTTCTAGAGAAATGACAAATTTCAAGTTAATTTGTGCTCTCGGTTTTATTGTACAAGAAAATAATACAAAGCTTGAAGGAAACCTTGTCCCTAACTTTTTCGAGTGTGCACTTTAGTCGTAAAACTTTTCTGCAAACTTCTAGTTGAAAGTATTAGAAAAGGAAACAATATGCCATTTGAAGGCCAGCATGGAAAAAAAGGAAATAACATTGTTTTACAGTGTTCTGCTACAAAGAAACAAAGACATGGAGGTTTTCAAATGTCTTATGCATGAATATTTAACTCCTGACATGATTCCCTTGTTGCTAAAGTCAGATATCCATTCCTTTATTCTGGTCGTGAGTTCGCCATATCAATAAAGATTCCAAAAAGCAGGATCCGGTGAGTATGATCAGCAAAAGGAGCCGCTTTTCAAACCAGTGCTTTAAGGATGGTCCCAAGGAAATATGTGGGGTTTTTTTTGTTTGCTTGTTTGTTTAGTTTGTGTCGCTTCTGGGGCTGGAGGGCTTGAACTCAGAGGCTGGACCCTGTCCCTGAACAGTTGTCTTTCCTGCCCACCTGCCCCCAAAGCTAGTACTCTAATGCTTGAGCCCAAACTCCACTTCTGTTTTTTTTTTTTTTTTTTTTTTGGTGTTTAATTACAGATAAGAGGTTGAAAGCCTCTCCTTCCTGAGTTGGCTTTGAACTAAGACAGTAAGAAAACCAAGTCACATCAACTGTATGGACTTCTCTTTTGAACCAAGAAATATTAGATGAAGTTTATTATAAAGGTAATATTTGACAATTTTTAAAAGTAGAGAATATGTGCAGCAAAGAAGCCATAATTTAAATAACTCAGCAAAAGTAGGTGCACTGAGTTATATTGGAAAATTTTTTCTGCTTGGGAAGATTACTACTGACTTTGTAATTCCTTTTGGGGAAACTTAAAGTATATTTCACTTTTTTGTTGGTCGTGGGGCATGAACTCTGATCCTGGGCATGTCCTTCAACTCTTCAGATCAAGTTGGGTGCTCTGCCACTTTAGATACAACACCTCTCCCGGGTTTCTGGTAGCTAAATGAAGATGTGCCTCATGGACTTTCCTGACCAGGCTAGCTTTGCACCACAGTCCTCTGGTCTCAACCTCCTGAGTAGCTAGGATGACAGGCGTGAGCCACCAGCACCAGGCTCATATTTGTATTTATGTGCACTTAATGACACTGTACACAAATAATGGAAATTTGAATCAAATGATGACATTGCAGCATTTCAGAAAATTTGAGGTAGCAATAAATATGTTATCCTTTTCCATGTTGTTACATTAATGACTCATGAGCTATTGGACTCTAATTTTAGCATCCTCTGAGGTCTGCATTGGTGGACTTAGTATAAATAATTGTTAGTAGAGAAATAGTGAAAGACTGAGATTTTTAGAAAGCAAAGAAGACCAGATATGAAAGAACAACACAGAATGATATAAAACTTATCTCACAGAGATTAAGAACTAGCCTAAGTGATTTAGAATGCTAAAGGCAATGAAGAATAAGCTTACTTGATAACTAGTTCTTTAATAACCAAATATGGTTCCCTAGAACAGTTTCTGGTATAATTTAGTTATTATTATCATTTATTTCTTCCATCTGGATTTATTTCTTCACTTCTATCACAACTATTAATTAGCTGGTGCCATTTTAGTGCCAAAACAGACCAAAAAGATTTCCAAATCTCACTTAGATTAATCCTCACCTGATACCTAAACACATTCTTGACATTAATTGCCACGACCTACAAACAAAACATTTTTTTTCTCAACACAGTCTTCTAATATAGGTAAAGTACATGAATTCAGAACTATTGTTAGGTCATAGTTAGAAGGAGCAATTATATATATCAAGTATAGGTTCTTTATTTGGCATTTACTAGCAAACTGAATTTTTTGCCAGTCCTGGGGCTTGAACTCAGGGCCAGGGAACTCTTCATGAGATTTTTCTTTTATAGCTTAAGGCTAGCACTCTACCACTTGAGGCATAGCACCACTTCTTTTTCTGTTTATGTGCTACTGAGGAATTGAACCCAGGGTTTCATGCATCCTAAGCAATCACTGTAACATGAAGCCACATTCCCAGAGCTTTAAATGACTTTCTTAAGATGACATTACTTTTTTATGTATTATAATTTAGGCTAGGTGGTAGAAAAGGAAGTGGAAAACAATACTAAGCCCAGTAAGGCTGACATTACTATCCCATCACTAAGGAAGTACAGTGTTAAGACCTTCAGGACTCATAGGGTTCTTGCATGTGACATTATTGTTTTACATTATTATGTAAAAAAACATTAACAGTCATCCATAACCTTCTGTTTCCACTTGCAAGTTCAAGAGCCAAATGTCTAAGCCTTTTTATTGATTGGGTGTGTTTCCTAGGAAGGAAGAAAGAGGATGTGGAAGGTGATGTTGGAAAAATATGTATATTGGCTCCCAGTCTACATTTTTTGCATTTTTAAAAAGTGCTACTGATGAACTTCCACATCTACTTGACTATGCTGTCTGCACAAGATGCAGATAAAGGAAGACATTTATTCTGGTAGATAGTCACAAATATTAACAAAACCAGTTCTGGAAAAAAAGTTACTAGTAAAAAGTATTGTCTATAAAATGCTTTCATGTCCTAGCAGAACAAAATGCAGTATTGAAATGATTAGTCCAGCTTTCTTTGAGATTTTATGCTGTCTCAGTATCAAGATGTTCTCTAATGCCAGTAATATACAAGCATAAAAGACCTTATTTGAAGATCTCAGTAGTTTTAGAAACAAATGTACATAGTAGCTTCCTTCCTTCAGAGACATGTGATAGTATGTATGACTGATTGTATTGTAGTTATCTTCTTTTTCCTCTTCATCTCAGGTTGCATATCTTGGCATATTAGTCTGTCCTGCATCAGCTTCCTGTAGGTGAGAATTACCTACTCTACAATGTCAAGATGGGGCATGTGACTTAATTTGGCTTACAAAAATGAACCAGAAGTGGTGAAAGGCTATTTCTAGGGGAAGATTTCTATCCCATTGTCTGTGTCTAAGAGCTAACTTGTTTTTCCTTAGCTATATAAATAACATATCTCCAGAAGGAATCTTCTTTCAACTTATATACAGGAAGAATATAGCATGTGAAATTGAGGTAAAACTATAACACAGTAAGAATAAAGCTAATATTAGAATATGATATTAAGATATTAGTTTCTTACTATTCTTGTATACCTTTATGGTAGTTGACTACAGCACATCAGAATTTAAGAAATACGAAACAAGTACTAAAAAATAGATAATACTTCCTATTTGATGCTATTACATTTTTTAAATAAATAAGAATTCTCTATGTGATCAATTATATAAATGTGTTTAATCACTCTAGAGTACTGTATCTAATATCCACAATCATTATCCACACCTTGTGATTGAGATGAGGAAGAACAAAATATCTAGATTTCTCGCTTCTCTTTTCCTCTTCTCCTTTTTCTAGTGAGAATTCTCATTCTTTCTCCAAATTCTCCTATTAATAAAGGAAGAATGAGACATTGTGGATATCAAGCAAAAGGCTTCAAAGCCAGAATTTTATGTTTTCAGAAATAGATGAAATAAATCAGAGTGGCTCAAGGAAGAAGAAAAGCATGTTTTTTCCACTTTCTGTCTTCAACAATAGAGTCTGAGCACAACTGTAAACATCTAATAAACAATTTGCCTTGGCTAATTTTTTTAAAATATTGTTTTTTTAATAAATAATAATTTTAACATTTAAAAAATTTTAATATATAGTAATTTGTTGTTTGCTTTTGGTAGGCATGAAATAATACTGCATTGAAAACAGGGATTATATTGTGGGGGAGGGACATACAAAGCAACAAAGAAATAATCTTATAAATGCGTTATAAACAAATGCATGAAAGAAAAAAAACATTTACATACATATCGTAGGCTTCATTTTCCTAACATCAGCTTATCTGACCTTTTCTGCTTGACTCATACACATACTAGATATTGCAAATAAGGGAAACCATGGGACTTATATAACCCCTGCTTTCACTGTATTTGATGTCCCTATAATTTGTGGAGGGGAAGGGGAAAATCAAGTCATTTAAATAACGATAAAGGTGGACCCGTTGCAGCAATGAGAAGTACAACTTGTCATGTCGAAAACGAACTTTACAACTTTGGTGGGGTGGGGGGAGGAACTGGTGGGGGGCACGGGGGGAGGTTGACAAGGGATGTGAAGGGTAAACAAAGGAGGAGGCTACAATGCTTGATAGGAAATATACTCATTATCTTGCCCATATAATTGTAACCCCTCTGTACAGTATGTTCACAATACAAAAAAAGAAATAATACTTCATTAACATTGTGTGACATGAAAGGCTAAATTTTATCTGAATCTAAACAAAATGAAAAATATATGATGTTAAAATAAATAGCTTTTAGGTACATTTTCAACATGACATACACACAGGGACATTTTTTTCTTCCTTTCCTCTCCACACTTCAATAAGCAGTTCGTTTAATTCAAATAGCTGTGTTGCTTTCACAAATAGATTAGACATAAATAATTAGAAAAAGAGAACTAGGATTGGTGGTGCATTCTTTAAAAATATCAGTCAAATAACTATTAACCATAATTCCAAAATAATAACAATCAAATGCTCTTGAAAAAAGAAGATTGTAAGCAGAATATACAAAAAGTGATAGTGCCAGAACTGCTTCAGGAGCTGCTCTCTGATATTTAAGATTTCTAGTACATGACAATGTTTTAATCAGGATTAAATGGTTTCAAGAACTAAATTTTTTTAGTTATATTTCATTGAAGAAATATCTTGTTCAAAATTAATGAAAAAATAACAGGTTATAGTAGAAAGAATGCTTACACACTCATTGTGGTAGGCAGTAAAATACCTTCCCAAAATATCTATAGTCCCGAAATATCTAATCCATCAAATGTAGATTTACATTTTATATATAAGTTTGGAAAATAATCACCTTTCATTACCTAAGGAACACAAATTTGAATAATTATCAGATCGGGAAAGTATACTCAAAAGTCGTAGCTGTAAAGGGACATCATTAGGTAAGAACCATTAGAAAGATGTAAAGATGCTACATTAAAAGATAAAGGAAAAGACAGCAAATCCATATTCTGAAGTTTCTGGAAAGCGGAACCATCTGAAAAATATTTGAGCTCTGTAGGGGACTCAATTTTAATCTAGTGAGAATTATTTTATATTTCTATCCTTTAGAACTGTAAAATGATAAATACAGATTATTCAAGCCAATTAACTTGTAGAAATATTTTACAGCAGATTTGGTTTTGTAAGCTAACTCAACTACAGCCTTTTCCTGATGCAACTACAAGGATACCACATGTCCTAGTTTCTGAGAATAAGAAAAAGTTGCCACCAGCTTTGTACACTTGTATGATGTACATACTACTAAGGCCTTGCATTAATGAAGTCTTGAAATTCTAAATAATATTTAAATAAGAAGTTCTCTATCTTCATTTTCACATTTGGGAATCACTAAGTACCAAAGTTATGTAGAAGGCTAGGGTAAGAATATAGAAATGAAATCTGTCTTCTAATATTACAAAGATGATTCATGTCACTTTGATATACAGTTTGTAAGGTAATAAAAAATAAGGTAAAACGGAAACAGTAAGTCAATTTTCTATCTTTCCTAACTTTCCAACAGAAATTAGAGAATACAGTAAAAATACAGCAATCTCAGGATGCTATAGGATGTTATAGGATCACTAAATGGTGAAAAAAAAGTTAACAAAAATGAGTCCTATGGAACAATGGGAAACAAAATCTATACCTACAGATTGTGATAGAGCTAGAAAATAGTTTCTACTATGCTAAGTCTTTATATTTTAGGTTTGTTTACACAGCAACTTTCTTCTTTAAGAAATGACTCTATTAATACTCAAGTGTTCGCAGCTTATAACCCAAGCATGATACTAAGAGTAACCAAGGCTACTTGTATTGCTATAGCTGATAAAGAAGAATGATCGTGGGGAATAGTCAAACAATCTTGAAATTTTTCATACCTTTCCTCTTCTCCAACATTAGAAGTACTGGTCTAGACATGTAAAATTTTAATAAAGTATTTTTTATATTTTTTATTGTTCACACTAAAGCAAATACACTTTTCCTCTTTGCAAGTCTGACTTTGAACGAGTCAGACTCTCACCATTATTTTATAGACAAATGTTTACTGCTTTGGCTTAGGTGTTTTCGTGCCATTGCGTGTTGCTCTCTATTATTTTGGCAACTTCATAGAAAAACAAGATAAATCCATGGTGCTTATATTGGATTGTTCAAAGTCAAGCTGTCTTCAGTTTTCTGTTCCCTTCTTCACTGCTAATTAAACTTTAATTATTGCTCTTTAAATGATAACAAAAATGTGATACTTTAATGTATATTCTCTTTGAAACTGTTGATTACAGGAGTGTCTGCAATTGTTTCATAATTGTTTTCAAATATTTTCCTTGGCTATTTTCATTATTGCCTTTCTTCCTGTCTTCTAATCAGGAACATAAGTTTACACAAAAGATCTTCCTAAGTAGTAGGATGTCAGGCAGAAAAAAATAGATGTATAATTAAATGTTTGCATCTCTTAGGAGACTGAAAAGCTCAGAAAACATTTTGTTATTACTAGTACGGTTAAGATGACTTGAATGTTTTGGTTCTTTAAGTGAAATGCATGTACAATGTTACACTTGTTCCAAAAAATGACTATGGTTTATTCTTTTCTGCTTCAATGAGATGAAACCTCTTACAAGGTTGAAGGGCATATTTATTTTAGTGTAGAAGGATTAATGTTAGAAAGTCAAGGGAGCACTGCCTATCACATATCAGTTAATTATACTTATGGCACATAAGTATATAAACACACAAATATGAATTGAGTGAGAAATGTGTGATTTACACAATTGATTCAATGACAACTAATAGCAGAAAACACTTCACTACATTTATATAAAGTATTATATCTAGTGAGGCTTTAAACTTTTTATAATATATATTTTAACATTTATGCCAAAATATTTGTTTGTATGTAACTGTTTATTTTTAGTTTTTGTTGATCATTGAGCTTGAAATCTTGACCTGGACGATGTCTGTCAGGTCTTCAGCTCAAGACTAGTGCTCTACCACTTGAGCCACAGCCAGTTTTCTGGTGGGTCATTGGAGATAAGAGTCTCACAGACTTTCCAGCCAAGGCTGGATTTGAAATATGATTCTCACCTTTCACGCTCCTTAGTAGCTAGGGTTACAAGCATGAGCCATTGGCGCCTAGCTACATAATTATTTTTTACACATTTATGAAGTACGGAGTGGTAATCCCATTCATTTATATGTTGCTCAATGATCAAGCTACATCATATCCATTAATTTCTGCATGCAACATTTCTTTATAGTGAGAATGCTCAAAAACTTATCTTCTGGTTATGATGAAATATGTATTCTTAACTATAATCACTTTGCTTCTTGTAGTATAAAATTAATATATTTACTTTTAGTAATGGAAGTCTGCTAATTAAAGTTGTATAAAACATGAATTGTAAGGTGAAAGAAATTCATAGTTACATTACTTGTTTAAAGAAAATGATTTTGCATTTTTTTCAATTATATTTCTTTGGAATGTGTAATATTCATTGATTTAACTTAAAATTGATAACAATTACATTATATCAAGTTGATTCAAACTTGTATTTGAAAATTGCACTCTTAACACAAATATACTTCTACTTTCTTCTAACACATAATTAAAATAACAGTATAGGAAAGTTTGGTGTTAGCTGTTCATGTGTAGAATCATAGAAACTCAGGAGGCTAAGACCTGAATATTTTAGTTCAATATCAGTTGAAACTGACAAAAATGTGAAAACTTATCTCCAATTATGTAGAAGGAAACAGAAGGTGAAGATGTGGCTCAAGGAATAGCGTGTCATTAGCCATGAGCAAAAAATACAACAGAAACCATTAAACATTGAGTTCAAGCCCTAAAAATTTCATATACACATAAGACAACAACAAAAAAGTAGTATGAACATCAATAATAAAGACAAAATAGTAGAAAGATCATGAGAAACGTTGTGTGAACATCTGGAAGTCAGAAATCATTTGACAGAATTTTGATTCATGAGAAGTAAAAGTCACAGTATAATTTGAACAATCTCATTGTAGTCTTTTGTGTTGAAACCTGGCTATTGGGTAACATGTGAAAGAACAGATTGGATTACCTGATATAGCAGACATTACCTGTAACTATACACCATCCCACTCTGCAAAAATCTAAAATCGTGCTTGTTAATTTAAAAAGAACCCCATGCTAGAGACTTTTTGGTCCACACAGACTGGGGTCCTCATTTTGAGGCTTCAGACCAGTCCTTTTTAAAATAACCACTCCTGTTTTGCTCCCCTTCCCTGCTGCAGCTATACCTTACTAAGCTGGCACCAAGCCACTCCCTAGAATTGGGTAAGAGCATTTGCTGATGATCTTCCAACTTCTCTCTGTGGTTCTGGATAGCCAGACACTTGTAGCTAAGATGGATTACTTTGATGTCCAGGTTGTCTCAAACTGGAGATAAACATGTAATGGATATGTCAACCTGAGTTAGTTTCAAACTATGATCTTCAGATCTGAGCCTCTATGCTCAGACCAGTATTTCCTGTAAGTTACTTAATCTTTCTGACACTCAGTTTCTTCCTGTGTGGAAAGTGAAAAGAATTACTGTGGACCTTAGAATCCAGTGGGAGTTATGACTGGCTGCAGGAAATAAAAGTGTTCAAGATGTGCGGACATTCCTGGAAATTAATTCCAGGAATTGGAAACAAGAGGGATTTTTGTGTTCTTGTTTATCCTTTTATGGACATTGAAGGAGCCACAGAAATTCAAGAACAGGGAAACAAATGCAGCCGTTGGACTCTGTCGATATTATATTTACAATGAGCTATACTTGTGGATAGGGACAGGAGGGAAAATCAGAGAGAGAACAAAGTTATGAGATTGTCAAACAAGAAGTGAACTCATTAGCGACTTATAAAATGGTGATCTGTATGTACACTACCTTAACAAAAACCATTTGAAAAATCCAGGTTGATGATTCTCTCTGCCAATTTTTGTAGAGGCCCTTAAGACTCAGGCTCACCTGGAGTTGTTGAAGGTCACATTATATGATAATTAATGTAGAGCAGAATCTCTTAAGAAATGTTATGAAAAGTATTTCATTCTTAGTACCTCTTTCTCTTTGAGTGGCAATTCTATATGTTGTCAAAGCTAAATTTTTTCTTTTTGTTTTTAGTACTTGTCAGGTGTTGAATCCTTCTTAAAGCTTTGTGACAAAGGTCTGCTATATCTTGGCATCCTGTCCCTAAATAAAATAGTATTTAATCTTTGAAATTAATGTACTTGAGTATGAGTTTTATTTATTGATTTAATTTGTCGGTGGTGGTGAACTCGGCCTGGTTGCCATCCCTCAGCTCTTCAGCTCAAGACTAGTGCTCTACCACTTGAGCCACAGTACCACTTCTACCTTTTTCTGCTTAGGTGTTGCTGAGGAATCAAACCCAGGGTCTTGTGCATTCAAGGTAAGCTGTCTACAACTGAGCCACCTTCTCAGCCCCTTTGAGTGGTATGTTTGTGCACGGGTCTATCAAGCAAATCTATTGAGCAAATGTATTCATTTGCCACTAGACATATTCAAAATTATGAATTATCTGATATTTTAATGAATAAAACTGTTATCATTGATACTAGGAAGTGTTTGTCTCCCCATGCTAAAAACGGAGGAGAGTATTTTAAACTAAAACTACAAAAGAAATTTTAAGATCTTGTTGCTAACAAATGTTTCCAGGTGTTATTACATTAAACAGAAAATTCAAAATGTGTTTTCTTCATGAATACAGAGATCAAAGGTCTTATAATTCTTATTTCAAGATGCAATTAAAGGGGAAAAACAGTCAGGAGGTAAAATTTATATTGAATGTTAATAGTTAAAGATGAAAAGAAGATCCTAGATGACAAACTAAAGACAAAACAATATCAGAGCACTATATGCTCAATATTAAATAAGAAGTTTTAATTGAAAAATTGAGCTGGAATGTGCACATCAGGCAAAAACAAGAAATTAGAGCCTACAACCAACAAAGAAAGACCATAATGCATATCTCAGAAAAAGGAAAAAAGTTCCTTGTCCTTGATTTCAATGATACATATAACCCCCTAACACACACACACACACAGATGAATGTATGCAACAGCTCAACTTACATCTGTTCAACATGAATCAAAAATCTTCCTATAATATTTGGAACTTTAATAGTTTCTAGTCTTGGGAATAATTGATATCAGATGCATAAGAAATATTTTCTGAATAACACTATGTTATGTAAATGAGAATTTATGATAGTTATATCTCTGAATCTCGAAAGAATTAAACAAGAGACAATACGAATTTGGGACTATATTTCTACCAGCTATTCTGCAAAGGTTTAATAAGAAGTTATGAGATCCAATATTAAATACCAAATTAATACATTAATACATGTGTAAGTGAAGTGAAAGACAGTGATCAGAGACCTATGCTGCCTCAAATTCTCAGCAGGCTGCACACTATGACACCTTTGATTCTGCTGTGCCAGGCCCACAGTTCTTTTCCTCAGAGCAGTGGCCCTGCTGGGGTTGGGGATGGGGGCTGTGTGGAGAGTGAGGAGGCCACAGGGGAGGCCGAGCTTTGGTTGGGGCTGAGGGCGGTGGGGAGATGATGGTGGGGAGGCCCTGATGGAGGCTGTGAAGGGAGGAAGAGGCAGCAGCAGCCCTAAAGGCAGCTGGGTTCTGGGCAGTGTCTGTGAGGTGTGGAATTTGGGTGGATTTGCTAGGGCCTGTTTGCTTGGTGAGGAGAGGAAGAAGTCTCGAGTCCCACCCAAACATACAATGAAAAATGAGACAACCAATGGCTGAAGAATTACAAGAACAAAGGCAGGGACTTATAGGTAACCTCTACGGGCAGTGAGGGCAGCAAGGCTGGGCCTGTGGATGTCATGCATCTCTCGATGCCCTTGGAAGTGAGGGCCAGCTCTGCTGTGGGCTAGGCCTCGCTCTTGCCTTGAAGCAGGCACCAGGAATTGTCAGCACAGCCTCAGCCTGCTCCATGGAGCTGGCCTTTTGTGAGTGCTGTAGCCTGGGCAGCTGCTAGGAGGCTATACACAGCAGGGCAGAGGAAGCATGGCTGGTAGGCTCTGCTCCAGCGCAGCCAAGCTCAGGGCCACTTGGGAAGTTCCAGCTCTGGATCAGGACCAGGCACTGCTCCCCGGCCAAGTAGGGCCTCTGGGGACCTGTGCAATGGCCGCCACGTGTGGGTTGTGAACCTCCTTAGAATGGCCGAGGAGTCTCAATGGGGAAGTGCATTTGCTTCTGTGCCTCTCCCATCTTCTGGATTCCTGGCTCTCCTCCTGCCTCCTGCCATGTCCAACCACAGGAGTCGACTTCTCCACGCCACTGAGAGGCCATCCCAGAAATGCTCACAGGGCTTTCTAGGCTGCTTCACCATGCATGCAGGGCTCACAGGGTGCCATCCTCCAGGCAAAGCGTACCCCCATTTCAGCTTGGCCACCCCTGCCTAGAGGACCACGAACTGCATTCTTATAAGGAAAGCCAGGGGTACACAAGGCTATTCTACAGTCGAAGGCATCCTTTCCTTCCTCCTGCTCAGGTGTGGAGCAGCTGTGGAGCAACTGCAACATCATGTTTGATTTTCTAAAAAGAAGAGGAAAAAAGCTTCATTGTCCCAGAAACAGCTGCCCTGGGGTTCTCTGTGTACATTAGTCTTTTGCTTAGATAAGGATCCCCAAAGACCACCAGGGAGCCAGTTCTCATGCGACCACATTAGAGTCATTTATTGCAAGCTCGAGCCTAGGCTCACAACTGTCACCATTGCAGTGGGTCAGCGTTGACAGCCCCGACCCTTCAGTTAACTGGGTAATCTTATAACAATCTTATCGGCTAGCGAGTGAAGGCTAAGCAATAATTTGTGGAGGAGATGGGAAAAAAACAAACCGTTTAAATAGGGATACAGGCAGACCCATTGCAACAATGAGATGTACAAATTCTTATGGAGAAAAACAAACATTACAACTTTGGTGGGGGAGAGGGGGGAGGAGGATTCGATGGAGGGGCGGGGGAAGGATGGGAAGGGATGGGAGGGGGAAACAAAGGAGGAGGCTACAATGCTTGATAAGAAATGTACTCATTATCTTGCCCATGTAATTGTAACCCCTCTGTACAGCATTTTCACAATAAAAAAGGAAAAAAAATAAAAAATTAAAAAATATCGGTAGCTTTAGGTACTTCATGTCATCCACTGATCGCTATTGCTAGGGGAGTTATGGGCAGAACGTTATTGTGACATTTCACGGTTTTCCAGGAACCTGAATTCTACCTTTCAGTAAAAGTCTACTTACAATGGGTACTTTCGTAAAGGTCTTCAGAATGGATACTTTCGGAGTATTCAGAGTCTAAGTCTAGAATGCCTGTACTTTGGCAAAGGCCTCTCACTAGGGGTGTGTGTGTGTGTGTGTGTGTGTGTGTGTGTGTGTGTGTGTGTGTGTGTGTGTGTGTGTGTGTGTGTGTGTTGTGAGAGAGACAGACACAGCTGAGGATTGGGGTAAAATACTCCTTCCAATTAGCATTGAGTTTTGGTATCTATTGTTTGTCCCACCTCCCCAATTTTGAGATCCAAAGTTGCCCTACTTTTATCCTTTGATCTTCTTGATATTCAGATTCCTAAGGTCAGCTTATGAACTTCAACATTTGCTTCATGAAGGTGATGCCTTTCTTCTAAATTTTATGAAGCCCTATGCTCTCTTTAAATGCAGTTTGTGCTGTGTTAGTGGTTTTAGTTAGCCCAGACTGTGGTGGCTCAGGCTGTGCCTGTTAATTCTGAGATTAGTTTAGGCCAATATTAGATACTATACTTTCAGTATATCAGTGAAAGAAGTTCAGCATCTTTATTGAAACAATTTCCTGACTGTAAATACAAACAAAAACATGCAGTGATATAAATTTACAATCTGTTGTTTTTAGTTAATTGTGCACCACTGTAGAAAAAAATCTTTTTACTAACTAAAATGAGTATTTGTAATGGGAAAAAATCAAACGTTATAAATCTTAAAAATTGATCAAATGCTAAAAGAAAAGGAAAGACGCTAATCAGGAATGAAGTACAAATGTAAGTGTTTAATAAATAAATGAAATGTTTGAGATTCATATCCACATAGCAAATACAAAAGAAAATAAAGGGGAAAGTCACTGAGATCCTATCTTACACACCAGAATAGCTATCACCACTCAAATAAATAAACGGCTGGAGAGGTTGAAATAAATGAGGAACTATATTTGGTTTTGTGGCATTGTAAACTAGTGCAACCCATAGGGATATCTTAATGGAAGTTTACACACTACCAAAAAGACAGATATGTTGATGACCTTTACCGCAATTGGATACATATTGAAGGAATATAAATCAACATGAACATCCATGTTCATGGCAGCAATATTCATAGCAACCAAGCTGTGTAATCAACCTAGATGCACCAGAAAGAGGAAATGAAGAAAATGTGCTATTCATAGCTATAAACATGTTCTGGTATATGAGAAGTGAATGTTTCCACTGTATCATTGCTAAATATTTTGAATATATACCTAATCTTACTTTCACTAGGTTTTGTGGCATTGTGTTTTTGCTTTAATGAGGAATGTCCATATTGATTTTCAGACCAGTTGCAATAGGTTGAAGATATCCTATAATATGTGGATATTAGATCAAAATTTAAATATATCAATGAATACATAGAGGACCATCATATATAGTTTATAATTTGAAGCAATTTTAAGAAGAAAACATTTGGGAGAAAAGACAATGTTAGAAGCTTAACAAATACACAGACATGGAAAAATACAAAAAAATGTGCAACTAATTACTGTTAATAGTAAAACATTTTCCTCAAGTTTTAACAAAAATATTAAAATAATACTTAATAACATCAAATAAATATGCCATGATAGAAAATTTACCATAGACATATACTTCCACATAATTTATTTTATTTGATAACAAATGGATTAGAAGAAAGTGTAATTACATGTCTGAGGATGCTAACACTTTCAAGTGTCATTGACTGAATCCAGCAAAGGAAAGTAACAGAGAAGTAGAGAGTAAGAACAACCTGGGCTATGGATAAAGATACCCAGTAGAACTTTGTGAGGAAAGAATGTGCTCCATTTTCCTGATCAAAATAGAGCTAGGACAGCTAACTTTTGACAGAACACTTGTAATGTAGAGTAGTGGAGTTACTAATTTAGGTAGTAATTTATTACTTTTATTCCCTAATCTTATGATGTGATTCCCAAATGATGTGAGTGATCCTAGATTTTCTTTTTTTTTCCTTTTTTTTTTGGTCCCATCGTGGGGCCTGAACTCTGGGCCTGGGCACTGTCCCTCAGCTCTTCAACTCAAGCATAGTATTCTACCACTTGAACCACAGCACCACTTCCAGCTTTTTTCTTTTTGCTTATGTGGTGCTGAGGAATCGAACCCAGGGCCTGAGGCATGCAAGACAAGCGTTCTACCACTGAACCACCTTCCCAGCCTCCTGATCCTAGATTTTCTGAGCCCTTTTTTCACCCAAAGTTTCTAATTCCTCACCCTGCCAGTGGTTCTTCTGCTACTCTGATTTTCCTTTGTTTCTGAACTAAACGCCTGTAACCTTTTGGTTCATGAGAAAGAGCTGGAGAAATATGAGCATGGCTTAGAGTCTGAGCTAACATCCACTCCAGCTTGGAGGATCTGGTAAAGGACTTCCAACTGGGTCTCAGAATCAGCTATTAATTGGCCTCTTTGGAAATGAAAAAACTCACTCCCTCAGGCAGAATCTGTCATTCCTTGACTTTCTCTGAAGAAATTTGATTCTAGGGCACAATTAAGAGAATGAGCTTTTCCATTGTCAGAAGGAACAGGTTGAAAACTAAAAGTGGCCTCAGGTCCCAAAGGGCCAGTCAGAAGCCAAGAGATCACACTTTCCTCCTCATCAGGGACCTTCTGGTAGGAATAGAGTCTGAGCAAAATCTAAGATGGAGATAAACTGAGTCTGGGCCTAATGAGGACACAAAAGAATGACCCTCTCTTTGACTACAAGGAAGTTGTGTAGTGAGACATGACAACTTCCTTCATATAAGAAAATTCACTAGGTAAGTTATCTCACTGCCACTTTGCAGGATGTCAGTTTCCCCAAAGGAGAGGTTGTTAAATGCTGTGACTGCCAGTTTGCTCTCTAGGCTGTTGTCTCTCTCACCCCTTCTCATGTCAGGAATGCATTTCTTCTTTCAGGCACTCAACTACTTGTCCTGACTCCTAGGCAGGAATACTGTAGGCTATTCTTTGGCTAACCTCTTGCATTTGAGGTAGAATAGGCCCAGGCTCTGCTCATGCCAAGAGGTAGATGCAAGAGGTGAATATAAGCTCAGATTTGTACAGAGCAACAATCATATTGAAAAAATTAAATTAAATTAATAGTTGAGTAATTTAGGGTTTATAGCAACAAAATTTAGGTAATTATTAGTAATACATCTAGAATCATGGATTAGGAAGAGAACCGTGAAGTAGGTTCAGGATACAATGGAAAAGACACACTATAGCCATAACAGGAGATGAGAGTATGAAGGAACTATTGGAATAGGTCCATTTACTATCTTAGGTGTGACCTTGGATAGGAGGCTTTTAGAATAATATGTAAAAGAGAGGGTCTTGCTGGGCACTGGTGGCTCTCACATCTGTAATCCTAGCTACCCGGGAGGCTGAGATCTGAGTATTATGATTCAAAGCAAGCCCAGGCAGAAAAAGCCAGAAGTGGTGCTTTGGTTCAAGTGGTAGAGCACGAGCCTTGAGCTCAGGGACAATGCCTAGGCCCTGAGTGCAAGCTTTCGGATCAGCAAAACAACAAGAAACAATAATGATAAAAGAAATAAAAGAAGGACTTAAAGATATGCGATGGAATGATGATCATGTGTAAACGTTTAGAAAACATAAAAGGAGATAAAATTTGGAGCAAAATGATATCTATTTTTTACTAATCAAGGATGCAAAGCAAATGCCAAATTCCTCTTCTCAAAAACTTCCAAACTTGGGCTGGGAATATGATTCAGTGGTAGAGTGCTTGCCTTGCATGCGTGAGGCCGTGGGTTCAATTCTTCAGTGCCACATAAGCAGAAAAAGCCAGAAGTGCTGCTATGGCTCGAGTGGTAGAGAACTACCCTTGAATTGAAGAGGTGAGGGACAGTGCTCAGCCCCACAGTTCAGGCCCCTTGTCCAGCCTAAATAAAAACAAAAAAAAAAAAATAAAACAAAAGAAAAACCTTCCAAACTTATCTTTTCTCGTAATTGAAGAGAGGGTCCTTTTACAGAAATTCTCCTTATCTAGCTCAAGGTCATCAGAACTTCAGTAGACTTTTCCTGTTGAGAAGTAATGCACCTAACTCTACTGAACCTAATCATGGCTAGGAAAGGACATCGATATGTTTGTTGTATTTTTCCTTATAAATATATAATACTGTCAGGTATTATATAATATAATTATAATATAATATAATTTATTATGCATAATATATTATATAATAAATATTATAATATAGAATATATTATACATTGTATAGTATATTAAATATATTATAACATGTATTATGTATTAACAGACTTCCTAATTTTAGATGTAGGAACAGGCAACATATTGAAAGAAAAATGTTTGAATCTCTGAGTTATTTCTCTACCACAGGACAATACCAGGTTTCATTCTTATTACCCAAAGAGCAGCATAGGAAAGCAATGCCCATGGATGTGGTTCTCTGGATTTTGGAAATTGGGATCATATATATATATATATGAAATATCGTTTAATAATAGTGAATATGTAAAACTATAACAACAGATAAATAAGTGAACACCTATGTTCACACACTCCCAGTCACTTTCATGTATAAGAATTTCTTTTCTATGCTCCTATTCACCTACACAGAGAGTACATGAGTTGCCCTTGTATTGTCCTGGAAGTTCTTTATCAGAATACTGTAGCTTCATATCATTTGTTACCTAAGTAGCCAGATGTTATGTATTCAATAACAAAACTGTTACAGGCAAAAGTATCCACCCTGACACACAGAGGAACTTGGATTTCAGAAATGCCACAAATATGTGGGAGGTACAGCAGTATTTTTCAAAATTGAATAGATTACATATTTATTAGAAAGCTTGTAAGAAAAACCTTCAGTGTAGGATGATACACTTGAAGAAAACTACAGTTTAAATTACATATAGCTGGGTGCTGCAATAGACAATAAATAAGAATAAAAAAATTAAATTACATATGACATCAAATTACAAAGGTCCAGGGCATTTCCCTACTCTTGAGAACTAGAGTAATCCATATTAAAAATAAATAAATGAAAAGACGAATGTTTTATACCAAATTTCAAAACATACTATATGTTATACAAAGGAAATGAAATAAGCATGCATTTTACAGTCTAGTAACATCATATGGTATGAAGAATCTGATTAACTGATTCATAAAAATCAATTCAATGCAGTTAAATCATCCAATATCCCAACTGTCAACTTAGCAGAATACTTTCAATCTATGGTGTCTATTTTGCATATTATCCAGCTCTATCCATCCCATAATGGCAGAAGGCTCTTCCTGAGAAAGTCCAGAGAAAGTCCGTCTACTGTGAGTGCTGAATGTAAACCTGTTCTCATTCTCTTTTATTTGGGCATGTGATATACTGACTATCTGTTAACTTGCCAAAGGCACAATTTGGGCAGGTTTCCAGTAATGATATTTTAGCTCTCAGAAAAAAAGGGAAATTGAAGACAGAGGGAAAATCTACCAGATCCCTGAAAGATTTCTATCATTGTGCTAAACCTGTAGCTTTCTACTGACACTTGAACAAGCTACAGTAATTGAAACTCCAACCACATGTCCAAAAAGTGGCTTTCCAAATATTGGCCTATTTTCACTTTGGTAAATCAAGACACACTATTGTGGCCGCGTTTTACTTAAACTATCAGCTATGGTTGGCCCGAAGGATAGTTGAACTTACTAATTTCTTAAATATTAGGTCATCACACAATCACTTCATAGCCCTTAAACATTAAAAATACCTACCTATATGAGTCTGCATTACATACTTATTACTGTTTTTCTTCATTTGTCATGTTTCACATGTTGGTGTATCCCAGGTCTTAGCTCTATAATATTCCTTCTCATGGTTGTTACCATTGAGTACAGTGATTATTTCTGTATTTTTTCTCCAGCTCTGTTTTCTTTAATTCAAGTCCTTAATAGCATCCTGTCTACTGACAACTCCTAACTACTGATTTTAGCAAACTCAAAGTGTGCTTTGATCTCTATCTACAAACCAATCCCTCATTACTATTTGATTAAGTGATAACTCTTCCAGCTGTCTTCTCAAAATACCTTGGAGTCATTTCAGACTTACATACTGTTTCACACCTCATATTTAATCTATGACCAGGTTTCAACAAATTAGGAACCATATATATATATATGCACTTATATACCATATATATATATATATATATGTATATATATATATATATATATATATATATATATATGGTATATGAGTGCTAGAACTATGACTAAAATTTGGGGCCTAGGGACTTTTATTTTTTTATTTTTATTTTTTTGGGGGGGCCCGGTCTTGGGGCCTGAACTCTGGGCATGGGTTCTGTCCCTCAGCTCTTCAGCTCAAGGATAGTGCTCTACCACTTGAGCCACAGCACCACTTTCAACTTTTTTCTTTTTGCTTATGTGGTACTGAGGAATTGAACCCAGGACCTCATGCATTCAAGGCAAGCGTTCTAACACTGAGCCACCTTCCCAGCCCCTTTTTTTTCTTTTTGGCTCAGTCTTTATTTGGTATAAAGATCACCTACAATGTCATTACCCACACCCTTTTAATTTAAAAATATGTATATTCTGTAGCAATGTTATTGTCATTATAACCATAATTAGGAAGAAAATGTGGGTTCATCTGCTCCACACATCTTGAAAGGTAATAAAGGTGAAACTTACAGAATATCCTCAGATATGCCTGGTGGAAACCTGGATTTGAATTATGGGTCTACAGCTGATCCATATTAGGTACTTGGGAAATTTGTTTGGTTTTGTTGCCTACTTCTGTTTTTAATAAAATGCTTAATTCATTTCCTAACTGGAAGAACTGTCATGAGCACTAAAATTACCCTAATGCAGGTGCAGTGCTTGGAATGGGGTCTGCACATTGTGTAGTAGGTCCCAAAGAGGTCAGCTTCCATCAACATTGTCACAGCATCCGTCCTGAAGGCCTTAAGAAATATATACACAACTGATGTTTATATCTGTGAAAACTTATCTTTACAACAAAAGGTCTTTTCTTCATATGAAACAATTAAAGTAATGTTGGGGCTGTCCTATGACTTTTAGCCTGAAGGAGTTTTGCCTAAATTTTATTCTTACTCTATTAGTGGTAGCAGTAGCATTCTTTAGTCCTACCCTTCATTTTTCTAGTTCTGTGTTCCATTTGTAATACTATTGTAACTTAGTTTATAATCTTTGTTATTAGAATAAATAAACTACAACTGCTGAAGTTTTAAATAAGTAGACAATTTTAGGTGTGCATTACATTTTATGTGCTTAATACTTTCCTGAAATTATTCCTTTTAGGTTATATATCCCTAACAAAATATTTTTTTAAGATTTCTTATATGATTTATAGATTTATTATATGATTCTTATATGATTTCTTAGAGATCCATAAATAAAACATCTCAGAACAAGAAAAAAGTAGGTAAGAAGTCATAAAAATACTATCATGGTGTCTTAATGGCTAAGTGTAAAGAATATGTAACAAAACAGTTGGAAGGTTCATTTGCTCTTTTTTCTATTCTCTCACCCTTCATTGTAGAAACTTTCTCACTATGAAGTGCCAAGTCGTCTGGACTTTTCAAGCCTCGTCTCAGTGACAGAAGTGATGGGATTAGGACATGTGCTCCTATGACTGGCTTTTAGGAAGTTCACAATAAAGCAATACCAGTACATATAAAGAAACTTTTGTGAGTGATGTATATTGACTTCCTCAATTGCCAAAATTAAATTTATATGTCTAAACATCAAATTACTTACATTATAATATATGCAGTTCAACTGGCATTACTATCACTTCCATAAATCAAATGCTAACTAAAAGCTCTATATCAAAAACCAACATCTAAGGCAGTGTTGGAAATACAAGAAGAAACACAATAAATCTAATGGAGTGAGATCTTTAACACTGGCAATGAGCAATGATAGCTGAATTTTTAACCAAGCATGGAAAGTTCAGGTGTCCACTAATGATGTGATTAGAGTTGCAGAGTTGACCTTGGTATTAAGATTAGAGGTAAAATTCAAAGACAGCTAAGGTTGCTGCAGTATTGTAGCTCTATACAGTGTGACCCTCCCTGGTAATGGTAAAGCACAGAGGAGAAGCTAAGTCAGTAAAATGTATAGGAAGGATTTTCCACTGAGAATAATTGCAGGGGGTGATCATCACTCTTGCATTGAAAATGTACAGCCCATCATTCTACTTTAAACTCTAGAGTATTTCTGATCTAAAGACAATTACAACACACCAATGTGCTGTGAGTGCTGAGCAGTTTAGGTGTGTATTACTGTAATATATGTAAAATCTTTAGAGGTATGGAGTGGCCTGACCCTCAAACCTCATTCTGTGTTGTTAAGTTTCATGGAGAAATGTTCATAATTATGCAATTCACACTCATCTAAGTCTGAATCAGGCAACTGAGATAAGACATTTCGGTCATCACTCCAGTGACAAGGTTTGTGATCTATGAAATAAATAACATTATTTCAAAATGTATATGTGTTTCTGAAAATTTATGCAATACCAAATACCAAATGTACAAAAGGGACAATTGTCCATCTCTTATATTATCAGAAGTAAAGATAAACCTGAATTATACCTTCTTGTTAGAGGGTCACAGAATGACTGCTGATGTTTGGTTTCTTTCCAGGTGCTCCTATACATTTGTGAATCTTCTCTGAGGCAGAGTTTTCCATAGTTTATTTTGAGGTGTTCAAAATATCAGTACTGTCACTAACCACAACCATGGAACAGCAAAGATGATGGGATACCTGGCCAAAGAACTGAGAAATCACAGGAAGTGATAGGAAAGAAGACACCATAGGACCCAAAGACTCATTGCCAGCTTCTGGATCCCCAAATCCTGTTTAAACTGTTTTATATTCATTCTACTACAGGGGTGGGGTAATGAGTGGCTACAGGTATGTCCACAAACTGAGGCATCACTCTAGTTTGTGGTTACAACTATTAACTGAGGTATTGTTTGTATACATAGTGATAATTGAATCCCTTATTTTTAAGGAGCAGAAGGGAGTAATAGTCATTACAACCATAGCACAGACATCCATCTTGTCTCCAAAGTCTTAAACTTCTAGTGTCCAACAGCTCTAAGTTAAATACTTTTGAGGTAATAACCCATACCCCTGTTTTCCCTTAACTGGTTGACCTTTCCAGAGCACAGCTCTCAGACTTTTGATTGCCTTTTGAGATGGATTCCCAATATATCCCTTTCCAGGTATAACAGTTTGACTCTAGAATCCCTCACAAGTACTATTACAGATGGGTTATTTTGAAAGGGATATTTTTTTCTAGGGTAGGTTCACGTTTTTAAATTTTATTTTATTTAAATGTACTGTACAGAGTGGTTACAGTTACATGAGTAAGGTATATTCCTTGATGAATATTGTTACCCACTCCATTGTTGTTCTCCTATCCTTTCCCACCCCAAGCCTACCCCCTCACCCCAAAGTTGTAAGGTTCATTGCCAGTATATTGTCTTATGAATATCATTGTTGCAATGGGTCACTTCTTTCATCATTATGTTATTTCCTTTTCCTTCTCCAAATCAGATAATGTATATACAAGATGGAAGGTACCAGAATCAAGACAGAGATGTCCAGGGATAAATCAAAGACAAATGAAATAAAATAAGATCTAGTTACCCTTCTTTACCGACATCAAGGTTAATATCTGAAAAAAAAAGTAATTGTTGTTTCCATGTCTTGGAGTTCATTTCAATTAACATCAATTTGTATGGTCAAATGTACATAGCTCTGGAGCCACCAATCCCACTCATGGGCATTTGTTGAAATTATCTCTAGATAGCTAATGGATGAAAAATGGAATTGAAAATAGCAAAGGAAAACAAATCAACATTCAGGTATTATGATTTTATAATTCTAATATGAAAGAACTGAAGCTTTTGTTTAATGAAGAAGAAAGATTAGCCTGTAATTTCAATGCAAGGCATCAGTTGTAATGAGTCTAAAGTCTTTTCCTCAAAGATATCCAAGAGTAATATACTCATCCTCTAAAGAGTAAATAAGTAATTATTTCAATTAGCTTTGCTTAATATTAATTTATGTGTAGAAAATAAGTTAAAATATCTTCTATTGGGCTGGGAAGGTGGCTCAGTGGTAGTGTTTGCATGCAAGAGGCCCTGGGTTCGATTCTTCAGTACCACATAAGCAAAAAGAAAAAAGCTGTGGATCAAGTGGTAGAGCACTAAACTTGAGCTGAAGAGCTGAAGGACAGCACCCAGGCACAGAGTTCATGCCCCACGACCAGACTCCCAAAAATAAAACACTAAAACTACCAGCACAAGTATGTTTTTTGCAGCATTATTACCATTTCTAAGATATGTAACCAGTCCAGATGCCCCTCAATAGATGAATGGATCAGGAAAATGTTTTATATATATACACAATGGAATTTCATGCTTCTATGAGAAAGAATGATATAACCCCTTTCTTAAGAAAATGGAAAGACTTGGGAAAAAATCATTATGTGAAGGAAGCCAGACTCAAAGAACATAGGCTCTATTGTTTCCCTCATTTTTATTAATTAATATATGCTTATGATAGACCAGGCAGATAGGTTCATTTTTTACACTCCTAATATTCGCTCTGTGTGTGTGTGTGTGTGTGTGTGTGTGTGTGTGTGTGTGTGTGCAGTAATGAAACTGACTCAGAGCCTCAAAATCTTGCTTGTTTTTTTTTCACTCATGACTGACTGAATCTGTACTATTTTAACCAAGGTTTCACTCTGTGTTTGATTGAACAATTGCACATAAATTTCTCGTGGATTGCTACCCCAGCCATCTGTGAACCATGGTCTTCCAATCTCAGCCTCATGAGATGAGATAATGGCATCTAGCTCTATTGCCAAGTGTCATTTCTTCGTTTTGTTTTGTTTTATTTTTGTTGTTTTTGTGCATCCAAAATCTGTATGGAAAACAAATCATTTATATTCAGGACTATTCACATAAAATGTGTGTTGTTTAAAGATTACCTTAATAATGTAATCCTTTTGCATCCACATTATGTGATTTGATTTTTTGAACTCTATTGTTGCAGTCAAGTCACTTATATATAATTTGAATCTTCTTGTCTTGGTTTTATAGGGTGTTAGGTGTTTAAAAACAGAATTTATCAAGGTTTAACTCTACACTACTGAAGCAGGACCTTTATTATTACTCAATGTCCTGTAAATAATAAGTTTATCACTACTTGAGGCACCATATGAGCACAAATAGTTTCTTATAATACCTACACATATTTTAGACCTCAATGCCATGCAATGCACACTTCTGCCAAATATGCAAGCGCATCCTTTGTGATTCTCCATGAATTTTCACTGTTCTTCTCTCTAATCTCCAGTGCTAAGTCCTGTGATGGTCATGTTGATTTTCTCCCCTGTTACATTCATCATTGCATCTTGGGAACTACTGGTATGCATTACTGTACTTCTCTCCATTCTCCTTGTGCTTTGACTTGTACCCCTCTCAACTCGAAGGGCCAGAAACTGGGGATATTTGCTTTACTCTTTATCTAAGGCATCTATCTTTACTTTCTAGAAATACATTCATTGAATTCCTTCTGTAAAGTCTAATGTCTTGAAAATTATTACTTCATTTTCATGGCTTTGTTATTTGGCATAAGGGAAGAACATAGATCAGTACTGTAACTTAGGTAAAAGATTATTGCAATCATGCTTCAATAGATATTGTTCATTGGATAATGTTTACTTCAAGATCTGCCTGCCTACTTCCTTTTCACTGTTTTGTTTATTTTTCAATGTAGTCTTTTCTTCTGGAAAATATTTATGGGCCTAGTGAAGATCTATTCTTACTGTAACTATTCATTAATTTTATTCCAACCTCATTTCACAGATCCCTCTGAGTTTCTTCAGGGTCTGTATAGTGCTTCACTTTTTTAGATATGTTTTAAAATCGATGCATCCAATGATGAAGACACATTCCGTAAGTCACCATTTTGATGACTGAAATGAAACCATGCTGCAATCTCACTATATGGCAATTTTCTGGTTTTAAATACTTTTAGATTAAATTGATGGTGGACAACAAATATTCTGTGAACAATTTTATATTTTCCTAATTATTTTAGTATACTTCCCAATATTATATAAAGTTAAAACACTATCACTTACTTAGTTTTAGGATTTCTAAAATGGTCAGAGTAAAAGTTCTATTCATTCACAATTTTAAGATAATAGAGTGTCCATTATGACCAAGTGAGATATTTTAAAATATTTGTTTGTAGTCCTTAAAGGTTGTGCTGGGGAATCCAGTCCAGTGCTTCATATTTGTTAGTCTACTCTGGGCCTCTGAGCTTGATGTGACCTGTGGTTTTATTTTCACTCAACAGAAATAAAGAAAAATTTCACTAGGAAGGAATTATTACTTGCTTACTTTCTCCAATATATCTCGCATACGTAAAAGTAATATAATTCTACACTGACTGAAAATGGTGTTCCTATTAGAGTAATTGCTTGTTTTTGTAGCCCCACTCTTCACTAAGTCTTGTCCCTTTCCTATCTCCCCTTCCCATAAAACTTGGCTAGATCCACTGGAAACCTACTTCCAGTCAGCCTCGTCCTTAAAAAGCCCAACCTTAACTAACCTACCCCCTGGTAGTTCTGCTATAAACTTTCAAAGGCCTGACTGCAACCAGAATCCTTCCTGAAAGTCCTCCGCTGCTACGGGGAAAGCCTTCTTCCACTCCACCCCTTCCTGGAATCCCTGCTCTGCACCACCAGAAACCAGGCCACATCCATATCTTCTCCTATGATCCGCCTTGCTGCACCAAGAACCTAGCCTACATTGGGCTCCTCCCTCTAATCCTAACTTCACCACCAGATACCCTGTCCCTAACTACTCTATTCCCTCATATTCCCATTGCTCCCATATTCTATTACCTCCAAGCTCCTCCTGTCCCTTTCATACCCCACTCCCAACCAAACTTCTCCCTCGACCCCTCCTGGTTTCATCAGAATCTCCATCCATAACTAGTCTAAGTGGCCTAACGTTTCAAACCCAGCCCTCAACCTACCTCTTCCCACAATTCTCTTCATGCTACACCAAAAACCCTCCACGTCTCTATAACTGCCCTTATAGCCCCGCCTTAGTTGAACAGAAGCTTCTCACACAGCCTATCTCCTGCTTGGAAAGCCAACCCTGCTCCACCACAGGCTTCTCTACCTCCCATATTTATTCTCTCAATGGCTGCATTGTTCCCGTGATGAATCCTCCCCTTACTGGCTCCTCCCACAAATCCACACCCTACTCATCCCTGACCATAATTACTCTACACCTTTGTAGACCTTCCACTCCTTCTCAAAGTCCCTCTTCCAATTAACCCCATGGCTCCAAGCCCTGACCTGCTCTAGAAAACCCCCACTAGACAACCCTCACCACACTATCCTATATCTCGACACCCACATTGCTCCACTGCAAACCACTGTATCTGTTGGCCTCCCTCTGGAAGCCTCACCAGGCTCAAATGTAAATCCCTGTCTCTTCATAGTCTCTTTTTGACGGTTGCCTTGCCCCACTGGAAACACTGTCCAAAGTCTAATGTCCTGACTTGCAACACTGAAATCCCCACCCAACCTTACTCCTCTTTTCAAACTGGTGACTGGCTACACCAGAAACCCTGTCCTAACTAATCTATTGCACTGGATACTATCCCTGCTCTCACAAAGCTCTGGTCCTGAAAAATTCCTCCATACATTGTTACTACATTCTGCTCTGCCAGAAACCCCACATCCACCCTAACACACTTCCCAAAGGCCTGCCATTCTCCACCAGAAACCTCGCCCCTTACTAGCCCACTTCTTCCTAGCACCACTCTGCCCTCTCACAGACCTTGAAAAGCCTCTCCCTCATAGCTCCGCATTTCTGCACCAGAATCCCCACCTTTTGTCAGACTCTTGCCTTCATTATCTTCCCCGCTTTATGGGAAACCTCACCCTTCATATCCCACCAGGGCTCACACCGCTACACAACAACCCCTCCTCTATGTAACCTCCTCCTCTGGAGCCTTGTTCTTCCTTTTCAAAGCTCTGCCCCAAACAGCCTCTTCCCCAGTGACCCTGCCTTCTTCCACTGAAAACCCATCGAACTGCCAGTCTCCATCCTAAAGTCCCACCTATTCCACAAGAGATCCTGCTCCTAACAAGTCTAGTCTTTCTTGTCTCCTCCCTGCTGTCTCAAAGCCCTACACAGACTGGCTTTCACCCTCAAAGCCCCAACCTGCTTTACCACAGAGGCTGTGCCTATACCAACTCCTCCCTTGAACTAGACAGGGCTCCACCAGAAACGCCACACCACCTCATCCTTGAAGTTCCCACCTAGGAACTTTTATTACAAATGTGATTTTATAATGGTCACAGAATTCATACTAGTCAATATGATAAGAAAGCAGTATTGACAAAAGACAACAAAAGTTAGATAGCTATTAGATGCTTTAGTCTAGTTTGGGGTTCTGTTAACAGGCAGATTCACATTGTGTGAATATGTGTGAAGATTATTCCTCTAACTGGAAAGCATACTTTGAAGTATCAGTAAGGTTTCATGAGCGATCATTTTATTTCTAGAATTTTCATCCACATTTGTATCCATTAACTTAAAAATATAAGTTATTTTAAATCCTCTGGTTTGGTTGAGGAAAGAGTATTAAGATGTAAAAAGATGACTTTCAAATCATCTCTCTAATGAATAATTTTGGACTTGCTTACTTTACTATGTACCAGAGTTTTTAGTAACAGAAATTCTCTACCAGAATCCCCTTTGAATTTTCTCCTTCCACTAAAGTGCCCTTTGGAAAAGACTGAAGTGAGATTATACAGGTAGAATGCCAGAAATAAAAACGTATTTGAGATCATAACAAAATCATGATGAAGACCCTACCCAATGTGGTTTAAATTTTCTAATGAAAGGAACCTAAGCATATTTAACTGCAGACTTTCTGAAGACTAGAAGACAAAAATATAAGAAATGCCCTCCTATACCACGGTTCTGAAAACAAAACAAAACCAAGGAAAGACAACATAATGAGACAGAAGGGAATGAGGAACTTGTACATGTGATATAGAATGTAAAAATACACTGAATCAGGTAAAAATAATTTTGGACACAATGCCTGGTTGTTCAATATATTTCATTGTATATATTGTTCTTTGATAACCTGTGACTTAATACAGGTCTCAGCAGGGATCTGCCAAGGTAATTGTGTAGTTAGCTAATTTCATCATTGCAAGATCATCAGGATGATAAACTCCCACACACATCAACACACCTGCAACAGCACTAGACATACATTTCTATTGGTCCAACAGTGTAAGGCAGACCTGTATTTAACCCAAGCTTTGTATGTGGTATGCTACGGTTTTTTTCAGGCTTGATACAAAATGTCTCTGCCCAGAATTTATAGCTAAAATGATTTAGGGTCATTGTTAACATCTAACGCATGCTGAGGTTTTTATTTATACCTCTCCTTTTCCCTTTCTCTCTTCCTTCCTTTTTTCTTCCTCCCTATCTTTCTTTTTCTTTTTCTTCTTTCTTTCTTTCTTTCTTTCTTTCTTTCTTTCTTTCTTTCTTTCTTTCTTTCTTTCTTTCTTTCTTTCTTTCTTTCTTTCTTTCTTTCTTTCTTTCTTTCTTTCTTTCTTTCTTCCCTTTTCTTTCCTCTTTTAGGAAATAAGTATGAATTTTGATATTTTGTTTGCTGAACAAGTATTCTACCATTAGAATAATCCTTTTTCGATTTATTTACTTTGCTCATAGGTTATCCATTTTGCTGAGGGCCGATCACAGGCTAAGTTCCTCACCTCTGTCTGCCAAGTAGCGGGGATCACAAATGCATTCCAACATGCGAACCTTTAGGATGATATGAGACTCTTATTATTTTACTTGCACACTGATTCTGATCTGTGATCCTCTCAAATTCTACCTCTTCAATTAGTGATGTGAGTTCCAGTAGCCTACCCTCAGTATAGATCATCTAAATGAATTATTGAAGGCAATTTCACTTTAATCTCTTTTTTTGCCAGTCCAGGGGCTGTTATAGTTTTATTTCTAGACAAATTTTGTGTATATATGCACATTAGCTTTAAAATATTACTTTTCCCCCTTTTTTCCTTTTTAATTTTCTTGGTCAAGGGGCTTGAATTCTGGGTCTGGTCGCTGTCCCTGGCTCTTCAGATCAAGACTAGCATGTTACCACTTGAGCAACAGTGCTACTTCTGGTTTTCTGGTGGTTAATTTGAAGTAAGAGTGTCATGGATTTCCTGCCAGGACTAGCTTTGAACTACTATCCTCAGATCTCAGCTCCTGCGTAGCTAGGATTACAGGCATGAGCCACTGGAACCCAGCTAAAAATGTTACTTATTTTAAGTTCTGTGATTTAGTTGAGGGAGTAACATAAGTGTGTAGAAAGGTAACTTTCAAGTTACTTCTCTAATTTCAGAGTTTCATTTTCATATTTATTGCAGTTAGTAATAACAGAAACTCCCAAAGTAACAGAATAATCCTTCATTTTCTCCTTCCTACCGGTACTATTGGAAGAGAATGAGTGAGATCTTAGACAATATGTACTTGAAATTATAAAAAAATTATATTGATGATACATAAAAAGCCAGATAACACAACGTACTTTGCATTTTCTAAAGAAAGGAATGTCATGAAAGTATATTTATTGGCAGGCTTTTCACCTGTAAAACAAAGAAAAAATAATATCATAAAAAAGCTGAAGGGGATCAGCAACCATGTAAGTGTGATATAGCATTGGAGACTTTAAGAGATGAACTGGTTCATGTAAAGTAATATTTTGGAAAAGTTATATGTTCACTAAATTTATTCATTATAAATTTTTTTATTTTTATTTACCTGTCACTTAATATATAAATGCATACATGTGTGTGCAAAATATGTATATATATATATATATATATACATATATATATATACATATATATATATATATATATCAGCAGTATCTATCCAGTGAACTGTATAGTTATGCATGTTTAGGTAATTTCATCATGTGAAAATGATGGACTTCCATAAACCTTAACAACCCTGCAAGACCACTGCACATGCAAACTTAAGTGTTCACCATTGTAAGCTAGACCTGTGTTTTACCAAAGCTTTATATATATGGTGTTATTTTTTCATTTAGTCTTGACAAAAATGTGTGTGCTCCTAGAAATAAATGATGGCATTTATAACTACAGTAATTTAGTGTAAATCTTTACATTGAACACATGCTCAGTATGAGTTGTTCTTTCTTTCCTTGTCTTATTTTATCTTTAGGAAGTTGATTTGAGTTTTGATGTTGTGTTTGCCAGATAAGTATTCCACCACTGGAGTCACTCCACCAATCCTTTCTAGTTTAAGTTACTTTACTCATAGAGTAGCAATTTTTGCATCCAGCCGCAAAAGCAGGGATCATGATTGCATTCCAATATCCCTACCTAGTAGGTTGATATGGGTGATACTTTGCTTCCTAGACTGATTCAGAACTGTGATCCTCTCAAATTCTACCACTTTATTTAATTGTGTGAGCTCCAGTTCTCCCTACTTCTAGAAGATAGGAGAGGCATAAATGATTACAGGTAATTTGAGTGAATCATTGACTAATATAAGTGATTTGATATTAAAGTGTAGGGTAAGATTGAAAGTATAATCGCAGTAGTCAGATATTTTGCTAAGTAATTTTGTTTCACATTAATAACACAACTTGACCAGAATTAAGGATTTACTTTTGTTGTCTGTCAACTTGTATGTCATTTGGTAAAATAAACTTCATGTCTTCCATGAGGGATAAAGAACTTTGAATGGTCTGATGTTCTGGTTCACATCTATAATCATGGTTAGCAATCAGAAATAAATAGATCACAATTTGACATAGCCTAACCAAAAATTTAAGAAGTCCCAATCTCAACAAACTACTGGATCATGTTGAATCAAGCCATTAATCTCAGTACCACAAGAAGCTAAGTCTCTGCCTTGTAACTGTGTCACTTGAGTTACTGGGACTCTTGGAGGCAGTCACCTCTACAGATGCAGAATGTGGGCTGAGATTTAGCAAGAGGAGGGAGGAGTCTGCCCCACCTGCCCAGGGTGGACCTCACAGAATGCAGTGAGCATGCTTGCTTTCCTCCTCCAAACGGCTTGAGATGTCATGTGCTGAGTGTTCGTTATTTGATTTCAGTGACCTGTGGTAGAAGTATAAGGAAACATTAATATGCCAATTGAGCTGCTCTCCCAGCCTGTGAGTTCAACTCAGCAAGTATTCATTATTTGTGAGTTGAGAATACTGAGGTAGGGGAGAGACGGAGGGTGAGTGAAAGAGAGCAGAGAGAGAGAGAGAGAGAGAGAGAGAGAGAGAGCTGGGCGCCGGTGGATCACACCTGTAATCCTAGCTACTCAGTAGGCTGAGATTTGAGGATTGTAGTTCAAAGCCAGCCTGGGCGGGAAAGTCCATGAAACCCTTATCTCCAATAAACCACTCAAAAACCAGAAGTGGCGCTGTGGCTCAAGCGGTAGAGCACTCGACTTGAGCTCAAGAGCTGAGGGACAGTGCCCAAACCCAGAGTTCAAACCCTACAAACAACCAAAAAAAAAAAAAAGAGAGAGGGTAGGGAAAAAAGGAAGGAAGGAAGGAAGGAGGAAGGAAGGAAGGAAGGAAGGAAGAAAGAAAGAAAGAAAAAAGAAAGAAAGAATAAAAAAAGAAAAAAGAAAGAAAGAAAAAACAAAGAGAAAGATAGAAAGAAAGAAAATTATTGAGAATGAATTTTTCGGAGTCAGGAATCACATGGCAGAGGTACTACCTGTATTTTGTATTAAGTCTGCCCCAGGCTATGCAAACCCTTTGCAGACACCTTCCCACTTCTTGACTAAGTTTCTACCCTTTAAGTGTTACCTAGGTATTTGGCACCTCTCCCTCCTGCTAAGTCACAACCCGCGCAGCCTCTGGTAACACTTTCCATCTAACCAGAGGTGCGTCCCAGGCCTTAAAGTAACATCTATATCCAGTGTGGCCAGAATTTTCCCCGACCTGGCCACACCTCATCCGGTTCTTCACCTAGATATGTCCTCGCCCGAGGATGTTTCGCCCCATTTTTTGTACATGCCTTTCTACCATGTATAGCATGGGCAGCAGTTCAGTAAGTAAACTAGTAAACCTGACTGAATACCATGTGGTGTTCTTTCATTGACTAGTTAATGAAACTCGCCTAACTAATATACTTCACACTTAAGCGTTTCTAGTTATGAATCCATGGATACTTTTGTGACACATGTGAGTTCAGTATCTACAAAACATATGTACTGAATCATCATTTAACAATATAATTCTGCCTGGAATCTTTAATAGCACCTTAACTAATCATAAAGTCTATTTTGTTTGCTTTCCTTTGTTTTGTTTGTTTTTTGTTTAAAGTAATAAAAGAGTTGGTGGGACAATCTGAAAGGATCTCTGGCTTCATATTTTCTCATCACCCTGGACTACAACCTGTGTGCTACCAGCTCAGATTATGGGACTTTGAAATTCTGGAAAGAAGATGCACATCATAAGTACCCATGGCTTTGGGATTTCTGATTCTTTTTAAAAATGTAATTGTTACTAAGGTGTGTACAGTGAGGTTACCATTTCACAAGAAATTCAGACATTTAAATGTTTATTTATTTTTTTTGTCATTTGTGGGGCTTGAATTCAGGGCCTGGGCACTGTCCCTGAGACTCTGTGCTCAAGTCAGTTATCACTCTACCAATTGAGCCACAGAGCCACTTCTGGCCTTTGAGTTGTTAATTAGAGATAAGAGTCTTATGGGGACTTTTATTCCTGGGCTGGCTTTGAACTGTGATCCTTAGTTCTCAGTCTCATTAGTAGCTGGGATTACAGGTATGAGTCACTGGCACCTGGCTTGAAATTGTCTTTTTTTTGTGTGTGTGAAAATACCGTAGAGAGGGGTTAAAATTATATGGGCAAGGTAATGAGCACATTTCTTATCAAGCATTGTTGCCCCCTGCTTTGTTTATCCTTCCCATCCCTTCTTATCTTACCCACACACACCTCTCCACCCCTCCACCCCACACTCCCCCCCACCAGGCAAGTTGTAAAGTTCGTTTTCCGACATAACATCTTGTACATCTCATTGTTGCAATGGGTCCAACTGTATCCCTACTTAAGCAATTTGTTTTTTCCCTTCCCCTCCACAAATTATACCAACATCAAATACAGGGGTTATAAAGTGGGAGAAGGACATACAAAGAAACAAAGAAATAATCTCATAAATATGTTAGAAACAATCGCATGAAAGAAAAAAAAACATTTGAATCCTTATCTTGGGGTTCATTTCACCTAACTTCAGCTTATCTGACCCTTTCTGCTAGTCTCAGACATATACTAGTTATTGAAAATAATGGAAAACTTGGGACCTGTTTATTTGGGCCTCGCTTACTTCACTTAATATAATTTTTTTCCAAGGCTTTCGGTTTCCTAACAAATGGGGCAATATTATTCTTTCTGATGGAGGCAGAGAATTCCATTATGTATATAGACCATACTTTCTTGATCCATTCATCTACTGAGGGGTATCTGGGTTGGTTCAATATCTTAACTAGGGAAAATAATGTTTCAATAAACATAGTTGTGCTGGTAACATTAGTATTGTCTTGTTTGTGATCATTAGGGTAAATGCCCAAATGTGGGATTGCTGGGTGATAGGGGAACTCTATGTGGAGTCTTTCGAGGAACATCCATCCATACTGCTTTTCAAAGTTTTTGAACAAGTTTACACTCCCACCAACAATGCAGTAAGGTTCCGTTTTTACAACATCCTCTACAGCATCTATTGTTATTAGAGTTCTTGATTATAGCCATTCTAACTAGGGTGAGGTGGTTGTTGATTTGATGATGTTTTGATTTGCATTTCTCATATGGGCAGGGAGGTTGAGCATTTCTTCATGTGTCTATTCGCAATCGTTCTTTCCTCTTCGGAGAAGTTTCTCTTTAAGTCTTAGGCCACTTATTTATTGGGTAGTTGTTTCTTTGAGGATTTGTTTTTGGGGGATTAATTTTTTGGGTTCCAGGTATATTTTAGATATGAGACACTTGTCCTTTGTATGGCTAGTGAAGATCTTCTCCCAGTATGTGGGCTTTCTATTGATCTTGCTAGCTCTGTCCTTTGCCTTTCTGAAGCTCTGCAATTTCATGCAATCCAATTTCTCCAACCATTCTTTGATTTATCGTGTTTCTGGGTCTCTTTTACAAAAATATTGCCCTGTGGCCAGGTGACCTAGGGTTTCTCTTATTCATGGACTCCACTCCCAAATTACGCAAGCTGATTCAATACTTTGGCTAAGTGGCAGGGTATAAAATTAACCCTCAAAACTCAATGGCTTTTCTGTATGCCAACAATTAGAAAAACGTGGCTGTAATCAGGAAAGCAACTCCATTCGTAATAGACCCATAAATAATAAAATACCTAGGAATTAACTTAACCAAAGAAGTGAAGGACCTCTATGATGAAAGCTTTAAAAAACATGAAAAAGGAAATCAAAACAGAACTTAGAAAGTGGAAAAACCTCCTATGCTCCAAGATTGGAAGGATCAATATCGTGAAAATGGCAATACTTCCCAAGGCTATCTACAAATTCAATGTGATACCTATCAATATTCCAACCTCATTCTTCAAGGAAATAGAAGAAGCAATCCAAAAAATTATATGGAACAATAAAAGACCCCAATAGCAAAAACAATCCTTTGCAGAATAAACAGTGCTGGAGGAATATCAACACCAAATTTCAAACGCTACTAAAAAGCCATAGTAATCAAAATAGCTTGGTACTGCAACAAGAAGTTTCCTCAGGAACAATGGAATAGAAATGAAATCCCAGAAATGAACCTACAGGCATATAGCCATCGAATCTTCGATAAGGGAGCTAAAAACATAGAATGGAAGAAAGACCCCCTCTTTAGTTAATGGTGCTGGCAAAATTGGTTAATCACTTGTAGAAAACTAAAGCTAGATCCTTATATATCACCCGGCACCACAGTCAACTCCAAATAGATCAAAGACCTCGGAATCAAAGCACTCAAATAGTCATTTTTAATACGATGAACTGCTTAGTGCCTCTGGCTCACATATATAGTCCTAGCTATAGTTAGGATTACAGGTATGAGAAACAAACACTAGGCTTGTGTTGTTCATGATGGTTTCTATTGGCTTCTTTTAATATTGTTTGTTTCTTATACTACAAAGCTCTTATTTTTATTTTCACCTAGGTGGGGGAGATAGGTGATAGTATTGAACCTTCTTTGGTTGAGATGGAGCCATGTGGAAGTTCTTGCCTAGAATGGCATGGAATTGAAATCCTCCTGCTCTCAGCTCCCCATGGACCTGGGATGATAGACATATTCCATCACGCAGTGCCAGAGGTTGGGGAGCATTGCAGGTAAAACTACACTGAAATGATGTCCCACATAGGTAGCTTTACAGGCATGTGCCTTCAAAACATTGTTGTTGTATTCCGTTTCTGAATTAGTGTTTGTATATACTTAGAGATACAATGATAACACACTACATGTTTAAGATATAGAATAGTCAATATAATTAGCACGTTTATCTCCTAAAACATTAAAGCTAATGTATTTTGGTAACCTCCTGACTCTGCTAGTTATTTTTTTGAATGTACAATAAACATGAATACATTGATAATGTGCACTAGGAGATTGGAAGTTGATAGAGATAGACAAGTTAGACTATGTGTAGTAAATATATATTTATGTATTGCTGCTCTGAGGAACATTATCATTTATTCACCATGACAATACCACCATATATTCACCATGGCAATAATTTTCCTGCAGTGTAACGTTTTCCATTTCATAATCTGCCATCTTTCATGTTTTTTTACATTTTCCTTATAAGTGTGAATGTTTTCCTGTTTCTTATAATGTTTTGAAATTATTAAGATGGAATTTAAAAATTTGTAGAGTCTACTGAAATTATCTCATTTTGTTTGGTTTTGTGATGCTAAATCATTAAGACCAAGGTTTCCTGAAAGTTACGTTAGCAGACTATATCACTAAATTGTATTCTAATTACTTCTTATTATTGTATTTTGATATAAGGTTTTACTGTTGTTGTTTTATGATATAGAGTGTTGTGAAGGTGGACTAAAAGTTGCAACCCCACTGTCTCCAGTAACAATACTTTATCACAAGGTTCTGGAGGTTCAAAATTATAACTAGCTAATCAGGGGCTTGAGACCTGAGATTTAGTTCAGATAGCCTGAGCAGGAAATTTTATGAGTCTCTCCTTTCCAGTTCACTACTAAAAAGCTTGCAGTGGAACTGTGGCACAATTGGTAGAGCACTACAGTCAAGGGCTGAGATCTGAGGATCACGGTTCAAAGCCAGCCCGGGCAGGAAAGTCCATGAGACTCTTATCTACAATAAACCACTAGAAAACTGGAAGTGGTGCTCCCCTTGAGCTGAAGGGCTGAGGGATAGCACCGAAGCCCAGAGTTCAAGCCCCATGACCAACAAACCGAGGGTTGATGAGACCTGTGGAGAGCTGCAGGGGCCACGACCAAAGATGGCGCTGGCTTCCGCCTTCCGCCTTCCCGATGGCGAGTGCTCTCTGTGAAAAAAAAACTCCTTATATGGCTATGGCTTGGCTACTGGCTTGCTTCCGTGTTTGCGACCCTATTAGTATATGCCGTGTGGCACCTCGGGATTGGCCATGCAGGAGGCTTAGAACCGGAGTGCGGGTGCAGGGGGAAGAGAAGCTTGCAGATAAGGTTCCTGAATAAACTGCTTGGAGAAGAATCCCGGGTCGTGTCTTCCTTGCTGGTCGAGGCGGTCGCGACAAATGGTGGCCCTTACGGGGAACTAACTCCACAAGGGATTCAGAACTCCTGGCAGTCAGGGTGGTGCACTGGTATGTTCCCAGGTAAGTGGGAATCCACGATTAAAGCGGGCATAATACGGGGCTCTTCTCTGTAGATAAAGAGAGAGTGGGAACCCGGGAAGAAATAAAATACAGGCCTAAAGTGAAAGTAAAAGAAAACAAAATTTTTAATAACTGAGATTGGCGCCGCGACGTCACATCCAATTTTTCTGGCCCTGGAAGAGCTACTACGCTCAAAAGGACTAAAGTTAAAGAAGGGTACCTTACAGAGGTTCCTTGATGAATGCGATATTGTGGCTCCTTGGTTCATAGCATCCGGGAGCCTTACAGTAGCCTCATGGGACAAATTAGGGAAGGATTTGGACTTTGCCTATGAACAGGGCGATTAAAGACAGGAGTCCACCCCATTTGGAAATTGATTAGGGGCTGCCTGGAGGACCAGTGCTGCTGTGAGGTTATAGAAAATGGACAGTCAGCACTGGAGCAGTTACAGGAGGAGAGGTCAGAGAAGGCGATCAGTGAAAAGGGAGACAGTGAACAGGGCAAAAGGGGGCGACTATACCCAGATCTGTCTGAGCTAAAATCGGAAAGAGGAAGTTCCAGCGAGTTAGAGGAGGAAGAAGTGAGAGCACTTATTCAACAGATGAAAAGGAGCCGTATAAAAAAGGGGGAACATAAGCTATGCCAACCCGTGCTTAATGAGGACGTAGAAAGAACTTCCTGTCAGACCCCTTTAGATCCTCCTCCATATCAACATGGAGCCAATGGGCATACGTTTTGCCCGGACACTTGGCGAACTGCTCGAGCAGAACTCGCCTTCCCAGTTTTTCAAGACGATAATCAACAGAGATTCCATGAGCCTCTAGAATTTAAAGTAATTAAGTCCCTGGCTGAGTCTGTTCAGACGTATGGGATTACAACCTCTTTTACCTTAGCTCAAGTGGAAGCTATAAAGAGATACTGCATGACCCCCTCTGATTGGGCGAGCCTAGCACGGGCATGTTTGAGTCCAGGCCAATACTTGGATTGGAGGGCATTTATGCTGGAATTTTGTAATGAGCAGGCAGCCATCAATCAAGCGAATGGACACCAGGCTTGGGACAGAGACATGCTCTTAGGACAAGGCCGCTTTGCTAATGCTCAGACAGGATATCCCCCTGAAGTGTATCAACAGATAAATGATGTTTGCATTAAGGCGTGGAAATCACTACCAAATAAGGGGGAAATTAGCGGCAATCTCACCAAGATCCTGCAGGGGGCTACCGAGCCTTTTTCGGATTTTGTGGCCAGAATGGTGGAAGCAGCAGGCAGAATTTTTGGGGACCCTGACATGGCCATGCCTCTTATAAAACAATTAGTCTATGAGCAATGCACCAGAGAATGTAAAGCTGCCATTACCCCGTATAAACATAGAGGGTTGGAGGCATGGATGAAAGTGTGCAGAGAGCTGGGAGGACCTCTAACTAATGCAGGCCTTGCCGCCGCAGTACTCCAGTATTCAAATAGGTGGGGGGAAGCTCTAGAGTGACATCTGGAGCATGCTTCAAGTGTGGCAAGGCTGGTCATTTCAAGAGAAATTGTCTAGAGAGAAAAGGAACCGGAAGAGCTGGAGGAGTTACAATGGGCAAACAGCCAGGGCTGTGCCCCAGATGTAAAAAAGGAAAACATTGGGCCAATGAATGTAGATCAGTCAAAGATGTTAACGGCCAGACCTTGGGCCCCATCACGCAGCCAAAAAACGGGCAGAGGGGCCCCCGTCCCCAGGGCCCGCAAATGTATGGGGCAATGGAGAGCCCAAACGAGGAAATTTCCCAAGAAGGATGGCCTACCCTGAGGCATCCCAAGAACCGCGGAGAGCCACTACAGGCTCGGCGGGACTGGACCTCGGCGCCACCACCAGACTCGTACTAACCCCGCAAATGGGCGTTCAGTTAGTAGAGTCAGATTTTCAAGGTCCTTTGGAACGGGGCACAGTGGGGTTACTAATTGGCCGGTCTTCCGTTGCCCTTAGAGGGCTTAAAATTCACCCAGGAGTTATTGACCCAGATTATACAAGTATAGTTAAAATCATGGTAGAAGCTCCAAAAGGCATTGTAGCAATTTCCCCTGGAGACAGAATTGCCCAATTGTTACTCCTGCCTAGCCTACATGAAAAATTTCCTGCCATACAGTCTGAGAGAGGTGGAAAGGGTTTTGCCTCCTCCGGAATTGAGTCAGTGTACCTAGCCCTGGATCTAGACCAGAGACCCATGCTTGAACTGGAGATTGAAGGAAAAAGGATTATAGGACTGTTAGACACAGGGGCCGATCGTAGCATTATTGCAAAAAAGGATTGGCCGAGAGGGTGGCCATTACAGGCCTCAGAACAAACCCTGAGAGGGTTGGGCTATGCCAAAGCTCCTGACATAAGTGCAAGACCCCTCAACTGGAAGGATGGAGAGGGACACTCTGGAAACATCCAACCTTATGTTTTAGAATTGTCTGTCTCCCTGTGGGATCGAGATTTACTAAAAGAGATGGGGTTTTGCCTTAGTAATGAATATTTTCCTACCTCAAAGGAAATGATGTTACAAATGGACTACTGCCCAGGGCAAGGACTGGGAAAAAACTTGCAAGGCCGTAAAGAGCCTATTGATGTCCACCAAAAACTTGATAGACATGGGCTGGGTTTTTCATAGGGGCCGCTGAGGATCAAGTTCCCATTACCTGGAAGACGGAGGAACCGGTATGGGTAGCTCAGTGGCCTCTATCCTCCGAAAAGCTTTTAGCCGCTCATAAACTGGTAGAAGAACAAGTAGCCCTGGGCCATGTGAGACCCTCAGTTTCACCATGGAATACTCCAATATTTGTGATAAAAAAGAAGTCGGGTAAATGGCGATTACTTCATGATTGCGTGCCATAAACGCACAGATGCAAATTATGGGCCCTATACAAAGAGGGTTACCTTTGCTTTTCGCACTTCCTGCCCATTGGCCTATTATGGTAATAGACATAAAAGATTGTTTCTTTTCTATCCCCTTGCATTCCGCTGATTGTGAGCACTTTGCCTTTACTGTGCCCTCTTGTAACCATGAGGAACCTGACCAAAGATATGAGTGGGTCGTGCTGCCTCAGGGTATGGCCAACAGCCCCACTATGTGTCAGCTGTTTGTCGGCAGGGCTATAGCTCCTGTTAAAAAAAGGCATCCAAAACTCAGGGTGGTCCATTATATGGATGACATTTTGATAGCTCATAAGGAAGAGGCTGGGCTACAAAAGGCCTATGCAGAATTGGTTTTTGCCTTAAGGGAACAGGGTCTTTATCCGGCGCCAGAAAAAATACAAACAGGCAGAGTGGTGGAGTATCTGGGAGCCAAGATACATCCCAGGTCGATCATGCCCCAGAAATTGACCCTGAGAAAAGATAACTTAAAGACTTTAAATGATTTTCAAAAATAGTTGGGGGATATTAATTGGATAAGGGGGTATTTAAAATTTAAAATTGCCAAATTATGAATTAAAACCCTTATTTGATATGCTAAAAGGAGATGTAGATTTAAACTCCCCACAAGACCTGACTGAGAGCACCCGATTTGCTCTCAAAAGGGTGGAGGAGGCTTTAAGTGCCGCCTGTTTAAACAGGCTACAAGATGGCCAACCCTTTGATTTATGCATTCTTCCCACTGAGACCCAACCAACTGGGGTACTTTGGCAAAAGGGGCCGTTGATGTGGTTACACTCTCATTTTTCCCCCGGAAAGGCGCTGGAGTATTACCCTGAGGCGGTAGCCGGCTTAGCTCTACAAGGAGTTCAACAGAGTTTACAATTTTTTGGAGTTTATCCGCACTCCATCATTGTTCCCTACAGTGCCTACCAAGTTCAGACTTTATGTGCCACTATTGATAATTGGTCCATTTTGAGATACAGGAGATATTGATAATTATTTGCCCAAAGACCCCCTACTAAGATTTGTAAAGGAACATCCAGTGATTTTTCCAAAGGTAACTGCCCGAAAGCCTATTAGAGGGGCTATAAATATTTTTACGGATGGCTCCAAAACGGGATGCGGGGTATACGTTGCAGGTAACCAAGACCCCGTACAGCATCAATTTGTCCCCGGTAACCCACAGATTGTTGAGTTGATGATTGTAATTGAAGTATTTAAAGCTTTCCTCTGTCCCTTTAATTTAATATCAGATTCAGCCTATGTAATAAATGCTTTAAAAATATTGGAAGCGGTTGGTACAATAAAGGCTACCAGTTCTGTTCTAGCTCCCTTTACCCTGCTACAATCCCTTATATGGCAACGCAAGGAACCCTTTTTTCCAATGCATATTCGAGCACATACGGGCCTCCCAGGACCACTGACAAAGGGTAATGCCCTAGCTGATGCACACACTCGTGCTGAGTGGGCGCTCCATGCTACTTCTGTTGACTTAGCAAAAGATTTTCATGCCAAATTTCATGTAAACGCCAGGACTTTACAAAGCCTCTTTTCCCTTTCTAGAGCAGATACACGTCAAGTGATAAAGGAGTGTCCCTGATGTATTATTTACCATAAGCCCCCTACGTTTGGAGTTAACCCACGTGGTTTAAGACCCTTACAAGTATGGCAGATGGATGTAACTCATGTACCTGAATTTGGCCGCTTAAAATATCTACATGTTTCTGTTGACAGCTTTTCGGGTGTTGTACTTGCCACCCCCCTGCCAGGGGAAAAGGCTACTGATGTAATATCTCACTGCTTGGAAGCATGGGCGGCCTGGGGAATGCCAAAACAGCTAAAAACTGATAATGGTCCGGCCTATGCTGGGCAGCACTTTGTTTCCTTTTGCACTCAAATGGGTGTTACCCTGGTGCATGGACTGCCCTATAAACCTCAAGGACAAGGAATTGTGGAAAGAGCTCATCGCACTCTCAAGGAAATGTTACAAAAACAAAAAGGGGGAGCTGGACCCCTGATAGCTACAGCAAGACAAAGAATAGCCATGACACTTTTCACCCTAAATTTTTTGAATTTGGATAACGCTGATCGCTCAGCGGCGGATAGGCATAACAGTTCCACCCCTTCAGCCTTAGGATCGGCTTTGTGAAAGGATGTGCTCACGGGGCTCTGGAACGGGCCTGACCCCGTACTGGTATGGGCATGAGGATCTGTTTGTGTTTTTCCCCAGAATCGCTCGGATCCAGTGTGGGTTCCTGAACGACTTGTGCGGCTAGTCCAAGATGAACGGAACCCGGAAGAAACAAAAGATTGCATTGCTGATCTTACAGCTCCTGATGATCCAACAGGGACAGCGGTAGTGAGATAGGGGATACTGTCTGCATTCCCGAGGCCCATGCCCGTGAGACATGACACCTCTCTTTTCCCTAGATTTTTCACCACAAATAAGACTCTTAACCTTCCATTTTACCCAGAGGATAAAAAAGTGGCCGGGGTTGGTGAAGCTAGAAATATTAGCTTGATGGGCACGCTATGCTTTTGCTTAAGTGATGCGACCCTTAATGGTAGTTGCATAGGCTTGCCTTGTTCCCCGGCCGCTTATTTTAGATATTGGTATGGGAATCCAGGATCAACTGAAGTTTGGGCAAATGCTACTGGATTTGTTGGTACTGTTTTAGGCAGAGATTATGAAAGCTTAAAGTTAAGCATTGACCCGTGGAGTGTAAAACAACCTAAATGGGCCCCCTTGGCCTTGGACAGGTTGCCAATCACGACAAGTTGTTTGGGCTGATGAGTCTAAGCGTTTTTCATTCTCCCTTAGTGTTTTGTCCAATGCTAGTTTACTATTTAGGGCTGGAATTAATCCCTTTAATAATTGGCTGTTATGTGGTCTTAATGGAAGTTGCTTGCAGGCTGAGCCTATAGTTATGCTGCAAGGGGGTCACTTTTTTATAGCAAACATGACTTGCAATTTGACTAGTACTGCCCGTACTGTGGGTGCCAATTGTCATTTTAGTAAAAATTATACGGTATTTAGCTATCAGCCTACCCCTGTGTGTGTGGTTTCCCCTTTTGTGTTTTTGGTAATTAACAACACCTCTGTATGCTCAGATGATGCGTGTGCTTGTACTAATGAAACCTGTTATTAAGCTACCTGCTGGAGTTCTCAGTATCCGTTAGCTATAGTTACATGCATTCCGCGTTGGGAGCCTGTGCCAGTAGATGCTTCTCAAGCTGTAACCTTGTTTAGGCATAAGAGAGATTTTGGCATCACTGCGGTCATTGTAACTGCTATAGCTGTGGCTGCTGCGGGTGTGACGGCTGCCGCTGTCGCCATGTCACATACTGTGCAGACGGCTCAGACTTTAAATAACTTGTCAGCTACTACAGCCAGAGCTCTGGATTTACAACAAGTGGCCAATGCACAATTAAAAGGAGGACTGATGCTGTTAAATCAAAGGGTTGACCTTGTGCAGGAGCAGGTTGATATCCTGTGGCAGTTGGCTCAGCTGGGATGTGTTAAAAAATATGAAGGGCTTTGTATTACCCCTGTTCAGTATTATAACTATACCCAGGCAGCACATTTGTCTAAACAACGGTCAAGTTATCTTTTAGGCAACTGGACAGGGGAATTCAACCAATTGATGTTACAGCTACGATCAGCCATTGTCGCGGTAAACTCCACCCGGATGGATGATGCCCTGTTACAAGATGTTTCCTCCTGGATTTTGACAGCTCTGGATCATTTGAAGGAGTGGGCGGGAATGGGCTCCCTTATCGGTATCCTGGCATTGGTAATCTTGCTGTGCCTGTGGTGCGTATGCCGGATTAGGAGCTTGCAGTGCAGGAGTATGGCTATGGTGGTCCAGGCCTTCACTGCCATTGAGGCTGGACAGTCCCCCTACGTGTGGCTTGCCACGTTAAAGGAATAGCACAGGGTGTAATGCAAACGCACTGCAGTTGGGAATCACTTCCCGGCGTGAACCCAAGAAGAGCATGTTGGGTTGCAAGTGGGTTGATGCCCAAGATCCCACCTCTGCAAAAAAGGCATCGGACAGGCCTGGTCGTCACTGGGGAAGGCGCCCCTCAGGCGAAGACCAATGCAGGGTCCTCTCATTAATGTTTTAGACAGAGGCCCAACCTCTACTCTTACCTGTCGCTTAATAAAACAAAAAGGGGGAGCTGTGGAGAGCTGCAGGGGCCGCGACCAAAAATGGCGCTGGCTTCCGCCTTCCGCCTTTCCGATGGCGAGTGCTCTCTGTGAAAAACAACTCTGTATATGGCTATGGCTTGGCTACTAGCTTGCTTCCGTGTTTGCGACCCTATTAGTATATGCCGTGTGGCACCTTGGGATTGGCCATCCAGGAGGCTTAGAACCGGAGATCGGGTGCGGGGGGGAGGGGGGAGAAGAGAAGCTTGCAGATAAGGTTCCTGAATAAACTGCTTGGAGAAGAATCCCGGGTCGTGTCTTCCTTGCTGGTCAAGGCGGTAGCGACAGAGACCCCCTGGCAGAATATTGGAATAATTACCACTTGAGACTGTTTCACTGGGGTCTTATCAAAGGAACGTGGCTTGAGACAAAGAAGTGCACTCCCCGGCTAATTCCTTAGTACTGGGCTGCCAGAACATTTCATTTACTTCATAAACTAGTGGAAGCTTAGCAATTTGCTTGCTGAGAGACTAGGATTAAAGCAATGAGCCAGTGGCAACCAACGTTCACCCTCACCTAGGAAATCACTATCTTAGAGGTCTTTGAAGGAATATAGACAGAAGAAAGGATGCAAATTGAACTTGAATTTGGGGTCTGAGTGTTGTCCAATTTGTAGCACTCTACCAATTGAGCTCAAGGTCTAGTTCTGGTGTTTGGCTGGTTAATTGAAGTTAAGTGTCTTTAGAATTTTACAAACTAGAGTGGGTTCAAACTGTGATCCTCAGATCTCACTCTCCTGATTAGTAGGATTAGAGGCATGAGCCATGATGTATTTATTTGGACAGATGCATATAAGCATCCTCACAGAATTTCCATGAAATTGTATAGACGTAACTCTACTTTTTGTCTGTCATGTTTACATTACCATGTGGGACTTAGCCATTCCCATGTGTGTCCTGTTAGTTCAGAAAAGGAGAAGCATAGAGTTAACTTCCTATTCTCCTCCCATCGGTACAGATCCTTTTACCGTAACTGGGAGGAAGATGAGCACGTGAAAAAGTTGGCAAAAAGACAAGTTTTGTCCTTGAAAACTTGGTATATTTGAGGTTTCTGAATCAAAGTCAACTTTCTTCTTTGCTCACCAGTTGTGATTTTCACCAGGGGGTTGATGCTTGGCACTTCAGAGAATAGCAGATTACATATTTGTGGATGTGCTTGCGGTTTTGGACTTTCATGGATGACAGGGAGGGCTGTGTATATATAGCAAGTCCGATCCAGTGGGGAAACAACATTTTCTTCCTATTACAGGGAGAATTTTAGGGGATTATATTTGAGAAATTTCTAGAAGTGGGTTGTGAGGAGCATCCTGCTTGCAGGAGTTTCTTCCCATTTCCCAACATGCAAGTCCTGCCAGACAGAGGCTATAATACAAGACTCAGAATGGGGAAGATGGGCTCTCATTTTCCTTGTCACCAATCTTCCCACAGCATGGTTTGTTCCATACTCCCTATGTGGATGGACCTCTAACCAGATGATTTCTATGAACCCAAGAACCATGACACCCTGAAAGAACTTATACAGTATGTCAAGCTCAACATGCCCTCTTCAGACCTGCTCTTCTGCTTACATATTCTTCTGGACTAGGTGGAGGAACCCATGATCCATGAGACCAAGAGAAAGAGGAAGAAGACCTTGTTTAGATGCCTCAGAGCTCATGAGTAGGGATGGAACCTGCATATCTAGGTATGGGCCTGATTGGTCAAGAGCCCTTAGTACTCCCCAGCTTGGCAAAAATTTCATTTTATGGATATTCTATGCCAGGTAATATTTGTTCTCCTTTTGAAAGAACTTGGAAGTAGCCATTCATTTAAAACACCCTACCTTCTTATCAGTCCAAACTCAAATTCTACAGCTTCCCCCATTTGATCCTCATGGAAGTTTAGTCACACCTTAATGTCTAAGGTCAACTCTAAGACTCCTGTACCTATTTCCATTCTCAGGTTTGCATCATCATAGATCAGCTCCTGCAGAACTCCAGATAAAGAACCCATCAGTGATGTCGTCTATGGTGACTGATGGAGATCAGAATCCATCACTGATCTCAGAAAGCATGCGAAGGTAGAGGATTTTTTTTTCTTCAATTTGTAGAAAGGCACAAGTAGATTTTGACTCCTGTGGACATCCCACTGATTCTGAAACCCACATGTGATGCAGGTGTACCTGCACATACCACCAAAGAAGAAGACAATCCAGAATGTTTCCCATTGATTTTCACAATCCAGCTAGATCAGCTCCAAACCAGTCAAAAGAAAAAAGTCATGCTGTTCAGGGTAAATGTATGCTAATGGAAAATGACCCCGGTCTATTTTCAGAAAAAACAAAAAGTGAGGTCCAAAATCTGGATTCAGTTGAGGTCAGGGAATCTTTCCTCACAGAATACCCAGAACAATCTGTCCTCTTGCAGGGGATCCAATTTCTAATTGAGAAATTAGAATCTGTCCCTACCTGGACTCAGGAAGATAATCCTGATACATAACCATACATACATGCTTCAGAATTATGTGCCCTTCTTTAAGTCTCATAGAGAGCTCAGTATATCCAGGTTCTGGCTCATTCTTGTAATCTTAGTTGTTCAGGAGGGTGGGATCTGAGGATTACAGTTTTATGCCAACCCAATCTAATAAATCCACAATATTCTTATCTTCAATTAAGTAGCAAAAAGCCAGAAGTGGAGATGTGGTTCAAGTGGCACAGTGACAGCATTGAGTAAAATAATCTAAGCAAGAGCTCCAGACCCTCAGTTCAAGCCTGAGTACTAGCCACTAGCACTCCAAAAGCCAAAAACCTCCAAAACATCAAATCAAAAATATGTCAAAATATTTTGTAACTTTTGAAGCAAAATCCAATGAGGCAACATAGTTTCTGGTTTGTTGAAGATTTGGTGGGGAAACCCCAAACTCCACATGTGTTTAAGTTATGTAACTAACAAGCAACCAAATAAAATTTCCCAGTAAAGAATCTTCCTTAGAATTCACTGAAACCCGTGACAAAGGGATTTTTTCTATGCTTTTGGAAAATAGGTGTTTTTTTCAGTAAGGGAAATAATATAAACCTTTACTATGTGTTATAGGAGTAATTGGAAGCTCCAAGTGAAGTGAATGTACAACAAAAAGCATACAATAATACAAGTTTCTATGCCTCTGTTGAGACACTGCAAACCTGAAATAGTGTGGCCTCTCAGAAAGAGAAGGCGGATGCTCAGCATTACTAGTCATAAAAGAAATGCAAATCAAAACCACAACCACATTTAGATTCCACTCGCCCCAGGTAGAATGACCATTATCAAGAGAACAAACAGTAACAGATGAGGGGGGGGATGTGGGTAAATGGGAACACTACTACACTGATGGTAGGAATGTAAGTTGGTTCAGCTACTCTGGAAGGCAGTATGGAGGTTGCTCAATAGACTAAACAGAACTCCCCTAAGATCTGAAGTAAGCCCTGAGAGGAGACTTCAGCTGGTACAGGATTTGCCTTTGTTTTAGGGATATTAGAGAAAAAAAATTAAAAAAAGGTTTACTAGACCTTGGCTCCAGGCAGCCCAGTTCCTGGAATGGAAAGAATGTCCCTATGCCCCCCCCCCTTAACTATCTAACCCACCTTGATTGTTCTGTTACCGCCTGACCTATAAAACAGATTGGTTGCAATCTGGCTCCTACTGGCAATATCTCTAGCTTACCATAAACTCCAGGTATTTCACGTGCTTATGGTAAACTCCACTAAACTCCTCCTTTGTGTATGCTTACCATAAACTCTGCCTTTTGCGTGTGCTTCGCCTTACTCACTGAATTTGTGAGTCATTTAAACCAAAAGTGATAGGTTGGTTTAAACATCCATTATGTGACAAATTGTAACTTCATTGACTACCTGTGTGTGGTCTAGTATGACTGTGCAATCTTTTGTGTGTGTGACAATCTCATTGGTCACCCTGCCTGACCAGGCTTGACCTCCTGAATTTTGCCTTTAAAAAACAAAGTACGTGGGCTGCTAGGGGTCGCAGTATCAGCTCCTGAGCCTGTGCTGTGGCCCTGACAGGTCAGTGTAGGAACATTCTCAATAAAGTTGCTTCTTTGTTAACAACTTTGTTGTGGTGGGCGCTGTCACTCTGGATGACTAGGTGAGATTGCCTGCCTGAGTAGGGGTCTTCCTACTGGAGATCCAACAATCCCAGTCCTCTGCATTTATCCAAATGATCTCAAACTATGGTACAATAAGCTACCAGAAGAACTATGTTCATTACAGCATTGTTTTCCATAGGTAAGATACAGATCCAACCCAATTGCCTCTCAATAGATGAATGGATCAAGAAAATGTGGTATATTTACACAATGGAATTTTATGCTTCTATCAGAAAACATGGCAGCGCCCCTTTTCCAAGAAAATGGAAAGACTTGGAAAAAATCATATTAAGTGAAGCAAGGCAGGCCCAAAGAAACATGAACTCTATGATTTCCCTCATTTGCAATGGTTAGCATTAGCCTGTTATTCCTGAAAGTGGATCATAATAGCTCAAGAGTTATGAGCATATATATGACCATACAAAATGATGCTAATTGAAATGAACTCCAAGACATAGAAACAGCAAGTCATCTTTTATTTAGTTGTCAAGCTTGATGTAGATAGTGTACTGAAGCTAGTTCTTTCTTCTTACTTTATTTCATTTTTGTTTTCCTATTGGTTTTATCCATGGCAATTCCTGTCTTTGATTCTGGTACCCTGCATCCTGTATATGCATTTATCTGATTGGGGGAAGGGAAGGGAAATAACAAAATATTGAAAGAAGTACAAAAGCTGACCCATTGCAACAATGATATTCACAGGACACTATGGCAGAAATTAACTTTACCATGTAATGGTGGGGGTGGGGGGTGGAGGGAAAGAACAGAGGGAGAAAAACACTGGAGTGGGTAACAATGTTCAATGAGAAATAAAACTTACTGATGTAAATGTAACCCCTCTGTACAGCAGCTTTATAATATAGATTTTTAGAAATATAAAAATAAAAGTTTTTTTTCCATAAAATCTCAAGCTTATCAGCTTCTGAGTTCATGTCAAAGAGATTTTTTAGGACTTTCAAGAAGCTAGTACTAAGTACCTATAACCATAATTAAGTGATAATGAGAAAAGTAGCAGTTTTAATTGTATTATATGAATAAAGGAAAATTTCTTTTCATTTCTGTTTACTTAGAATACATGTTTGTGATCTGCGTTGTTCCCAAGTCAGATTAATATCTTGTCTTTAGCTTTCTTTGGTATGTATAGCTTGGACATGTAATCTAAGGTATAAGAAGTATTCTATGTTCAATTTGGAGGCCAATCATAGAGACACTTCTGCCTGGCCAAGAAGTTAAGCTGGAGAACGCCTAACACTTACTTTGGTTTCTCTCACACAGCTCACTGAGGAACTTAGGAGTTTGAGAAAGTGATTGCTATTAAGTGCCTCTTACTAATAAGAATTATTGGTAGAATTTGAAAACATATTTGGGTAATAACTAGACTAGAAAAAATGTTGTTTGCTAATTTTTATCACTGCATTTCTTTTTGTCTAAGTATAAAAGCCAGAATTACCCTAAGGGCCTAGAATAAGCAAAATGGCTTATAGAGCTCTTTCCACAGAAGATGACAGCAGCAGAATAATAGGTCCACAACTGGTACAAAGAAGAGAGAGTTTGATGTCTTCTTAAATTTTAGGATTGAATGCTAAATGAGGAGCCCTCAGGACTGATGACAGCTTAAGGACCTAACATTCCCTGTGTCGTTCCATCATAGGAAGCAGTCAACAATCTCTCATCACACTGTAGGTGCCACGCCTGACTGGTGACCTCGGCTGTGTCCTGAGAACGTCCAGCAGGGCTCTGTCATGGTCACTGGAGTGTCAGGATTGTACTCTAAGAGGTACTACAGGAAGGTGGTAACAAGGCCTGATTCAGGGTTTTGTCAGATCTAGATGATTTGTAACAGGCTCTACTGTCTTCTGGTTAAGAATGTGGGTATATCATCGGGGTCCTGCACACAAATTTATCTCGTATTAGCTTGCACAATTTCCTTTTGAAAGCCAACAAAAGGTCAATAATGCCCTCTGGACATATTCTCATCAATATTTAGTAGATAAAAAGCTATAAAATTAAGTTCATCATGAGGAAAACCCAGTTGAAAACCTAATTGCAGGAGCATTTACAAAAAAATGGTTTTCTGTATGTACCAAATGTGACAAAATATTAAAAGTTGATGAAGTTGGGAAAGTTAAATTGATTTCTTTTCTACTATGGTTTCAACTGTCTTTTACATTTCAACTACTTAACAAAAAGAAGGTAGGCATAACACCATCAGTGTCTCACACCTGTAACTCTTGCTATTTAGAAATCTGAGATCTGAGGAAAGTGAATTGGAGCTAGACTAGGTAGGAAAAAAACCTGTGAAACTTTGTTCCCCAATTAACTGTTCAAAATGAAGAAGTGGAAATTTGGTTCAAGTCGTAGACTTACCCTTGAGTAAAGAAGCTAATGGTCAGCTTCCTGAGTTTAAGCCCCAGTATTCACACACACACACACACACACACACACACACACACACACACACACACACACACTCACGCACACACACACCCTATCTAAAAAATAACCAGTGAGCAGGAAACAGAAACAAGATGATATTTTTCTTTATTTTCTTTCATTTTTTTTTAAATTTACCTCTCTTTGAGAAGTTAAAGGCATCATAGAAAAGGAGGGAAAATGGATGAACATGTTCAACAGTAGTATTCAATTGGTACTAATTTGAAAATGACCTATACAACTTGTATGTGGCGAAGGACGGGAAAACTGGAAGAGATGGAGGGAAAGGGTAACATTGTCCAAAAAGAAATGCACTCAGGGAAGTAGAGCTGTGGCTCAATATGAGTGCCACTCTTCAGCAAACGAGCTCAGACAGAGTGTCCAGGTCCTGGGTTCAAGCCTCATTATCGACTAAAACAAAAACAAAGACAAATATAATCATCAGCAAATGAATCTAACTAAACCCTCTACAGCACAATAATAATAATGATAATAATAATAATAGAAGAAGAAGAAGAAGGAGGAGGAGGAGGAGGAGGAGGAGGAAGAGGAGGAGGAAGAGGAGGAGGAGGAGAAATTTCATAAAACCAAACCAGTGAGAGAGAAAAATTGAGGAGTAAGGGAAGGGATGACCTTTCAAAAAAGATATATATCCATACATGACATATGACTATAACATCTGTGTAACTTGCCTTTATAATAATAACATGAAAGAAAAAAAAAACAGAAATATATTGCTGGAAGCATAACTCAAATGGAAGATCAGATTAATATGTATGTGATACCAAGGTCAATCACCATTATTAATTTCCCCATCAAAAATGGCTCTTCTCATCACTTGTGCTGTCCCTAGCTTATGAAAGGGTGTGCAAACAGTTAAAGAGAGAGAAAGGTAATCTGTCAGGCACAGAACTGTACTTGCAAAGAGCATTACTTGCTAGAACACATGTTGACTAGACCACATGATGACTCCATGTTTTCTGAAATTATCAAAACTAGTTGGTCTTGAATACAGGCTCCACTGTATACTAGCTGGGGACTCAAAATTAACTAAACTCTCTAGATCTCAAATTCTTCTCATGTAAAGTGAGCATAACAATATTTGTCTCACGGGATTATGAGATCTGGATGTCATCAAACATGGAGCAAGTTTTATCTTAGGTGTGTGTGCAACACTCAAATACTGCTGGAAGGTGTAAACTGGCGTGATGTTTACTATATTACTTAACAGTAATACATACAACATGCCTATAAAACTACTTACAAAAGAGGCTGAAAAAAGAGTATGAAGTTTCTAAGCTTGGACAGGAAACTGGATCAGACTCATCTCCAATGTCCTCTAAAAAAGCTTGAGGTGGAGTTTGGTTCAAGTGGTAGAGTGCTAGACTGGAGCATACACCTCAGGAACAGTGCCCAGGACCTGAGTTCAAGCCCTAGGACCTGCACAAACACACACACACACACACACACACACACACACACACACACACACACAATTTTGTATGTTCCTATCACTCCACTTAACAATACTTTCCCTCTTCTAAGCTCATCAGTTGTTGTTGTTTTTTTTGTTTTAAAAGGGACTTGCTGTGTAGCTCAGGCCGCTCTTAAACTACCAATCCTCCTAGGTGGATTACAGGCATGCCTACTCTAATTTGCTTCACTCAATAACTATTTATAACATTTTCGCAAGAAATTCATTCATACTCATGACGATATATGGCTTATAGCTGTTCACAGTAATATTCTACTGAACAAAATATAACTAATATAGGTAGACATGCTACCACATGGTATTGCCAGCCAATAATCAGGAACCTGACACAGGAGAATAAGGAGGCGAGGAAACCTGGTCTACACTGCAGAACCTGGTCTCCAAAGGAAAGAAATTCAATAAATATTAATCTACTATCAAACATACAATATGTTAAATTTATATAATGGAACAAATAGATAATTGTTAATGGAAATAAAATATTGGCAGAAATTTTAAATACATACATATGCATATATATTTAAACTTTGAGAAATAATATTTCAATGGTATTTTCTGCATCTTTCAGTTTACCTGTCACCTACCTATTTACCGACACATTGATTTCTGTTTAGTCTTCGTAAAACACTGTGCTCTCATATAAGTACACAAAATTGCAAAACAAAAAGTACAAAAAATACATTATCATAAATACAAATGTAGTTTAATCCCTACCATAATAATTTGGAAAAAAACATGCATTAAGTTAATGGCATTGAATACTGCTCAAGAAGGGGAATCTAGGATAATATAGATTTGTGTGTGTGTGTGTGTGTGTGTGTGTGTGTGTGTGTTTTCCATGAGAAAATAATGGAATTAGAATTAGACCTATAATTCTTGCTTGGTCTGACACTCTACCACTTGAGCCCCATCTCCACGTCTAGATTTTTGTTTCTTAATTGGAGAAATATCTCAGATTTTTTCTGCATGGGCTGCTTTAAACCTGAATCCTCAGTTTTTGACCTCTAAAGTAGCTAGGTTTTAAAACATGAGCCACTGGTGAACAGCAACCACATTAACATTTTTGCATGTTTGAATGAATTTTATAGTAAAACATATATGTTACTTTTGAGAACGGCAGGAAATAGTAATTAATGTTTAACAGAATTTAAAACATACAAAGCTGAGAATGGGAAGTATGTTAGAACAGAATTGAATAAATCTAAATTACCTATGACAGTTTTCAGTTTGTGCACAGAAATGATTGCATTGATGGAGCCCAAAGCCATCAAATAGCTGAGCTCCAGCTGGCTGCTATGTTCATGAGGCCAGCTAGTGCTATTCATAAGAATGTGATATTGTTGGATGGCAATGATCAGCGTCAAGTTCAGAATCTGAATATTTCTATTGATCTAGAAGGGGAAACATACCAGGACAAGAAATGTGATTAACAGTGCTGAATGCAAAATCCATACAGTCCAAGAAAGACAGAATAACTCTATATCTGAGAAGAGTATTTTCTCACAAAGAGTCATGAGCTAAATATGATGGTCAATGTTTGTAATCTCTGAACTTGGGAGGCTGATTTATTTAACTTGAGACTAGCATAAGTTTCAGACCAACAAAAGGACACATAGTAAAATACTATCTTAAAACAACAACAACAACAAAGGACCCAATGACTGGGAATGTGGTTAGTGGTAGAGTGCTGGTCTCGCATGCATGAAGCACTTGATTTGATTCCTCAGTATGATGTAAGCAGAAAAAATGGAAGTGGTGCTGTGGATCAATTGGTAGTGAGCTAGCCTTGAGGAAAAGAAGTTCAGGGAGAGTGCCCAGGCCCTGATTTCAAGCCCCAGCTCTTGCAAAATTAAAAAAAAAAAACTAAGGGCAAAATGCTGTTTGTTGAAATAAATATTTTGGCCCGGTGTTGTGGCTCACGCCTGTAATCCTAGCTACTCAGGAGGCTGAGATCTGAGGATCGCAGTTCAAAGCCAGCCCAGACAGGAAAGACCGTGAGACTCTTATCTCCAATAAACCACTAGAAAAACGGAAGTGGAGCTGTAGCTCAAGTGGTAGAGTGCTTGCCTTGAGCTGAACATCCGAGGGACAGTGCCCAGATCCAGAGTTCAAGCCACACGACAAAAAAAAAAAGGAAGAAATATGTTGAAGAATTCTTTATACTCACTATAAAATTGTGCTGTTGGGCATTCATAATGAACTTTGTTAGGAAAAATTAAAATAAATTAATGAAATATTATCTGGCATTGGACAGGACATAGTGAGATCTAAAAATGATTGCTGCCTAAGGTTACTTAATACAACAATGTTACAGATACACTTGCCAGATTGTGATTTTTTTAAGTATAGAATCGTGGGTTTTTTTCTTTTTCAAAATAATTTTACTGCCGAGCCCCAGTGGCTCACACCTGTAATCCGAGCTACTAAGGAGGCTGAGAACTGAGGGCCTCTGTTCAAAGCCAGGTAGGAAAGTCTTTGAGATCCTTATCTCCAACTTCAGAAAATGTGAAGTGGCACTGTTGCTCAAGTGGTAGAGTGCTAGCCTTGAGCTGAAGAGCTGAGGGACAATGCCCAGACCCAGAGTTCAAGCCCCACAACTGACAAAAAATTATAATAATAATAATATTTATTTTATTGTAACTATTAAGGTATTATATATAAAGGCTACTATTTCATAAGTTTGTTTCTTTACTAAAAGAAACACATATCCATCTTCATTGCCAACAGCCAGGATTTGGCCATCTGCTTTCCAGCTGATCTCTTGATGTAGAGGCAATGCGTAATACAAAGCCATGCAATCCAGTTCTGACTATAAATAATTTTTCTCTGCACATCTTAAAAATCAATGCTGACAACATGAAATAAAAAAATCCCTAAGTTTAAAATATTCTTCTAGACAAGTTAAAGAATTCCTGACAACAAGTATTTTAAGAATAATTTCAGAGAGCTTGAACTCAGGACCTGGGTTCTGTCTCTGAGATTTATTACTCAAGACTAGTGCTGCCACTTTGAGCCACAGCGAACTCAGTAATCGGTGACACTGAGAGGCCCCGAGCATATAAGCAGCACAGTTTTTATAGTATTGAAAAAACAAATTTAAGGAAGTTTTACATGAGAAATTACATGATTGGTTAACATTTTAAGGAAACTAAGCTATACATATGTGATTGGCTAATATCATTATTGACATGTTATTGACAGGAAGGGTTGTCTGGTCACTGGGTAACTGTGTCCTGCATGGCCACCCAGTGTTTGGTCAATGCATCTGTAGAAAATTCCTGTGTCTTTCCCAAGGATTATTTATGTCTGAGTTGTCCGGGAATTGTTTTTCTTTTTGTGTCATTTCTAGGTCAAACCCATGGTTATTTTAGTAATTCATGCTTCACAAGATGATTGCTAGCTTATATTAGAGTTACTTAGGCCTCCATTGTGCATCTTTAAGCTTTATGGTCCTCATTCCCCACTTTCTAATAGGCACCTTAAGGGCCAATCATGGTCCTTATGGGCCTGCACTATGTCTTTTGTCAGGAATCAGTTGATATTTTGTTCTCAGTACCATCATCTGCACGGTATTAATGCGTTCCTTAACAAACATCACTAGTTGATTTACAACGCAAGGCCCTACTGTGAACACAAGTACCAGAATGATAATGTGGCCCAACAGAGTGGATATTAAGGTGGTTATGCAAGGGGCATAATTAACCATGATTCAAACCATCCTTCTTGTTGTTCTCTTTCTCTTCTTCGTTTTGCTAGTGCCTCTCTTACTTTAGCTAAAGACTCTTTTGCAACTCTGGAATGATTAGGGTAGAAGCAGAATTCTTCCCCGAGGGCAGCACATAGACATCCTTGTAAGAAAATTAAGTCCAGTCCCTATTGTTTTATAACACTACCTCGGCGAAGGAGTAATGTGATTTTTGAAGGTAGGCTATAGAGCTTTCCAGGTTTTTGATATCCTCATCTATAGCAGCATGAAGGCTAGGGTAAGATGTTCTCTGAGTAATTACGGATGCCACCCCAGTTCCTAGTCCAGCTAAGCCCACTAGGGCCCCGATTGTTACTGCTGTTATTATTTCTCTTTTAGGTTTTTGGGGCCAATAGCTTGCTGAAGACATCTTTATCATTATGTCTTCCTGAGAATGGTAGAGCAGTGGATGGATATGTTGTACCATGACACAAAAACTGTTAGTCCTAAAAAACTTCTAAGTGGACGCAGGAGGTTAGGCCAGTTGAACATGCCCACCAAACATCTTGGGGAGGAAATAGGTATCCTTCCTCTGGAATCCATTCTTGGGTCTGATTACATAAGTGAGTAAAGTTAGTTTGTACTCGTCCCACACATAATCCTTGTCCTATAACTGCTTGTAGAGTAAGTTTTGCTTCCTTCTGTTCCCACCTGCATGATTTACTTGTTTTAGCATTTGTTACATTCTGTACCACTCCAATACCCTCATAAAATGGAGGTCTCATGTCATAACACATCCAAGAAGAACTTACAATATCAGGACGGATCTGATTGGTCACATTGTAAGTTTGAACCAACAGCTGCCATAGGGAATCCTCTGGCAAAGGGATGTTCTCCCTAAGGGGGTCTCCCTTTTATGGAGGAGATGGGGTCACTATAACTCAGGGCTCATTCTGTTGTCTGCTTTGGGTTTTATGGCAGAGACTGATTTTAAAACTGTGTTTGGTCCCATTGCTGAAGGGGAATAACTGGCTGTGGCAATTGCTTGTAAGGTTATGAGAATGCCATCATGTGTCCCTCCCCATCTGTAAAATCTTAGTCCCCAACTCTTTCCTAATTTCCATACTAGGGCTTGTTTGCCCTTGTCTGTGAAAGAATATCCACTCTATCATCAGAGTCCTGTGGGACCCTAATTTGTTTCCATACAGGCATCCCATTAAACTGGATGGCCACAGGTTCTGGTTTGGTAAATGTAACAAGGTCTCCTCCCATTCCTTTGCATTTTCCTGAGGTACTTGTTTTGCAGTCACAGCTCTTACAGTAAAAGTCCTCTTGTCCTCCACAATTACTAGTCCTTCCTTCCCCTGGGCATACATACCAGTGTCTCCATCTACATTTCATAAGCCTAGGTCCTCCCCATACTCCATCAGAAAGCTGATACAAGTTAAATGTGAGCTTGTCTGGGAACCATAAGGACGGTCCCTCTTTCATGGCCAAAGGGAAACATTTATCTGTTACCACCCAATTTATGGGTGGTGGGGATTGCCGGCACTTACTACTATGCTAATACAATTTCCAAGTAAGGTATACATCAATAACCAATTCATGACTAAGTCTTTTTACAGGTCAATTTGAGCTTTAAAGCATTGTCTTTGGTGTGCGATACTTGCCACTCTGGGTCCTCGATGAGATCTGCTATGGGATCTGCAGGCTTCGCAGGAGAATGGTGGATCCATGTAGCGATGCCGTCGACTTTGAGGGATGTCGGTGTCGTGAAGATGACTACATAAGTTCCTTTCCACCTCGGTTCCAGATTTTCCTGTCAGTGTCTTTTAACCAGGACCCAGTCACCAAGATGGAAGTGATGTGGGATTGGTGGAGGGCCTGACTCTTACAGTGCACTCAGTCTGGGCCAGATATAAAGATGGGCCCTCTGTAGGGCCCTGAGGGAGAACAAAAGTTCAGATTCATCATCTTCTCTAAGCAACTGTTCTGACTAGTTAGGAATCGTGGCAGGGGACACCCCAAATGCAATTTCATAAGGGGAAAGACCAATTTTAAAAAGGGAGTTGCATACCCTGTATAAGGCAAAGGGAAGGAGAGTTACCCAGTCACCTCCAGTCTCCATGGTCAATTTGGTCAGGGTCTCTTTTAGAGTTCTATGCATCCTTTCCATCTGTCCTGAACTTTGGGGTCTATAAGCACAATGCAATTTCCAATCTGTTCCAAGAGTACTTGCAAGTCCCTAACTTACCTTGGACACAAAAGCTGGTCCATTATCTGATCCTATCATAATAGGAAAGCCAAACCTGGGAAAGATCTCTTCTAATAACTTCTTAGCCACCACCTGCACCGTTTCATGCTTTGTAGGAAAGGATTCTACCCATCCTGAATAAGTATGAAAACTAACAGGTATTTATATTCATACTTTCCAAGTTTGAAGTCCACCTCCCAGTAAGTTCCTGGTCTATCTCCTCTAATTGGACTGCCTGTTCCTGTCTGGTTCTTCCATGTATTTGTCAGTTGACATCCCTTACAGTCCCTGACAATCTGTTATATTTTAGCATGGCTATTTTTAATCCTAAGTCCAGTATTTCTCACCAGATCTTGCATCTTCCTTGCACTTATGTGGGTGCTTCGATGCAACTTAAGCAGTACTTTACTCCCTATCTGCTCTGGTAAGATAACGTTGCTCCTAGAATCTCTCCATTTAGGCATTGTGCCATCAGCAGTTGATCAATGCATTTCAAGTCCTCTATGGTGTATATTGGAGTGTCTGGAAGAGTTCTTGTACCGGGGTCTGGGAGGTTAATCATCATTATAGAGTCCCTTTGTAACGCCACCTCCTGGGCTGTTCTGTCGGCCAGGGTATTGCCTTTACTCACAGCATCTTTAGGTTTTTTATGTCTAGGGCAATGAACAATGGCTAACTTAGGCAGCCAAAGAGCAGTAATTAAAGCCAAGATTTCATCTTTATTTTTGATGCTTTTTCCTTCAGCTGTCAGTAATCATCTTTCGTTGTAAATAGCTCCGTGTACATGAGCCATTGCAAATGCATGCCAACTGTCAATGTACACAATTAGTATTTTGTCCTTTCTAAGCGTTAGAGCTTAGGTCAGGGCTATTAACTTGGCTCTCTGGGTTGATGTGCCTACTGGTAGAGCTTCAGCCCAGACCACATCAGTCTCAGACACTACTGCCACTCCCGCATACATCTGCCCCTGATGAACAATGCTGCTTCCATCTGTAAACTACATGAGTTCAGCATCCAGCAGCGGCTGGCCCTTTAAGTCCTCTTGGATGCTATGGACTTGTGCCAGGATCTCTGAGCAGTTATGTAACAGCATGTTTAGGTCCGGATCTGGTAGCAGAGTTGCCAGGTGGAGAGCCGGGGGAGCCTGGAAATTCATTCTGAGAGGGTTGAGTAGCATTCCTTGATAATGGGTTAGTTGGACATTGCTGAGCTACTGATCTGGTGGTTGTTGTAGCACACCCTCAATAATGTGGGTGGTAGTCACATACAACTCCTGTCCCATGTTTAGTTTATCTGTGTATTTTACCATCAGAACAGTAGCCACTATCATTCTCAGACATGGTGGCCATCCTGATGTGACTGGTTTTCTCCACGGGCCCAAATATTGGGCTAGGACTCCTTTTGCTATCTCGTTATGTTCATCCACATATAAGTAAAAGGGTTTAGTGGCATCAGGGAATCCCAACACAGGGGCTGATAATAAGGCAGTTTTTATCTGTTCAAAGGCTCGTTCAGCTTCCTCTGTCCCCTGGAATCCACAGATGTCAAAAGCCGGCCGAACCCCAAAACTCCCTTACTTGGTGCTGTGACCGTGGTGTTGGAATTTTAAGGACAGTTTCTTTTCTGTCTTTTATGAGACATCGCTGCCCCCATTTCAATTAATAGCCCAAGTAAGTTACCTCCGATTTGAAGATTTGAGCTTTCTTGGCCGATGCTCTTTAACCAAGGTTTCCCAATATCTGGAGTAAATCTTCTGTTCCTTGGATGCAGTCTCTTTCAGTTTCACTAGCAATTAATAAGTCATCCACATATTGCAACAAAGTCAGACCAGGGTGGCTTCCCCTAAACTCACCCAAGTCCTCATGCAAAACTTTGTCAGAGTGTTGGTGAATTTTTGAACCCTTGAATGAGTCTTGTCTAGGTCCATTGACACCTCCTTTGACATCTGTCCACTCAAAGGCAAAGAGATCTTGACTTTTGGGCACCAAGGGTAGGCTGAAAAAGGCATCTTTTAAATCTAATACCATATACCACTGCCTATTTGGAGGCAGGGTGCTCAGGAGAGTGTAGGTGTTAGGTATGGAAGGGTGAATGTCCATTACCCTTTTAATAACTTCCTGTAAGTCCTGTACTGGCTTATATTCATTAGAGTTGGGTTTGCGGACTGGTAGCAGGGGAGTGTTCCATGCCAACTGGCAGGGTCGCAATATACCCAGTTCTAGCAGATGCCTAATGTGGGGTGTAATTCCCACCTGTGCCTCCATAGACATAGGGTACTGCTGAACTCTGACTGGGTCCGCCCCTGGTTGGACTTTTTTTTTATTGTGAAAATACTGTACAGAGCATGGGCAAGATAATGAGTACATTTCTTATCAAGCATTGTAGTCTCCTCCTTTGTTTCCCCTTCCCATCCCTTCCCATCCTCCCCCCGACCCCCAATCCTCCCCGCACACCCCTTCCCCCATCCGCACCAAAGTTGTAAAGTTCGTTTTCGACATAACGACTTGTATATCTCATTGTTGCAATGGGTCCACCTGTATCCCTATTTAAATGATTTGTTTTTCCCCTTCCCCTCCACAAATTATACCGACATTAAATACAGTGAAAGCATGGGTTATACTATGGGGGAGGGACATACAAAGCAACAAAGAAATAATGTTATAAATGGGTCAGAAACAATCGCAAGGAAAAAAAAAAACATTTGAATACATATCTTAGGGTTCCTTTCCCTAACATCACCTTATCTGACCTTTTCTGCTTTACTCAGACATATACTAGATTTTTGATGAAGAGAGTTGGTCTATGTTTCGCTAGTCCCACTCTACCAGTCTCTGCCCAAGCTTCAAGATGCCTTACCTGCCAATAGGTGATTTCTTGGTCAGGAGTCTGGGGTGGTTGGAGCAAGCGGGACTCATTTTCCAAACCCTGAGACAATACTTGTATTGGTCTTCCTTGAGCATCCTCCAACTGGGGCCTTCTGGATAGAAGTGAATATGTGCCCTGACCTTGGTTAACAAGTCTCTTCCCAATAAGGGATAAGGGCTTTCTGGAATTAAGAATGAGTGGGACACTCATCCCATCCCCAGGTCCATTGTTCTTTCAGTGGTCCATGACTCCTTGCACCCAAGAGGTTTTATTTGAGAGTTTTCCTTGGGGCTTTATTAAAGCCGAGTATTGAGCCTTGGTATCCACTAGAAATTTTACTGGAGTCCCATCCACTTTCAGCGTTACCCTGGGTTCAGGGAGAGGAACTGAACCCTGACATCCCTAATCATTATTAGCAGTACTGTTAGCCATTAGTGTCGAGGTTCTATGGGGCTGCCACTGCTTTGTTCAAAGTTCCCTTTTCTTAAGACATTCTTTGGCGTAATGGACTATTTCTTGGCAATAAGTGCACTAATCTCTGCATAGACCTCGACTATTTGGGCGTCATAGGGTTTCCTTCCCTGTAATATCATGTATACTTTAGCCAAATTGGTAGGTTTGCAGGCTGCTGCCCTGAGATCCACCATTAGAGTCTGGCGATAGACCCGTAATCTCCCCCTACCTTCTGCTGTGTTGTAGTCCCAACCATCGCTTGGAAGCCTGGTTAATGGAAAAGATGTATTGATTAAATCAGGGTTAGCAGTAGGCTGCCTGTCATCCCCCGGGACCAGTTTCGTAGCCTCGGGTGGAATCCTTTCTCTTTCTTCTCTGTGGAACAAGACCCAAAGTAACTGATGGCAATCATCCCTGGTCGGCTTGGATTAACATTACACAATCTAGGAGAGAAATCAAATCTTTGGGATTATCTGAAAATATTGTATTTTGTGTTTTCCAATTATATGTCACTCGTGGAGAGGGCCAATACTGATGTCTGGGGTCTCTGGTTTGTCCAGTGATCCAATTTCTCTGAACAGCAGCATCCTGGTGGTGTCAGGGAGTCTCGGGCTGGCAGTTCTCTGAATGCGACCACGAGTTCTTCCAGCTAGCCCTTCCAAGTTGCTGCTGGCTCCTTGCTCCTCGTCTCCTGCCACCTTCCCTTCCTCCATGGGGGGTGGAGGAGGCAGAAGTGAAGGGTGTGGGGGGAAATCGGAGTCTAATGAGAGCAGAAATTCACTCCCTTCCTGTAAAATGGGATATAAGGAGGCTGATGCGGTAGTTGACATAACCTTTTCTAATGCTAAAATCTTGTTTTTATTGACAGAAAGGGGTAGAAAGGGCGACAGACACTTTGGAGGTTCCTGCACCAAATTCTGCCATACTAAAATATAGGGAATATGATCAGGGTACCCTGTGCTGTCTGGGAGAAAAGCCCTACGTTTAACCTTCCAAATGGTGTTTAGATCAAAAGTTTTTGGGGGGGGCCATCCAACCTCAAAAGTAGACCTCTCTGACTTGCACAAAGAAAGTAATTTTTCTTTTTTCTACTACAACACCTAAATTGTTAGCTATTTCCTTAACATCTTTAAAATTAGCTGTCAGAAAGGTAAGAGGTGTACTTTGGTTCTGACCCATTTCAGCGTGTATCAATCCATACACAAAACAAGAAAAACGGAGGAAGGCAAATACAAATGTCACAACATGAAACAACTGGTGCTTTCAGGGATTTAGGATATAACCACAACTCAGAGTGTCCCAAGGAGAAAAGTGTGGATTGTCTGGCCTGTTTAAGATCCCAAAGAGGTAGACAGAGACACTTGGTGATGTTTCAGCAGTGTCATCGCGTAAAAGACTACCCGACTCCAGCTTTGCTTCAAGTGGGCCAACTTTCTAAGCCAAATTTCACCCTTTGAGGCAGAAGACAAGAGCGTCTGAAAGAGAAAGCAATTATTGTTGGAAAAAGAACAGAACAAAGACTAACAATTTTAAATAGAGGCAAACAGGGTTTCCAGGCATGTGTTTCAGGACGAATATGAAAGAGTAAATGTTCCACAAAAGCCACAATACAGACAGACGCACAGACATTAAGACAAGACACATTAACAGCATGCTAGTAGTAGACTGTCAGACAGAAAATGCCGGAATACAGACAGGAAAAACCCCAAATGTCTGCACTAGTGGACTAGTCTACCCTATAAACTATCAAACAGAAAGTTCCAGACTACAGATGGGCCCAAATGTCCACACTAGTAGATTGTTTATCTTCTCCTAGCATCTGGGGAACGTCTCCCACTGGTCCCGTTGGCTGTCTTATAGCACGTCCTCCAGGACTTCTTGCCAACTCCAATACCCAACCTGCAAGCTACACAAATACCAGATAATTACAAAGGGACAATGCCTTAATTTACTGGCCGTTCTTTCCTACTCCTTGATCAGGTGTCTGAGTGAGCTTATGAGGGAGATCTCGGATGAGCCTCTATCTGTTGTACCTGGACTGGAGACGCTCCCTGAAGACCACCAGAGACCACAACCAATGCAAATAACAAAAGAATTGTTTCTTTGCATATTCGAGGTTGATCCTCAGTGCACTCAGTAACCGGTGATGCTAAGAAGTCCCGAGCATAGAATCAGCACAGTTTTTATAGTATTGAACAAACAAATTTAAGGAAGTTTTACCTGAGAAATTACATGATTGGTTAACATTTTAAGCAAACTAAGCTATACATATTTGATTGGCTAATATCATTATTGAAGTGTTATTGACGGGAATTGTCTGGCCACTGGGTCACTGTGTCCTGCATGGCCACCCAGTGTTTGGTCAATGCATCTGGGGAAAATTCCTGTGGCTTTCCAAAGAATTATTTATGTCTGAGTTGTCCAGTGATTGTTTTACTTTTTGTGTCATTTCTGGATCAAACCCATGGTTATTTTAATAATTCATATGTCACAAGATTTTTGCTAGCCTGTAATGAAGTTACTTAGGCCTTCAGTGTACTTCTTTAAGCCTTAGGCTCTTCACATTTCATATTATTACTGTCTCTTCATACAAGCCTAGAATCACTATTTCAAAGTAACACAAACAGAAAAACAAAAACAACCTGATAAAAAACTATCACAAATCTTAAATTATGTGAAAAAATCCACAATATAATAAATAAACCTGAGAAAGAGGAAAAACAATGGTAGAATAACAACACAAATTTACCCTAGCTCTCTTTAAGGAAACAGAGATTTAGAGTCCTAGAAGGCACTCCAATTCTAATGTTTCACACCAAGTCAGCTATAATTATATATAGATATAAAATTCAAAGGAAGATTTTATACTGTCTTCACAAGAAAACAGATATCTATGAAAAGTACCCAGCTAGGCAGGTGACTGTTGTGACTGTTTTGGCCAGTATATTCAAAAGCACAACTGCAATGTGGAAACAAAAGTAGCTAATGGGGACAAAATCATGAACAGAGAATCACATCTAAACAGAGATACAATTCACCTTACCACTGAATAGTCCGAACTGACACTGGAACCACAAGTATTAACATAACATCTCACCACAACTGATCTCTTCTCCTACAATTAATGGTCTAGACAAAAACCTAATTCCAGGAAAAGGAATCACAACAGACTACCAAAGCAACACCTGGTAAAAGACAGATTATTTATAAAGGATATACAGTTAGAATAAATACAGATTTGTTAGCTGATATGGTTAAAAGGACAGCCTGGCATGATATATGACACACATTAAAGGCAAATAACTACCAACCGTGATTGATTTTGGCTACCAAGCCAAAATCTCCTTCACATTTAAAGAATATATAGAATTATTTCATGACGAAGAAAACTTGAAAAAATTTATCTCCATCTAATCAGCAGGATAGAAGTTAATCAAATATATCATACATAGAGAAGATCAAGAAGAACAGGAACTGGTTATATAAAATGCTCCCTACCAGAGAACAAGGTAAATATATTAAGAGTAGATGAGGCACAGCTCCTAACAACAGGTGCATAACAAAACAGGACTCATCAGATATTTCAAAATCTTAACTCTCGATATCAAAGGACTTAAATTTCCAATTAGAAAACATAGATTAGATAGTAGTATCAAAAAACAAGACACATCCATCTAGTATCTACAAGAGACACATTTTATTGACAAAAACAAACACATACGCAAACTGAAAGGCTGGAAGGAAAAATTTAAAGCAAATGGACACCAGAAACAGGCCACAGTAAAATTACTAACATAAAATGAAATAGAATTCAAATTTAAATTACTAGGAAGAGACATATTGATAAAGGCAACTCTCCATTATGAGGATATAACTAGTCTAAATATAATGCCCAGAATCCTGGAGCATCCCACTTGATCAATCAAATACTACTTAACCTAAAAACACATCTCAACACATCATTGTTATCCCTGGATAGGTCATCCAGGAAAACCTCAACCAAGAAACTGCAGTCCTAAATAACTACATTGACTGCTAGCCCTAATAGACATCTACAGAATATACATTCAGCGTCAATATAAACATTCTTCTCAGCAGCTTTGGAAGAGTCTCCAAAATAGAACATATTCTATGTTACATAGAAATTCTATCCAAATTGAAAGAAAAATAAATTGACTTGCCACATCTTGTCAGACCACAACAGAATAAACAGAATTCAACATCTAAAGCAAAAAAAAATCTCAAATATATGAAGACTGAACAACACATTGCTGAAAGACCAATGGGGCTCTGAATATATTAGAAGGAAAATCTGAAAGTTTCTGAAATTTAACAAATTGATCACACAAAATACCATCCCCTCTGGGACACAGTAAATGCAGTATATAGAGGAAAATATATAGCTCTGAGTGCCTACATCAAGTAATTGTGGAAATCTCAAGTCTGTATTTTAATTATATACCTCAAACTTCTTGAAAACAGGAAAAAGCCCAAACCCAAAGCAGTAGACAGAAACAAATAAAAGTATTAAATCAGAGCCGGGCGCTGGTGGTGGCTCACGCCTGTAATACTAACTATTCAGGAGGCTGAGATCTGAGGATCGCGATTCAAATCCAACCCCGGCAGGAAAGTCAGTGAGAATCTTATCTCCAATAAGCCAGTAGAAAACCAGAAGTGGTGCTGTGGCTAAAACGGTAGAGTGATCGCCTTGAGCTGAAGAGCACAGTGACAGTACCCAAGGCCAGAGTTCAAGCCCCACGACCGAACAAAAAAAAATTAAATCAGAAATAACTAAAGACAAAATAAAACATAAAAAATCATCAAAACAGAGTTGGTTCTGGCAATAAATTAACAGACTTGACAGATCCTTACCAAATCTGACTAAGAAGAGAATTTATATAGATAGAAAGATAAATAGAAAGCCCACAGATTGGGAGAAGATCATTACTTGCTCTGCAACAGACATTGGCTCATATCTCAAAAATATTTAGAGCCCCAAAAGTTAACCCCCCAAAAACAAATCCTCAAAAAACAACAACCCTCTTAATAAGTGGGCTAAAGATTTAAAGAGAGACCTCTCTGAAGAAGAAATATGAATGGCTAAAAACACGAAAAAAATGCAACATTTCTGGCCATAGAAACGCAAATCAAAGCAACATTGAGATTCCACCTCACCCCAGTTAGAATGACCATTATGAAGAAAATTATTAATCAAAGCTGCTGGGCTGGTGGGGATGTGGCCAAAAAGGAACATTACTACACTATTGTTGGAAATGTAAACTTGTTCAAATATTCCATAAAGAAGTAAACAGGTTCCTCAGAAGAGCTCCCCTATGACCCAGCAATCCCACTCCTGGGCATTTACCCAAATGACCACAAACAAGGCCACACTAAGGCTACTATCAAAACTATGACCATTGTAGCATTATTTATCACAGCTAAGATATGGAACCAAAACAGATGCCCCTCAGTAGATAAATTGATCAAGAAATTGTCATATACATTCACAACAAAATTCTATGGTTCCATCAGAAAGAATGACATTGCCCCATTTGTAAGGAAAAGGAAAGACTTGGAAAACATAATAAATCAATCAAGCCAGACCCAAAGAATCATAGGCTACATATTTTCACTCATTTGGAAAAACTAGAATATATCTAGGATATTCTTAGAAAATATCACAATAGCTCAATAGCTATATGCATATCACAATACAAAATGATGCTTATAAAAATGAGCTCCAAGAAATGGATACAAGATGATTGTATAGTGAACTGTTTTTAGTTATTTCTATTTACTTTATCCCCTTTGGTTTATTCCCTGTAGTCACTGTTTTTGATTTCTGTACCCTTTGTATTACACATAAGTAATTCTGATTTGGGGAACGGAAGAAATCACAGAAATGGTGAACAAAGATTATCCAAAGCAACAGTGATATGCACTAGACACTATGTTAGAAATGAACTTTATAACTTTGTGGGAATGGGATATCAGGGTTGGGGGAAATGTAGTCATTACTTATGGAACTGTAACACTCCCCTCTGTATATCACCTTCATAATAAAAAAATGAAAATACAATAAGAGAACTCACTCAAATACAAAAAATTAGAGAAAAAAATTAGACATCACAACACAAATAAGCAAAATTGAAAATGTTATAAGGGAGGACTTTGAAAACTGTATGGCAGTCACCTGAAGAATCCTGGAGAAAGTGATGCTTTCCTATACTCTAACTGAACTAAGAAGTGACACATAAGAAGTAATGAAAATGAAATGACAACAAACCACTTCCCATACCAGAAAAATATATGACTCAATGGATTTACCATGAGATTAAGGCCTGCAAGGAACTTGCAATACTCAGATCTAATTCATCAATGGAATAGGAAGGGAAATGGAATTATCAAACAAATTCTATAAGCTAGAATTCGACTCTTCCCCAAATCACATAGGGACTCATCAAAGAAAGAGAACTATGAACCGAACTCTTTGATATGCATTGATAAAGAACTTCTCAATAAAATTCTTACCAACCAAATTCAGCAAATAACAAAAAATCTTATACTATAACCAAACAGTATTCATCCTAGGATACAATTGGATTCAATATACTTGCCAATAAACATAACATAAACCATCAGCAGAAGCAGAGACAAAAACCACATGATCATCTATATGGATGTAGAAATAGCTTGTAACAAACTCCAATACCGTTTTATGATTAAAGGTCTGAGAAGCTAAGAACTCATGGAACACACTCCTTAATATAATACAGAGTATGTATATGACAAAGAGATAATAAACGTGTACCTAATGGTGGAAGCATGAAGACATTAAAATCAGGAATGATAAAAGGATGTCCACTCTCTCTACTAATGTTCAATATAGTAGTGGAGTTTCTAGCAAGAGCAATAGGCAAGAGAAAAACATAATGGGGATCCAAATAGGGGAGAAGTAAAACTATCCCTTTTTACATATGAAATGATCCTGTATTTAAAAGACCCTAGATCTTCTTCCCTCAAGTTAGTGAAGTTGATGGTAACCTTCAGCAACGTAGCAGGGTATAAAACCCACAAGAATCAGTAGTTTTTCTGTGTTACCAACAATGGGAAGATCCAGGCTATAATCCAAAAAACAACCTCTTATGTATTAGCTCAAAATCAAATCAAATCTAAATGGAACAGAACAACTACAACAAACCTAGGAATTAATTAATATAACTAAAAATGTGAGGGACCTCTACTGTGAAAACTTTAAAACTCTAAAATGAGTAATTTGGGGATACAGGTGGACCCATTGCAACAATGAGAAGTACAAGTGATTATGTCGAAAACGAATTTTACAACTTTGGTGGGGGGTGCGGGGAGGATTGGGTGGGGGAGCGGGGGGAGGATAGGAAGGGATGAGATGGGGAAATAAAGGAGGAGGGTACAATGCTTGATAAGAAATGTACTCATTATCTTGCCCATGTAATTGTAACGCCTCTGTACAGTATTTTCACAATAAAATAAAAATAAAAATAAATAAATAAAATGGAAAATTTAAGGAGATTCAAGGAAATGGAAAGTCTTTCAATGCTCCTGGTTGGAAGAATTAACATTGTGAAAACTACAAAATTACCCCCAAACAATTGACAATGCAATACCCATCAAAATCCCAACAATATTCTTCAATGCAGTAGAGGAAGCAATCCAAATATAATATGAAATTACAAAATTACAGATGAAACAGAAGGCTTAGAAATGAACTCATGGGCCTATAGTCATTTTACAAACATACACACACACACACACACACACACACACACACACACACACAATGGAATTTATTCACCCATCGGAAGGGATGACTTTTCACTAGTCTTAAGGAAAATGAAAGGATTGGGAAAATTATACTAAGAGAAAGGAATGCACACTCAGAGAAACATAGGTTTCATGGATTCATTCATTTGTGGTAGCTATCAGATGCCTAGAAATCTATAATTACAAGACAGATTCTACCTCGTCCCAGTTAGAATGGCAATTATCAATAAAACTGACAATAGCAAATGCTGACGTGGATGTCACCAAATGGGAACTCTATTGCACTGTTGGTAGGAAACTGAACTTGTTTAACCACTCTGGAATGCAGTACGGACTTTCCTCAAAAGACTAAACATAGATCTCCCTATTACCCAGTAATTCCACTCAGGCACAAGAATTAATAAAACAACAAAGAAGCTCACACTAAAACTTCCAGCATAACAATGTTCAGGGCCCAGGCCCACAGTTCAAGACTGGAAAAAAAAAGTTACCACTGCTGGTACCTTTTGACATAAGATTCCAAGTCATTCTACTTGCAGCAGCTAGGATAGGACTTAAATATAGTGGGTGATAAAATGGCTTCTTTATTGAATATTAGGAAAAGCTGTAAGCATTCCAAGAAAAGGGAGATTTTTTGTTCATGGTCGAGGGGCTTGAAGTCTGGCCTTGGGCACTGTCCTTGAGCTCTTCAACTCAAGGTGAGGGCTCTACCTCTTGAGCCACAGTGCCACTTCTGTTTTTCTGGTGGTTACTTGGAGACAGGAGATTCAGGGACATTCCTCTCCAGGCTGGCTCTGAACAGCAGTCCTCAGATCTCAGCTTCCTGAGTAGCTAGGATTACAGCTGTGAGCCACTGGCACCAGGCAAAAAATGGGTGATTTTTATAAAAGAAAATCCACTTCTTCACCTGTGTCCAAACCTCAGATATCACTATTAGAACACTGCACCTTCAACTCATTTCATTAGACATTTGTAAATTTTCTCTTTTCCTTCATGTGGGAACACTGCAGTCAATATCAACTCAGCTGTGGGACTGGATCAATTGTATGGTAATTGGTAGCACCTAAATCAAGAATATGTACGTCAAAACAAATGAAACCCTCATTTTGAATAATTATTTTCTCTTTTTATTACAAATCTGTGCTTGATTACTTTGTAATGTGATATTGGACCTCCTAACACAGTGATGACATTTTCTTTCTCTTAAGCAGTTGGCCTTCTCCCACATGTGGTCAAATATTTAAGAATTCAAAGATTTCCACTGATAATTCATTAAGCTGAGCTCTAAGAAAATGTGCATTTCTGGAATTGGTCTTCTGTATTGTTCTTACATGCACAGGCATTCTATTATTTATTTATTCTACAAGGAATTCTATATTCCATTCTTTTTGTGATCAATTTTAGTCTCTCTGATCAGTCTTTCTGACCATCTCTCTGGAGTCTCATTTCATTCTTTCTCATAAAAAAATTATATTAGATATCAGCTAAATGGCTTTCAGCTTCTGTTTTTAGCCTGACTTTATGTAGGCTGTTATAGAAGCCCTGACTGGCGGTGCTTACTGGATTTTTCTTTTTGTTTGTTTTTTAGAGATCTAGGATTACTATTCAAGGTAGTAGCTTCTCTGGGCCCCAGTGATCCCCTGGCCTAGAGTCAATGGATTTTTCACAAAAGATACAAAAACAGCTTACTAAATTCCTGTTATAATTGTCTCAAAATGAGGCATTCTGGCATCCTTGCAAAGCCATCGATGATCCTCTGTAACCACTTACAGAAATGGTCTATCAAGATGGCTTTCCAACATTGACTGTGAAAAATGTTCATTTCCAAGTCACCACCATAAATCAGATCACATCACTGGCAGCAGACTTTTGGAAGGAAGGTTCCCCTTCCTTCCTTCTCTTAGGAAATATCAAACCAGAATATTCTGCAGTTTTGGTCATCCTGGAGCACATTTTCCCAAGAGTATTATGTAGTGTAAAAGAGGATCAACTATCAAAATAAAGTTGAAAATATTTGTCTACTGCAGACTGATTTATCTGGCTCATATCTGTTATTTTCATTACTTCAAACACATGGATAATTTATATTGCGATTAGACATGTGGCAAAGGATTAATGGAATAAACATTCAGTTTACTTTCATATATCCAATATAATACACTTAACTCCTTATGGAAAATTAAATAAAACTGTAGAAGCAATGTCAGGAATATAAAATAAGCCTCAATATGTATAATCTGGCACTCAGACACCATCATCTACTGAGAAATGCAGTCTCTCTATAAATATTTATTTGGTAAAAAAATAATAAAAATTTAAATAATGAATGTGACCTTTAAGAATCATCTGAAATAATCTTCGTGTATATATTAGCATATAATTGTGTAGATGTCACCTAGACAGGAATTTAGCATGCATGTAGAAATCAAATTTCCACAATTTAAGCTAGATGAAAGGAGTCATACCCTCATGTATTGTGTGGTGTAAATTTTACCACAGTGCTGAACCCTTCCACCTAATACCAAGAGTCATGTGCAATAATTTATTATTTGATGTCAAGATGAGTGCTATGTGTAGAATTCACTTTGAATTATTACATTAATTCACATAAGTGAAACAGTGATGATATATTATTTTTTAAATTCTAATGCTTGTCAATTTTACAATTCATGAAATATATTATTAAAATTAGATTCAATTTCTTCTTTTCTATAGCTACTAAAATTTTAATTATATTTAAATATTTAATATTAAGAAATCAGTAATAAGTAACCTATTATTAAAATGATATACTATTAAACTGTAATTTGAAGTATAGTTCTAACAAATTGTGATGTAAAAAACTTTTAATAGAATTATGGGTAATATTTTTTAAACTTACCAGCTTGTTATTTGTTTCCTAATTGTGCCATTTGTTATTCTTGGTCCCAGTAATCTCTGCACCTTAATTATTTAGTTTTCTATTTTATCTCTCTTGGTTTGCTGATTGTGCATTTTGCTTTCCCTTTTTAGTTACTGACATGAGGATTAAAATCTGTATGCTAGTTTATTATCTCCTATGTTAAAGTCAAACTACTGCTCTCCACAGCTGTTATACTCTTCACTCCCATCTCCTGTATTGCTGCTCTAATGTAATTTACTTTATTTTTTATTTAAATTTTATTGTCCAGGTAATGTACAGAGGGGTTATAGTTATATAAGTAAGGTAATGAATTCATTTCTTTTATAACTTTTTACCCTTCCCCAATTTTTCTCCCTCGTCCCTCCCAACACCCCCCCCCAAGATTATTTCCAACATATTGTCTTGTGAGTTTTACTGTTGCATAGGTTCCCCCTTTGTCATTTTTCTCATCTTTTTTTTCTCTTTCCCTTCCCTAGTTCCCTAGTTCCCTAGTTGTGATAACCTGGGTATCAAAATCAAATACAGTGACTACAGGGGATAAACCATAGGTGGGGAAAACACAAAAGGATGAAAAGGAATCACATAATACATTAAGAACGAAAACAAAGAACATGCCTTGGAGTTCATTTCACTTGGAGTCACCTTTTATGGTCATATCCTTGATGTGCACAATAATGCTCCCCTGGTACTCAGTAAACCCAATTCTGGGCATTTAACCATGTGACCACAAACAAAGCCACACTGAAGGTACCAGCACAATTATGTTTATCACAGTATTATTTACTATAGCTAAGATATGGAATTAACCCAGATGCCTCTCAGTAGATGAATGGATCTAGAAAATGTGACATACACACATGCACTTACATGGAAAACTATGTTTCCATCAGAAACAACGATATCACCTCATCTGTAAGGAAATGAAAGATCTTAAAAAATCATATTAATTGAAGTAAGCCAGACTTAAAGGAACATAAGTCCCAAGGTTTCCCTTATTTGTAATAATTAGTTTACATCAAGGAAAATCTCATGTATTTTAATTTGACATTTTGTTCTATGTTGAGCTTAAACATTATTGCTATATTATTTGTTATTATTTCTTTTATTGAAGAGGTCATACATTTATTTAAAAATTAAAATGAAGTTCGTAGCCACTGTATCAGGTGTAATATAATGTATCTTCTTAATAATTTTTATTGTGAAAATACCGTATGGAGGGTTTACAATTACATGGAAAGGTAATGAGTACATTTCTTATCAAGTGTTGTTACCACCTCCTTTGTTTCCCCTTACCATCCATTCCTATCACTCCCCCAACTCCCATGCCAAAGTTGTAAAGTTCGATTTTCGACAGAAATACTTGTACATCTCATTGTTGTAATGGGTCCAACTATATCCCTACTTAAACAATTTGTTTTTTCATTTCACCTCCACAAATTGCACTTACACCAAATACAGTGAAAACAGGGTTATACAGTGGGGTAGGAACATACAAAGCAACAAAGAAATAACTTAGAAATATGTTAGAAACGATAGCAAGAAAGAAAAAATAATGAGTCCTTATTTTGAGGTTCATTTCACCTAACATCAACTTATCTGACAGTTTCTTCTTGTCTCAGACATATACTAGTTATTGAAAATAAGGGAAGCCATAGGATGTATGTTTCTTTGTGCCTGGCTTACTTCACTTAATATAATTTTTTCCATGTCTTTCCATTTCTTGACAAATGGGGCAACAGGCAGATATACTTAAAGAATTATGTTCATCTTATCCATTACTGAAGGAAGAACAACTAAAAGAGCAACCCTTATCAGGAAAAAGAACTCCTATTTACTTATCTTCATGACTCTGTAAAGCCAGTGTTGTCCCCTGTATCCTCACATTGTACATTACAACTCTTTACTTGGTCATCCTATATATCTACTATCTTCTACATTTTGACCTAAATACCCCAACAATTCCAATTCGCTTTAATTTTTTTTTAAAAAAAACTCTCTCTAGGGAAGATCTTCTTTCCCAATCCATGGGCTTTCTATTGATCGTGCTAGCTATGTCCTTTGCAATGCAGACACTCTGCAATTTCATGCAATCCCATTTGTCCAGCGTTTCTTTGATTTGTTGTGTTTCTGGGTCTCTATAAAGAAAATTTTGGCCTTTGCCAAGGAGACCTAGGTTTTCTCCTATTCCATCCTGTAATGTTTTCAGAGTGTCTGCTTTGATTCCAAGGACTTTGATCCATTTGGAGTTGATTCTGGTGCAGGGTGATATATAAGGAGCAAGTTTTAGTTTTCTATAAGTAGTTAACCAATTTTGCCAGCCTCATTTACTGACCAGTTTGTCTTTCTTCCATTCTATGTTTTTAGCTCCCTTATTGAATATTAAACATACAAACGACAAGGGTCTCATATCTAAATTATACCTGGAACACAAACAATTAAACCCCCTACAACAAATCTTCAAAGAAACAACTGCCCAATAAATAAGGGGGCTAAAGACTTAAAGAGAAACTTCTCTGAAGAGGAAAGAAAGGTGACCAATAGACACATGAAGAAATGTTCAACCTTCCTAGCCATAAAAGAAATGCAAATCAAAACAATATTGAGATACCACCTCACCACAGTCAGAATGGCTATAATCAAGAACTCTAATAACAACAGACACTGGAGGGGATGTGGACAGAATAGAACCTTACTGCATTGTTGGTGGGAGTATAATCTTGTTCAACCACTTTGGAAAGCAGTATGCAGGTTCCTCAAAAGACTCCACATAGAGCTCCACTATGACATAGCATTTCCACTTTTGGGCATTTACCCAATGATCACAAACAAGACCACACTAAAGCTACTGGCACGACTATGTTTATTGCAGCATTATTTACCATAGCTAAGATATGGAACCAACACAGATGCCCCTCAGTAGAAGAACGGATCAAGAAAATGTGGCACATATACACAGTGGAATTCTATGCCTCCATCAGAAAGAATGATATTGTTCCATTTGTTAGAAAATGGAAAGCCTTGGAAAAAATTATATTAAGTGAATAATCCATGCCCAAAGAAAAATAGGTCCCATGGTTTCCTTTATTTGCAATATCTAGTATATGTTTGAGTCAAGCAGAAAAGGTCAGATAAGTTGATGTTAGGAAAATGAACCCTAGGATAAGTATTCAAATGTTTTTTCTTCCATGCAACTATTGCTAACACATTTATAAAATTATTTCTTTGTTGCTTTTTATGTCCCTCCCCCATGGTTTAACCCCTGCTTTCACTGTATTGATGTTGGTATAATTTGTGGGGGGAAGAGAAAAACACATCATTTAAATTGGGATACAGGTGGATCCATTTCAACAAGATGTAAAAGTTGTTATATCAAAAACAATCTTTACAACTTTGGTGGTGCAGGGAAGAAGTTTGGGTGGGGGGTTGGGGCGAGGATGGGAAGCAATGTGAAGAGGAAACAAAGGAGGAGGCTAAAATGCTTGATAAGAATGAAGGCTAAAATTAACTCCATTTTTTAGGCAGTGATCATTTGTTGCTTGTTTATCTTAGCTGGCAGAGCAACACGTGGCGGAAATCCAAACACCTGGTTGTTTGCCTTTATAAGCCCTGCCAATCTTTAGCTCGGGATATCTCCTCTGCTGTGTCAGAGTGTATCACGAGGCCCAAGTTGCAGATTGTCTAAATAAAACCTTGTTTTTGCATTTTGGAACCTTTGACTCTCGTTGGTCTTCTTGGTGGGGGTCCTGCAACATGGACACTACATATTAGTGGGGGCTCGTCTGGGATACCTCAAGAGACCTCCAAGACTTCCAGACTCCAAAAGTAAAACAGCGCTGTCAAATTTGTCTTGCCCTGGTGTTGTCTGTTAGTCTGTTTTATTTTTGTTTTCCTTTGTGAGGAGGCCGCTCCAATTCATATTTACATGACTACTCTGGAGGAACTGGGAAACATCCCAGATCCTCTTGTGGGGGGTTGGTCCTTGGAGCCCTGTGGTGAGAATTGTGGGGCAGGGGTCCGTGGAACACTGCTATGAGAATTGTGGGGTGTGAGTTGGTTGGGTGTTGGGCCGGAAATGACAAAGAGGGCCTCCTAACTGAGGCCCAATTGGCTCAACTGTGGGTCTGCTCCTTCTGCTTCCCTGTTATAGAGGTCAGCGGACCAATTCTGGAGATCTGCACTTTGTAAGTTTTTTTTTTTCAACTGTCAGGCCTGTGTGTGTTTTGTTTGTACTAGTTTTTTGTTTTCTGGACTGTATGACTGATTGAACCGGAAGCCATAGGCAACACTCCATCTAGCCCCCTAGATTTACAAAAAGAAAAATCTAAGAAAGAGGAAAAGAAAATGATCCCCCCAGATTTTCAGGGAGATAACTTGGAAGAAGAAATGTTTTCTCTCCCATACTCCCCTTCCCAGGTTCCTTCTGCAGAGCCTGAGAATGATCAAGAGGAGGAGAGAGCTATAGAACCAGCAGCCAAAACCTGGGCACCTGCCCTTAAAGTTTCTGAGGGGCCAGTCACTTGACGATGCCGTGGGATCAACCCTCCTTCTAATGCAGCAGTTTTTCCCTTACGGGCCGTAGGTCCTGTGGATGCAGATGGTCAACAGCAATTCCAATATTGGCCATTTTCTACCAGTGATGTATACAATTGGCACACCCAAAATGCCGCCTTTTCTGAGGAACCCCAGTGTTTAATTTGTTTGCTTGAAACTATTCCCTTTATTCATCAGCCCACTTGGGATGATTGTAGTCAGTTTTACAGGTCCTTTTTACCACGGCAGAGAGACGCTTTTTGAGAGGCAGCCCAGAAACATATCCCTGGCCCCACAGGTGCGCCCACTATGGATCCTGCCCTGATTGCTGCCTATTTTCCTGAAACTCGACCAACATGGGACTACAATAAGATTGAAGGTAGGGAGTGACTCCATGTCTATCACCAGGATCTGTTAGCAGGTCTCAAGGCAGCAGCTCCCTGACCAACTAATATAGCCAAAATTTATGATGTTAGACAGGGAGGAAGTGAAAGTCTGGCAGCGTACCTTGAGTGGCTCATGGAAGCTTTTATTCAATATATCCCATATGATCTTGAGATCTAGGACTCGGCTCAGATGATTATGTTTGCCTATATAAATCAAGCTGCAGCAGACATAAAGCGAAAGTTGCAGGCTCTAGACAGACTTAGTGAAAAGTCTATTACAGATCTAGTAGTCGTGGCAGAAAAGGTTTACAATAAGAGAGAGACAGAGGAGCAAAGACAGGAAAGGAAGGACAGAGGAGTGAAACTGAGCTTGAAAAGAGAGACCAGGCCAACGAAAAGAGGCCAGACTTGTTAGACTTGCCACTATCGCATGCGGAGCATACCTGGTTCACAGACAGCAGCAGTTTCATTCAAGATGGAAAAAGGTACACGGGTGCAGCAGTCATCATGGACACTGAGATAGTGTGGGCAGAAGCACTCCCCCAGGGAACATCTGCACAAAGAGCAGAACTAGTGGCACTAACAAAAGCCCTACAGCTGGGAAAAGGGAAGAGACTAAACATTTACACGGACAGTTGGTATGCTTTTTCCACAGTGCATGTCCATGGAGCCATGGAGGAGGTTGCTGACAGCTGAGGGAATGGCTATTAAAAACAAACAAGAAATTTTAAGCCTTATACGGGCCTTATGGGAACCAGCAAATATTGCCATTATGCACTGCCCTGGCCATCAAAAGGGAACTGATTCAATAACCAAAGGATATAATTTGGACGATTAGGCAGCTAAGGAGGCAGCCTTCTAGACCAGAGAGGAAGTACCTACTCTAGTAGACCCAGGACCACAAGCTTTGCCTCCTGAGCCTCAGTATTCCCAAGAAGAATTGGAGTGGATAAAGAAAATTCCCATGGCCTATAAACCCCCGGGCAGAGAAGAAAATAAAGACTGGTGGAAAACTGGTGAGGGGAAACTTATCTTGTCACAAAGATTGGGCAAGGGGATTCTTAAAAGAATCCATCGGGCCTCTCTCATGGGAACCCGAAGAATGCAGGATTTGCTCCAACACTCAGAAGTAAAAACTAGGCAAGGAAATCAACTCATTGAGGACATTGTTAAAAATTGTAAAGCCTGTCAGGTCACCAATGCCCCCAATCAACTGGTCACAAAAGGAGCTTGCCTCCATGGAGATAGGCCAGGTGTGTATTGGGAAGTAGACTTCACAGAAATTAAAACTTGAAAATTTGAATATAAATATTGCTAGTTTTTGTAGACACCTTTTCAGGATGGGTTCAAGCCTACCCAACAAAGCATGAGACCGTGAACGTCATGGCTAAGAAGATACTGGGAGAAATCCTACCCAGGTATGGCTTCCCATCCACCATTGGGTGGACAATGAACCGGCCTTCATCTCAAAAGTAAGTCAGGGAATAGCCGTGGCACTGGGGACAGATTGGAAATTGCACTGTGCTTATAGACCCCAGAGTTCAGGGCAGGTAGAAAGAATGAATCAGACTCTAAAAGAGACCTTAACTAAATTGGCTTTGGAGACTGGCAAAGACTGAGTATCACTCCTTCCTTTTGCCCTGTTAAGAGTGAGACATTCACCCTATCAGCTGGCTTTACTCCTTTTGAAATAATGTATGGACACCTTCCACCCATTATCCCTAGCCTTCAGACTGAATTGCTTGCTGATTTGAGTGATAAAAAATTTCTATGTAAACTTGACTATCTACAGCTTGTCCATAAAAGTGTGTTGCCCCAGCTTTAGCATTATATGATTCTGCTTCTATTCCTACCCCCCACTCATTTAAACCAGGGGACTGGGTGCTTGTTTGAAAGCACAACTTGAGATCTTTGGAACCATGGTAGAAGGGACTGTACATGGTGCTACTGGCTACACCTACTGCCCTTAAGGTGGATGGCATTGCTACTTGGATCCACTGCTCCCACACCAGACTGACTGACTCTTTTCCCTGGACGACTGTGGGGAAACATGAGAAGTCTCCAAGCATCCTACCCAACCATTCCACGTACAACTCAAGAAAAGAAAAATTGACTGATTGTTGTTGGTATTGTTGCAATTATCATTTACAGAACTCCTGGGAGCCTCTCACTACAAGGGGAAATTTGGGCTGCACTGGGAGAAGAGTGTTGTTTTTACGTTGACCGTTCAGGAATAGCAGAAGACAACATGGCTAAGGTGAGAGAGGGACTAATCAAGATCGAGAGCTGTTGGAGTTTAGTTTTGGGCCAGAGCCACAAGATTGTGTCTCAGGATCATATGTCAAGGGGGAATGAAGTGGTAAAGCAGTGACTATTCGTTGCTTGTGTATCTCAGCTAGCAGAGCAACATGTAGTGGTAACCAAACACGTGGTTGTTTGCCTTTATAAGCCCTGCAAATCTTTAGCTGCGGGATCTCCTCCACTGTGTTGGAGTGTAGGACGTGGCCTGAGCTGCAGCCCGTCGAAATAAAACCTTGTTTTTGCATTTCGGAATGTCTGACACTCATTGGTCTTCTTGGTGAGGGTCCTACGACATTGACACTACAAGAAATGAGTTCATTATATTGCCCATGTAATTGTAACTCTCTGTACAGTATTTTCACAAAAAAAAAATTCTTGGGAACAAAAAAAATTCTCTCTAAATGTTTGAAGTTGGTGTGTGTATGTGTGTGTGTGTGTGTGTGTGTGTGTGCGTGTGTGTGTGTGTGTGTGTGTGTGTGTGGTTTTCCAAAGATCAGAAGACATTTTTCTTCATTTAGAATACATCTTTCAGGTTATTGTAAATTGTGACTACTGGGAGAAGTCTCAGAATTTTCCATGGATTCCTAATTTTTCCAGAACCTTCATCATAAACGGGTGTTGGACCTTGTCAAATGCTTTTAATCTATCTATTGAGATAACCATGGGGTTCTTATACTTGCTCCTGTTGATGTGATGAATTATATTAATTGATTTGGGTATATTGAAGCAGCTTTGCATCCCTGAAATGAATCCTGTTTGATCGTGGTGTATGATTTTTTGGATGAATTGTTGAAGTCGATTGGCCAAAATTTTGTTGAGAAGTTTTGCATCGATGTTCATCAAAGAAATGGGTCCATAGTTCTCTTTCTTCATGAGTCCCTGCCTGGTTTTGGAATGTGTGTTATGATGGCTTAATAGAATGATTCAGTAGTGAACTTTCTCTTTCAATTTCATTGAAGATTTGGAGGAGTATTGGTGTGAGCTCTGCTTTGAAGGCCTTGTAGAATTCCGCTGTAAAACCATCTGGTCCTGGGCTTTTCTAAGATGGGAGGTCTCTTATTGTTGTTTATATTGCGATATTTGATATGGGCCTGTTAAGATGGTTTAACTCATTTTGGTTTAGTTTCAGCATGTCAGAATTTTCCTGGAAAAGGTCCATTTCTGCCAAGTTCTCAAACTTATTAGCATAAAGGTTTGAGAAATATTCCCTTATAATATTCATGATATGGGCCTTGATATGGGCCTGTTAAGATGGTTTAACTCATCTTGGTTTAGTTTCAGCATGTCAGAATTTGCCTGGAAAAGGTCCATTCTGCCAAGTTTTCAAACTTATTAGCATAAAGGTTTGAGAAATATTCCCTTATAATATTCTGATTCTTGGTTATTTCTGTGGTGATGTTTCCATTCTCATCTCTGATTTTATTTATTTGGGTGTGTTCCCTTCTTTTTTCTGGTAAGATTTGCGAAGGGTCTGTCAAATTTGTTAATTTTTTCGAAGAGCCAACTCTTTCTTTGTTTATTCTTTCTATGTTCTTTTTGGATTCTAATTCAATTTTTTTCTGATTTAATTTTAATTATTTCTTTCTGTCTACTGGATTGGGATTTATCTTGCTGCTCTTTTTCAAGGAGGTTCCGATGTCTCATTAAATTGTTGGTTTCAGATCCTTCCAATTTGTTGATATAGCAACTCAGACCTCTAAAATTGCCTCTGAGTAGTGCCTTTGCTGTGTCCCAGAGCAGCTGGTAATTTGTGTGTTACTTTTTGTTGAATATCATGAACATTTGAATTTCCTTTTTAATCTCGTCCATGACCCACTCGTGATTCAGCAATGTGTTGTTCAGGCTCCATGTGTTACTGGACTTTCTTTGGTGGCTTTTGGTGTTGAGTTCTAATTTTATTCCCTTGTAGTCAGAGAGAATGCAAGGTATAATTTCAATGTTTCTCAATTTGGACAAGTTTGCTTTGTGGTCTAAAATGTGGTTTGTTTTGGAAAATGTTCCATGTGCTGCTGAGAAAAATGTGTATTCTGATGCTGCTGGGTGAAATATTCGGTAGATGTCTGTTAAATCTAGTTGGTCTATGCCGTTGTTTAGATCTGCATTTTCTCTGTTGAGTTTTTGCCGAGTTGATCTATCTAGTAGGGAGAGTGGTGTGTTAAATTCACCAACATTTAATGTCTTTGAATCTATATGAGATTTCAGAGAAAGTAGTGTTTCTTGGATAAATTTCGGTTCTCTGTTGTTTGGTGAATAGATATTTAGAATTGTAATATCCTCCTGAAGAGAGATTCCTTAATTACTATGGAACGACTTTCTTTATCTCTTCTCACAAATTTTAATTTGAAGTCTATTTAATCTGATATGAGGGTTACAACACCTACCTGTTTATGGGTGCCATTTGCTTGGTAGATTTTGTTCAGGCTTTCACATTGAAAATGTGTTTGTTTTTATGGCAAGATGTGACTCCTGAAGGCAGTAGATAGAAGGATCTTGCTTTTTAATCCAAGTAGATCGTCTATGTCGCTTAGTTGGAGAGTTATGTCCGTTAATGTTGAGAGGTAGGACTGAGAGGTATTTGGGAGTTCCTGCCATTTTATCCACCTTCTTGGGGCCTGTGGTTACTGGGTTCTACCTATGGTTCTTGGATTCTCAGTTTGGGTGTGATTATTTGGCCTTTATTGTGATCTTGTTGGTTTTCTATGTGTAGGATATCTTTAAGAATCTTTTGTAGGGCTGGTTTGGCGAGATATATTGTTTCAATTTTTCTTTGCTATGGAAGGTTTTTATTTTACCTTCGATTATGAAAGAGAGTTTAGGTGGTACAGTATTCTTGGTTGATAGTTGTTTGTCTTTAAGGCATGGCATACATCATTCCAGTCTCTTCTTGCTTTAGTTGTCTCTGCTGAGAAATCTGACGTGATTCTAACTGGTTTCCCATTATACTTGATTGATCTTTCCTTCTTGGCAACATTACAGATATTTTCCATGTTCTGAATTGATACTTTTGGATTAAAATGTGATGGTGGGATGTCCTTTTCTGGTCTGTTATATTTGGCGTTCTAAAAGCTTCTTGTATCTGAATAGGCCTATCTTTTTGCATGTTTAGGAAGTTCTCTACTGGGATCCTGTTAAACAAATTTCCTAGATCATTAACTTCTGTCTCTAGGTGCTCCTGTACACCCATTATCCTTAGATTAGGCTTTCTGATGGTGCATTCCAAATGTTGAATAGATCTATCATATTTCTTGGATTTGTTTTGGATGTTTGTATGCTCTTTCTCTATAATATCGAGGCTGTGTTCAATCCCTGAGATTCGATCTTCTGCATGGTCTAACCTACGATCAAGCCTTTCTAATTTTTTTTTTATTTCTTTTCCTTCTAGTTGGTCGGCTTTGATGGCTTCAAATTCTTTGTTGGAACTTTGTTTTAGATCATCGTGTGAACTTCTTTAATTCCTTAATTTGGTGTTCAGTGTTTTCTCAAATCACTTAGTTGATTGGTTATGGTCTCCTTGGACTCCTATTCCTTTTGTTGTGTTCTATTTAGCTTTCCCTTTGTGGTCTCCCTGACTTCTTTCAGCTCTCTGTTTATGCATTCCATGAATGCCTCTATTGATCTTTGTCTATTCTCATCCTGCTCTCTCAATTCCTGTATTACTCTTTGATTAGCTTCCTCACGTTCACGCTATTCTTGACTTTCTCTTTGTCTCTTCTCGGCCAACTCATGCAATTCCTGTCTCTCTCTTTCACTGATCTCAGCCTGCTCTTGCCATTTCTTTATTTCTCTTTGAGTGTTCTTAATCTGCTCACGAAATTCCTGTATCAATCTTTGAGTATCTTCCTCACTTTCATGATATTCCTGTATTGAACCTTGGTTTGCCTCCTCTCTCTCCCTATCATGCTCACACTGAATCCTTTGCAGGTTTTCAATCTTTAATTTTACCATGATTACCAGTAGTGTTTATAGAGCTTTTTGGGAGCTCTCCTCTGGATTATTCACTATCTGTTCTGTCCCTTGATTATCATGAGTATGATTTGAGATACACAGACTTGCCATTTTCCTTGTGTTTTTCCAGCTTTTTCTGCCCATTTGGAATGAAAGTAACACCAGTTTTGTGCTGGAACACTATCTTAAGGCAAGAATCAATCAAAGTCTGTAGTTGCACAGTCAAAAGTCTGCAGATACAATCTAGTTCAACAGTTATATCTATTCAACATCAAACAACTATGTATTAATGGGCTATGAACCACAAAGAATTTGGTAAACCAGAAATTATCAGGTTTAAGGAGAGATGTGGGCAAAAATAGGAATAGAGGAATATGATAAGGTAAAGGGAGAGTTAAATTAACTAAGTCAAAATCTTAAAGAGGGAAATAGATTGGATGGAATGATAGTAGAAAGAGAAAAAAGAAGAAAAAGAAAAAAAGAAAAAGGAAACAAGAAAAATACAAATTAATGGAAACACTTTAAAATTATGCAAATTTAACAACATAATATTCACAGAAGAACAGCAACAGGATGAGAGAAGGGGAGGGATAAAAAGGAGACACGAAAAATTAAAAAATAAAATTTCTTAAACTATTATATAGGTATAAATAAATAGTACTGCTATTAAGGAATTTAAGTCTAAGAGGTTCTGAACTGAACAATAAATTTCTGGATTAAGTGTGTACACAATGGGGGATAAGGTCTAATAATCGATTATGTGTATATCTGAGGATGAGCAGAACAGCAATTAAGTCACACAGAAAAAGAATGAAAGAGAAGAAAAAGTGAAAAGAATGTGAAAGAGAAAAAAGATCAAAAGTTCAGTAGAGCTAAAAAAAAGCACACACACATATAACCCTTAAATCTATATTATAATAGGGAAAAAAAAGGTTAATAGCAAACAATTTTTTAAAAAGTTAAAAATCATAAAATTAAAAAAAATTAAAAAGGTACAAAAAATAAGTTCTTGGATTTTTTTGGGGGAGGATAGGAAGATCCTGTATCTCTCTTGTGTCCGTAACCAGTCTCAGTTTGGAGTCTGTGCTCTGCTTGTAGTGTTTGGTTTTCCTGTGGCTTGATTGGTTTTTAAAGTCAGTTTGTTTGAGCAGGCAGAAAAATGCTCTGTTTTACCAAGGATTTTGTGATCTTCCTCCCAGGGTAGTTCAATGGAAGGGAGATCTCCTTTGAGTCTCACAGAAAAGGGAGATGTCTGTTTCCTCTAATTTGGAGATGTTGTGATTAGGCTAGGTTCTGAGTGGAGTTGAGTCCTTTCAACGAACAGTAACTTTTCCCTAAGCGGCTAGCTTCTGAGACACTCACAGAGTCCAGCATGGAGACATTATCAGGGTTTTTGTTTACTGAATTTCAATTGATTGTCAAGGCTGCTGTAGAGAGGGGCAGCCTCTGGCTCTGTTTACCCAGTGAAGAAGCCACTCCTGGGGCTGGTGGAGCTGGCTTGGCCTGAGCTGGGTGAGTTTTCCCTGGGTGGAGCTGAGCCTGGAAGGTCAGGTCAGGTCCCTGTGACCTGCTAAATGACTCTTTTGTTTTCTTTCAAGGCCTGAGTTGAAGCTAGAGGCTCAGTCAGGCCATTGTCAGTATCAAAAATGGAGATCTCCAGTAGTGGGGGAGTGGAGAGGTGGCCTTACCTCCTCTGCTCCTTGAGAAGGAATGAGGATGTCAGGCTTCTACTCATGCCAGAGTGTTGGCTCCTAGGTCGTCTCTGGTCTGCAGTCTACAGAATGAAGATGTCTGCTCCTTGTCAGTTCTTGCTGGTGTTGAGTAGAATCTGCTAGCCCGCTGAGTCTGGGGCCTTCATCCTGGACTCTCTATTTTGCAGGTTTGGTGGATACTGCCGCCACCACTGCCGCCACAGCAGCAGCCAAGGCTGTTGGCAAGTGCACAGATCTGTCTCCTTGTCTGGGTTTTCTCTTTCTGGCCAAACTCTCTGTATTGTGATGGCACCCTTGGTGTGATTCTCTGGCTTAGGACTGCTCACTGGAACACTAAAACTGCTTTCTATGCGAGATATTGTTTAGCCTCCAGTTTCTCCTCTGCCATCTTCCCAGAACTCTTTTCAATTTTAATCATTTCTTGTTAATCTCATCTTTAATCTCTCTCTATAAAATCAATAATTAATTCAAGGGAGTAGAAATGAAAAAAATTAAGCAACTCCTTACATTTTTCAATTTTCAATATCATGATATTGTGTAAATCATTTTCTGTTTACACTTGAGAGTATATAACTCAATTTAGTTAGACCTTTCATAAGGCTATAAGTATTTTATTTATTTTCATTGATTGTTCTTTCCAAAGCCTGCATGTCTATTTTCCCTTAGTTTCATTCAGTCTCATGTAGTTTAGATTCAAACTGAAGAACAAATGGAAGGAAGCAAACAAAAAATACAGTTCCTCTCCTCTGATATTGCCTCTACAAGAATGAAGAAAGAGTTCATCCTGCTGCTAAGGACTATGATAGGATATCAAGAGAATTCATTCTTCTAGGTATTCCTTATCTTTGTGGTATAACTTAAATGATGTAAAACACAATATACTGCCTAGTTAATTTACATGTTATCAGTTTGCACATTAGCATATGGGCTTACCTCAGTCTACAACATTCCTTCATTATTCTGTCCCTGATATTTTTACACTACCAAGACATAAGATAACCAGTTTTATTTACAACATGAGCATTATACAACTGGCTTCCTTAGAAGCAGAGCATGGTCAATAGATCACATTACTTCTGGTTGCTCAGTATCTATAATCTTTTCTGTAATATTATTGCATTTTATTTAGTGTTTAAAAAACTGTTGGCTAAACTCAATGTTCATTCATAGAAATTTATGTTAAGTATTTCGCAAGTTTTATTTCTCTCAATTCTTAAGATAGCATTTGCTATAATGCTAATGTTATTACCATTTTAGCGTTGGGAAAAATTGTAATTAAAGGCACTAAGTACATGGCCCATAGACACACAGTGAGGAAGGAAATGAGTCACAGTTTCCAAAAGCCTTTTAGCAATAGAAAAAAGGTAGGTAAAATCTCTCCATTCTCTTACACTCTCAATTCAATATTCATATATCCCTATGAATAATAGCATATCAATTATTACCCATGGCGATTGTTTTCTGTTACATTTTTTCCTCAACACAGACTGTATTGGTGACATTGGATTATCATGCACAGAGCTGACCTTCTTTTGTCCCACAGCTCCAGTATTCTTTTTTAAAAAGTACTAAAACTTTTAAATACCATTACTTACTATCTTTTAAGAATACCTAACGAAATAAATTCACATATAATCACTCCAAAATGCTTTAAAAGTATGAGATGATAAAACAGGCCCCTGTGAAGTAAATTTTCTTCTACTTTTAAAAATATTCTGAAAGCCTTATGCTTGCTGGCCACACCTATAATCCTATCTACTTCGGATATCTACTCAGGAGCCTGAGATCTGTGGATAACTTTTGGAAGCCACTCAGGGCAAAAGGACGTCATGAGATTATTTTTTAAAAGTTGTAATGAACTAGCAAAGAGCCAGGAATGGAGATGTAGTTCATATAGTAGATCACCAATCTAGAGAGGAAAGGCCTAGCAAGACCTTGAAGCCCTGATTTCAAACTCTGAGAGTGCCAATATACAAGCATGTGCATGTATGCATGTGTGCATGCATGTGCGCTCTCACACACACATTTATTCAAAATACCTTCATATCAGTGTTCTGCATTAATTTCTTTGTTAAAAATATTATATGGGAAAATAGAGGAAATAAACTCTTCTATATCAGAACAGTTTTTTGTTTTCCCCAAGTTACTGTTTATTAAATTGTATCAACTGAAGAAATAAAGTATATCACATGATCAGAACATTTTTATGTTTTTAAGTGTAAAAAAACTGTACAGAGTTGTCACAATTAAAAGTGCAAATAATGAGTACATTTTCTAACAATCAGTGTTACCTCTTCCTTTCTTTTTCCTCTACCACCCCTTCCCACCTCAAAGAGTACACTCCCCTCCCTCCTTCCCCTGCCTAAATTGTACAGTTCATTTTTCAACATAGTGTCTTGTGCATCTCAACCTGTATCCCTATTTAAGCATTTTGTATTTCCCTTTTCCCTCCCCAAATTAGAGACACATATACACAGGTTTTGGCGCACCAACTTCAAGTACAGTGAAAACAGGGGTTAGAGCGTGGGGGAGGAACATATAAAGAAACAAAAAAATTACATCACACATTATAAGTATCTTGGAAACAAGAAGAGCAAGAAACAAAGAATCACTTGTGTGGTTCATTTCCCATAATATCATTTTATCTGGTCATATGCACATAGCTTATGACCTGTTCTGCTTATCCCAGACATATATTAGTTGTTGAAAATAAGGCAAACCATGGTACCTATGTTTCTTTGGATTTGGCTTACTTCACTTAATAAAATTTTTTTCCAAATCTTTCTAATTTCTAACTAATTGGGCAATGGAGGCATAGAATTTCATTGTTTATATATACCACATATCCATTTATCTTCTGCGGTCCATTGGGGTGAGCTCCATATCTTAGCTATCGTAAATAATGCTGCAGTAAACATAGTTGTGCTGGTAGGTTTAGTATGGTCTTGCTTATGACCATTTGGGTAAATCCCAAAAAGTTTGATTGCTCAGTCATAGGGGAGCTTTATATGGAATCTTTTGAGAAGCCTCCATACTGCTTTCCAAAGTTGTTGAACAAGTTCACACTCCCACCAAGAATGAAGTAGGGTTTCCTTGTGGCCAAATCCTCTCCAGCATCTGTACTTGTAAAAATATGGAAGGATTCAATAATTTGCATGTGAACCTTGCGCAGGGCCATGCTAATCCTCTCTGTATTGTTCCAATTTTAGTGTATGTGCTGCTGAATTGAGCACAGAACATTTTTTATATATAAAGTATAATTGGTTTTCTTAATCTTGACAATTCAAAAAAAAGTAACTTTAGAAGAATTCCCATGAAATTTTAGAACCATGTATTTCTTATATAAGCACACAATTAAGAATAGTCAAGATTGGCATGTCAAAAACAAGATAATTCCAGATATTTGTTGTTCAAGAGATGTTTAGGAGGAGGAATTCAATTATTCTGTACAAGGCACCAGTCATAATGAACACTGCAGCAAGTGTTAAAGTTTGTTAAATGTTTTAATGTTTTAAATGTATTTAATTTTGATAATTTGTTTATATATGCCAAAATTAGGACTGTATGTCAGGATATACAACTTTTCTATAAAGTATTTAAGATTTATGGTAGCAGACATATGCTACTAAGAATGTACATTTCAGAGTTTATAGAAACTTTCCTAATGAGAAGTTGCAAAGTCTTTGTGTAAAGAAGCATGGTGAAGAGTTAAGACTGTGTTAACTACACAGTTTCTCTTAAAACTTTAGGACTTTCTTACTTTATATGCTAGTGAGGAACTAATGATGATATAAGCCATATACAAATTATGAGATGAGTTATAAAAGCAATCTTAGTGGGTAACTTTAAAGACTACTCATAACCTATAAAACTCTTGTTGAACATCATAATCTTAGCCAGTGTTAAATGTACAGGAATATGAGAAAATAGTAATATGTAATATGTAAGTACACTTCAAATACTGAAAAAACCTGGTAATTTTTTGGTATTTTATTAATCATTAATATTTAATTATTGTTTTTCTTTATTTGTAGCATTGTTTCCCTTGTTGTAATATAATACAACTTTTGTTAGGGATCATCAGAAGGTACTTTGAGAAGGTTACTGGGATGGCCAAACCATTTTTTATAGGTGCATGTGAATTTACATAAGCAAAATTAAGAATATAATATTGATTAAAAATTATCAAGCCGGGCGCTGGTGGCTCACGCCTGTAATCCTAGCTACTCAGGAGGCTGAGATCTGAGGATTGCAGTTCAAAGCCAGCCCGGGCAGGAGAGACCGTGAGACTCCTATCTCCAATAAACCACCAGAAAACCGGAAGTGGCGCTGTAGCTCAAGTGGTAGAGCGCTCGCCTTGAGCTGAAGAGCTGAGGGACAGCGCCCAGGCCCAGAGTTCAAGCCCCACGACCGACAAAAAAAAAAAATTATCAAGTACAGTCTGAATCAGGAGGGATGATAAATGTCCACACCTAAAATCTTAGCCCTAGGCTGAAGCAGCGGTATTACAGAGTTAAAGTCACAAAAGTGAGAGACTGTGTTTGTTTTGTTTTTTACTTTGATTTCGTTGGTCATGAAGCTTGAACTCTGGGTCCTGGGTGTTGTCCCTCAGCTCAAGGCTATTGCTTCCACTTGAGCCACCCTACCAATTCCATCTTTTTCTACTAACATGATGTTGAAGAATCAAACCCAAGGCCTCATGCATACAAGGCAGGCACTCTACAACAGCCACCATCCCAGCTCCTGATAGACTGTGTTTTAAAAAATCATCTAAACAACATTTGCTTTCTGCTTTGGGTTATATAATGAAATATATAAGTATCTTTTTATAATTTTGTGAATTGTAAAACTTCTAAATTTATACTAACTTCAAAATCATGAAATGTCCCTGAAAGTTTGCTTCTGTGAAGATTGTTTTTGCATTTTTAAGTTATTCTGAGTAATTTTTATTTTTATCAAAATCATTTTAAATTTTGGGTTGATGGGTTATCATACATCAAATACGTTCAAATGTACATGTAGAGTCTGAAGATAGCAGTATGAATATTCTCCTAAAACTCTTGTTTATCTGTTATGCACTTCCAGTATTATGATATTTCTCTTTCTTTCACTCTCTCTCATTTCCTCTCTTTGTCTTTCATGCTCCATGTCTGCTATTTAGAACTTCTGCTGCTATTCTATTATCCTTGAGGATCCACTGGCTTTGTGGGAACATGATGGGGACCAACATTTTTCCTAGCATTCTTTAATAATTATGAGTGACATGATATTATTCTTTGCCATTCTAAATGGCAAAACAACAGTTCTAGGAATTCCTTTTCACGTTTACTACTATTATAAATGTTATCTCATAGGAATCATTGGGATGAATAAGATATTTTAACCTGGGCTGGGAAGGTGACTCTGTGGTAGAGCGCTTGCCTTTCATGCATGAGGACCTGGATTCGATTCCTTAGCACAACATAAGCAGAAAGAAAAAAGCCAGAAGTGGCTCTGTGGCTCAAGTGGTAGAGCGCTAGCCTTGAGCTGAACAGCTGAGGGACAGTGCCCAGGCCCAGAGCTCAGGCACCATGACCGGATCCCATCCCCCCAAAAAGATATTTTAACCTGTGACCTAACAATTCTTTTTCTTTCACAAACAACCTTTTTCTTTGATTATCAGTTAGTAACTACATGTAATGAAAACAAAGCTATCCTATGTAAAGTAGACCGAAGTTGTTCACAGGGATGAAAAAGAGGGTAATGGTCGAAGTGAGTAAAAAGGATACCCATCTCAACAGAGAAACCACAGATTTAAAGAGCTGCATAGATCAACTAGACTTAACAGACATCTACCGAACATTTCACCCAGCAGCATCAGAATACACGTTTTTCTCAGCAGCACATGGAACGTTTTCTAAAATAGACCACATTTTAGGCCACAAAGCAAACTTGTCTAAATTCAGAAACATTGAAGTTATACCTTGCATTCTCTCTGACCACAAGGGAATAAAATTAGAACTCAACACCAAAAGCCACCAAAGAAAGTCCGGTAACACATGGAGGCTGAACAACACACTGCTGAATCATGAGTGGGTCATGGAAGAGATTAGAAAGGAAATTAAAATGTTCATGCTATTCAACGAAAATGAACACACAAATTACCAGCTCCTCTGGGACACAGCAAAGGCAGTACTCAGAGGCAAGTTTATAGCTCTGAGCTCCTACATCAACAAATTGGAGAGATCTGAAACTAACAATTTAATGACACATCTAAACCTCCTTGAGAAAGAGCAGCAAGATAAACCCCAATCCAGTAGACGGAAAGAAATAATCAAAATTAAATCAGAATTAAATGAATTAGAATCCAAAAAAACTATAGAAAGGATCAACAAAACAAAGACTTGGTTCTTCGAAAAACTTAACAAAATTGACAGACCCTTAGCAAATCTTATCAGAAAAAGAAAAGAACACACCCAAATTAATAAACTCAGAGATGAGAATGGAAACATCACCATGGGAACAACCAAGATTCAGAACATTATAAGGGAATACTTCTCGAAACTTTATGCTAATAAGTTTGAGAAATTGACAGAAATGGACCTCTTCCTAGCAAATATTGACATGCCAAAACTAAACCAAGATGAGTTAAACTATCTTAACAGGCCCATATCAAGCATTGAAATAGAAACAGCAGTAAGAGACCTCCCAGCGAAGAAAAGTCCAGGACCAGATGGTTTTACAGCGGAATTTTACAAGGCCTTCAAAGCAGAGCTCACACCAATTCTCCTCCAACTCTTCAATGAAATTGAAAGAGAAAGCTCACTACCAAACACATTCTATGAAGCCATCATAACCCTCATCCCAAAACCAGGCAGAGACTCATCAAAGAAAGAGAAATATAGACCCATTTCTTTGATGAACATTGAAGCAAAACTTCTCAACAAAATTTTGGCCAATCGACTTCAACAATTCATCCAAAAAATCATACACCAAGATCAAACAGGATTCATTTCAGGGATGCAAAGCTGGTTCAATATACGCAAATCAATTAATATTATTCATCACATCAACAGGAGCAAGAATAAGTACCACATGGTTATCTCAATAGACGCAGAAAAAGCATTCGACAAGATACAAAACCCCTTTATGATGAAGGTTTTGGAAAAACTAGGAATCCATAGAACATTCCTCAATACAATAAAGGCTGTATATGACAAACCTACAACCAGCATTATACTCAATGGTGAAAAACTAAAGCCATTTTCTCTTAACTTAGGAACAAGACAAGGATGCCCACACTCTCCACTTCTCTTCAATCTAGTATTAGAATGCCTAGCTACAGCAATAAGACAATATGCAGACATAAAGGGGATCCAAAGAGGGAAAGAAGAAATAAAACTCTCAATCTTTGCAGACAAAATGATCTTGTACTTAAAGAATCCCATAGACTCCACTCCCAAATTACTCAAGCTGATTCAAAAATTTGGCAAAGTAACAGGTTATAAAATTAACCCGCAGAAATCAATGGCTTTTCTGTATGCCAACAATGAGAAAAGTGTGGCTGAAATTAGGAAAGCAACTCCATTTGTAATAGCCTCACAAAAAATAAAATACCTAGGAATTAACTTAACTAAAGAAGTGAAGGACCTCTATGATGAAAACTTTAAAATCTTGAAAAAGGAAATCAACATAGAACTTTAAAAATGGCAAAACCTCACATGCTCCTGGATTGGAAAGATTAACATCGTGAAAATGGCAATACTTCCCAAGGCTATCTACAAATTCAATGAGATACCTATCAAAATTCCAACCTCATTCTTCAAGGAAATAGAAGAGGCAATCCAAAAATTCATATGGAACAATAAAAGACCCTGAATAGCGAAAACGCTCCTCAACGGAAAGAACACTGCTGGAGGAATATCAATACCAAATTTCAAACCCTACTATAAAGCCATAGTAATCAAAACAGCTTGGTATTGGCATAAGAACAGACCTCAGGACCAATGGAATAGAATTGAAAACCCAGAAATGAACCTACAGACCTATAGGCATCTAATCTTCGATAAGAGAGATAAAACTATACAGTAGAAGAAAGACAGCCTCTTCAGTAAATGGTGCTGGCAAAATTGGTTAACTACATGTAGAAAACTAAAGGTAGATCCTTATATATCACCCTGCACCAGAATCAACTCCAAATGGATCGAAGACCTTGAACTCAAAGCAGACACTCTGAAAACATTACAGGATGGAATAGGAGAAACCCTAGGTCTCCTTGGCTCAGGCCGAAATTTTCTGAATAGAGACCCGGAAACACAACAAATCAAAGAAAGGTTGGACAAATGGGATTGCATAAAGTTGCAGAGCTTCTGCAGGGCAAATGACATAGCTAGCAAGATCAATAGAAAGCTCACGGATTGGGAGAATATCTTTACTAGCCATACAACAGACAATGGTCTCATATCTAAAATATACATGGAACTCAAAAAATTAAACCCCCCAACAACAAATCCTCAAAGAAACAACTGCCCAATAAATAAGTGGGTGAAAGACTTAAAGAGCAACTTCTCTGAAGAAGAAAGAAGGATGGCCAATAGACACATGAAGAAATGTTCAACATCCATAGCCATAAAAGAAATGCAAATCAAAACAACATTGAGATATCACCTCACTCCAGTTAGAACGGTAAAAATCAAGAACTCTAACAACAACAGACGCTGGAGGGGATGTGGACAGAAAGGGACCTTACTTCATTGTTAGGGGGAATGTAAACTTGTTCAACCACTTTGGAAAGCAGTATGGAGGTTCCTCAAAAGACTTCACATAGAACTCCCCTATGACCCAACAATCCCACTTTTGGGCACTTACTCAAATGTTTACAAACAAGACCACACTAAAGCTACCAGCACAACTATGTTTATTGCAGCATTATTTACCATAGCTAAGATATGGAACCAACCCAGATGCCCCACAGTAGATGAATGGATCAAGAAAATGTGGTATATATACACAATGGAATTCTATGCCTCCATCAGAAAGAATGACATTTCCCCATTTGTTAGGAAATGGAAAGGCTTGGAAAAAATTATATTAAGTGAAGTAAGCCAGGCCCAAAGAAACATAGGTCCCATGGTTTCCCTTATTTGCAATATCTAGTATATGTATGAGTCAAGCGGAAAAGGTCAGATAATGTGATGTTAGGAAAACGAACCCTTAAATATGTATTTTAATGTTTTTTTCTTTCATGCATGTGTTTCTAACGCATTTATAAGATTATTTCTTTGTTGCTTTGTATGTCCCTCCCCCACAGTGTAACCCCCCACTTTCACTATATTTGATGTCAGTATAACTGGTGGAGGAGATGGGGACAAATAAGTCGTTTAAGGATTCAGGTGGACCTGTTGCAACAATGAGAAGTACAAAATGTCATGTCAAAAATGAGCTTTACAATGTCTGTGTGGGGGATGGAAGGGGAGGAAGTATTGGGTGGGGGGGAGGGGGGGGCTAGGAAGGGAGGTGAAGGGTAAACAAAGGAGGAGGCTGCAATTCTTGGTAAGAAATGTACGCATTATCCTGCCCATGTAATTGTAACCCCTCTATACAGTATGTTCTCAAATAAAATAAAATTAAATTAAAAAAAACACAAAAAACTTTGTAACACTATGCAGATATATATTAATATATACAAAAATTTTGTATTGATACATATATATATATATATATATATATTGAGACATATAAAGAAAGTAAAGGAATGACATTGTCCAAAAAAAAAAAAAAAGGATACCCATCATAGATCACAGATCCTCAGAGCAGTTTATCATGTACACTTTGTGAGAATGACAATGCGCTGGGAACTATAGATAAAATCACTGAACACTGAGATATATATGCATATATATTTATATATGTATATTTATTTATATATGCATATATGTGTGTATATGCCCTTATATTTTACACATATATGTTATTATACACACAAATACACAAATACAAATAAGCACACAAATAAACACACAAATACAAATAAAGTCCGTGAAACCCTTATCTCCAATAAAGCACCAGAAAACTAGAAGTGGCGCTGTAGCTCAAGTGGTAGAGTGATAGATTTGAGCTGAAGGGCTGATGGACAGCACTCAGGCCTAGAGTTGAAACCCCATGATCAACAATAAAGAAAAAAAAAAGAAATATACTCATTACCTTACTTATGTTACCATAAGACCTCTGTACAGTATCTTTACAATATATATAAAAGATACAAGGAAAAATTCTGTACTTATAGGAAGTTGTATTTGTAATTCAATATCAGTAAGGTATTGGTTTAGGACCACATGCATATTAAAACTTTGGATACTCAAATAACCTACGGGAACACAGTATATTATATACATTAGAATCTGCCCACAACCAAGCATTATACTATCCGTCATGAATTTCCATCACTTATCACTTCAAAAGTCTTAAAGTCATGTTTTCTGCATTAAATTCACAGAGTTTAAGTGAATATCACAGGTAATTTACCTATTATTGGAAGTTTAAGGACAATTTTCAATTTCTGATGATAGAAACAGGAGTCAGTTTTAATTATGCAGAATCCACTATGTAGTGAGCCCTGTAGTCTTCTAAATTTTCAAAATTTGAGTTACTTTTTATTAATAATTGAAAAACTTTTATTTCAATATTTGAAATGCTGTCCCAATTATTTTAAAACTTTCACATTAAGTTAGAATGAACTTCCCCCTCCCCTCCATTTCCCCTGCTAGTTCAGGTTAACTCTCCTTTGGCTTTATTGTTTGACAGGTTGAGGGTAAACAGATGACGGTAAACAGAAAGATGATCATTACTTATATTTCTCCTTCTTCTTCTGTTTCTGCTATTATTGTATAGAGGAAGACTGGAGCAGGGAACAAGAGTAATGCTTGGGCAAGGGAGCATTCTTGGCATATCAATTATTCTTTCTCAGAATCTCTTAAACTGCTTACTCTTGCCTTCTCTGTAACAGTAACCTAACTGTGGCTTCCTTCGTGTAGGAGTAAGCACACTAACAGGTTTTTACATGTAAATTTGTATTTTTATATCTCAGCTTATTACTACCAAAAATAGAAAGCTTTGGGTACATCAATGCAAAATCACTGATTGTTCAACAATACATTAGTGAGGAGTGGACAACTCTACTCAGCTCCCCCCTCCTCTTCAATCCTCCCCTCCCCTCCCTCCCGTTATTTACCCTCCCTTCCCTTCTTCTTTCTTTGTATCTCTCTCCTCCATATTCACTTCTATCTTCTCTCATTTTCCTTTCCAGTACCAAGTGATTTGGTTTACCTGGCAACAAATATGTAATTGAACAAATATGTTTTCTCCTCTTTTTGTGAATATTTATTCTTAAGAAATGAATTCTAGCAGAGCACCAGTGGCTTACAGCTAAATACTAGGTGGGTTCAAATTTGACAATTGCAATTCAAAGCTATTCCAAGTAGATAAACCTAAGAGATTCTTTTCTCCACTTATGGTAAAAGGAAGAATTGAAGGTGTGGCTCAGGAGGTATATAGTAAACATTGAGAATTAAAGTCCAGATTGTTAGGTTTTTAAAGAGAGTTCGAGTAAGAACCACACCATGCACGAGGTATTCAGGAAAGAGGTAGATTTATTCATCATTTCCTCTGGCACCAGGCCATGTTGGCCTTCCACGTGGCTGGGAAAGAACAGGGAAAGACCTGGAAAAGAGAGCATCTGGCCCTGGGCTAGACTTTATCTAGGGTATGGGTGGAGAAATGTGTGGCCACATCAAATTCAGATGTGACATCAGCACATGCAGATGTGACCTTTTTCAGGTGTGCCAGTTCTAGGTAATGCAGATAATGGGCAGAGACATTGCTTGGAAGAGGGTGGAATCTGCTTGCTATCCAGGAGTAGACCTTACATTCCAGCCTTTTAATAATCATGAAATAAGGCATGGATTCTCTCTGGCTACTTCTTGCTGACAAGGGGCATCCAAATTAGGGGTAAAAGCCTGAAATTTGGTCCCCTCACAGAGAAGGCAGTGAGCTGCAGCTGTCCCTTGGTGAGTGTGAGTCCTTAGATGAAGTCTGGAGGAGGCAAGTCTCTTGGATGAAGTGTGGAGAAAGTCTCATGAGGCATTGAGAGGCTAGAAAAAAAACACTAGAGAGCAAATAAATAGCAAGAGGAAAGACTTGGAGCTGAAAAATGTTGGTAGAAATGTCCCTATCTGGTGACTACATAGGGGAGAATTCAGGTAACAAAGGCAAGAATGTAAATTCCCGTCCAGTTAAAAGGTACACAAGTATGAACATTAGATGGGCAGGCTTCTTACTTATATTCACCTCCCGGCACTGGTTAATTTTGAAAGGGCAGGCACAAAGTGCCTGATATGACATCATTTCCTCTTATTCCTCTCCATGGTCCCTTGTGCCCCAGACTGGCTGAGTCGAAGTGCTCGTTGCTGGGATGACTTGCCTCAGTTAGTATTCATGGAGATTTGAACACAAGGCCTGGGCATTGTCCCTGAGCACTTCTGCTCAAGGCTAGTGCTCTACCACTTTGAGTTACAGTACCACTTCCAGTATTTGGCTGGTTAGAGTTAAGAGTCTTGAACCATGCTTCCATCCTGGCTATTAGGTTAGTTGGGAGATGGAGTCTTAGGGATTTTTCAGCCCTGGCTGGCTTTGAATTGCAATCTTTGTCATGAAAACCATTCATTACTTCCAATTAAACAAGGAGATCAAATAGAATAAGAAGAGCTTCTCTGGTCCTTACCAAGAATTGACCAAGTAATATTCTGCAAAGACAAATCTCGTTAGATGTGAGAATCTTAGCACAGATATGCCCAATATTTTAGAATCACGTAATCAGTACTAGAATACACAACACAAAACAAAAAAGGCAAAACTCAAAATCTAAAATTTTGTACATTAATGTTTAGATATTTTGCTAACAAAGCACATCAGATAGTTGGTCCTAAATTACAAGGGTCTGAGAAAAGAGCAACTTTTTAGCAAGGTACAAGAGAATAGATGGATGGAGGAGTAGTAAACTTGGTGGAAGGGTATGGGTCAGATGGGACCAAACCCTAAACCCACCATGTGGCCAAGAGGGCATACTCACAATGGTGAATTTCTGAAAAAAATACAAAGAAAATGTTAGAAGTCTAGATTGGCTAGTCTTTTATAGGGAATCTAGGGGAGGTCCCCGGGACCCAGCTCGCATCACACTCTTCAGGGCACAATTCAAGAAGCTGTAGAAAAGAAAGGGAGAGATAGAGGAAGTTGGACATGATTAGCAGAGAGGAAAGAGATCATGAAAGTGAACAGACTTCTGACCATTTACCATTGCAGAGATAAAATTGTCTAAATCTGAGAAGAACATAAAAAAATTAGGTGCTCTGGCTAAAAGGGGGTGCAGGAGGCATTTCAGAGGGGTTTCATGGCACTGGAGTGACACACAGCTGCCATTAAAGGTGTAGGAGACAAAAATAATCAGTGAGTGAAGGTGGGTTTATCGGATGGAAGTGGCACTGCAACTTACCACTGAGCCCTCTAGGGAGGAATGGCCAAGCAACCAGAATCAAGTGCCCTCGGCTCCAGAGGTGACTGGCCTTTCAGTTAAAGGACTAGCAGGTTCTTCAGCATGGAACCACATCTGGAGAGATACTGAGGGACAGAGAACCCTTAGAGAGTAGTTCACTCACCAAAATGTACAAGCATGGAGGTGGATACAGAGGCCAGCAGGGGAATTGATTCGCTGTGTCCACAGCAGACAGACTGGTTTCCAAAAGGCCGTCAGAACTGTGGTATTCCTCAGAGCAAAAAAGGGAAAAACAAACCAAAGAAAGGAAAATAAAAAAGGAGAGGAATCCAACCCCCTATCTTGACTTTAAGCCTCTCTCAGGTTCAAACGGCACCATTTATATTAGTTTTTAAAAAAGAGGTTTCTGAGTAAAAACCACACCACACATGTGGTATTCATGTAAGGGGTAGGTTTATTCATCATTCCTGCTGGCATTATGCCATGTTGGCCCTCCATGCGGCTGAGAAAGGCATGGGAAAGACTTGGGAAAGTCCTGGGAAAGAGCGCATCTGGGCCTGGGCTAGGCCTTATCTAGGATATGGGTGGAGAAAAGTGTGGCCACATCAAATTCAGATGTGACCTCAGGAGATGCAGATGTGACCTCTCCAGATGTGCCAGTTGCCTAGGTAATGAGGTACTGGGCTGAGACTTTACTGTGAGGAGGGTAGAGTCTGCTCTCTCCAGTAGCAGATCTTACACAGGTAGAGCTCAAGGCCAGGATTCAAACCCCAGTGCCGGCACAAATATATATATATATATTGTGTATATATATATATATATATATATGTGTGTGTGTGTGTGTGTGTGTGTGTGTGTGTGTGTGTATATATATACACACACACACATATATATATATATATATATATATATATATACATACATATACATATATATAAATGAGTCCTTTATCTTTGAAAAGGGATATTTCTCCAAAAATCCATACCCAGGACAATTTTCAAGGTCAAAGACTGTTTGAAAGGCTCTTTCACATCTTAAACTGATTCCTCTGCTTGATTCACATTATGGAAAATAGGAGTCACACTTCACATTAAAAAGTATGCACATTATTGAACAGTTCTTACCATTTTTAATGTAAAGGAAGCATGGTAGAGGAATTCACCTTATTGGATGAATTAGGTTTGACTCACTGACAGACTTTTGCAAGTAAATGAGGATCTGTTTACATACAAAGAAGTCTATACAGATGGTTTTCTAAGAGGGAGAACAAACCTGCTGTCCAGGTTTGAATCAGAGTAAGTTTATTCCTATGAAATGACAAAGAGAAGCTCATTTTATGGAACTCTATGCAAACATCAATTTCAAACGGTTTAAAAAACCCATGTCTATGTTGTGATCAACCAAGTTTTTACAAACAAAAAAGTTTCCAGAGCCAAAATATATGATAGATAGTTAATGGCCGAGAGACAGGTGTAAAAGAGTTCCATAATAACAACTAAATTATAAATTTTTCATCAAGACCCTAACAAGAATCTCCAAGATAGGCCTTGCTAAATCTATCATAGAGGACTGGGTTTATGCAATTGTCAGTTTTGTTTAGGATCCAATATCTTCTATGTTCGTTTTGTTTGCAAATCAATCACACCACATGCAGTGTCGAGAAAAACATGCAGTCTTGCTAGGCACCTAAGGGATTTTTGTGCCACTGTGAATATTTATCGTTTTACTTCTTGTAATTATACCTGTCAATGTGAAGTCCTTTCATGAGAAGAATAATAGTTTCTGTGCCCTTAGTTCCACTAACAAATCTCAGATATGAATATAGCCTGGTGCCTGTGGTTCATGCCTGCAATCCTAGCTACTCAGGAGGATGAGATCTGAGGATCACAGTTAAATGCCAGGCCAGGCAGGAAATTCTATGAGGTTCTTATATCCAACAAACCACCAAAAAACTGGGAGTGGCACTATGTCTCAAGCAGTAGAGCACATGCCTTGAGCTGAAGAGCACAGGGACAGCACAAAAGCCCAAAGTTCAAGCCTCACGACTGACCCAAAAAAAGAAAAAAAGTGTATATACATATATATATATATATGTATATGTGTACACATATACATATATATATATACACACATAGATATAATGGGATGAATTAAATATAAATGAATATTTATAATACACATTTAAATATAACTAAATATATATTTACATTATATACATATATTTACATATATAAGATCATATTATATCTGTATGTTTCTAAATATATTTGTCATTAATATACAGAGTACATCTGAAGATTTTGGGGAAAATGTAGAGTTTCTAAAGGCTTACTACTGACCCATCATACTTTCAAGCAATTTTTCCACTTATTACAATTTCTGGAGTACTAACATTGAATGATTATGAAACAGAGTAACTGTTTTATTCCTTATGATTTTGGATGCCTTACAAAGTGTATTATTCTCAAGAAGGGAATGGTGAATATGAGAAAAGGACTAACCAAGTACTGTCTTCAAATATTTATAATTTGGATTTACCTCTTTATTTCATTAAGGGCATTTTGGATAAAACTGTTTGAATACCAGGTCAGGTATAATATATCCAAGCTGCATATACCAAACTACATTCAGAAAATGATATAGAGCGATTGAGTAAAGAAAACATATTCAATATATAGCAAAAAGTATATACCTATAGGGATAATATTTTGAAGAGTGCATTGAAAATATTTTAATATAATAATTAATTGGATTGAACAATTTCACATTGACAGCAATTAACTAGAATAATTTAATGTTAATTGGACAAGATTGTTTCTAAATGACTGATTTCTCTTTTTACTTTATCAGGGAAATAACTGAACAAAAATTGAAAATTAACATATGAATCTATAACAACTGGAAAGAAATTTTGTCTTTTTATTGTCAAATATTAATTTCACAAGGTATTATATTATGTTATACACATATCCAAATAATGTAGCTTGCTAAATTTTATTCATTTTATCAATTTCATTATCCTATTTTTATACTTTTATTATGCCATCATACAAAGTTATAAATTATTTGAACATATATACTCCACAATATTTCTCTTCATCTCCTCTCTTATTTTTTTCCAAATTTAATCAGTTCCATCTTTTATACCTTGGTCATTCATTTTATTTTCTGGGTCTAGACTCTGCATATGAGAAATCAAGATATTGCTTTAATATGAAGGTTTCTTCTATCTATTTTCTTGAAGATGATATGATTTCATTATTATGTCTGGCTAAGTAATATATCATTGTGTATATATACATATATATTACAAGTTCTTCATTTAATGAGTGATTAAGGGGCATGTAGGTTAATTCTGTAGTTATGTTTTTTATGTGGGGAAGGAAGGATGGAAATATTGATGCTTGGCTGAGAAACATGCTCTTTAAGCAGGCACTCTAGTATTTGAAACATCCTCTCAGCTGCTCTTTCATAAGTATTTCAATAATGCATTATATATAAAAAATAAAATTTGCAAAGGTGTTGTTTTTTCAGTATCTATATAATATGTATTATAGTGTCACATTTAGTATGTCATGTGAGTATGGGGATGTATGTGAGCATGAAAATGCATGCATGTTTTTATATGTAGTTGAATCTAAGGAAACTGAATTTATGTGAGATATAGGATTCAAATAAAGTAAGTTGCTAATTTGATGTATATGTCCAGTTTGTGCAATGTGATTTCAAGATCAGATTTTGGTAGTTTTCATACCAAGTAAGTAGATGTTTCTTATTTCAGTGAATGGCATCTCCTTTGTACAACTACTTAAAGATAATAAAAACTTTTTGAAAATTAATTATGATAGTTGAATAGAGTTGAACCTCACTTCAATTCCCCATTTAAAAATATTTTTAACCTGGACACTTAGAGAATAAAATTCAAATAATAAAATATTATGAATATTTTTATCAAAATTGTGATATTTAACTCCAAACTACTTTGCTTTTTGAAGCCATTCGGCTTTTATAGGGAGAATTCTTCAAAGTAAGTGGCATCAAATCAAAAGAAGTATATACCCATACTATAGAAGCTTGAACATTGATTATAAAAATGGTTGTTCCAAACAATTCCTTTCTCATGGTGGTCCACTTTCTGGTTCATTATAAACTATTTGCTGGGACATTCATATAGCAGAGTAATTATATTGGGCTTTCTTAATCAGGATCATTATTGCAGGGTCATCTCTGAAAGATTGATTCTAATGTCACCAGACAGGGTAATAGAATTTCAACATGTGTATCTGAAAGGAGTTACATCGTCCAATACACTTTGCAACTTTTGCTTTAACTCAGTGTAGTATATCATTTGGATATTATAGAAGATAATAACTTAAGGACAAACTTATATCATGTGACTTATGTGGATGATTCTTCTTAAAATGGGAAGAATTATAGTGATGGCAAAGTGAAGTATGATAGTTTTCATGGCTCTTGAATCACATCACCATGAAACATTGGTAAGCCTTTCTAAAGCCCTTCTGAGATTTGAACAATCTCTGATGAGTTAATTGCCTTCAGAAATATTCGTTTGAGCCAACAAAACAGATACCCTTTGATTTTAATTATTTTCTGCTATTAGGACTTCCACAGACACAAAAATCAGAGGATATTAATTTCTCTGATAAAATATGTAATAAATTTTTTGTAATTAATATATCATGAAGACTGTAACGTTAATAGCACTAAAATACTAGTATTCACATTATATAATATATTGACATCCTTTGGCTACATAAATGTTTAGAATATTTATAACTAAGTGTAAATTGTTTGCAATGTATATAAAATGAGAAAAAAGATTTGCATGCATATTACTACAGATGCAATCAGATTCACCTGGTTATTCATGATTCTTAATTTGTTGGTTTTCATGCATGCAGAACATGCAAAGAAGTGAAAATTGCAAACTTAAATTTTCTAAAGGGTTAAGTACATGAAGTTCATGTTGGAATAATAGCAGATTTTATAAATTAAATTATTTTGTCTCTTCCTTTCACCCTCCTTCCTTCGTTCCTTCATTTCTTCCTTCCTTCCTTCCTTTTTTCCTTCCTTCTTTACTTCTTTCCTTTCTCCCTCCTTCCCTCCATCCCTACCTCTCTCTCTCTTTCTTTCTTCCTTGCTTCCTTCCTTCTTTCCTTCCTTCCTTCATACTTTTTTTGTCCTTCCTTCCTTCCTTCCTTCATTTCTTCCCTTCCTTCCTTCCTTCCTCTTCCATTCTTCTTTCTTTCTTTCTTTCTTTCTTTCTTTCTTTCTTCTCTTTCTTTCTCTTCTTTCTTTCTTTCTTTCTTTCTTTCTTTCTTTCTCTCTTTCTTTCTTCTCTTTCTTTCTTTCTTTCTTTCTTTCTTTCTTTCTTTCTTTCTTTCTTTCTCTTCTTTCTTTCTTTCTTTCTTTCTATCCTTCCTTCCTTCCTCTTCTTTCTTCTTTCTTTCGTTTCTCTCTCTTTCTTCCTTCCTTCCCTCCTTTCTTCCTTCCTTCCTTCCAATCTTCCTTCCTTCCTTTTACTTAGAATATTTCTTATGGCTATAGAAAATATACCAACTATTGTACTCTAAGGTGTTATGAGTAATTATAAATATAACTGGATTAATATTAATTTAATATCCTCTGCTATATTTTTGAAAAATTATACGAAAAGCAACGTCACAAACGTTGCAAGTTATGTAACAAATATTACTTTTCATGATATTGCTTATTTCTACAATCTAAAATAAGAATTAAGACATAATATTGTGTGTGGGTGGGTGTGTGTTGTTCTGTGATTTGAACTCAAGACCTAACCCTTAGTTTTTTTTCCCTCTATCATTTGCGTCACAATTCCATTTTTGGCTTTGTGTGCGTGTGTGTGTGTGTGTGTGTGTGTGTGTGTGAGTTGTGATTTGTGTGTGATATGTTTGTATTGTGATGTGTGTGGGCTTTGAACCGCAGCTTCCTGAGTAGCGAGGATTACAAGCTTGAGACATCAATCTTTAGCACAGATTTAATATGTCTAAGAATAATTAAATTTCATATTATCTGAATTCTAGAGGCTCAATTTAACAAATTAAAATTTAGATATTTATATAGTTATTAAACTTGAACTTGCAGTGTGAAAAATATTGTTCATTTTTAGGAAAAAAAACTCTAATCAAGGTTTAAATGACAGAATCTTTGGACAATTGAAATATTCTATTATTTCAAAAGCAAAATAGGATCATTAATCAAATTTCTATCGTAAACTAAAAGCAATAGGCTCTGTCAGGCTGAATGAAGCAATTTTACATTAAATTAAATATTATCTACTGCAGTCACATAATTTTCCTTTAAACCTAAACTATAATTGACAGAAACAATGTAGATTCATAATTTTTTTTGGGTATATAAAAATCTCAGTTATTGGTCATGTATTTCTGAGGTTTGAATAACAAGTCATTTCAGACAAACAAAAAATTTCATGTATTTTATGTCAATAGTGATTTTGGAAATGAATCGATCACAATATGAGATAACTAAAGCATGATATTCCATCAGTTATCCAATTATTCCTACAGACATGAGTAGAACTTATTTTTGAATGGTAGGGAATTCATATTATAGCTACTCTCTATGAATAACTAAGAAATAAATGATCATGGTATTATTTATTGTTCCTTCAACTAGAAAGAAAGAATCTCACTGTAGATGACAAATACTTGAATGGAAATGCCATAAAATTATGAAAAATTCAACTCTTTAATGAGTTTGATGAAATATTCAGTTTTGAAGGTGAAAAATGAACTCTCTTGAAGCTCCTTATCTGTTAAATAAAAGGCATTTGCACTCAAATATTTTCATTCATCTCTCCTGCAATGGTTTAACCAAACCACCTCTATGCCAAATAGCTTCTCTGATTAATTCAAGTAATATTTAGGAAAGAAGTTATCACAATTGTATAGAAATATCTATCCACCATTCTATAAATTAAATCTGAAATCATAAGGATTGGGATTAATAATTAGGCTTTCACTATGTTGCCATAAAGAGGTTAACCCTTTCAAGTGGACATAGTCATAAAGATTTGGTCACTGAGAACTTGTGATCAAGAGGATGTTAAGATCAAAGTCCTTTCTTCTTCTTCCTTCTTTTAATTTTCTTTCACCTTCTCCTTTTCCTTCTCCCTCTTCCCCTGCTCCTCTTTCTTCCTTTCCCCACTCCTATTCCACCTCTTCTATACTTTCTGGCTTCCACGAATACACGTAATGCATCACGTGTTCCTGACATGGGGTACTGTGCCACCAGCAATCCAAAGCAATGAGGATAAGAAACATAAAATGAAATGTATAAAATCAGAAGTCAATATTAATCTTTCCTCCTTTTAAGTTGATTTTATACTGTGTTTTCTCATATTAATAGCAGACTGAAACAGCATGTTCTCATTTATTATAAGCGATAAGATTTACTGGAAAAAAAATCTGACCAACATCACCCTAATGAAATGTTTGATTAAATTAATATTATATTAGGACAAATCTACTTTAAAATATTAGATATACTTCAATAAGAGGCAAAAAATCACCTCTATGATTTCTTATGAAAAGACAGCAGAACACAATCTGTTCCTCAAGGAAACTGACCTATAATTTGCAGTATTGTCATAAATGATATAAGAGGACAAGAACATTTCAACCCATACTGCAGATATAAAATTTACTTTGTCCCCTGTAAAAAACTTTTTAATTCTATGTCTTCATCCTAGAATGACTTGTAGTTTATCCTAATTACATTTTTAAATTAACTGTAAGAATTTTTATGGGGATTGCTGTTTGACAAAGCAGTTTATGAATAGTGTTTAGTGAGTTTTTTTTTTTCGTTTTTTCTCCTGAGTTTTGAACTCTGGGGCGGGGCACTGTCCCTGAGCTCCTTTGGATGAAAGCTAGAACTCTATCACTTGAGGCACAGCAGCACTTGCAGATTTTTCTGAGATTTAATTGGAGATAAGAATCTCACAGACTTTCTTGTCTGTGCTGGTATCAAACCTCAATCTTCAGCCTCCTGAGTATTAGGACAACAGGCATGAGCCGCTAGTGCCCAGCTTAATACAATGCATCTTTTTTATTTTTGGCTAGTCCTGGGGCTTGAATCAGGGCCTTGGCAATATCGTTGAGCTCTTTTCCTCAGGCTAGCAATCTACAACTTGTGTCAGAGTGTCAATTCCAGCTTTTTGTGTTTAAGTAGTACTGAGAAATCAACCCCAGGGCTTCAAACCTGCAAGGCAAGCAGTCTACCACTAAACCACATTCCATGGCCAATACAATGCACTTTGATGTTCATTATCCCCTCTCAAGCCTATCTCATCCCTCTATTTACATAATTTTGTAGAATATTCACTGACTCGCAATATCATGTATAGGACACTCAGAGGATATATCACAGATCATATTTTATTGATAGTCTTATCATCAACATACTAAAGTTATACATTACAGAATTCTGTGATTTTCAATTCTAAATTATCACTTAGATTCACCCACTACTGTTATAAAATTTTTCCTAAGGTTATTGCAAATGCAATCTGTAATTCTTTGATAAAGTACAATGATTCTTAAAGAATTGGAGTAAGAACATCACCTTCAGTTCTAGAACATATTACATTACTACTCTCTCAAAGTATTTCAATATTTATTAGTAGTCAACCTACCCTTCCCCTTGAGAAGCTATCATTTCATATTCTACCTCTACAGATGTGCCAATTTTAAAAAGCTCATATAATTAGAAAAATGTAGTCTATTTTATCCATTTCTCCCATGTAATATTACCGTTTCAAAAGGAAACAACAAAAATGAATAAAATGACGGTGTACAATTGAGCAAAGACATAAATTGCCTCCCTCCTTTTTTGGGTCATTCATGGGGCTTGAAATCTGGGCCTGGGTGCTATCCCTCAGCTCTTCAGCTCAAAGTGTGTGCTCTAGCCATTGAGCAACTGTGCCACTTCTGGCTTTCTGGTGGTTAATTGGACATTAGTGTCTTACGGATATTCCTGTACCGCAGTCCTCAGATCTCAGCCTCCTACACAGCTAGGATTACAAGCATGAGCCAACAGCACCCAACTTCACAGTTTTATTTATAGGTTTATGACAATTTCTAAAAACACCTGACCAGCACTATTTGACTCATTGACAAAGGAAAATAAACTGGAATCTATTTCTCTGCTCAATCTTAAAGCTATTAGTGTAACATTGTTATGTTTCTAGAGAAATCTTACACAGCTTAATGGGTCGTTAAAGGTCCAGATTAGATTCATATAATTTTTTATCATGGAATATTTAAGAAGAGATAAAACCAAATATTTGTGGAATGACATTTTGTTTTAATAAGTGGTAATAGGTTAGACAGTATTGGGGAGAATTATAGAGTAAACATTGACATAAGCATAACAATTTATTCAAATATTACTTTCAAGCAGGATTTAAAACATGGCCTAAAAAACCAAAAAGAGTGATGTAAAAATAAAGCAAAGAAAAGATGTCTGGACAATTTTGGTGATGAAGCATTCTTAACTTAGGCATTAAAATTATTGGAAAGGAAAACTTGATATAGTAGAACTCAATAAAAGTGTAAAATAATTTGGTCTGTGAAAGCTTGTATACACGTAGTGAGTAGAATTTGGGAGTAGGGTGCTCAATATCTAGTCCTAGCTACTTGGGAGTCTGTGATTTGAGTATTGCTGTTTGAAGCCAGACCACAAAACAAAGTCCCTGAGAATATTATTTCTGATTAATCAGCCAAAAAAGCAGAAGTGAGGCATGACTCAAAGGGTTAATTGTTAACAAAATGCAACAATCACAGGGGACCCTGAGTTCAAGCCCCAGGACCATACATACATGTACAAAAGTAATAGTAGTAATTCTAATAGTAATGATGATGATGATGATGCTTTTGCTGCAGCTGCTGCGGCTGATGATAATGATGATAAAGTGTACCTATAGTCAAGGATACAATATTTGCAAATCCTATACCTGAAGAAGGCCTCAAATCTAGACTCTACATAGAACTCTCAAAACCCTAATGTTAAAAAGAACATCAATTCGAAACCAGCAAAATACATCTTGTGAAAAATAAGCACAAGAAAATCACCCATCAGTCTTCAAATAAATGCAAATTAAAACTAAAATGGCATCATAAAACATGTATGAGTATTACTTCACATAATACAATAATTACCTTAATAATGCAGAAATAGAGAAACCTGAATTATGGCAGGAATGTCACATGGGGAAAGCCAGTTCTGAAAACATTTTGACAGGTTCCTAGAATACAAAATTACAAATACCCACCGTATAGCACAGGAATTGAGCTCTTCAGGCTTTGGTCTCATAGGAATAAAATGTAACATTCACCCAAAGGCCAAAACACAGAATATTATAGCAGCATATTTCCTGTAGTCAAAGAAATGGACATCAATTCAGGCTTTCTTCAGGTGAATGGAAAAAGAATGTGCTACATTCTCTAATAACAGAACCCAAAAGGCAACTCGAGTGAGTACAACACAATATTAAGGCATACAATAACTGGGAATAATCTATCATAAATTTGAAGGTGATCTTAAAAACTTATTTATTGCATGATCTACAAGTCGGTTGCCAGGATGAAACAGGTTTGGGATAGGAAAAAGAGAAGTAGTGGGTTCAATTATTAAAGGGAAGCATGAAACAGACTTATTTTGGCAAAGAAATGTATCTGTAGATATGAGATATTCATATAATTGATAAAAATATGTTGGACATAATGTGTGCACAAAATAATTAAAACAACTGAAGTCTGCATGATGTACTTGTGAAATATTAATGTCCTACTTGTGATGTCATACTATAAATATTTAAATAAATTAGAAAAACTATTCACGGGATTTATCTGTGTTCTTATTACATCATAAAGGTCTATACTAACCCTCAATAGACTTCAATGAGATCTACAAAACAGAAGTCAACATTGAATCTTTACATTGAAAAATAGTCTAGATCCAAGCTTGAGATGAAACATAACTTGCTAATTAGCAGGCAGTGAATTAGAAACTGATATCAGGGCCAGTTTTTACAATAAAAGTGAGAATTTTCAAAAAAAAAGTAAGCTAGTTATAGTGTAATTTCCCTGTTATCTCACATTTGTGGAAGCTGTAGATAAGAGATCCTTGCTCCAGGGAGGTTTGGCTGAAAAATAATCTGAAGTGGTTAGAGCCTTAAAACTTCATAACCTAGTAGTGCCAAAGGAATAAAGAAAAGAAGAAAACCGAAAGGAAAGGAAAGGAAAGGAAGAGAGAACAAGGAAAATTATTTCCTATTCGTTCTTGCATTTTTCTGTCATTGGGTCCAAGAACTGAGAGTATTTTGTTTACCCTTTGAGGATTCAGGTCTCTCTAATATGAAGGCATTTATTTCAAGTAATTATTGTATTACTACTATTTATTAACTTATTATTAGGCCTTCGTGGAGATTGAACCCATGGCTTTGTACATATTAGTCTAGTTCTACAACTGAGCAGTTCTCAGCTCTCTTGAATAGTTTCAAAAAATTTTTTATGAATTCTTCTACAGTTAGCTATTCTACTTTTCATCTTATCTTTTCTATCTCACCTTTTCCCCTATGTATTTTAGTTTATGTGCTGAAAACTTTCTTCAATTTTATCTTCTAAACTTAGATGTTGCTTTTGAGTTTAAAGAGAAGTCGGTTGTTTTATGACATCTTATAAAATTTATATATAGACATATGAATTAAAACATGTATGATTGATTCTTAAAGGTCATTGATATAAGCAACCTTTTATATGGTCACATGTGCATGGGTATTGAGCCATTGTGATCCTCTCTAAGAATAGCTTCCCTTTTTCTTGCCATGTGAAATGCTTAGAGTGCTGTTAGTTAATCATGTCCAAGTGTAAGTATTTGTCTTTTATTATCTATTGGTTTAACTTGTAGATTTTGGATATAGTCCAGGTATTACAAATGAGGAAAGCCATGCAGCATATGTTTAATTCGATCTGGCTTATTTCACTTAATATCATTTTTTCCAGTCTTTCCATTTTCTTAGGAATGGTGTAATGCCATTCTTTCCCAATGGAATCATAGAATTCCATCAATACAACAGAATTGAAGACCCAGAAATGAATCCATTCCTATAGGCATATAATCTTTAATAAGGGAGCCATAAACACAGGATGGATGAAAAACAGCCTCTTCAAAAAATTGTGCTGGTGAAATTGGCTGTACTCAGAAACTGAAGTTAGATCCTTATATATCCTCCTGCACCAGAATTAATTCCAAATGGATCAAAGACCTCATGTAAGTCTAGATAACTTGGGAATGTTACAGGAAGAGTTAGGGGAAACAAGAGGGCTCCTTGGCAAAGGTCAAAACTTCCAAAGTAAGTCTACATAAATGGATTACATCAAACCAAATCAATCATTTGTCAGACCCAAAAGCCTTGAAGAAAAAAGAGATAGTATAGCACAGATTTATTAGGGAGCAAACCTACAGATGAGAGCCTAAGCCAAATCTAAACCTTTACTCCCTTTTCTACGTACGTTATTTATAGTGGGTTTACATGAACACAAGAGTTTTCTGGTGGGGGTTAGTAAAAAACAACTAATGCTAAAACATAGATAGCATGTGAAATGAGTTGTAACCTGGACAAAGGAGGGATTAAGTCAGGGGGTCTAGTTCAAAACCTTGGCTTGGTGCCAGTTAAGTAAGGTATAGCTGCACAAAGGAAGCGGGGGTAAAACAGGAGTGGTTATAAACAAAAGCACTGGTATAAAGCCTCAAATAAGGACCCCAGGTTGTGTGGACTTAACATGAAGTTCTTTTTAAAATAACAAGCACAATTTTACATTTTTGCTGAGTGGGATGGTCATAGTCACAGGTAATGTCTGCTATTTCAGGTAATCCGATCCACTCTTTCACATGTTAAGCAATAGCCAGGTTTCATCACAAATGACTACAATGCGATTGTACAAATGAGACTAGGACTTTTCCTCTGTGAGTTTCTGTCAAATAATTTCTGTCTTCCGGATGTTTACACAACATTTCTCATGATATTTTCTTCTATTTTGTCTTCATTATTGCACTTCATACTACTTTTTGTTGTTGTCTTGTGTGTATATGCCATTTTTAGGGCTTGAACTCAATGTGTAATGGTCTCCCTTGTATTTTTTTGCTTATGGCTGATGAAACTCTATTCCTTGAGCCACATCCTCATCTTCTGCTTTTTGCTGGATAATTGCAGATAAGTTTTCACATTTTTGTCTGTTTAGACTGGCATTGAACCAAAATCCTCAGATCTCAGCCTCCTTAGTTTCTAGGATTCTACACATGAGCTGCTATCATCAAATTTTACTTTACTATTATTTAAATCATGTGTTAGGAGAAAGTGGAAGTATATTTGTGTTAAGTGTGCAATTTTCATATACAAGTTTGAATCAACTTGATATAATGTAACTGTTATCAACTTTAACAGTTAAATCAATGAATATTACACATTCCCAAAGAAATATAATTGAAAAAATTGAATAATTGTTTTCTTAAAACAAGTAATGGTATCATGAGTTTCTTTCTCTTTACAATTCATGTTTTATATAACCTCAATTAGCAGACTTCTAGGCTAAAAGTAAATCGATGAATTGTATACCACAAGATGCAAAATGATTATAGTTACGAATAGATATTTTACCAAAGCCAGAAGATAAGTATTTGACATTATCACTTAAAAGAAATGTTACATGCCGAAATTAATGGATATGATGTAGTTTATCATTACACAACATATAAATGAATGAGATTACCACTCAATACGTCATAAATATGTATAAACTAATTATGTAGCTATGTGCCACTGGCTCATGCTTGTAACCCTAGCTACTGAGGGGCATCTGGGTTGGTTCCATATCTTAGCTATAGTAAATAATGCTGCAATAAACATAGTCGTGCTGGTAGCTTTAGTGAGGTCCTGTTTGTAAACATTTGGGTAAATGCCCAAAAGTGGAATTGCTGGGTCATAGGGGAGCACAATGTGCAGTCTTTTGAGGAAACTGCATACTGCTTTCCAAAGTAGTTGAACAAGTTTACACTTCCAACAACAATACAGTAAGGTTCCCTTCTGTCCACACCCCCTCCAGCATCTATTTTTATTAGAGTTCTTGATTACAGCCTTTCTAACTGGGGTGAGGTGAATCATGGTTCAAAGCCAGCCTAGGCAGGAAAGTCCCTGACACCCTTATCTCCAAGGAGCCACCAGAAAACAGGCTGTGACTCAAGTGGTTGAGCACTAGTCTTGAGCTGAAGAGCTGAGGGACAGTGTCCAGGCCCCGATTTCAAGCCCCATGACCAACAAAAACTAAAAATAAACAGTTAAAAATGAACAAATATTTTGACCTAAATATTAAAATATATTCTAAAAATTTTTTAAATCTTCACTAGATTTAATAGTTTATAGAAATGTAGAGAAGTGTTTTCTGGTTTTAGTTGTCCTTGAATCAATTGTATAAATCACATATTTCTAACTTAATTCATATTTGTAGGTTTATATACGTATATGCCATAAATACAATTAACTGATATGTGATAGGCACTGCTGTTTTAGGAATCTCCCTTGGCTTTCTACCATTAACCCTTCTACGCGAAGATCAATATGCACTCCAACCTTGTCAGAGATTTCATCTTATTGGAGCAGAAAATTATAAGTCAAAATCATTGTTTGGAACAACTGTAACAATTTACATGCATTTCACTTAGTTTAAGAACCAAAACATTCAAGTTATCTTAACCATACCAGTAATAGAAAAATGTCTTCTGAGGTTTTCAGTCTCTTAAGAGATGAAAATCTTTAATTATATATATATTTTTTCTGTCTAACATCTTATATCTTAGGAAGATCTTTTTGTGTAACCCAGTGTTCCTGATTAGAAGACCAGAACAAAGGCAATAATGAAAATAGCCAAGGAAAATACTTGAAACCAATTAAAAAAGCAATCACAGACACTCCTGTTTTCACCAGTTTCAATGAGAATATATGTTAAAGTATGATGTTTTTATTATCATTTAAAGAGCAATAATTAAACTTTAATTAGCAGTGAAGAAGAGAAAAGAAATCTTTTTTTGAAAACTGCTTTACTGAACAATCCAAAATAAGCATAAGGGATTTATCTTGCTTTTCTATGTTGTTGCCAAAATACTAGAGAGCAAGACCCAAAAGCAGGAAAACTACTAAGCCAAAGCAATAACCTTTTGTCTAGAAAATAATTGTGAGGTTCTGACTCTTTCAAAGTCAGGCTTGTAAAGAGGAAAAGTGTATTTGCTTTAGTGGGAATAATAAAATATATAAAAATCCTTTATTAATGTTTTACATATCTTGACTAGGACTTCTCGGTTTGGAGAAGAGGAAAGGTATGAAAAAGTTCAAGATTGTTTGACTATTCCCCAAGATCTTTCTTATTTATCAGCTATAGCAACAAAAGTAGCCTTGGTTATTCTTAGAATCATGCTTGTTTACATTTAGAAGCATTATTTGTTGCTGGGTTATAAGCTGCAAACCCTTGAGTATTAATAGTCATTTTCTAAGAGAGGAAAGTTGCTGTGAAAACAAACATAAAATATCAAAGGGTTAGCATAGTGGAAACTATTTTCTAGCTATATCACAATCTGTAGGTGTAGATTTTGTTTCACATTGTTCCAGGGGACCCATTTTTGTCATCTTCTTTTTCACCATTTAGTGATCCTATAACATCGTATGCCATCCTGGGAGTCTACATCTTCACTGGATTCTTTAATTTCTATTGGAAAGTTAGGAAGAATAGGAAATTGAGTTCCTGTCTTACCATGTATTGTATTACTTTACAAACTATAACTCAAAATGACAGAAATTATCTTTATAATATTAGGATACAGATTTCATTTCCATATTCTTACCCTAGCCTTCTACATAACTTTGGTAGTTAGTAATACACAAATGTGAAATTGAAGTTAGGGAGCTTCTTATTCAAATATTATTTAGAATTTCAAGACTCATTCTTGCAAGGCCCTTAGTAGTATTTACATCATACACATGTACAAAGCCGGTGGCAACTTTTTCTTATTCTCAGAAACTAGGACATATGGTGTCCCCGTAGTTGCATCACGAAAAGGTCGAAATTTAGCTAGTTTACAAAACCAAATGTGCTGTAAAAATTTTCTACAAGTTCATTGGTTTGACTAATGCATATTTATCATTTTACATTTCTAAAGGACAGAAATCTAAAAGAAGTCACACTAGATTAAAATCAAGCAACCTACAGAGCTAAAATATTTTTCAGATGATTCTAGTGGAAAAGGCATTTACTTCCTGTTTTGCTTTCCATAAAGTTCAGAATCTGGGTTGTTGTCTTTTCCTTTATCTTCTAATGTAGCATCTTTACATCTTTCTGATGGTTTGTACCTAATCATGTCCCTTTGAACTACAGCTGAGACTTTTAAGTACCCGTTTGAGTATACCTTCCCCATCTGATAATTATTGAAATTTGTGTTACTTAGGTAATGAAAGGTGATTATTTTACAGAATTATATACAAAATGTAAATGTATATTTGAGGGATTAGATATATGGGGACTATGGATACTTTGGGAATGTATTTTACTCCCTACCATAATGAGTGTTTAAGCTTTCTTTCTACTATAACCTGTTATCCTTTCATTAATTTTGAACAACATATTTCTTCAATGAAATATAACTAGAAAAAATTTAGTTCCTGAAATCATTTAATCCTGAATAAAACATTGTCATGTACTAGAAGTCTTAAATGCTAAAGTGCAACTCCTGAAGCAAAAAAAAAAACGAAAAAAAGAAAGAAAACCAAAGACACACATATACCCCTAAAAAAATTATAAGAGGAAAAATAAGTTATTAGAAAACAATTTTTTTCAAGAAAAATTGAAAATTAAAAATTTTAGAAAAGAAAAAAAAATTTTTATGAAAGGTACAAAAAAAATGAAAAAAAAGTACTTTGATTTTTTTGGGAGGGGTGGGAAAAATTCTGTATCTCCCTTGTGTACATAACCAGTCTCTTGTTAGAGTCTCTGGTCTGCTTGTGGTGTTTGATTTTCCTGTGGCTTGGTTGGTTTATTAAGTCAGTTTGTTTGCACAGGCAGAAAAATGCTCTGCTTTACCCAGGATTTTGTGATCCTCCTCCCAGGCTGGTTCAATGTGAGGCAGTTCTGCTTTGAGTATCACAAAAGAGGGAGATGGCTTTTTCCTCAAGTTTGGAGATGCTTTGATGAGGCTAGGTTCTGGGTAGAGTTGAGGCCTTTCAGCAAACAGTAGCTTTTCCCGGAGGCTAGTTAGTAAGAAACTCACAGAGCCCAGCCTGGAGCCATTCTCAGGGTTTATGTTTACAGAATTTCAATTGATTGTCAAGGCTGCTAAAGAGAGGGGCAGCCTCTGGTTCTGATAACCCAGTGAAGAAAGCCACTCCAGGGGCTGGGGCCTGAGTTGGGTGACTTTTCCCTGAGTGGAGCTGAGTCTGGCAGGTTATGTTAGGTACTTGTGACCTGGTAAATGACTCTAGTTTTCTTCCAAGGCCTAAGTTGGAGCTAGCAGCTCTGCCGAGCTTTGGCGGTATCCAAGATGGAGATCTCCGGTAGTGGGTGGGGGAGAGGGTTGGCTGGCGCAGGCCAAAATTTTCTTAATAGAGACCTGGAAACACAACAAATCAAAGGAAGGTTGGACAAATGGGATTGCATGAAGTTGCAGAGCTTCTGCATGGCAAAGGACATAGCTAGCAAGATCAATAAAAGCCTACGGATTGGGAGAAGTTCTTCACTAGCCATACAACAGACAAGGGTCTCATATCTCAAATATACGTGGAACTCAAAAAATTAAATCCACCACCAACAAATCCTCAAAGAAACAACTGCCCAATAAATAAGTGGGCGAAAGACTTAAAGAGAAACTTCTCTGAAGAAGGAAGAAGGATGGCCAATAGACACATGAAGAAATGCTCAACCTCCCTAGCCATAAAAGAAATGCAAATCAAAACAACATTAAGATACCACCTCACCCCAGTTAGAATGGCAAAAATCAAGAACTCTAATAACAGATGCTTGAGTGGATGTGGACAGAAGGGAACCTTACAGCATTGTTGGTGGGAGTGTAAACTTGTTCAACCACTTTGGAAATTAGTATGGAGGTTCCTCAAAAGACTTCACATAGAGCTCCCCTATCACCCAGAAATCTCACTTTTGGGCATTTACCTAAATGTTTACAAACAAGACCACACTAAAGCTACCAGCACCACTGTGTTTACTGCAGCGTTATTTACTATAGCTAAGATATGGAACCAACCCCAATGCCCCTCAGTAGATGAATGTATCAAAAAAATGTGGTATATATACACAGTGGAATTCCATGCCTCCATCAGAAAGAATGACATTGCCCCATTTGTTAGGAAATGGAAGGTAAGTAAGCCAAGCCCAAAGAAACATAGGTCCCCTAGTTTCCCTTATTTGCAATAGTTAGTATATGTATAAGTCAAGTAGAAAAGGTCAGGTAAGGTGATGTTAGGAAAATGAATCCAAAGATATGTATTTAAATGTTTTTTTCTTTCAAGCATTTGTTTCTAATGCATTTATAAGATTATTTTTTGTTGCTTTGTATGTTGCTCCCCTACAGTATAACACCTGTTTTCACTGTATTTGATGTCGGTATAATTTGTGGGGGAAGGGAAAAAACCAGTCGTTTAAATCAGGATACAGGTGGATCAGTCGTAACAATGAGAAGTACAAGTTGTCTGGTTGAAAACAAACTTTACCACTTTGGTGGGGGGGGGGGGTGGAAGATTGGATAAGGGAGGGAGGCTTGGATGGGATGGGAAGGGGAAAAAACAGAGGAGGCTAGAATGCTTGATAAGAAATGTACTCATTATCTTGCCCATGTAGTTGTAACACCTGTGTACAGTTTTTTCACAATAAAAAAAAGAAAAAAATTGTTTTCTAGTAACACTTTTTCCTCTTATAGTTTTTATTTTAGAGTATATGTGTGTGTGTGCGTTTTTCTTTCTTTTTTTTTTGTTTTTAAAAAAATTTTGTTTTATTTTTCACTCTAGTGAACTTCTGATCTTTTTCCTTTCTTTATTATTCTTTTCACCATTTTTTCTCTTTCATTCTTCTCTATGTGACTTAATTGTTGTTCTGCACATCCTCAGATATACCCACAGTCGATTATTAGACATTCTCCCCCACTGTGTACACATTTAATCCACAAATTTTTTACACAATTCAAAACCACTGAGACTTAAATTCCTTAATAGCAGTACTACCTCTTTATACCTATATAATATTAAGTATTTTTAAGTTTTGCACATCTCCTTTCCATCCCTCCCCTTCTTTCATTATATCCACGTATTTCTCTGTATATTTCTTTTTCATTTGCTATAATACTTTCAATTTTTACTTTCTTTTTTCTGGTCTCTTTTTTTCCCTTTCCCTTTCTTCTTTTTTTCAATCTCTCTACTTTCATCCTATCCAACCTATTTCCTGTTTTGAGATTAGGACTTAGTTAAGATAACTCTCCCTGTGCCTTCCCACATCAATCTATTCCTATTTTTTACCCACATCTCTCCCTAACCCTAATAATTTCTGGTTTTCCAAATTCTTTGTGGTTCATAGACCATTAATATATAGTTGTTTAATTTAGAATAGATGTATCTGTAGAAATTGTATCTGCAGACTATTGACTGTGCAAATACAGACTTTGGTTGATGCTTGCCTTAAGAAAGTGTTCTAGAACAAAACTGGTGTTATTTTCATCCCAAATGGGCAGAGTAAGCCAGAAAAACACAAGAAAAATGGCAAGTCCTGGTATCTCAACTCCCACTTATGATAACCAGGGGACAGAACAGATAATGAATAATCCAGGAGAGAGTTCCCAAATAGTTCTACAATACTGCTGGCAAAAATGATAAATGAAAAAATTGGAAACATACAAAGGAATCGGTATGAGCGTGATAGGGAGAGAGAGGAGGAAAACAAAATGTCAATGGAGGCAAACAAAAGGTCAATACAGGAAAAGATTGAAAACCTACAAAGGACTCTATATGAACGTGATAGTGAGAAAGAGGAGGCAAACCAAAGGTTTATACAAGAATGTCATGAGCGTGAGAAAGCTACTCAAAAACTGATACATTATTTGCATGAGCAGCTTGAGAACACTCAAGGAGAACTACTGAAATGGCATGAACGTGAGGAATCTAAGAAAAGAGTAATACAAGAATTGAGTAATACAGGAACCTTACTTCATTGTTGGTGGGAATGTAAACTTGTTCAATCACTTTGGAAAGCAGTATGGAGTTTCCTCAAAAGACTACACATAGAGCTCCCCTATGACCCAGCAAACCCACTTTTGGGCATTTACCCAAATGCTTACAAACAAGACCACACTAAAGGTACCAGCACACCTATGTTAATTGCAGAATTATTTACCATAGCTAAGATATGGAACCAACCCAGATGCCCCTCAGTAGATGAATGGATCAAGAAAATGTGGTATATATACAATGGAATTCTATGCCTCCATCAGAAAGAATGACATTGCCCCATTTGTTAGGAAATGGAAAGACTTGGAAAAAATTATATTAAGTGAAATAAGCCAAGCCCAAAGAAACATAGGTTCCATTTTTTCCCTTATTCGCAATATCTAGTCAAGCAAAAAAGGTCAGATAAGGTGATGTTAGGTAAATGAACCCTAAGATATGTATTCAAATGTTTTTTTTCTTTCATTCGATTTTTTCTAACGCATTTATAAGATTATTTCTTTGCTGCTTTGTATGCCCCTCCCCACAGTATAACCCCTGCTTTCACTGTATTTAATGTCAGTATAAATTGTGGAGGGCAAGGGGAAAAACAAGTCGTTTATATAAGGATACAGTTGGACACGTTGCAACAATGAGAAGTACAAGTTGTTATTTCGAAAACGAACTTTACAACTTTGTTGGGGGATAGGCGGGGAAGATTGGGTGGGGGGTGGTGGGGATGGGAAGGGATGGGAAGGGGCAACAAAGGAGGAGGCTACAACGCTTGATAAGAAATGTACTCATTATCTTGCCCATGTAATTTTAACCCCACTCTACAGTATTTTCACAATAAAAAATTTATAAAAATTTAAAAAATGAAAAGAAAAAGATGAGGGGGCTTGGAATGTGGATTAATGAGAGCGTGTTTCCCTAGCATGCAAGAAGCCCTGGTTTCACTTTCTCAATAGCACATACACCGAAAACGCCAGAATTGATGCTGTGGCTGAAGTAGTAGAGTGCTGTAGATAGTGCGCAGGCCTTGAGTTCAACCCAAGAACTCACTCAAAGTTACTTAGCTGGTTAGGTAGGTAGGTAGTTAGGTAGATAGATAGATTGATGATAGATAGATAGATAGATAGATAGATAGATAGATAGATAGATAGATAGATAGATAGATAGATAGATAGATAGATAGATAGATAGATAGATAGATAGATAAAAAGATAATAAATGAATCTGGTCTTGGACGTTAGAAGGAAACAAGGGAACAATTCTGTCATGAGGCCTTCTACAGTGTGTCAGGACACCAGCATCCTCTTCACACAACCACAGAGCGAGAAGACTGACTCCTTCCCACTTCTCAGGCAGCGGAAAGCCCCAGAGCCAAGAGGGCAGAGCCAGGTTCTAACTCAGGTGCTTGGAGACAGTAGAGAAATGGCCCTGCCTCTCCTTGGACCGGGTATTTATATTAATGATGTGGAGAATGAAAGAAGGAGAATGGACTGGCAGAGGTAGAAGAAGGGCATTCAAATCTCACAGATGGAGAGTCAAAAACCCACTCCCTAAGACCAGAGAGCAGGGTTTTTCTACTCTATTCCTCCCTTCTCCCTCACTAAACTGGCTCACTATTAACCTAATGATAGTCTGAGGCTCGGTTCACCTGAGGGAAGAAGGTTAATTAGTCATTGTTTGAAGAGGCTGAGAAAAGCCTGACCCTGGTGTTTCATTGGAGTTCTTCCTGCCAACAGGGCTAAGGCTTGGATCCTGAGAACTTCATTTGAATCCAGGATGGGCCAATGTTTCTTTCCTGCATCTATAGCTAGAGAATTCTAAGAATACTTAGAGTGCGAATAACTTCTCATCACCAAGGGAAATACAGGAGGCTCTTGAACATCAGAACTTTCAGAAGTGGAAGTCAGAGTGTTATAGACTTTCCTGCCCTGGCTGGCTTCAGCCTGTTATACTGAGACCTCAGCCTTCTGAGCTAGGTTGATGGGCATGAGCTTCTGGTGCTCTACTAGCTTCAGAAGTGTAATGAAATTGACAATACAAGTCAACTGCTTATCACAAAGGCTTGTGGATCATATTAAGCCCTTCAACATTGGTCCTTTCAGAACCCTGTAGGACACAAGGTTATAATGATAGCATCAGAGAGGCTGAGTATATGGATGTGCTACACTTGAACCTTGAGCTCTGACTCCAATTCTGGTGTACATCAGCATTCATTTTCCACAGAATGTTCTCTTAGTTAGCAAATAGGAAAAGTACTTTCTTTAATCCTCACTCTTTTCCAGTTGTGTGTCTTGTATCAAGCCTGGGCACTGTCCCTGAGCCTTTCAGTTCAAGGTGAACACTCTAACACTTGAGCCACAGTGCCATGTCAGGTATTTTGTGCTTTATTGGAGATAAGAGTCTAACAGGCTTTCCTTGTGTAGGCTGTTTTTGAACTGTGGTCTTCAAATCTCAGCCTCCTAGAAGCTAGGGTTCCAGGAGTGAGCCACCGGCATCTGGTCTATTGTTTTTAACAGTCTTGGGGCTTGAACTTTGGGCCTGGGTACTGTCTCTGAGCTTCTTTTCTCAAGCCTTTCGCTGTACCACTTGAGCCATTCCACAGCTTCTGGCTTTTTCTGAATATGTGGCACTGAGAATTCAAACCTTGTCATTCATGCATGCTGAGTGAGCTCTTTATTACTAGGCCATATTTTAACCCCAACGTTGCAATTTTATGCCTCAACTTGCCTATCCTCAAGAAAAGGCTTCTGAGTATAAATCATATAAAGAAATCCCTATAGGAATATGTCCATAGATAAATAAGACAAGGCTCATACTGGAGACAGACTCTAAACATGTGAAGACTGTGACAAATGCCTCCATTTAATTATGTATTATGTTTCAACACTTAATATAGTATTAATGTAAAATGAGTCAATGTCCTAATTTATTTTGTATATTTTTATAATAAATGTATAACATGTAAGAAAATGTATAACAACCCTTAGTACAATAAAAATGAATCAAATAATACATAAATACAAAATCAATAAGAAAATAAAAATATGTAATAAACATACATATGTAAGTATATATCATATATTACACATGTATGGAAATATTTTTTCCATTGCAGGGCCTTCATTCAGTCCCTGAGAACTCTAGCCTGAATTTCTTTTCCTCAAGTACAGTGAGCTTCGCCTTCACCCTTGTTGCAAAAGAGTTACCTGGGCGGTGCAATAAAATCCCAGCAATGGCAAAAATACTGGCCCAGTTCCATGACAGTGACTTGATTTTTTTAATGGAAGCAGTTATGTTTATTCAGTGCCATACTGAGCATTAAAAGCAAAGAAGTGTAGAATTTTGTACAGCTATTTAGCCATCTTTCCCTTGCCCCCCAAATGGTTCTCTGAGCATTACATTGTTTCTTGTTTTTGCACGTTTTTTATTTTAAAATGTTGTGCTGAGAGTTACAGTTACATGAACAAGGTAATGAGTACATTTCCTATTGACCATTGTTGCCTCCTCCTTTGTTTTCCCCCTACCATCCCTTCCCTCCAATCTCCACAACTTCTCCCCCAGCCAAGGTCAGTGACACATAGGGACTCACCAAAGAAGAGAACTATGAACCCAACTCTTTTTTGATGAGGAATGATACAGAACTTCTCAATAAAATTCTTACTAACAAAATATAACAAATAACAAAAAATCATATGCTATGATCAAACAGTATTCATCCTAGGATACATTTGGATTCAATATACTTATCAATAAACATAATACAAACCATGAGCAGAAGCAGAGACAAGAAACACATGATTGTCTATAGGGATGTAGAATTAGCTTTCAACAAGCTCCAAAACCCCTTTATGATTAAAAGGTCTGAGAAGCTAGGAATGCATGCAAATTTCCTCAATATAATACAGAGTATGTATATGACAGAGATAATTAGCATTTACCTAACGGTGGAAGCATGAAGACATTAAAATCAGGAATGAGACCAGGATGTTGTGGAGCACATGGGCAGCAAAGATGGCGCTGGGAGGGGGTTGAGTGGGCAGAGCCTAATTTACTGGAGAGCACATGGCCAGCCAAGATGGCTCTGGGAGGGGGTTGAGTGGGCAGACCCCAATTGATCTTCTGATCAGTGCCTAACCAGCCCGTGAAGGCTCAGGTGAATGATAGGGTGTGACCTTGACAGTGATTGGTTCCTCTTCCTCCCTTACCATACCACCCACCCTTGTTGTCCTTAAAAGGGGCTGCTCTCTGTTAATAAACGAGTTTTTCTACCTGCTGGATTTGGCTCCCCGCTGTGTCTGATTGTCTCCTGGGCTGAGGGAGGCTAGGGAACGGGCGAGGGCCGCACTTACCTTTCCTCAGACCCCGTCCGTCTTTCGTGGGACGGACGAAGACCCAACATCTGGCGCCCAACGTGGGGCAAGAAAGGAAAAGATACCGGCCGAGGCTAAGCGGTCTCTCGGGGTAAGTGAAACCCTAAATATGGGTAATGCTATATCACAAAAGAAGGAGAAGGAGGCAACATAGGCCTAGAAAGAGTACAGGAAGACTTGGAAAGTAAAAAGGAAAAGGAAAAGGTCAAATTCGACTGGGAACGCACTATCTGTGCATGCAGGGGTGGAGGCAGCTACTCAGGTGCCCCGGACGGTCCTAGGCCCCCTCCCTATTCCCCTGATTGGAAGGGAGGTACGGCGCCCTACGAGACCTGCGAGAGGGACTTGCAAAACCCAGACCCCTACCACATGGAGGGACCAAGGGCTGAGGAAGTAACCTACTCGGAGACCTCCTCTGGAAAGGAAGGGCCACCCAAGAGCCCTGGGAAGGAAGGGCCACCCAAGAGCCCAGACTCTCGGCCACATGATTTGCTTCCCCAAGCGTATCCGGTCAATGTGGCATCAGGGGCTAACAGGCCCTTGGAATGGTATCCATGTGAAGCTAAGGATCTTAAAGAGCTCCGCAAGGCGGTAGCGGAGGATGGCCCAAACTCTCCCTGGGCCCAGACCACTAGTTCTCAGTTTATTAAATGGTGTGCTTTCTTTAAGGAGGAATGCAGAGTGCGAGCGGAGAGTAACCGGCAGGCTCAACCAGCAAAACCTATTACTTATGCCATGTTAGCAGGGAAGGGGGAAGGGTACTCCACCGGCATCCAACAGGCCGAAATACCTGGCCCGTACCGTGACCAGGTGAGGCAGGCAGGACTTGCCGTGTGGTACAAACTAGATGATGGGCCTACTGAGTCCCCCATGGCAGAAGTGAGACAAAAACTAGGTGAGCCTCGACCTGATTTCATAGACCGAGTCCAACAGAGTGTTCACCTCAAGCTGCCGACAGGGAACCTCCGAGATCAGTTTGTAAAGCTGCTGGTCTGGGAAGGGATGAATGCAGACCACGGCATGGCCTGCGCAGGATTGAGAGAGAGTTCCCTGAGCAGATGGGTGGTGGCCTCACAGGATGTGGGAACGCAACAGCACCAGTCCCAATCACTAGCTTTAGCTTTACAGGCTCAGGCATCTACAATGACTGAGGCCATTACTCAGGCGCTGGCAGCCCAGGGCCAAGGAACCCCAAGGCCATCGGGGAGAGGGACTTGTTTTGAATGGGGGCAGGAGGGGCACTTTAAGAGAGATTGTTTACAACAATCCCCTGCCAACTGGCCCGTGGGCAAACCGCCCCCTATACCCTACCCCAGGGGCAGGGAGGGATACAAGTTTGATTTAGATGGGAAGTCTTTAAACTTGGGGAGGGGCATCCTCTAGCCCCTTTAACTCAAGGAGGAACCCCCTCTGCTGTGAGGCCCAGGCAGCCTCGTGGCAGGGCGACCCAGGCCCATTGGACCGTCCCCCTGGTGGACGGACTCCGCCCTAAAATGAGTATTCTCATAGGCAGAAAGAGGTTTCACTGTTTAATTGACACTGGGGCAGACCGAACCATACTCAGGGAGGAGGAAGTGACCTTGGACTGGAAGCTTGCACCTGGGCCCCAGATATTGGGGGTAGGGGGCAACTCCCAGACCAAAGAAACGGTTGCCCTTATGACATGGACTAGCCCAGATGGAGAACAGGAAAGGATACGCCCTTTAGTGGCAAAGAACCTCACTGCCAATTTACTAGGGCAAGATATGCTGACAAATGGATGCCGTGGTCACTACAGACCATCGAGCATCATATGATGATATCCTGGATGGGGAAGAAGCACAAAGGCTTAAACAGGATCTAGAGGGAGTTAAGGAAGGGGATTTTTTTAACTTTCATAATTACAGAGAAGAACATAGGGGACCCCCTCGGGTGCACCCCCAATCCTAAAGGCCACTGCCCCCCAAGTACCTCCCATTAGGTGGAAGCCAGGAAGCCCAATCTGGGTGGAGCAGTGGCCATTGACCAAACCTAAACTTGAAGCCCTCCACCTTCTGGTGGACGAACAGATAAGCCTCGGGCATATCCTCCCTTCTATAAGTCCTTGGAACACACCCGTATTTGTTATTCAAAAAGCCTCTGGGGCTTGGCGGTTGCTCCAAGATCTACGGAAGGTAAATGAAAGCTAGTAGGAACGCCCCTAAGAGGCATGCCCTGGACTCCTGCTATACCTTCAGAATATACTTTGGTTGTGATTGATATTAAAGATTGTTTTTTTTTCTATCCCTCTGCATCCAGATGACTGCGAGAAGTTTGCTTTCTCTATACCTTCTCTTAATTTTTCCCAGCCTGATCCGGAGGTTTGAATGGACGGTGCTGCCACAGGGTATGGCCAATAGTCCAGCCTTCTGCCAACAACACTTGGCCACACTTTTAGGGCCTGTGCTGGGTTCAGATACCTCCCTTGCCTATGCCTACATGGATGATATGATTCTGGGGCACCGAGACCCAAGCTGCCTGGAGGGCCTTCTGGCCCAGGTTCTCACCATATTAAAAAAGTGGGGTTTTACCATAGCCCTTAATAAAATTCAAAAGGTAGCTCCTTTTAAGGTGCTCGGGACCCACCTTACCTTGACTCAGGCCAGCCCCCTTAAGCCTTTGCTGGACATTCCAGCCTCTCTAACCTTAACCCAACTTCAGAGTCTTTTAGGGGAAATCAATTGGCTGTTGCCATGGGTTTCTGTCCCTAAAGATAGTCTTGTGCCCTTATTTGCCCTGCTAAAAGACAGGACGCCACAAGAAGTTATTACAATTACAGACAGCCATAGGGCAATATTTTTGCAATTCCAAAAAGCCCTGGATAAAGTTTCTCTAAAGAGATATTCTATTAGTGAGCCCATTTCCCTTTGGTTGTTTGCAGGGGTCACATTAATATCTGCAGTTTTAACTCAAAATGGGGAGCCATTAGAGTGGGTTCACACTCCCCTGGGGGGCACACCTCGGGTGTACTCTCAAGCAGACCAACTTGCAGATGCTATTGTGAAGGGAAGGACGCAAGCCCAAAGGCATTATGGCCTCGACCCTCACTCCATTGTTTTTCCTTTTTCGGATGGCAGACATTGGGTGGCTCACTCGAGCCAATGCTCCTCTTGCTCTGTCCTTGGAGGGGTTTCTAGGCCAAACTGACTGCCATTATGGGCCATCCAAATGGACTGTCATGTTATGGCGACTTCCCCTGAAAATACCATCTCTATTTTCTCCTACGCCTATTCCTGGCGCCCTCCATGTTTTTACTGATGGAGGTAAAGCGGGCTCTGCATATGCAGCCTTTGAGGAGCAACAAAAGACTCCGAGCCAACAAAGATTTCAACCTTGTCAAGGGTCAGCACAATATAAGGAAATGCTGGCCGTAATTATGGCTCTTCAGGACATTCAAAAACCCTTTAATTTGTATTCTGGTAGCCTATAAAACAAAAAAGGGGGAGTTAGCCCCCATATACAGTTACAGATAGCTTTGTTTTTAATTTTTTCAAAAGGGGCAACTGAATCCAGATTTCAGAAGCACTGGGGACAACTAAACCCTAAGCCCCAAGTGAAAGTCAGGTGGAAGCACCCCCTGACACAACAATGGAGAGGACCTGACCCCCTAGTTACTATGGGCAGGGGATTTGGATGGGTTTTCCCCATAGGGGAGTCTGCTCCCATTTGGATCCCTGCCAGGAACCTTAAGTTTTTACCCATTTCCTCTATACAGGAGGATGCCCAAGAATAAGCTAACCAACAACAACAACAACAACAACAACAACAAAAAAGGGCCATGGCCGAGGCTTGTGTTTTAAAGACAAAAGCCAGAAAGACAATTATTAACCATCCCCAAGGGCAACCAGCCCTTGAGAAGCTCTTGTGTTCTCTAACAATTGCAGATGGTGACACTCCAGCTGTTGGCTGTCCTGACTCCGAATCCTGTGAACGGGAACGGCCCTACGGAACCTGCATCAACCTCAACGGGTGACCTGGGCAGTGATCAATGCTGGCAATGCAGAAATCATCAGGAGCACCACAAGAGAAGCTGTCCCTTCGAGCTGGTGGCCTGACCTTCATTTTGATCACCACCCTATGGACTGTTTAATATTTTTGTAGGAGTTAATTATTTTAATGTTACCTGCTTTAATTGTTCTTCTACTAATTGCTTGTATAGCAGCATTGAATCCATACTTATTGTTAAACAACCACCTTTTGTTATGCTTCCAGCTTAGATTTTGTCCAACCCCACAGGCAAATAGCTGGATTAGAACAATCCCCACCTCTGGACTCTGAAGAGGCAAAGACTGCTATCCCATCCTTCACTAAGGTTAAAGGACTAGTAGTGACATTTCCTGGCCTGGTAATGCTTTTGCTGATGGTTTTTTCTATGCCTTTCTTGCATTATGAGCTTAGCCAGCCAGTTATCAAACTCCAAATGAATGAATTTCCCCCCCCCCAGAGGAATCGCAGCCAGAGACGGGTAAGAAGGGGTGTCAGTCTGACCAACCTAAGACAGGGCCTTCAGCTTCGCTCTGAAGAAGTTCCCGATGACGGGTAAGGCAGACAAGGCGATCCACCCAACCTAAGACAGGCGGGTTCACTTCTTTAAGCAAAGACGGGGGGAGATGATGTTGGGAGCAATTGGGAGCTGACAGTAAAGCTCAAAGGTCATTTTGACTCCTGTGCTAGCTTAAAGGCACGTACAAGGAACTGGCTTACTTAAAAGACACCAGGTGCCCAGGAATTACTTGAACTGCTTCGGACATTTCTAACTGTGGTGGGACTGATGTTTATTACTGTGCTAGGTGGGTCTGCCATTAAAACAAAAATAAAAGGGGGAATCTGTGGAGCACATGGGCAGCAAAGATGGTGCTGGGAGGGGGTTGAGTGGGCAGAGCCTAATTTACTGGAGAGCACATGGCCAGCCAAGATGGCTCTGGGAGGGGGTTGAGTGGGCAGACCCCAATTGATCTTCTGATCAGTGCCTAACCAGCCCGTGAAGGCTCAGGTGAATGATAGGGTGTGACCTTGACAGTGATTGGTTCCTCTTCCTCCCTTACCATACCACCCACCCTTGTTGTCCTTAAAAGGGGCTGCTCTCTGTTAATAAACGAGTTTTTCTACCTGCTGGATTTGCCTCCCCGCTGTGTCTGATTGTCTCCTGGGCTGAGGGAGGCTAGGGAACGGGCGAGGGCCGCACTTACCTTTCCTCGGACCCCGTCCGTCTTTCGTGGGACGGAGAAGACCCAACAGGATGTCCACTCTCTCCAATACTCTTCAATATGGTAGTGGACTTTCTAGCAAGAGCAATAGGCAAGAGAATAATTTCACAACTTTGGTGAGGGGTGGGGGGATAGGGAGGAGGAGGATTGGGTGGGGGAAGAGGGGAGAATGGGAAGGGATGGGAAGGGGAATCAAAGGAGGAGGCTACAATTCTTGATAAGAAATGTACTCAATAACTTGCCCATGTAATTGTAACCCCTCTGAACAGTATTACCACAATAAAAAAAAAACACAAAGGGGATACAAATAGGGAGAAGTAAAACTATTCCTTTTTACAAATGAAATGATCCTATATTTAAAGGACCCTATAGCTTCCTCCATCAAATTAGTAAAGGTGATGCTAACCTTCAGCAATGTAGTAGGGTATAAAAGCCACAAGAATATGTAGTTTTCCTGTGTGACCAACAATGGCAAGAACCAGGTTGAAATCCAAAAATCAGCCTCATATATAGTAGCCTCAAAATCAAATCAAATCTAAACAAACGAAACAACAAAAAAACAAGTAGGAATTAATAAATTTAACTAGAAATGTGAGTGATCTCTACTGTGAAAACTTTAAAATCTAAAAGAGGAAATTGAAAGAGAGTCAAGGAAATGGAAAATCTTTCTATGCTTCTGGTTCGAAGAATTAACATGGCAAAACCTGCTATACTGACCACAAATAATTGACATTGCAATACTCATCAAAATCCCAACAATATTCTTCAATGCAGTAGAGAAAACAATCCAAATTTAATATGGAAATGCAAAATTACACATGAAGCAGAAGGCTTAGAAATGAAATCATGGGCCTATAGTCATCTTATACACACACACACACACACACACACACACAGACACACACACACACACGTAATGGAATTCTGAACATCCACCAGAAAGATGACTTCTCACCAGTATTAAAGGAAATTAAGAGGCTTGCGAAAATTATACTAAGAGCAAAGAGAAAGGAATGCAGACTCAGAGCAATATAGGTTTCATAGATTCATTCATTTATGGTAGCTGGAAGGTGCCCACAAATCTACATGTATACATGACAGATTCTACCTCATTACAGTTAGAATGGCCATTATCAAGAAAACTAAAAATGGCAAATGCTGGCATGGATGTAGCCGATTGGGAAATCTATTACACTGTTGGTGGGAAATTAAACTTGTTCAACCACTGTGGAATGCAGTATGGAGTTTCCTAAAAAGACTAAACATAGATCTCCCTTAAGACCCAGTAATTCCCCTCATGGGCAGTAATCCCACAAGTTCCCATGAAAGCTACCAACATAACCATGTTCAGGGCCCAGGCCCAGAATTCAAGGGCTGGAAAAATAGTTACCAATGTTGGTATTTGTTTCCTCAAATATGAACCTTTTGACATAAGATACCAAATCATTCTATTTGCAGTAGCTAGGATAGGACTTAAAGGTAATGGGTGATAAAATGGCTTCTTTGTTGAATGTTAGGAAAAGATGTAGGCAGTCCAAGAAACGGGACACATTTTTTTTTTGTTGTTTTTAAGTCTGGGCTTGGGCACTGTTCCTGAGCTCTTCAACTCAAAGTGAGTTCTCTAACTCTTGAGCCACTTCTAATTTTCTGGTGGTTAAATGGAGATAAGAGTCTCAGGGAATTTCCTGCCCAGGCTGGCTTTGAACTGTAGTCCTCAGATCTTAGCTTCCTGAGTGGCTAAGAATAAAGCTTTGAGTGACTAGCACCAGGCTAAAAATGGGGGATTTTTAGAAAAGAATATGTACTTCTTCACCTGTGTCTAACCCTCAGATATCACTATTAGAACACTTCATCCTCAACTCATTTCATCAGACATTTGTAAATGTTCTCTTTTCCTTCATGTAGGAATACTGCAGTCAATATCAACTCAGCTGTGGAACTGGATCAATTGTATGTTAATTGCTAGCATGTAAATCAAGAACTGTTACATCAAAACAAATGAAACCCTCATTTGGAATAATTATTTTCTCTTTTTATTACAAATCTGTGCTTGATTAGTCCTAAAGTGATATTGGACCTCTTAAGAAAGTGATGACATTTTCTTTCTCTTCAACAATTGGCCTTCTCCCACATGTGGTCAAATATTTAAGATTTCAAAGATTTCCATTGATAATTCATTAAGCTGTCCTCTAAGAAAACGTGCACTTTTGGAATTTGGTCTGCTATCTTGTTTTTACATGCACAGGCTTTGTATGATTTATTTGTTCCACAAGGCATTCTACTTTCCAATCTTCGTGTGACCAACTTTAGTCTCTCTCATCAGTCTTTCTGACCCTCTCTCTGTAGTCTAATTTCAGTCTGCCTCATAAAAATACATATTAGTTATCAGGTAAATGAATCTCAGCTTCTGTTTCTTGCCTGATTTCATGTAGGCAGTGATAGTAGCCCTGACTGGCTGTGCTCAATAGAGTTTTTGTTTGTTTTGTTTTTGATTTTTTTTTTTTGTTTTAGAAGTTTAGGATTACTATTTAAGGTAGTAGCTTCTTGGGCCCCAGTGATCCTCTGGCCTAGAGTCAATTGGTTTTTCTCCTAAAGATGCAAAGAACAACTGACTAATGTCCTCTTTAAATTGTCTCAAAATGAGGCAAACTTGCATCCTTGCAAAGCCATCAATAATCCTCTGTAACCACTTACAGAAATAGTCTATCAAGATGATTTTTCAAGTTTGACTGTGAAAAATGTCATTTCCAACTCATAACCATAAAATTGATCACATGGCTGAGAGCAGGTTTTTGGAAGGAAGCTGCCCCTTCCTTCCTTCTCTCATGATACATCAAACCATAATATTCTGCAGTTGTGGTCAGCCTGGAGGACATTTCCCCAAGAATATTCTGTAGTGTAAAAGAGGACCAACCATAAAAATAAAGGTGAAATACTTGTCTACTACAGAATGATTTATCTTGCTTATATCTGTTGTTATTTTCATTACTTCAAATATATGGATAATTTATATTGGGATTAGACAAGAGGCAAAGTATTAATGGAATAAATATTCAGTTTACTTTCATATATCCAATATAATACACTTAACCCCTTATGGAAAATTAAATCCAACTGTAGAATGTCAGAAATATAAAATAAGCCTCAATACGTATAAGCTGGCACACATATACCATCATCTACTCAGAAATTCAGTGTCTCTATAAATATTTATTTGGTACAGAATAGAAAAATTTAATTAATGAATATGACTTTTATGTATCATCTGAAATACTCCTCATGTATATAATTGTATTTATTTGTATAGATGTCACCTAGAGAGGAATTTAACAGGCTTATAGAAATAAAATTTCCACAATTTAAGCAAGATGAGAGGAGTCATACCCTCATGTTTTGTGTGGTGTGAATTTTACCACAGTGCTGAACCCTTCCACCTAATACCAAGAGTCATGTGCAATAATTTATTATTTGATGTTAAGACAACTGCTAAGTGTAGAATACATTTTGAATTACTACATTAATTCATGGAATTAAAACAGTAATGATATATTATTTGTTTAAATTCTAATGCTTCTCAGTTTTACAATTCATGAAATATATTATTAAAATTACTTTACTTTCTTCTTTTCTATAGCTCCTAAAAGTAAAATTACATACTAAACATTCAACATCAAGAAATCAATAATAAGTAAGCTATTATTAAAATGATAGCGTTCTAAACTATAATTTTAATTATAGTTCTAACACATTGTGATGTAACAATATTTAATAGAATTATTGGTAATATTTTTTAAACTTACCAGCTTGTTATTTGTTTCCTAATTCTATCATTTGTTATTTTTGGTCAAAATTGTCTCTTCATTTTACGTGTTTAGTTTTGTATTTTATGTCTATTGGATTGCTGATTGTGCGTTTTGTTTTCCCTTTTTAGTGACTGACATGAGGCTGAAAATCTGTATGCTAGTTTATTTTTTGCTAGGTTGAAGTAAAATTACTGCTCTCCACATCTCTTCTACTATTTGTATAGTACAGTATTTCCCCGGTCCCATATCCTGTATTGGTGCTCTCATGTATTTTATTTTATTTTTTATTGAAATGTTACTGTCAAGGTAATGTACAGAGGGGTTATAGTTACATAAGTAAGAAACGAATATATTTCTTTTCTAAGGTTACCCCTTCCCCCACTTTTCTCCCATTTGCTAGCAATGGCCCCATCAAGATTATTTCCAATATATTGTCTTGTGAGTATCACTGTTGCATACGTTCCCCCTTTGACCTTTGTCTCATCATTTTTCCCTTTCCCTTCCCTAGTTCAGATCAACATATTTACAATACCCAAGGTATCAAAATCAAATACAGTGACTATAGGGGATAAACCATAGGTGGGGAAAACGCAAAAGGATAAAAACAAATCACATAGTACATTAAGAACAACAAACAACATGTCTTGGAGTTCATTTCACTTGGAATCACCTTATATGGTTATAGGTACATAGCTATAGAGCTATTCTGCTCATTCCATATCTTAGCTATGTTAAATAATACTGTAATAAACAAAATTGTACTGGTAGCTTTACTGTGGTCTTGTTTGTGTTCACCTGGTTAAATGCCAAGAAGTGGGATTATTGGGTAATAGGGGAGCATTATTGTGTACATCATGGATAATCTTAGTAGATTAGCAGAATAGCTCTATAGTTATGTACATTTGACCATATAAGGTGATTCCAAGTGAAATGAACCCCAAGACATGTTTTTTATTTTTGTTATTCTTAATGTACTATGTGATTTTTTTCATCATTTTGTTTTTTTCCCCACATATGGTTTGTCCCCTGTAGTCACTGTATTTGTTTTTAATACCCTGGGTATTGTAAATATGTTGATCTGAACTAGGGAAGGGAAAGGGAAAAAATGGTGAGACAAAGGACAAAGGAGGAACCTATGCAACAGTGATAATCACAAGACAACATGTTTGAAATAATCTTGGAGGGGCCATTTGGAGGGAAGAGGGAGAAAAATGGGTGAAGGGGTAACAAGTTAGAAAAGAAATGAACTCATTACCTTATTATGTAACTATAACACCTTTGTACATTAAATTGACACTAAAATTTCAATAAAAAATAAAATAAAATATATGAGAGCAGCAATACAAGATATGGGACTGGGGAAAATACTGTATTATACAAAGAGTAGAACAGCTGTGAAGTGGTGAAAGAGTACTGATGTGAGCTCTGCTTTGAAGGCCTTGTAGAATTCTGCTGTAAAACCATCTGGTCCTGGACTTTACTTAGATGGGAGGTCTCATTGCTGTTTCTATTTCAATGCTTTATATGGGCCTGTTAAGATGGTTTAGCTCATCTTGGTTTAGTTTCAGCATGACAATATTTGCTAGCAAAAAAGATCCATTTCTGTCAAGTTCTCAAACTTATTAGCGTAAAATTTTGAGAAGTATTCCCTTATAATGTTCTGAATCTTGGTTGTTTCTTTGATGATGATTCCATTCTCATCTCTGAGTTTATTTTTTGGGTGTGTTTTCTTCTTTTTCTGATAAGATTTGCTAAGGATCTGTCAAATTTGTTAATTTTATCGAAGAACCAATTATTTGTTTTATTGATTCCTTCTGTGGAATTTTTGGATTCTAATACATTTAATTCATATTGAACTTTAATTATTTCTTTCCATCCACTGGATTAGGGATTATCATGTTGCGGTTTGTCATGGAGGTTCAGATGTCTTATTAAATTGTTGGTTTCAGATCTCTCTAATTGGTTGATGTAGGAACTCAGAGCTATAAACTTGCCTCTCAGTATTGTCTTTGCTGTGTCCCAGAGGAGCTGGTAATTTGTGTGCTCATTTTTGTTGAATAGCATGAACATTTGAATTTCCTTTCTAATCTCTTCCATGACCCACCCTTGATTCAGCAGTGTGTTGTTCAGCCTCCATGTGTTACTGGACTTTCTTTGGTGGCTTTTGGTGTTGAGTTTTAATTTTATTCCCTTGTGGTCTGAGAGAATATAAAGTATAACTTCAATGTTTCTCAATTTGGACAAGTTTGCTTTGCGATGTAAAATATGGTCTATTTTAGAAAATGTCCCTTGTGCTGCTGAGCAAAACGTGTATTCTGATGCTGCTGGGCGAAATATTTGGTAGACGTCTGTTAAATCTAGTTGATCTGTGCAGTTGTTTAGATCTGTGTTTTCTCTGTTAAGTTTTTCTGAGTTGATCTATGTATTGTGGATAATGGTGTGTTAAAGTCCCAAACAATTAGTGTCTTTGGATCTATGTGAGTTTGGGTGGAAAGTAGTGGTTCTTGGATAAATTTGGGTGCTCCATTGTTTGGCGAATAGATATTTAGTATTGTAATATCCTCCTGGAGGAGAGATCCGTGAATTTGTATGTAGTGACCTTTTTTATCTCTTCTCACTAATTTTAATTTGAAGTCTATTTTATCTGATATTAACATTGCAACTCCTGCCTGTTTATGGACTCCATTTGCTTGGCATATTTTGTTCCAGCCTTTCACTTTCAAAAGTCGTTTTTTTTTAATTTTTTTTATTGTGAAAAAACTGTACATAGGGGTAACAATTACATGGGCAAGTTAATGAGTACATTTCTTATCAAGCATTGTAGCCTCCTACTTTGTTTACCCTTCCCATCCCTTCCAAGCCTCCCCCACTCACCCAATTCTTCCCCCACCCTCCACCAAAGTTGTAAAGTTTGTTTTCGACATGACAACTTGTACTTCTCATTGTTGCAACGGGTCCACCTGTATCCTTATTTAAAAGACTTGTTTTTCCCCTTCCCCTCCACAAATTATACCGACCTCAAATACAGTGAAAGCAGGGGTTATACTGTGGGGAGGGACATACAAAGCAACAAAGAAATAATCATTTAAATGCGTTAGAAACAAATGTATGAAAGAAAAAAAAAACATTTAAGTACATATCTTAGGGTTCATTTTCTTAATATCACATTATCTGACTTTTTCTGCTTGACTCATATATATACTAACAATTGCAAATGAGGGAAACCATGGGATCTATGTTTCTTTGGGCTTGGCTTACTTCACTTAATATAATTTTTTCCAAGTCTTTCCATTTCCTAACAAATGGAGCAATGTCATTCTGTCTGATGGAGGCATAGAATTCCATTGTGTATATATAACACATTTTCTTGATCCATTCATCTACCTAGGGGCATCTGGGTTGGTTCCATATCTTAGCTATAGTAAATAATGCTACAATAAACATAGTTGTGCTGGTCCTTAATTTTAAGAGTTAGGACTTAGAGGTATTTGGGAGTTCCTCCCATGTTATCCATCTTTTTGGGGGCTGTGCCAACTGGGTTCTTCCTATGGTTCTTGAATCTCTGTTTGGGTGCTGTTTCTTATCCTTTATTATTGTCTTCTTGGTTTTCTATGTGTAGGACATCTTTAAGTACCTTTTGTAAGGCTGGTTTGAGGGAGATATATTGTTTCATTTGTCTTTGCTATGGAAGGTTTTTATTTGACCTTCGGTTATGAAGGAGATTTTAGCTGGGTACAGTATCCTTGGTTGATAATTGTTTGTCTTTAGGGCATGGCATTTATCATTCCAGAGTCTTCTTGCTTTAATTGTCTCTGCTGAATAATCTGAGGTGATTCTAATTAGTTTCCCTTTATAAGTGATTGATCTTTACCTTGGTCTGAATTGATCCCATGTGGATTATAATGATGGTGGGATGTCCTGTTCTTTTATGGTCTATTTGGGGTTCTACAAATTTCTTGTATCTGAATAAGCCTATCCTTTTGCATGTTTGGGAAGTTCTCTGCTAGGACCCTGTTAAACAAATTTCCTAGAACATTAACTTCTGTCTCTAGGTGCTCCTCTATCCATTATCCTCAGATTAGGCCTTTTGATGGTCTCTTCCAAACGTTAAATATACCTATCATATTTCTTGGATTTGTCTTGGATAGTTGTATGTTCTTTCTTTTTAATATCTAGGCTGTCTTCCATCCCCGAGATTTGATCTTCTTCATGGTCTAAACTACTGTCAAGACTTTCTACTATGTTTTTTTTTTTATTTCTTTTCCTTCTAATTGGTCGATGGCTTCAAATTCTTTGTTGGAGCTTTTTTTTAGATCTTGTATGAACTTCTTTACTTCCTTAATTTGGTGTTTAGTTTTTATTCTCTGAGCACTTAGTTGATCGGCTATGGTTTCCTTGGAGTCCCATTCCTTTTGGCAGGCTCCATTCAGCATTTCCTTTGTGGTCTCCCTGAATTCTTTCATCTGTCTGTTTATGGACTTCATGAATGCCTGTATTGATCTTTGTCTATTCTCATCCTGCACACGCAATTTCTGCATTACTCCTGGATTAGCTTCCTCATGTTCATGCAATTCCTGTAGTTCTCTTTGACTTTTGTCAGACTGCTCACGCAATTCCTGTGTTTGTCTTTGTCTGTTCTCATCCTGCTCATGCAATTCCTATTTTCTTTTTGACTGTTCTCAGCCTGCTCACACAATTCTCATCTTTGACTGCTCTCAACCTGCTCACGAAATTTCTGTATCAATCTTTGAGTAGCTTTCTCACGGTCACCAGATTCCTGTGTTTACCTTTGTTTTGCCTCCTCTCTCTCCTTATCACGCTCACACTGAGTCCTTTGCAGGTTTTCAATCTTTTCATTCACCATGTTTACCAGAGTTTTTGTAGAGCTTTTAGGGAACTCTGCTCTGGATTATTTATTAACTGTTCTGTCACCTGATTGTCTTGATTGGGAGTTGAGATACGCAGACTTGCCATTTTTTCTTTTATTTTTCTGGCTTGCTCTGCCCATTTGGTATGAAAGTAACATCAATTTTGTGCTAGAACACAATTTTAAGGCAAGCATCAACCAAAGTTCTGTAGTTGCACATTCAAAAGGCTGCGGAGGACTGGGAAGGTGGCTCAGTGTTAGAGTGATTTCCTTGCATGCATGAGGCCCTGGGTTTGATTCCTCTGCACCACATAAGCAGAAAAGGCCGGAAATGATGCTATGGCACAAGTGATAGAGCACTAGCCATGAGAGGAAGAACTGAGGGACAGCACCCAGGCCCAGAGTGCAGGCTACATGACTGACAAAAAAGAAAAAAAGGCTGCAGGTACAATCTAACTCAACAGATACAATCTACTCAACATCAAACAACTGTGGATTAATGGGATAAGAACAGCAAGAAACAATTTGGCAAATCAGAAATTATTAGGTTTATGGAGAAATGTGGGTAAAATAGGATTAAAGTGGTGTGGAGAGGTAAAATGAGAGTGAATTTTATCAAGTCCCAATCTCAGAGAGGGAAAAGAATTAGACAGAGTGATAGGAGAAGGATTAAAAGAGAAGAAAAATAAAACAAAAAACAACAAGAAAGATAGAAAAACAAAAATTCTTAAAAAATTATATAGGTATAAAGATGTAATACTGCTATTAAAGAATTTAAGCCTAAGAGGTTGTGAATTGAGTAATAAATTTCTGGATTAAATGTGTACACAGTGGGGAATAAGGTATAATATTCGAAGAGGGCTATATATCTGAAGTTGAACAGAACAGCGTTTAAATAAAAAAAAAAAAAACAGCAAGAGGAAAAAGATTAAAAAAATGAAGAAAAGAAAAAAAAGCACCAAAATGTCAATAGAGATTAAAAAACAAAAAAACAAACACACTCATATACACCTAAAGTAAAAATTATAATTGAAAAATAAGATTAATAGAAAGCGATTTTTAAAACATAAATAGGACAAAAGCATTTCTTTGATTTTTTTTTTGGGGGGGGGGGACAGGAGAGGATGGGAAGATCCTGTATCTCCCTTGTGTCCAAAACCCTTCTCTTGGTGGACTCTCTGGTCTGCTTGTGGTTTTTGGTATTCCTGTGGCTTGTTTGGTTTCTTAATTCAGTTTGTTTGAGCAGGAAGAAAAATGCTCTGCTTTACTCAGATCCTCCTCCCAGGCTAGTTCAGTGGGAGGGAGTTTTGCTTTGAGTATCACAAAAGAGTTAGATGGCTGTTAACTCTAGTTTGGAGATGCTGTGATGAGGCTAGGTTCTGGGTAGCATTGAGGCCTTTCAGCAAACAGTAGCTTTTCCCACAGGAGCTAGCTCCAGAGACACTCACAGAACCCAGCGTGGAGCCATTCTCAGAATTTATGTTTACTAAAGTTCAACTGATTGACTAGGCTGCTGTAGGGAGGGGCAGCCTCTGGCTATGTTTACCCAGTGAAGAAAGCCACTCATTTGGGGGCAGAGTTTTCTCTGTCTGGGCTGGGTGACTTTCCCCTGAGTGGGGTTGAGCCTGGCAGGTCAGGTCAGGTTCCTGTGACCTGCTAAATGACTCTTTTTATTCTTTCCAGGGCCTGAGTTGGAGTTAGCTGCTCAGCTTGTCCTTGCTGTATCAAAGATGGAGATCTCCGGCAGGTGGGGGGAGGGGCAGCCTTCCCACCTCTACTCCCTGGGATAGAGTCAGGATGTCAGGGTTCTATTCATGCCGGAGTGTTGGTTCCTGGGTCGTGTCTGGTTTGTGATCTGCCAGATGAAGATACCTTTTCCTTGTCAATTCTTGCTGGTGTTGAGTGGAATCTGCTTGCCTCCTGTGTCTGGCACCTTTGTCCCAGATTCTCTGTGTTATAGGTATTGTGGCTACTGCAGCCATGGCAGCCACAGCAGCCGACGCAGCTGAAGCTATACAGGCAAGTGCTCAGATCTGTCTACTTGCCTGGATTTTGCCTCTCTGGCCAAACTCTCTGTAGTGTAATGGCCCACTTGCTGTGATTCTCTATCATAGGACTGTTCATTAGAATACTAAAACTGCTTTCTATATGAGAGATTCTCCTCCGCCATCTTCCCAGAAGTCACATTAATTTCATTGTTAATGATATTATATGGGTAAAATAGAGGAAATAAACTCTTCCATCTCAGGACAATTTTATATGTTTTTTACTGTAATCATACTGTACAGAGGGTTCACATTCACATAAGCAGGATAATTAGTACATTTCCTAACAAGCATTGTTGCCTCCTCCTTTATATTTCATCTATCATCCCTTCCCTCCCACCTCAACAAGTACACTCTTCTCTCCCTGCCTCCAACGAGAGTGTAAAGTTCATTTTTCAACATAGTTACCTGTGCTTTTCATTGTTATAATGGGTCAACCTGTATCCTTATTTGAGCCTTTTTTCCCTTCCCCTCTGCAAATTAGAGAAGTGTACATACAAGATGTAGGTGAACCAACTTCAAATAAAGTGAAAACAGAAGTTATAGAGTGGGGGAGGAACATATAAAGAAACAAAAAATCACATTACACATTATAAATATGTTAGAAACAACAGCAAGAAACAAAATACCAATTGTGTCCCTATCTTGGGGTTCAATTCCCTTAATATCATTTTATCAGGTCATATGACAAACATATATTCATTATTGAAAATAAGGGAAAACATGGGACCTATGTTTCTTTGGCCTTAGCTTACTTCTCTTAATATTTTTCCAAGTCTTCCATTTCCTAAAAAATTGAGTAATGCCATTTTTTCTGATGGAGGCATAGAATTTCATTGTGTATATATACCACATTTTCATGATCCAATCATCTAGTGAGGGGCATCTGGGTCGGTTCCATATCTTAGCTATGGTAATAATGCTGCAATAAACATAGTTGTGCTGGTAGTTTTAGTATTGTCTTGTTTGTGATCATCTGGGTAAATGCCCAAAAGTGGAATTGCCGAGTCATAGGGGAGCTCTATGTGGAGTCTTTTGAGGAACTTCAATTCTGCTTTCCAAAGTGGTTGAACAAGTATACACTCACACCAACAATGCATACGGTTCCCTTGTGGCCACATCTCCACCAGCATCTGTTCTTGTAAAAATGTGGAATGCTCCATGAATTTGCATGTCATCCTTGTGCAGGGGCCATGCTAATCTTCCCTGTATCGTTCCAATGTTAGTGTATGTGATGCTGAATTGAGCAGAGAACACTTTTTATATATAAAGTGTAATTGATTTTATTAAACTATACAATTCAACAAAAAGTAAGTTCAAAAAAATTGTCATGAAATTTTAGAACCATATATTTCTTACATAAGCACACATTTAAAAATAAAGTCAAGATTGACATGTCAAAAACAAAATAATTCCAGATATTTGTTGTTCAAGAGATGTGTAGGAGGAGGAATTCAATTATTCTATACAAGGCACCTGTCATAACGAACACAGCAGCAAGTGTTAAGGTTTGTTAAAAGATTTAATGTTTTAAATATATTTAATTTTGAGTATTTGGTTATATATGCCAAAATTAGGACTTTTTGGCAGATATAAAACTTTTCTATGAAGTATTTAAGATTTATGGTAGCAGACATACACTACTAAGAATGTACATTTCAGAGTTTATAGAAACTTGATTAAAGAAAAGTTGCAAAGTCATTGTGTAAAGAAGCAGAGTGAAGAGTTTAGATTTTGTTAACTACACAGTTTCTGTTAAAACCTTAGACCTTCCTTACTTTATATGCTAGCAAGGAACAAATGATGATATAAACCATAAACAAATGATGAGATGAGCCTTAAATAGTAATCTTAGTGGGTAATTTTAAAGAGTAGTCATATTCTATAAAACTCTTGTTGAACATCACAACCGTAGCCAGTGTTAACTGTATAGGAATATGAGAAAATGCTAAAATCTAATATGTAGTACACTTCAAATACTGAAAATACTAGTAATTGTTTTGTTTTTTATTTTATTAATCATTAATATTTAATTATTAGTTTTCTTTATTTGTAGCATTATTCTACTTATAATATAATACAACTTTTTGTAAGTCATCATTAGGAGGTTATTTGAGAAGGTTACTGGATGGCCAAACAATTTTTTATAGGTGCATGTGAATTTACAAAGAGCAAAATTAAGAACAAAATATTTATTTAAAAAATGATCAAGTAGAATCTGAATCAGGAGTGTTGATAAGTGTCTACATCTTAAAACTTAGCCCTAGGCTGAAGCAACAATATTACAGAGTTGAGGCCACAAAAGTGAGACACTGATTTTTTTGTTTTTTATTTTTATTTTGTTGATCATGGGGTCTGGAAACTGGGTGCTGTCCCTCATCTCAAGGCTAGCGTTTCCACTTGAGCCACAGCACCATTTCCATCTTTTTCTGCTTATGTGGTACTGAGGAATCAAACCCAGGGCCTCATGCATGCAAGGCAATCACTCTACCGCTGAGCCACCTTCCCAGCACCTGAGAGACTGTGTTTTCAAAACATCATCTAAACAACATTTGCTTTCTGCTTTGGGTTATATAATGAAAGATATAAATATTGTTTTATATTTTGGTGAATTGTCGTACTTCTAAATTTATACTAACTTCAGCCACTTTATCCTTTCCAAAGTCATGAAATATCTCTGAGAGTTTGCTTCTGTGAAGATTGTTTTTGCATTTGCAACTTCTGAGTCATTTTTATTTTCATCAAAGTAACTTTATATTTCATTTTGATGGTTTATCATACATCAGATACCTTCAAATGTACACATAGAGTCTAAAGATAGCAGTATGAATTTTCTCATTCAGCTCTTTTTTTAATCTGTTATGCACTTTCATTTTTATATTTCTCTCTTTCTTTCACTCTCTCTCATTTCCTCTTATTCTCTTTCATGCTCCATGTTTGCTACTTAGAATTTCTGTTGTTCTACTATTATCCTTCAGAATCTCCTGGTTTTGTGGGAACATGATAGAGACCATAAGTTACCTTTGCATTCTTTAAGAGTTATAACAGCGATGTGATATTATTCTTTGCCATTCTAAATGGAAAAACACCAGATCTAGGAATTCCTTTTCACTTTTACTAGTATTATAAATTTTATCTCATAGGAATCATTGGGATGGATAAGATACTTTTTTCTATTTCTTTTTTTTATTGTGAAAATACTGTACAGAAGAGTTACAATTGCATGGGGAAGATAATGAGTACATTTCTTATCAAGCATTGTAGCCTCCTCATTTTTGTCCCCTTCCCATCCCTTCCCATCCTCCCCCCCACTCCCCCCTAATCCTCCCCTCCCCTCCCACCTTCCCCTCGCACAAAAGTTGTAAATTTCTGTTTCGACATAACAACTTATACATCTCATTGTTGCATTGGGTCCACCTGTATCCCTATTTAAACGATTTGATTTTCCCCTTCCCCTCCACAAATTATACCGACCTCAAATACAGTGAAAGCAGGGGTTATACTGTGGGGGAGGGACATACAAAGCAACAATGAAATAATCTTATGAATGTGTTAGAAACAATCGCATGAAAGAAAAAAGAACATTTGAATGCATATCTTAGGGATCATTTCTTTAACATCACCTTATCTGACCTTTTCTGCTTGACTCAGACATATACTAGATATTGCAAATAAGGGAAACCATGGGACCTAAGTTTCTTTGGGCCTGGCTTACTTCACTTAATATAATTTTTTCCAAGTCTTTCCATTTCCTAACAAATGGGGCAATGTCATTCTTTCTGATGGAGGCATAGAATATTAGTATGGAGGTTTCTCAAAAGACTCCACATAGAGCTCCCTTATGACCCAGCAATCCCACTTTTGGGCATTTACCCAAATGTTTACAATCAAAACCACACTAAACCTACCAGCACGACTATGTTTATTGCAGCATTATTTACTATAGGTAAGATATGGAACCAACCCTTTAGATGAATGGATCAAGAAAATGTGGTATATATACACAATGAAATTCTATGCCTCCATCGATAAGATATTTTTTACCTGTGACCTGAACGTTCTTTTTCTTTTACAAGCAATCTTTTGTTTTTATTATGTTAGTAACTACATGTAATGAAAATAAAGCTATCCAATGGAAAGTAGACCCAAGTTTTTCATAGCGATGAAAAACAAAGTCATGGGGGAAGTGAGTACAAGGGATGCTCATCATAGAGCACAGACCCTCAGAGCAATTTATCTTGTACACTTTGTGAGAATGACAATGTGCTGGGAACTCTATATTAAATCAATGAACAACTGATAGATATGCACATATATTTATATATGTAATTTTATTTACATATGCATATATAAATTTGTATATGCCCTTATATATGTACACTTGTACGTTACTTTACACACAAATACACATATACATATACACATGTATACATGCACACATGGAGAAAGACAAATAATTACAGAGAACACAAGTTTCACTTCCTGAATATGCCTTAGACGGAATGCTTGGAACAAGATATGTTGAAGATGTATTTGTCTCTAAGAGTTCTTTTACCGCTACTCTTATCTCTTAAAACTGGTAGGTTTAGACAGATTTGACTTGCAAAATGCAGTACAGATGATAGCAAGTCACTCAGAAATCTCCGTAAGTATAGGCCATATGTTGTATCCCTGGTCCCCACGGAATGCTTGCTCTTGTAGACACTCTCAACAACCAAAGTAGCAGGAGAGTACCCTGGCAAAGAATAAAGTTATAAGGCTTTGAATGACATCCTTCCTTGAGCTGTTTTCTAACAGCCAGCATCAATTCCTAAGCAGATGAGTGAATTCTCAGATGACTAGTCTCTACATATACATTTAACCAACTAATGTGAAAAGTCCTATGTGAGAAATGCTGACTGAAGTCTTGCTGATTTCCTGGCCAAGAAAATAAGGGAAAAAAAGAAAGTATTTTTAATGTAGTGAAGTTTGAGAATAATTTGTAACCTGTCAAATGTGTCAAACACAATTATACCAATGGACAAAAATTTGATGGCGTTTCTTTTATGTGCTCTTGGACTTGGCAAGTGATTTTAGGTGTTTCTACACAAGTAGAATCATCATAAACCAAGCCAGCATATCTTCATTTAATATATAAGGAAAGGATACAGGTTGACCCATTGTAACACTGAGATGTACTAGACACTATCAGAGGAGGGGCTGGAAGGGGGAGTTGGGGAGGTGTGAAGGTAAGGGATAGTAGGGAAAAACAAAGGAGGGGGTAACAATGCTTAATAAGAAATGTACTCATTACCTTACTTATGTAACTGTAACCCCTATGTACAGTATCTTTACAATAAAAATACATATAAAAAAGATACAAGAAAACTTCTATACTTATGGAAATTGTATTTGTCACTCAATATCAGTAAGGTATTTGTTTTAGGACCACAAGTATATTAAAATTTTGGATACTCAAATTCTCTACATGAACACAGTATATTCTTTACATTAAAATCTGCCCACAACCTAGTGCAGTGTAATTGCTATGAAAAATTTTACTATATTCTATGTTTATAATGAAAAAATAAAAATATATGCACTATCAACAGATACAAATTTTTTCAGATAAATTTTGTCTGCAGTTTGTGGATGGAATTCGAAAGCAATTTTGAAAAGCACAAATTTCATCACCAACACCGGTCTGCAAACTGTAACAAGGAGCTAATACAGCATCATTGAATAGTATGGATCTCCAAGGAGAAGTACTTGAATTCAGACATTATCAGAAAGTGTAACAACCCAAGGATTTTTTAGAAATGCAGCTGCTAGATTTCTCATGGAGAGCTTTCATAACATTTTGTGAAGCACACGTCAGAACTTCACTGAAGAGTAAATGGTCTTCCTTCACCTTTCTGTCATCCTCAGTCATTATCAATCAACAAATAACTAATCTTGAATACTCCTCTAATAAGAAAATGTTGATGGAGTGTTTATATGCAGAAAACCTGGGAAGGCTAACTTTTTCCAATTAGGACAATCTGTATTCTATGATCCAGTAGAGAGAAAACTAGGTAAACATCCATTTACAACTTTCTGAATAATTCTGATTCTGTCCACATCAGTTATCTATCCATAACTGTGCCGGAGAGAGGATTTTAAAAGATTTTAGAGATATAAAATGTAATTTTAAATATGGAATGAAATTAGTCCCAATGAATTACAGTAAGATATTTGTAACAATTGAGTAACCTAAAGGTCAAAAGATTTTTTTATTGGAAGTGAAAGGATATTGGACTTTGGTTCTCTACATTTTAAGAAATTTGCAAAAAATAATTGGCAAAATAAAATTTACATTTACAGCAGACTTGAAACATTAATTTTTGTATATTGAAAGGAGCACAATCATCAATAATATGTCAATGATATCTTCTTATTTATCTCTAAAGGTTTATGTTTCTGGTCTCTTAATATTAAAACTTCAAAAGAAATTTTATCTTTAGGTAGTTGTGTAAAGGGATTTCGCTTCATCCTGTCAGTGTTGAATAGAGTGTATCTGCATTTCAATGTACAGTGCATCCGGATCATTGTCAAACTTCTCATTTTTCTTCCTTCCCTTACCCAACCCCACCTATCCCTTCAAGTTTCCTACTTATATTCTTACATATGTACATTGATTGTTATGACTCTATTAATCCACCATTTCTCTCTCCATTCTTCTGCACTACTCCCCTTAAGCCCAACTCTCCCTTTTAAGACTTGTTTCAACTTCATGGTATTTTGTTAAATTTCTCTGCCTTTGGCATTTGGCTTTGGGCTTACCACATTCTCTCTTCCATGTTTGATGTACATAAATGAGGCTATTTCTCCACATTTCTAATCTCTGAATGGCTGAGATAGGTCTCCTTTATTATTTCAGAATTGGAACTTCAAGGCCATCCAATAAAGCGTTTTTCTTCTCTACTCACAGAAGATGGAAGGAACATAATTTCCATGCTCTCAGCATTATACTATCCATCATGAATTTCCATTGCTTATCACTTCAGCAATCTTTTTTTTAAATTTTTATCCATTTTTATTGTAAAAATCGTGTACAGAGGGGTTACAGTTACATGAGTAATGTTTTCTGCATCATATTCACACACCTTAAGTAAATATCAAGGGAAATTTACCTAGTATTGGAAGTTTGGAACGGTCTTCAATTTCTGATAGAAGCAGGAGTCAGTTTAATTATGCAGATTCCACTATGGAGTGAGCCCTGTAGTCTTCTAAATTTTCAATACATTTAGAGTTACTTTTTATTAACAATTACAAATGTTTTATTTCAGTATTTGAAAAGCTGCCCCAATTATTTTTAAACTTTCCCATTAAGCTAAACTGAACTTTTTCCTGCCATTACCCCCACTAGTTCAGGTTAAGTCTCTTGTGGTTTACTATTTGAGAGGCCAAGGGAAGAGGGTAAAAAGAGAGATGATCATTACTCAGGTATCTCCTTCCTCTTCTGTTTGTATTATTCTTGTTGAGAGGAAGACTAGATCAGAGAACAAGAGTGATGCTTGACTTCACCATACAAGGGAGCATTCCTGGCATATAATTTATTGTTTCTCAGAATCACTTAAACTGCTTACTCTTGCCCTTTCTGTAACAGTAACATCACTGTGGCACCCTTGGTGCAGAAGGAAGCACACTAACAGGTTATTACCTGTAAATTGGTATTTTATATCTCAATTTACTACTACCAAATATATAAAGCTTTGGCTACATAAATGCAAAGCACTGATTGTCGAATAATACCTTATAGACAATTCTACTCAGCTCCTCCCTCCTCTCCTCTCCTTTCTTCTCCTTCTCTCATTTACCCTCCTTTCCTTTCTTCTTTCTTTATGTCTCTGTCCCCCATTTCATCTATAAATTCTCTCTATCTTCCAGTAGCAAGTGATTTGTTTTATCGGACAACACATATATAATTGAGCTAATATTTTTTCTCTTTTTTATGATTATTTATATGTAAGAAATGAGTTTTAGCAGAGGACCCGTAGCTTACACCTATCTACTAGGTAGGTTCAAATTTGACAATTGCAATTCTAAGTTATTCCAAATGAATAAACCTAAGAGATTCATTTCTCCACTTGTGGTAAAAGGAAGATGTGAAGGTGTGGCTCAGGTGGTATAGTCCAAATATTGAGAATTAAAGCCCAGATAGAGCTCAAGTCTAGGAGTTCAAACAGAAGTACCAGCACAAAAAAAGTGCATCCTTCATATTTGAATGGGGATATTTCTCCAAAAATTCATACCCAGGAAAAATTTCAACGTTAAAAACTCTTTCAAAAGCTCTTTCAAAATCTTAACCTGGTTACTCTACTTGATTCACATTATGGAAAATAGGAGGAACACTTTACATTAAAAAGTATGTGCATGGCTAAACAGTTATCACCATTTTTAATGTAAGGAAAACATGGGAGAGGAATTCACCTCACTTGGGTGAGTTAGGTTTGACTCACTGGCAGACTTTTGCAAGGAAATAACCATTTGTTGACATGTAAAGAAGACTGGACAGATGGTTTTCTAGGGGAGGGAATAAGCTAGCTGCTGTCCAAGTTTGAATCACAGTAAGTTTATCCTTATGATTTGGTAAAGAGCAGCTCATCTCATAGAACACTATGCAGACAGTAATTTTAAAAGGAATGAAAACCAATGTCTATGTTGTGAACAGCCAAGTTTTCACAAACAAAACCAGTTTCCTGAACCATGAAAATATGTTAGAACAAAAGGAACTATATTAAATATAGTTAATGTCTGAGTGACAGGTGTAAAGAGCTCTGTACTCACAACTAAACTATAAACTTTTCATCATGTACGTAACAAGAATCTCCAAGATAGTCCTTGCTAATTCCGTCAGAGAAGACTGGGTTCATGCAATTGTCAGTTATGTTTAGGGTTCAATATCTTCTACAGCTTCTTAGGTTGCAAACCTCTCACATCTCATACAGTGTCTGGAAAAAGTACTGTCTTGCTAGTCACCTAAGGGATTTTTGTGCCACTGTGAATATTTATTATTTGTCTTCTTGTAATTATACCTGCCAATGTGAAGTCCTTTAGTGATAAGAATAATGATTTCTGTACCCTTTGTTCCACTAACACATCTCAGATATATGTGTATATATATATATATATATATATATATATATATATATATATATATATATATATCCAGGTGCTGGTGGCTCACGCCTGTAATTGTAGCTATTCAGGAGGCTATGATGTGAGGATCACAGTTCAATGCCAGCCGGAGCAAGAAAGACTATGTTATTCTTATCTCTAATAAACCACCAGAAAACCGAAAGTGGCGCTATGACTCAAGTGGTTGAGTGCTAGCCTTCAGCTGAAGAGCACAGGGACAGTACCCAAGCACAGAATTCAAGCCCCACAACTGACCAAAAAAAAAGAAAAAAGAAAAACAATGCATATATTTATATATATATGTTATTAGATGAATTACATTTAAATATAAATAAATATATATGATACACGTTTAAAATATAACTAAGTATATGATATATTTATATTATATACATATATTTACTTATATGAGATGTTCACATTTTATCTGTATGTTTATAAATATATTTGTGATTTTTATCCAAAGAGTACATCTGAAGATTTTGAGGAAATTTTAGTTTCTAAAGGATTACCACTGACCCATCCCACTTTCAATCATTTTTTCCACTTATTACAATGTATGGAGTACTAAGAAAATAATTATGAAACAGAATAGCTGTTTTATTCTTTATGATTTTGGATTAGAAACATCTACTTACTTGGTATGAAACCTAGCAAAATTGGATCTTGAAATCACATTCCACAAACTGGACATATACATCAATTTAGCAACTTACAGGTCTCAAACTTTTATTTCAATCCTGCATCTCACATACATTCAGCTTCCTTACAAACATTCATGCATATTCATGTTCACATACATCCCCATACTCACATAACATACTAAATGTAACACTGTAATAAAAATAACATAGATACTGAAAAAGAACACCGTCGCAAGTGTAATTAAATTTCACTTTTTAAATATAAAGCATTATTGAAATACTGATGAAAGAGCAGGTGGGAGGATATTTCAAATACTAGAGTGAAAACCTAAAGATCACGTTTCTCAATCCAAATATCATTATTTACATCCTTTCTTGTCCCCCCAAAAAAACCCAAAACATGAATAACTACAGAATTCATCTACATGTTCCTTAATCTTTGATTGAATAAAGAAATTGTAATATATAAATGCATATATACACAATGATATATTGTGTAGCCAAACATGATAATGAAATCACTTATTCTGCAGGAAAATAGATAGAACTGGAAACCTTCATATTAAAGGAATAAGTCATACTGTGAAAAACAAATACTAGATTTCTCATATGGAGACTCTAGTCCAAGAAAATAAAATAAATGACCCAAGTGTAAAAGATGGAAGTTATTAAGTTTGGAAAAAAGTGAATGAGGAAATAAAGAGAAATAGTGTGGAGTAAATATGCTCAAATACTTTATAAGTTAGTATGATCACACCATAAAATTAAGTAAAAAAATAGGATAATTAAATTAACAAAAGGAATAAAATTTTACAAGCTACATTATGTGGACATATGTGTATAACACAAAAAAATTACTATGTGAAATTAATATTTGATAATAAAAAGACAAAAATTCATTATTCCAGTTGTTATAGATTCATATGTTAAGTTGCTTTTTTTGCAGTTATTTCGCTGACAAAGTAAAAGAAGAAATAAGTTTTTATCATTTACAAAGACAATCTTGTCCAATAAGCCTTAAATTATTCTAGTTAATTGCTGTCAATGTGAAATTGTTCAATCCAATTAATTACTTTATTAGAATATTTCCAGTGCATTTTCTTTTTTTTTCATTTCATAAAACTTTACTTACCATATCTTTTTTTTCATTGTGAACATAATGCACAGAGGGGTTACAATTACATGGGCAAGATAATGAGTACATTTCTTTTCAAGCATTGCAGCCTCCTCCTTTGTTTACCCTTCTCATCCCTTCCCAGCCTCCCCCCCCCCCCGTCACCCCACCCAATCCTCCCCCCACCCAACAAAGTTGTAAAGTTCGTTTTCGACATGACAACTTGTACTTCTCATTGTTGCAACAGGTCCACCTGTATCCTTAAACGACTTGTTTTTCCCCTTCTCCTCCACAAATTATACCGACATCAATTATAGTGAAAGCAGGGGTTATACTATGGGGAGGGACAAACAAAGCAACAAAGAAATAATCTTATAAATGCATTAGAAACAGATGCATGAATGAAAACAAATATTTAAATACATATCTAAGGGTTCATTTTCCTAACATCACATTATCTGCATTTTCTGCTTAACTCATACATATAATTGATATTGCAAATAAGGGAAACCATGGGAACTATGTTTCTTTGGGCTTGGCTTACTTCAATTAATATAATTTTTCCAAGCCTTTCCATTTCCTAACAAATGGGGCAATGTCATTCTTTCTGATGGAGGCATAGAATTCTATTGTGTAGATATACAACATTTTCTTGATCCATTCATCTACTGAGGGGCATCTGGGTTGGTTCCATATCTTAATTGTGGTAAATAATGCTGCAATAAACATAGTTGTGCTGGTAGCTTTAGTGTGGTCTTGTTTGTAAATATTTGGGTAAATGCCCAAAAGTTGGATTGCTGGGTCATAGGGAAGCTCTATGTGAAGTCTTTTGAGGAACCTCAATAATGCTTCCCAAATTGGTTGAACAAGTTTACACTCCCACCAACAATGAAGTAAGGTTCCCTTCTGTCCACATTCCCTCCAGCATCTGTTGTTGTTAGAATTCTTGATTAAAGCCATTCTAACTGGGGTGAGGTGGTACCTCAATGTTGTTTTGGTTTGCATTTCTTCAATGGGTAGGGATGTTGAGCATTTCTTCATGTTTCTATTGGCCATCCTTCTTTCTTCTTCAGAGAAGTTTCTCTTTAAGTCTTTAGCCCACTTATTTATTCGGCAGTTGTTTCTTTGAGGACACGTTGTTGAGGGATTTAATTTTTTGAGTTCCAAGTTTATTTTACATATGAGACCCTTGTCCGTTGTATGGCTACTGAAGATCTTCTCCCAATCCGTGGGCTTTCTATTGATCTTGCTAGCTATGTCCATTGCCATGCATAAGCTCTGCACCTTCATGCAATCGAATTTGTCCACTTTGATTTATTGTGTTTCCGGGTCTCTATTCAGAAAATTTCGGCCTGTGCAAAGGAGACCTAAGGATTCTCCTATTCCATTCAGTAATGTCTTCAGAGTGTCTGCTTTGACTCCGAGGTCTTTGGTCCATTTAGAGTTGATTCTGGTGCAGGGTGATATATAAGGATCTAGCTTTAGTTTTCTACAAGTAGTTAACCAATTTTGCTAGCACCATTTACTGAAGAGGCTGTCTTTCTTCCATTTTTTTTAGCTCCCTTATCGAAGATTAGATAGCAATGGGTCTATAGGTTCATTTCTGAGTTTTCAATTCTATTCCCTTGGTCCTGAGGTCTGTTCTTATGCCAGTACCAAGCTGTTTTGATTACTATGGCTTTATAGTAGAGTTTGAAATTTGGTGTTGATATTCCTCCAGCAGTGTTCTTTCCGTTGGGGAGCGTTTTTGGTATTCGGGGTCTTTTATTGTTCCATATGAATTTTTGGATTGCCTCTTCTATTTTCATGAAGAATGAGGTTGGAATTTTGATAGGTATCACATTGAATTTGTAGATAGCCTTGGGAAGTATTGCCATTTTCACGATGTTAATCTTTCCAATCCAGGAGCAATGGAGGTTTTGCCATTTTGGAAGTTATGTTTTGATTTCCTTTTTCAAGTTTTTAAAGTTTCATCATAGAGGTCCTTCAGTTCTTTGGTTAAGTTAATTCCTAGGTATTTTGTTATTTGTGGGGCTATTACAAATGGAGTTGCTTTCCTAATTTCAGCCACACTTTTCTCATTGTTACCATACAGAAAAGCAAGTGATTTTGGGGGGTTAATTTTATACCATGCTACTTTGCCAAAGTTTTGAATCAGCTTGATTAATTTGGGAGTGGAGTCTATGGGATTCTTTAAATACACGACCATGCTATCTGCAAAGAGGGAGAGTTTTATTTCTTCTTTCCCTATATGGATCCCCTTTATGTTTGCATCTTGTATTATTTTTTAATCCAACTAGAAAATCTATGTCCCTTAATTGGAAAGTTAAGCCGTTAATGTTAAGAGATAGGACTGAGAGGTATTTGGGAGTTCCTGCCATGTTATCCACCTTCTTGGGGGCTGCGAAAACTGGGTTCTTCCTATGGTTCTTGGATTCTCAGCTTGAGTGCAGTTTCTTGGCCTTTATCATGGTCTTGTTGGTTTTCTATGTGTAGGACATCTTTAAGAATCTTTTGTAAGGCTGGTTTAATGGAGATGTATTGTTTCAATTTTTCTTTGCTATGGAAGGTTTTTTTTGGCCTTCAGTTATGAAGGAGAGTATAGCTGTTTACAGTATTCCTGGTTGGTAGTTGTTGTGTTTAGGGCATGGCATACATCAGTCCAGGCTCTTCTTGCTTTGATTGTCTCTGCTGAGAAATATGAGGTGATTCTAATTGGTTTCCCTTTATAGGTGATTAATTTTTCTCCTGGACAGCTTTAAGGATCTTTTCCTTGAATTTATCCTGTGTGGATTATAATGTGACGGTGGGATGTCCTATTTTGGTCTGGTCTATTTGGAGTTCTAACTGCTTCTTGTATCTGAATACGCCTATCTTTTTGTATGTTTGGGAAGTTCTCTGCTAGGATCCCATTAAATAAATTTCCTATACCATTAACTTCTGTTTCTAGGTACTCCTCTACACCCATTATCCTTAAATTAGGCTTTCTGATGGTGTCTTCCAAGTGTTGAACAGATCTATCATATTTCTTGGACTTGTCTTGGATGGTTGTATGTTTTTTCGCTATAATATGTAGGCTGCCTTCAATCCCCGAGATTTGATTTTCTGCATGGTCTAATCTGCTGTCAAGACTTTCTACTTTGTTTTTTATTTCTTTTCCTTCTAATTGGTCAGCTTTGATGGCTTCAAATTCTTTGTTGAAGCTTGGTTTTAGATCTCTTATGAACTTCTTTACTTCCTTAATTTGATGTTCAGTGTTTATTCTCAAATCACTTACTTGATTGGCTATGGTTTCCTTGGACTCCCATTCCTTCTGTTGGGTTCCATTCAGCATTCCCCTTGTGGTCTCCCTGACTTCCTTCAGCTCTTTGTTAATGGATCCCATGAATGCCTGTAGTGATCTTTGTGTATTCTCATCCTGCTCTCAATTCTTGTATTACCCTTTGCTTAGCTTGCTCCCGCTCCCGTTAATGCCATTCTTGTAGTTCTCTTTAAGTGTTCTCAGCCTTTTCACGCCATTCCTGCCTTTTTCTTTGGGTATTCCCAAGCTGCTCATGCAAATCCTGTATCAGTTTTTGAGTAGCTTCCTCATGTTCATGATATTCCTGTATAATCCTTTGGATTGCCTCCTCTCTCTCCCTATCACGCTCATACAGAGTCCTTTGTAGGTTTTCAATCTTTTCCTGTATTGACCTTTTGTTTTCTTCCTCTCTCTCTATCACGCTCATACAGAGTCCTTTGTATATTTTCAATCGTTTCATTTATCATGTTTGCCAGCAGTGTTTGTAGAGCTAGTTGGGAACTCTCCTCTGGATTATTCATTATCTGTTCTGTCCCCTGATTATCATGAGTGGGAGTTGAGGTACCTGTACTTGCCATTTTTCTTGTGTTTTTCTGGCTTACTGTGCCCATTTGGGATGAAAATAACACCAGTTTTGCGCTAGAACTCTAACTTAAGGCAAGCATCAACCAAAGTCTCTATTTGCATAGTCAATAGTCTGCAGATACAATCTAGTTCAATAGATACATCTATTCAACATCAAACAACTATGTATTAACGGGCTATGAACCGCAAAGAATTTGGAAAACCAGAAATCATTAGGGTTAGGGAGAGATGTGGGTAAAAAATAGGAATAGAGTGATGTGGGAAGGTACAGGGAGAGTTACCTTAACTAAGTCCTAATCTAAAATCAGGAAATAAGTTGGATATGATGAAAGTAGAGCGAGAGAGAAAAAGAAGTAAGAGAAAGGGAAAAGAAAAGAGACCAGAAAAAATAGAAAAGTGAAAATTATAAATATTATGCAGAAGAGAAAACACACTATTCAGAGAAGAACGTGAATATAATGAGAGAAGGGAAGGGATATAAAGGAGATGTGAAAAACTTAAAAATAAAAATACCTACAATATTATATATGTGTAAAGAGGTAGTACTGCTATTAAGGAATTTAAGTCTCAGAGGTTTTGAATTGAGTAATAAATTTGTGGATTAAGTTTTTACACAGTGGGCGTAGGGTCTAATAATCAACTATGGGTTTATCTGAGGATGTACAGATCAACAATTAAGTCATATAAAGAAGAACGAAAGACAAGAAAAGGTGAAAAGGATAAGAAAGGAAGTAAAAAAGATCAGAAGTTCAGAAGAACTAAACAAAAAACAAAAAGAATTTTTTTTTAAAAAAGAAAGAAAACAAAAAAAAAGAAAAATGCACACACACATGTATCCCTAAAATAAAAATTATAAGAGGAAAAAAAGTTACTAGAAAACAATTTTTTTCAATAAAGGTAAAAATTAAAAATTAAAAACTTTTAGAAAAGAAAAAAAATTTTTATAATTAGTACAAAAAAAAAGTAAAGAAGAAGAAAAAACAGTTCTTTGATTTTATTTGGGAGGGGTGGGAAAAATTCTGTATCTCCCTTGTGTCTTAACCAACCTCTTGTTGGAGTCTCTTGTCGCCTTGTGGTGTTTGATTTTCCTGTGGCTTGGTTGGTTTATTAAGTCAGTTTGTTTGCACAGGCAGAAAAATGCTCTGCTTTACCCAGGATTTTGCAATCCTCCTCTCAGGTTAGTTCAATGGGAGGGAGATCTGCTTTTTTTTTTTTTCCTCAAGTTTGGAGATGCTTTGATGAGGCTAGGTTCTGGGTAGAGTTGAGGCCTTTCAGGAAAGAGCAGCTTTTCCTGGGGGCTAGTTTGTGAGAAACTCACAGAGCCCAGACGGGAGCCATTCTCAGGGTTTATGTTTACAGAATTTCAATTGATTGTCAAGGCTGCTAAAGGGAGGGGTAGCCTCTGGCTCTGATTACCCAGTGAAGAAAGCCACTCCTAGGGCTTGCACCTGAGCTGGGTGACTTTTCCCTGGGTGGAGCTGAGTCTGGCAGGTCAGCTTTAGTTCTTGTGACCTGCTAAAGACTCTAGTTTTCTTCCAAGGCCTGTGTTGGGGCTAGCAGTTCCACCAAGCTTTGTGGTTATCCAAGATGGAGATCTCTGGTACTGTGGGGGGGAGGAGTAGCCTTCCCTCTTCTGCTCCCTGAGAAGGAGTGAGGACGTCAGGCTTCTACTCATGCCGAGTTGGTTCCTAGGTCGTCCCCGGTCTGCAAACTGCAGGATGAAGATGTCTGCTCCTTGTCGGTTCTTGCTGGTGTTGAGTAGAATCTGCTCCCCCACTGCGTCTGGCTCCTTCTTCCCAGATTTTCTGTGATTTAGGTATGGCGAGTTTGGCCACTGGCACCACCGCTGCAGCTGTAGCAGTGGCGGCTACTGGCAAGAACTCAGATCTGTCTATTGCCTGGATTTTCCCTCTCTGGCCAAACTCTCTGTCCTGTAACGACACACTTGGTGTGATTCTCTGGCTTAGGACTGTTCACTGGAACTCTAAAACTGCTTTCTATGAGAGAGCTTGTTTAGCCTCCAGCTTCTCCTCCGCCACCTTCTGGGAACTCTCCAATGCATTCTTCAAAATATTATCTCTATAGGTATATACTTTTTACTATTTATTATATATGGTTTATTTAGTTAATTCCTATTTACCGTTTTCTGAATGTAGTTTGGTATATGCAACTAGGATATATTATATCTGACCTGGAAATCAATTATTCAAACAGTAGTTTTTATCAAAAATGCTTATAGTGAAATAAAGAGGTAAATCCAAATTCTGTATATTTAAAGACAATGTTTGGTTAGGCTTCTTCTCACATTCCCCATTCCCTTCTTGAGAATAATACACATTGTAAGGAAATGCTTAGAATGTTTTGGAGAAATAGCTTGACTTTAAACCAGTGAGTTACTCTATGCTGTATTTTGTTTACTTTATATCCAGAAAAGCTAAATTCTTACCTAATCGTTTTCCTTAGGTTCTATACTCAGGTTTAATCTCTGATGGTGGACAGATAAAGATATAACCATTTTTTAACAGTGGCTAAATTTAGGTGGAGGAATCTAGGCACAACTATACTCAAGCAGGTAGGCCTCATCAGTCATGAGACCATGATATCAAAATGTTAACCTATGCTTACTGGTGTCATTCTTATGAGATTCTGTGTATTATTAACTGTGGTTATTAGCATTTGTTTTGTAATCAACATCATTTCGGGGGTTATTACCTGAAGTGAGACATTATACTCAGAGCAAAATTTAAGGAGGCATCCAAAATTAGTTACCAAGACATACATCATTTAACACTGTGTTTTAGAAATGAAAGCCAAAGGAAATAATTTATGAAAAAATATCAACATTTAAAATAAATACAGAACCAGTGTGACTGATTTTTCTTTTACTCCAGTTGCAATATGGCTTGCTTGATGACTTTTCTGATTATATATTTAGTTATGTCTTGACATTTATTTGGAGAAGTTACATATATTCATTTGTCAAATAAAAGAGGAATTGAATTCCATGCCAGAGACAACAACCATAATAATGTTATAGTTGTATCTTACTACTTTGACAAAGTTTCAAATCAGTTCGAGTAACTTGAATCTTTTTTGGATCTACCTAAATAGGTATGCACTTTTGTCAGTACCAGAAAGATTGTGACCACCACTTGTTAAAATCGTATTTTCCAGAAACTACTATTCTCTCTTTTCATGAGATTTTTAATTTCATTTATACAGTGTGCTGATGTTTTCCTTTAGAAAACCCACATTCCGTCTTCCACAAACTGTAATTTAGAGTAGTTTTAAATTATGTGCACTCATGTACACTGCTAAGATTCTATTATTTGCATATTTTGTTCTTGTTAAATCAGTGGTATTTAGTCCTCAAAATACCTGGATACTATTGGACTTATTCATGCATTTCTGAATTTTTAAAATATGCCATGATTTTTGTGATTTACTAATGTAGCATTTTTTTCTTTTCTTTTCTTATTGTGAAAATACCGTATAGAGGAATTACAATTACATGGGCAAGATAGTGAGTACATATCTTATCAAGCATTGTTGCCTCCTCCCTTGTTTCCCCCTCCCATCCCTTCCCATCTCCCCTCCTGCCCCCCTGCCCCTTCCAAAGTTGTAAAGTTCTTTTTTGGACATAACGATTTGTACATCTCATTGTTGCAATGGGTCCACCTGTATCCCTATTTAAATGATTTTTTTCCTTCCCCTCCACAAATTATACCAAAATCAAATACAGTGAAAGCAGAGATTATACCATGGGGGAGGGACTTACAAAGCAACAAATAAATCATCTTATAAATATGTTAGAAACAATTGCATGAAAGCAAAAACGTTTGAACACTTATCTTGTGGTCCATTTCACCTAACATTAATTTATCTGATCTTTTGTGCTTGTCTCAGACATATACTAATTATTGTAAACAAGGGAAACCATGGGACCTATGTTTTTTTGTGTCTGGCTTACTTCACTTAATATAATTTTTTCCAAGTCTTTCCATTTACTAACAAATGGGGCGATGTCATTCTTTCTGATGGAGGCATAGAATTCCATTGTGTATATATACCACATATTTTTTGATCCATTCATCTACTGAGGGACATCTGAGTAGGTTCCATATGTTAGCACAGGTCGGAATTTTCTTAATAGAGAATAGAAACACAACAAATCAAAGAATGGTTGGATAAATGGGATTGCATGAAATTGCAGAACTTCTGCATATCAAAGGACATAGCTAGCAAGCTCAATATTAAGCCCACAGACTGCGAGAAGGTCTTCACTAGCTATACACTGTACGAGGTTCTCATATCTAAAATATAACTGGAACATAAGAAATTAATTCTCCCAACAACAAATCCTCAAAGAAACCCCAATAAATAAGTGGGGTAAAGACCATACTAAAGCTACCAGCACGACTATAATTATTGCAGCATTTGTTTCTTTTAAATATGTGCAGATCTTACTTTATATACAGTTACATTTGTTTTAAATAATTTGATCCATTCAAGGGATTTGCTATATTCGGCTCATCCAGATGAATTTTATTACAAATTAACACAACCTTATTTCTGAGAGAAAATTATCCTTATAGCTCTACTCAAATTAAAATGTATTTGAGGTTTTTGTACTTAAAAAAAAATAACTGGGCACAACGTGTTTTTGTTCCTGGGAGAGTTTCACTTTCTTGGTTGATTTTCCAGTTGTGGTAATTTCAACATGTGTGCATTTTATTTCAATTGTTTTGTGTCTATATTTTGTTTGATATATCAGAAAGTACAAGAAGAATCAGTGGTTCTGGGCTTTGGTGGCTCATGCCTGTAAGCTTCGCTATTCAGGAGTCTGAGATCTGAGGATAGTGGTTGAAAGCCAGCCTGGGCAGAAAAGCCTGTGAATCTCTTTTCTCCAATAAACCACCTAAAACCAGAAACAGCACTGTGGCTCAAGTGGTACAGTGGTGGCCTTGAGCTCAAGAGCTGAGGAACAGTGCCCAGGCCCAGGGTTCAAGCCCCAAGACCGACAAAAAAAAATTGACATGGAGTTTTATTTTATTATTTCATGATTTTTTATGAGTGGTTGTTCAGTAAAAATGTCATTGGTTTTTATATTTTTTCGTTGCCATAAAATGGGCCTACTATTGTCTTAAATTAATCAAAAAAACTCTGTGGATCTATGACAGTACAAGTTTTGTGGGTAATGTTTAAGACCAAGTTGCCTTTAAAATATATATATATCACCCCAAAAAAAGAGGAACAAAAGAAAATATATGCCAGAAACTTACTCTGTAAATCATTTTTTTTATTTTTATTTATTTTTTACTGTGAAAATACTGTACAGAGGGGTTAAAATTCCATGGGCAAGATAATGAGTACATTTCTTATCAAGCATTGTAGCCTCCTCCTTTGTTTCCCCTTCCCATCCCTTCCCATCCTCCTCCCGACCCCCCCACCCAATCCTCCCCGCCCCCCAACAAAGTTGTAAAGTTCATTTTCGACATAACAACTTGTACTTCTCATTGTTGCAACGGGTCCACCTGTATCCTTATTTAAATGACTTGTTTTTCCCCCTCCCCTCCACAAATTATACTGACATCAAATAGTTTTGTGATTATGTAGTTTATTACTGACATCAAAAAGTTTTGTGATTATGTAGTTTAATAGGGCTCTGAGTTGTGGACATAGAACACCATTTAAGTGACTAAATATTTAAATTAAATCCCATAAAGAATATTCCTTCAATTTTCTGGCTAAAGTGTTCTACAATCTAGGTATTTTTAAAAGGAATATTGCATGTTGTTTCCTTGGTGACAACGTAATTTGAAGACTTAAAATTTTATATACCATGGCCATCTTAAACGAGGTGAATGTACTTGGGATAGCATGCAAAACTTTTGGACACCATTAATGTTTGAATCTTGGATAGGATTTGACTGGGAATTGTGACAGACTTTCATTGTATGAGAAGAAAAATGAAAGGTCATACTAATACTTTTATCTGCTACATTGTTGTATTACTTTATTCAAGCATACACATACACACATACAAACACACAGATATACACATGTGAAGTATGAAAACCCAGAAAGTCTGCAAGAAAATATTTTAATATTAATTCCATAAAATATTTAGTCTGCTGAGGTCTGATTAGAATTTATAGAAATATCTAGTTGCTTCCACCCCTGGACATGTCATTATCATTGGTGAAGATGTTGCCATTTGAATTTAGAATTCCCCAGAAAGACCTATGTGTTAAAGAAAAATTACTTTCTAGTTCCTCCCAGAATTTGGAGAATACCTGAATAGTTCTTCTGGAGGTTAAGTTCTTCAGTGTGAAACCTATGAGAACATAGACTCTCATCTACTTTCTCCTTTTATCTTTTAATCATTGTAGGTCAAAACTTTTCTCTTTGACATACTCCTCACCTTGACATTGTTTTATCACAATCCCCCAAATCAATAAAGCCAACTGAACATCCACTGACACCTTCAAACTTGTAAATCTGAATAAGCCTTTCTGTTTAATAAAAGGACAATATCACTTATTATGGTAGGTTATAAAGCTAACACAGAAGTCTAGTCTTTCTAAAAATGTAGAGTATATTAAATTGTGCTTCATTCTAAAATATCTAACTCCTTGTTTTGTTTTATGTTTTAGTTTCTGTTGATCCCAGGGCTTAAACTCAGGTCCTGGGTGGTGTTTTTGTGTTCTAGGACAGTGCTTGGCATACCATCTGAACTGGAACTCCATTTCCCCTGGTGGTTATTGGGAGATAAAAATCTAATGAACTTTCCTACTCAGGCTGGCTTTGAACTGTGATCGTCAGATATTAGCCTCTTAACTAGCTAAGATTACATCCTTGAATCACCAGTGCCTAGCCATGTTGCATATTTTGTGTAATTCCAATTTTCAGCATTGTATAGATGCTCCTACTACAATATATACAAAAAAACTTAACCCTGTTTTCACTGTATTTGATATTGGTATAATTTGTGGAGGGGAAAGGAAAAACCAAATTCTTTAAATAGGGATACAGTTGGACCCATTGCAACAATGAGATGTACAAGATCTCATGTTGAAAAACGCAATGTACAAGTTTGGGTTTTTTTTGTCAGTCATGGGACTTGAATTCTGGGCTTGGGCACTGTTCCACAGCTCTTCAGCTCAAGTCGAGCACTCTGCCACTTGAGCTACAGCGCCTCTTCCAGTTTTCTAGTGGTTTATTGGAGATAGCAGTCTCAAGGTCTTTCCTACCCGGGCTGGCTTTGAACTGCGATCCTCAGATCTCAGCCTCCTAAGTAGTTAGGATTACAGGCATGAGCCACTGGTGCCAGGCCAAGAAATTTACAATTATGGCTCAGCTGGGGGAGAGGGTCGAGGGGGGGGTGAAGAGAAGGGATTCTAAGCGGAAACAAAGGAGGAGGTAAAAATTCTCCATAAGAAATGTACTCATTACCTTTCCCATGCAATTGTAAACCCTCTGTACAGTATTTTCACAATAAAAAAAAACATAAAACATACTAAGGATATTTGTAAAGTATATAATGACGGAAGAATTTTCATCCTTTACAATATCTATGCAAAATCTATGCTTAACTATTGATGTTTTACTGCGCCTTTCCTGCAACCAGTATGATATTGTATAATACTGGTCATGCCACTTTTCTCTATATTCTACTGGAGATTTAATTGTATTTATGTATATGTATATTTATATATATATGTTCCAATGTGGATCATCAGACTTGAAACTGGTTTGTTTTGCGGTTGAGCAGTTAACCTGGTTGCTTCATTCTGTGACAATATCTGTGCTCATTCTGATCATTCCTTTATTTACCACATCATCAGCCTTCTAAAATCAGCTTCATTTCCTGGAGAAGATTACCAATCAGTCCAACCAATATTCACCCAGACTATTTTAATAAAGCAAGCTTTAAGGAAGGAAGATAACATGAAGGAAGTGACAACTACAGAATTTCTACAGAGACCTTACATCTTTCACATTTCTTCCTTCCTCCTCATACTTAAGAAAGTATGGACTAACACTATATATACACTGTATTTATAACTTAAGGATCAGTGTTTTTCATTCAACCTGAAGCCTTCTTTTCCATGACTTATGACATAAACTTTTGGGAGATTTTTTTTATTATGATGGGATTCCATCCAAAACAAAGCCATGTATATCAAGAAAACCAATGTTTTCAACTCAGAGTACTAAAGAAAAGAGGGAGAATATTAAGGTTAGCTATACATGTTAAGCACAAATATAGGCAATATCAAGATATTTTGAAATTGTATACTTTTACTAGACAAAGTGGCTCAAACTTATAATATTATCTACTTGGAAAATAGAGATTACAGTATTCCAGTTCCAGGCAAACCCAGACACAAAAAGAAGTTTAAGAAACTTTAACCATTTCCTGGGTACAATGTTTTATGCTTGTGTTAGGAGGACTGCAGTCTAAGCAGGCCCAGGCATAGTGATACTAGCTCAAAATAAGCAATCCAATTATAGTCTGCAGGTAAGGGAGTAGTAGAGATGCTGATTCACAAATATAGGGTTGTGGGTTCAATCCTCCAGTACCACTAGGAATTTAAGTGTGTGCCAGGGTAAGAATTTGGCATGTCTAATGTCAAGAATTCATACTGGTTTTACAAGCTCTAATAAAACTTTTATTTCTTTTCCTATTTTTAAAAAGTATAACCATAACTTCCATGCCCACAACAAATAATTTCTTATTAGAGATTTTCTTCTATCCATTAATTAATATGTTATGTGTTGGATATGGTCCCACTGAAATCTTACTAAAGATCAAAAACCCATTGCCTTTGAAAGTGACTGCATATGGAAACAGAATCTCAAAGTTAGCATTTAATTTGAAGTCTCCTTCAAGAAAAGCAGAATGCCTTGAATATGCCACGGAAAGAGGACTCAGAAGAAGTCAACTCTGATCTTGTAGTTCTAGTTCCACCAACTCAGAGGCAATGTATATACAGTGTTAATGCTAGCCAATCTGTGGTCGTATATTATTACAATTACTAGCAACATGGAAATCTGTAAGACATGAAAAGTCATTGACTCTTGGGGTCCATGACTCATCTCTATATTCCTAGTGATTAAGAAGGATGTGACTTGGAGGATAATTGTTTTCAGGCTGGTAGGAAAGTTCATGAGGTTCATCTCCAATTAACTACAAAAATTTCTGGGCTGGAGGCCTGGTTCAAATGGTAGACTGACTACAGTTAGCAAACAAACTGAGATCGTGAGGTATGCTCAAATCCAAAATGGGAGAAAGAAAAAGTCCTTAGAAGAATACTATGAGAAGCAGAATTATGAATAGGAAAGCAGAAACAAAGAAATAAACTTATTGGTATGCACAAAGCTTCCCAAATCAAAATATGGCACAAACTGTAATATTTAGGGTTTTCCTTCCTATACAGAAGAAATAAATGGTATTTTTACTTGACAAAAGTAAAATGTAAAATTGTATGCAATAAATAATGATATTACTTTTATGCCATAATTTAACTTGTTTTCCTACAAATATCTAGAATAGTGTAGCTTTGGAAAATCAATAAATATTTCATTTTCATATAGGATAACATATCCTTGCAAGTGTTGTCTTAAATTGATCTACCCTGAAATGATTGCCATTTATATCTTTCTCAAGATTCCAAATGTTTATGCTTTCAGCTGACCTTCCACAAAACTCATACCCCAAACATAACGTTTTAGTTATGCAATCATAGGACAATAAACATACGTCTCAAAATGTTAATTACATTTATCTACTGTCATTACTGTAACATAACTAATAGAATTAACTATATACCCTGAAGGAAGTAAGATACTTCCTCCTAAATACAGACTTGCAGGTAGGAAGTCTTACACACACACACACACACACACACACACACACACACACACACACACACACACACACATCTACTACTCTGACTCAGGGTAGATTCCTGGTATCAGAAAATGATCTTATAATCAAACTTTCCTGCCCAGACATAAAATACATTCGTAATCCCACGCACACAAAAACACCAGCTCATTCAAAATATTGAGAATATTTAAAAGAACCAACCAGCTCTTGAGCCATCTACTTCCTGATTTCATTCATTCATGATTATGCATTTTTCATACCATAATTAAAAAATTTTTTGAGTCTCTTTGATTAGCAGACAAAAATATGTTATCATAAAATGAAAAATGTAGGTAAAATTACTTGTCCCAAGGTAATCTTTAATATATCTTATCAAAGACTTCTGTTTCCTTCTTGCAGAGTCTGTTTCTGGCATTTTGCCCTAATTTCAAATATTAAATTACAAAGGACATGCCATATCCCTTAATTCATTTTTCCTAAAGGTTAACCTATGGAGATGAATCTGACTTGTTTGCTTATTCTAAATTAAATTTTCTCAACAGCTTGAATTATTGTTTATGTTATTCCTAAGCCAATTGAAATATCAAATAGAATTGGAAATTCCCCTCGACAATGATTTGTGAATGGCATTAATAGTTGTGGAGGGTTGAATTATCTAGAGTGCCTTAAAAATGGCACTGTTATTCAAAGGGCTGATCGTTTAGTCAGCTTTTAAACTGTGGTCTTCTTATGTCATCTAACAAGATAAAAGTATGCTTTTCCATCACATTCTTCCTTGCAAAGCAGTAGAATTATTTCCTTTGTACACTTGATTTCCAGCTGCCACTGTAGTGAAAACTACAAGCAAATGCTGAGCTCTGTTAATTGCTCTAGATTTTGAAATTTTCTTTCAGTAGCCCTTGTGATTTGAACTCAGATTCTTGGGATAGTCACATAATTCACAATTGCAAAGCACCATAATATACAAAGACCACGTGCAAGCAGGGAGGATTGGGTAGGAGGGCGAGGGAGGATGGGAAGGGATGGGAAGGGGAAACAAAGGAGGAGGCTACAATGCTTGATTAGAAATGTACTCATTATCTTGCCCATGTAATTGTAACCCCTCTGTACAGTATTTTCACAATAAAATAAAAACAAAACAAAGACCACGTGCAAATTGAGGTTCAATTTTTTTCTTTGTTGTTTCCTTTTTTTCTTATTGTCTTTTGAGGAGCTAGGGGATGTTTATTTCACATTACTGTTGATGTGACTTAAATAAATTTACCTGATGGAATTCGGTTCATCCATAACAAAGAATAGTATTTCACTATTCTTAAGGAAAATGAAACACTTAGAAATAATATTAAGTGAAATAAAGCAGACCCAGAGAAACTTAGCTTGCATGATTTTCCAAATTTGTGGTAGACAGAAGGTGCCTATAAATGTAAAAGTAAACAAACTGGATGGTATGCTAGGAGGTACAAATGAGTTATCTGAAGTGACAGAGACCATGAAGAGTGAAAATTCCATAATTCTCTTAAAAGGCTAGGTCAAAGCCCAACAAAATAAATACCAGCATATATATATATATATCAAGAGAAGACAGTGGGGGAATCAATATAGAAGGGGTAGGAAATTGAAGTTGTAGTGTATCATTTGGATATTATTTCATAGAAGATAACTTAAGGACAAGCTTATAGCATGTGACTTATGTGAATGATTCTTCTTACAATGGGAATAATTATAGTGATGGTAATGTGAAGTAAGATTGTTTAGTGTCTCTTGAATCACAACATAGGTAATCATGTAAACGTTATACAACCTTTCTTAGGACCTTCTGATGTGTTTGAACAATATCCAATGAGTTATTGGTTTCAGAAATAGGCATTTGAGCCAACAAATACAGATCTCCTTTGATTTTAATTACTTTCTGCTATTAGGATTCCCACAGACACCAAAATCAGAGGATGCTAATTTCTCTGATAAAATACATAACAAATTTTATAATTAATATAACATGAAGACTGTAATATTAATATCTCTATAAATACTTGTATTCACATTATATAATATATTGACATCCTTTGGATTCATCAATTTTTAGAATATTCATAACTAAGTGTAATTTGTTTGACAGTAGTTATGTGATGAAGTATAGAAAATGAGAAAAAGATTTGCATACATATTACTACAGATGCAAACAGATTCGCCTCCTTATTTATGATCCTTCATTTATTGGTTTCATTCATGCGTGGAGAACATGCAAAGAAGTGAACATTGCAAACTTGAATTTACTAAACGATTAATTGCATGAAGTTTTTGCTAAATAGATTTTATAAATTAATTTGTTTTGTCCCTTCCTTTCTCCTTCCCTTCCTTTCTTCCTTCGTTTTTCCTACCTTCCTTCTTTTCTTCCTCCCTCCTTGCCTCCCTCTCTCTCTTTATCCCCTTCCTTCCTTTCTCTTTCTCTTTCTCTCTCTCTCTCTCTCTTTCTTTCTTTCTTTTTTTTCTTTCTTTCTTCCTTTTTTCTTTCTTTCTTTCTTCCTTTTTTTCTCCAAATCTTCCTCTTTTTCTTTTACTCAGAATATTTCTTATGGCTATAGAAAAGTACCAACTGCTGTACTCCAAGATGTTATGAGTAATTATAAATATTAACTAGATTAATATTAATGTTAATAACCTATGTTATGTCTTAAGACAAATTGTACTAAGAACAACTTCACAATTGTTGGAAGATATGTAACAAATATTACTTTTCATGATATTGTTTATTTCTTCAAACTAAAATACGTATTTAGACATAAAATTGTATGTGTGTATGTGTTGGTCTTGTGATTTTAACTCAAGACCTATCCCTTAGTTTTTTTTTTTCCCCTCAAGTATATTGCTCTATCATTTGAGACACAATTCCACTTCTGCCTTTGTGTGTGTATGTGTGTGTGTGTTAAGATGTGTGTGATTAATTGAGATGTGTCTCACAAACTTTCTTGCCAAGGCTGGCTTTGAACCCCCCCGTCCTGAGCAGCGAAGATTTCAATCTTGAGACACCCATATTTAGCAAAGATTTAATATATCTAAGAATAAAATAAATTTCATATTATTTGAGTTCTAGAGGCTCAATTTAACAAATTAACATTTAGATATTTAGTTATTAAACCTGAACCTGCACTGTGAAAATAACTTTTCATTTTTATGAAAAAATATGCACTCACAGGTTTAAATGACATAATCTTTGGACAAATTGAAATACTCTATTATTCAAAAGCAAAAAAGGGATTGTAAATCAAATTTTTCTTGTAAGTTAAAAGCAAAAGGCTCTGTCAGGCTGAATGAAGCAATTTTTCATTGTATTAAATATTATCTACAGTGGTCACATGATTTTCTCTTCTTTTAAATCTAAACTTTTTTGACATGAAAATGTAGATTCATACATTTTTTAAGTATATAAAGATCTTAGTTTCTGGTCATGTATTTCTGAGGTTTGATTACCAAGTCATTTCAGAGAAACACTGAATTTCATATATTTTATTTCAACAGTGATTTTTAGAAATTGAATCAATCTAAGTATAAGATAACTAAAGCAAGATATTTCATCTCTTATCCAATTATTCCTATAGACTTGAGGATAACTTATTTTTGAATGGTAGGAAATTCATATTATACCTACTCTCTATAGAATAATTAAGATAAATGATTGTGATAGTATTTAAGTTTCCTTCAATTTGAAAGAAAGAACTTCACTATAGATGACAAATACTTGAATGGAAATGTCATAAAATTATGAAAAATTCAAGTCATTATGAGTTAGATGAAATAGTCATTTTTGAAGGTCACAAAATGAAACCTCTAGAAGTTTCCTTATCTGTTATGTAAAATGTATTTGTACTCAAAATATTTCATTCATCTTTCCAGCAATGGTATAACCAAAACACCTCTATGCCAAATAGCATCTCTGATATTTAGGAACAGAAGTTATCACAATTGTATAGAAAGATCTACCCACCACTCTAGAAATTAAATCTGAAATCATAAAGGATTTGGAATAATAATTATCTTTCACTTTGTTGCCATAAAGAGGTGAACCCTTTCAAGTGGGCATAGTCGTAGAGATTATGTCACTGAGAACTTGTTATCAAAGAGGATGTTAAGATCAAACAACTTTCTTCCTCTTCCTTCTTTTACTTCTCTGTCTCCTTCTTCTTTTCTTTCTCCCTCTCTCTCTTCCCCTCCTCCTCTTTCTCTCTTTCCTACTCCTATTCTTTCTCTTCTTTACTTCCTGGCTTCCATGAATACACATATTCCATCACATGCTCCTGATATGGGGTACTGTACCACCACCAACCCAAAGCAATTGGTATAAGAAATGTACATTGAAATGTAAAAAATCAGAAGCCAAGATTAATCTTTCCTCCTTTTAAGTTAATTTTATAAGATATTTTGTCATATTGATAGGAGACTGACACAACATACTCTCATTTCTTATAAAGGATAAGATTTACTGGAAATAAATCTGAACAACATTGTTGTAATGAAATGATTGATTAAATTAATACTATATTTGGACAAATCTACTTTAAAATGTCAATTATACTTCAATAAGAGTAAAAAATGTATTCAGAGGACGATGGCGGAGGAGAAGCTAGAGGTGACACAAGCTCTCACATAGAAAGCAGTTTTAGTGTTCCATTGAATAGTCCTAGGCTAGAGAATCATAAGGGTGCCATCACAGTACAGACAGGTTGGCCAGAGAGGGAAAATCCAGGCAAGGAGACAGATTTGAACACTTGCTGGTAGCTGCAGCAGCAGCCGCGGCAGCCATAGCCACCATACCTTTAACACAGGGAGTCAGGGAAATAGATACCAGATAAAGCGAGCGAGCAGATTGTACTCAACACCAGCAAAAACTGACAAGGAACAGATATCTTTATCTTGCAAATCACAGACCAGAGATGGCCCAGGAACAGTGACATCCTCACTCTTACTCAGGGAGCAAAGGAGGGAAGGCCTACAGCCCTCCCCCATTCCTGCCCCCCCACCGTCCCTCTCACCCCCTGGCCACCATCACCGGAGATCTCCATCTTTGATACTGACAAAGGCCCATTTGTACAGCTATCTTCAACTCAGGCCTTGGAAGAAAGCAAGAGTCATTTAGAAGGTAAAAGGAACCTGACCACACCTACCAGGCTCAGCTCCGCCCAAGGGAAAGTCATCTAGCCCAGACAGAGCAAGATCCGCCCTTGGAGGAGTGACTTTCTTCACTGGGTAAACAAAGCCTGAGGCTGCCCCTCCCTACAGCAACCTAGACAATCAATTGAAATTCAGTAAAGATAAAACCTGAGAATGGCTCCAGGCTGGGCTCTGTGAATGTCTCAGAAGCTATCCACTGAGGGAAAAGCTACTCTTTGCTGAAAGGCCTCAACTCTACCCAGATCCTAGCCTCTTCAGAGTATCTGTAAACTAGTGGAAAAAGCCATCTCCTTCTTTTGTGATACTCAAAACAAATCTCCTCCCACTGAACTAGCCTGGGAGGAGGATCACAAAATCCTGGGTAATATAGAGGATTTTTTCTGCCTGCTGAAACAAACTGACTTAAGAAAGTAATCAAGCCACAGGAAAACAAAATATCACAAACATATGAGAGACCCCACCAAGAGACTGGTTACAGACTGGTTAGGGGAGATACAGGATGTTCCCATTCTACCCCACGCTCCAAAAAAAATCAAAGAAATCTTTTTGTACCTTTTAAAACTTTTCATATTAAAAAATTGTTTTCTCTTAAACTTTTTTTCCTCTCATAATTTTATTTTAGGTGTATATGTGTGTATGCCATTTTTTTTAATCTCCTCTGAACTTTTGGTCCTTTTAAAAATTCTTTTAATTTTTTCTCTTTCTTTTTTGCGAGACTTGATTATTGTTCTGATTATCCCCAGATTTTTATCCATCATCAATTATTAGACATTATCCCCCATTGTGTACACACTTAATCCAGAAATTTAATACTCATTTCACAATCTCTTAGGGTTAAATTCTTTAATAGCAGTATTATCTCATTATACCTATATAATTTTCAAGTAACTAATTTTAAGAATTTTTGTTTTTTAGTTTTTCATGTGTCTTTTCTTTCCCTCCCCTCGTCTCATCCTATCTTTTTCTTCTCTCAGTATCATCTTCAAACATACATAATTTTTAAGGGTTTCACTTTTTAAATGTAATTTGTTTTCCATTTTGTTCCCTTAATCTCTCTCCTATCATTCTGTCCAATCCATTTCCTGCTCTGAGATAAAGACTTGGTTAAATTCAATCTCCTTTAACTTTCCACATCCCTCTAATCTTATTTTTCCCCACATTTCTCCCTAAAACTTATCATTTCTGGTTCCTCAAATTCTTCTTTGCTGGTTTTAGCCCATGAATCCATAGTTGTTTGATGGTGAATAGATTGTATCTGTTGAACTACACTGTATCTGCAGCCTTTTGACTATGCTACTACAGAACTTTTGGTGATGCTTGCCTTAAAATTGAGTTCTAGCACAAAATTGGTGTTACTTTCATACCAAATGGGCAGAACAAGCCTGAAAAACCACAAGAAAATTGGCAAGTCCTGGTATCTGAACTCCCACTCATGATAATCAGTTGACAGAATAGTTAATGAATAAACCAGAGAAGAGTTCCCAAAAATCGCTACAAACACTACTAGTAAACATAATGAATGAAAAAGTTGAAAGCCTGCAAAAGACTCAGTATGGGGGTGATTGAGAGAGAGAAGAAAACCAAAGATTAATACTGGAATCTGGTGAGAGTGAAGAAGCTACTCAAAGATTGATTCAGGACTTTCGTGAGCAGGCTGAGAACATTCAAAGACAAAAGAAGAATTTCATGAGCAAGCTGAGAACAGACAAAGAGTAGTCTGACAAAAGTCAAAGAGAAGTACACGAATTGCATGAACATGAGGAAGCTAATCAAAGAGTAATAGAGCAATTTCGAGAATAGGATGAGAATGCACAACGATCAATGTAGGCATTCACGGAATCCATAAACAGACAGCTGAAAGAATTCAGGGAGACTACAAAGGGAATGCTGAATGGAGCCTACCATTAGGAATGGGAGTCCATGGTAACCATAGCCAATCAACTAAGTGCTCTGAGAATAAACATTGAACACCAAATTAAGGAAGTAAAGAAGTTCATACAAGACCTAAAACAAAGCTCCAACAATGAATTTGAAGCCATCAAACCTGACCAATTAGAAGGAAAAGAAATAAAAACCATATAGAAAGTCCTGACAGTAGATTAGACCATGTGGAAGATCAAATGTCTGGGATGGAAGACAGCCTAGATATTATAGAGAAATAGCATACAACTCTTCAAGCAAATCCAAGAAATATGATAGATCAATTCAACATTTGGCACACACCATCAAAAGGCCTACTCTGAGGATAATGGGTGTAGAGGAGCACCTAGAAACAGAAACTAATATTCTAGGAAATTTGTTTAACAGGATCTTAGCAGAGAACTTCCCAAACATGCAAAAAGATAGACCTATTCAGATACAAGAAGCTTTTAGAACCCCAAATAGAACAAAGCAGAACAGGACATCCCACCGTGAAATTATAGTCCACCCAGGATCAATTCAGACCAAGAAAAAGATCCTTACAGCTGTCAGGTAGAAAAGATCAATCACTTATAATGGGAAACTAATTAGAAACACCTCAGATTTCTCAGCAGAAACAATTTAAACAAGAAGACCCTGGAATGATGCATATCATGCCCGTAAGGCAAATAACTATCAACCAAAAATACTGTCCCCAGCTAAACTCTCCTTCATAACCGAAGGTCAAATAAAATGCTTCCATAGAAAAGAAAAAATGAAACAATATATCTCCACCAAACCAGCCCAACAAAAGACACTTAAAGGTGTCCTACACATAGAAAACCAACAAGACCACAATAAAGGCAAAGAAACAGCACAAGAAGTGAGAATCCAAGGACCATAGGAAGAACCCAGTTGTCACAGACCCCAAGAAGATTGATTACATGACCAGAACAACCAAACACCTTTCAGTCCTAACTCTCACCATTAACGGATTTAACTTCCCAATTAAGTGACATAGACTGTCTAGTTGGATTAAAAAACAAGATCCTTCAACCTGATGCCTTCAGGAGTGACATCTTGCCCATAAAAAGACATTTTGAAAGTGAAAGCCTGGAACAAAATCTACCAAGCAAATGGCCCCCATAAACAGGCGGCAGTCGCAATGCTAATATCAGATAAAACAGACTTCAAAATAAAATTAGTGTGAAGAGATAAAGAAGGTCGCACCATACTAATTAAGGGATCGCCCATTCAGGAGGATATTACAAATCTAAGTATCTATTGGCCAAACAAAAGAGCACCCAGATTTATCCAAGAAACACTACTTTCCACCAAAGCTCCTATAGATCCAAAGACATTGTTGGGGGCTTTAACACACCACTATCCCCACTAGATAAATCAATTCAGCAAAAACTCAACAGAGAAACCACAGATCTAAAAAACTGCATGGATCAAATAGATTTAACAGATATCTACCTAATATTTCACACAGCAACATCAGAATACTCGTTTTTCTCAGCAGCACATGGAACATTTTCCAAAATAGACCCCATTTTAGGACACAAAGCAAACTTTTCCATTCAAAAGCAATGTATTTTTACCTTGCATTCTCTCAGACCACAAGGGAATAAAAGAAGAACTAAACACCAAAATTCACCATAGAAATCCCGTAACACATGGAGGCTGAACAACACCCTGATGAATCACCAGTGGGTCATGGAAGAGATTAGAAAGGAAATTCAAATATTCATGATAGTCAACAAAAATGAACACACAAATTACCAGCTTCTCTGGGACACAGCAAAAGCAGTACTCAGAGGTAAGTTTATAGCTCCGAGTTCCTACATCAACAATTGGAGAGATCGGAAACCAACAATTTAATGAGACATCTGAACCTTCTTGAGAAAGAGCAACAAGATGATCCACAATCCAGTAGAAGAAAAGAAATAATTAAAATTACATCAGAATTAAATGAATTGGAATTTTTAAAAAAAAATCATACAAAGAATCAACAAAACAAAGAATTGTTTTCTCAAAAAAATTAACAAAATTGACAGACCCTTAGCAAATCTTATCAGAAAAATCAGAGAACACACCCAAATAAATAAACTCAGAGATGAGAATGGAAACATCATCATAGAAATAACCAAAATTCAGAACATTAGAAGGGAATACGTCTCAAAACTTTATGTTAATAAGTTTGATAACTTGGAAGAAATGGACCTCTTCCTAGCAAAGATCGGCATGCTGAAAATAAACCAAGATGAGTTAAACCATCTTAACTGGTCCATGTCAAGCATTGAAATAGAAACAGCAATAGGAGACCTCCCATCTAAGAAAAGCCCAGGACCACATGGATTTACAATGGAATTCTACAAGGCCTTCAAAGCAGAACTCACACCAATACTCCTGCAACGCTTCCCTGAAATTGAAAGAAATAGTTCACGACCAAACTCGTTCTATGAAGCCATCATAACTCTCATCTCAAAACCAGGCAGGTTCTCATCAAAGAAAGAGAAGTGTAGACACATTTCTTTGATGAACTTTGATGCAAAACTTCTCAACAAAATTTTGGCCAATCGACTTCAAAAATTCATCCAAAAAATCATACACCACAATAGTCCTGAATGCATCATTTAAACATGGGATATATATTCCCATCCATGTGTGGACTGCATTGTGCATTTAGTGTAGTTATTCTCTTTTGTATGTTATTCATGGATGTATTGTGTATGTTCTTGAGTATATGATGACAGGTATAACTGTGCTGACATGGAAAACAACCTATTCCCATGGCCACAAGATAGCCCATGGATTCTCCATCCTAGCTGAGACCCAGGACTTGCACAGGAAAGGAAAATAGGTGCAACGATTGCCTTCTGACATCAGGATGAATCTTTTGGCACTGCTGGGATCTGAACTCGGGACCTAGCAGGCCAAATTGACGAATGAGTCCAAGGGAGCACAACAGCCTGTAAGCCACTAAGGAGCAAGGCTGTTCCCAGGACCTGAGATGGAGCCCCCAGGTAGGGAGGTGGGGGAAGGGCACAACACAGCAGTCATCCATTCATAAGTTTAAGGTAGTATATAAATAAGTACATATTTATATAGAGTAGGAGAGACGGTGACCTGTGATGGAATTCAATCTACCCTGTGTCTACTGATTCTTGGATCTTTCCAGATGCCTAAATTTCATGACTGTGATGATTTTTGTCACACTTAATCAACACTTCTTTACAAATAAGTGATATCCCATGAGTCTTTCCTATCATTTCCTACTCATATCCTGCACAAACTACTCATTCAAGGATGAGATCGATCACATTTCATGACTTTGACTGGTCCAGAAACCAGTATCTCAGGATTTCCTGCAATTGCCTCAGGTGTGGAAATCATAATCCTTATATACATTTTTAAGATAGGATTTATACTTCCATACAGATGTTCAGTCCATATCGTGTTTGGTGTGGTTATTCATTTTATTTCTTGTTTTATTCATGTATTTACCATTTATTTTATTGTCTCTGGTGACATCTATACCACTTATTACATTGTTTGCATCCTATCACATAGCATCTAGATTTGTAGATGTGTTCTCCATCATATCTGACACCCAGGACTCTCACAGAAAAGGAAAACATGTGTCACACTTGGCTTATTAATCCAAGATTAAATTTTTGGCCGTGTTGGGATCTGAACTTAGGGCCTAACAGGCCTAATTAATGAATGGGTGAGTGTGAGCACAGCAGCCTCTAGCCAATGAAGCTGTCAGGTGGTTCCCAGGTGCTGAGATCGAGCTCCAAGTTTGACCAAAACAGAAATACATGGATAAGCAGATGGTGGTATGCAAATAAATATATATAGCTAAAGAGTGCCAGAGTCATCTACCTATGATTGAATGACATCTACTATGTTCCTACCAACTCTTAGGTATTTATATCGCAATTGAAATAATATTATTCTTTTCATGCTTAATAAACAATTAATTAAGGTCAGTTAGCATCCTAGGATTATTGCATCCAATTTTAGACTAGACAAATACATGAACTACTCTTTCAATAGGTATTCTTATGAATAGGAACGAGTCTCTTGTGATCTCCTACCACTGGTATGTGTAAGGATCAGGATTTTAACCCAGTCTGTGTTGACATGTTGGCTTATGGTGTCCCTGATAGCTTGCCAGCCATGAGCAATGACAGGTCAGGTCCACTTTGCAGCCGTGTCATTCAGACCAGAATGGTCACCGTGCAAAGAAAAAATTTTAACCCCCACCAGCCCTCTACAGCTCCCCACTTTTTTTGCTGTCCCACTTTTTTAATTTCTTCCTGCAAACCCTCTAGGCCTAAGGTCTCAGGATCGGCTATGGGTCAGAAGGCTGCACCCCAGACTAGGGAGTTCGAAGCTGAGGCAGAGTTGCCACAAACTGATTTCAAGCACAGTGGTTGGCAAAATTAATTAATTAACTAAATTAAAAAAATAAAGCTCCCTGGTTTGGAATTTCTGCCAGTTTTTTTTTCCTAGCCTGGGATTGGAACTCAGGGTCTTGGTAAATCCGTACCAATGTGAGGGAAGGTGCAGAGTTGCCACTACTTGCGTTCAAACCCCATGTCAAGCCAAAAATAAATAATTAAGTCACTGACCTCAGCAGGGAAATGTAGGTGTGGAGATGGGAGGGAAGGGATGATAGGGGGAAAAGAAAGGAGGAGGCAACAATGCTTAATAGGAAATCTACTCATTACTTTGCTCATGTAACTGTGACCGCTCTGTACAACATTTTTACAATAAAAAACGGACAAAAATAATGTGCTCAAGAAGCAATTTGGGGGTAAGGGGAGGATGTCTGAATAGCTGGACAAAATTCTACACTGCTTTTTTATTAATGGCACTGAGTAAACATACTTGTGTCCATTAAAATATTAAAAATATTAAGTCACTGTCTTGGAACTGGGGCCAGTATTTCTGCCATTGATAGGATTTGAGCTCACTGTTCAGGTAACTACTTTACACTGAAGCCTGGGCGCTGTGCCTGAGCCCTTCAGCTCAGGGCAAACACCTGTGTAAAGGCGAAGCTCACTATCCTTGAGGAAAAGAAGTTCAGGCTAGAGTTCCCAGGGCCTGAATTAAAGCACTGCAATGGAAAAAAAATATTTATATACATGTGTAATATATTATATATATGTAAATATGTATGTTTATTCCATATTATTATTATGGATTTTGTATTTAATTATTTTATTCATTTTATTGTTCATTATATTTAGTATTATTATACACATAATATTTATTATGTTTTGTACATCTATTATAAAATTATACACAATAATTTAGGAAATTGACTCATTGTTTATTAATACTTTATTAAGTGTTGAAACATGAAACATAATTAAATGGAGGTATTTGTCGCAGTCATCATATGTTTAGAGTCTGTCCCCAGTATGAGTTTTCCTTATTTATCTTTAGACAAATAGGGATTACATTAGATGTTTTATACTCAGAAGCATTTTCTTGAGGATAGGCAAGTTGAGCGATAAAATTGTAAGGAGACTGGGAACGTGGCTTATTGGTAGAGAGCTTGCTCAGCATGAATGAATGCCAGGGTTTGAATCCTCACTGACACATACTCAGAAAAAGCCAGAAGCTGTGGAGTGGCTCAAGTGGTAGAGTGCTAAGCTTGAGAAAAAGGAGCTCAGAGACAGTACCCAGGCCCTAAGTTAAAGCTCAAGATCTGGCAAAAACATTAGGCCAGATACCTGTGGCTCACAACTGGAACCCTAGCTTCTCAAGAGGCTGAGATCTGAAGACCACAGTTTGAAGATAGCCTAGGGAAGGAAAGCCTGTTAGACTCTTGCCTCCAATGAACCACCAAAAGACCCTATTTGGTGCTGTGGCTTAAGTGGTAGGTGTTTGCCCTGAGCTGAAGGGCTCAGGCACAGCGCCAAGGCTTCAGTTTGAGACTCAAAACTGGAAAAATGGTGAGGAATAATCAAAATACTTTTCCTACTTGCTAATTATGAGAATATTTATTGGAAAATTAATGCTAATATACACCAGAATTGAAGTCAGAGCTCAAGGTTCAAGTGTAGCACATCCAAATGCCCACCCTCTCAGACTCTAGCATTATAACCTTGTGTCCTACAGGGTTCTGAAAGGTCCTGAAAGGTCCATTGTTGAAAGGCTTAATATGCTCCCCAATCCCTTTGTGTTAAGCAGGTGACTTGTATTATCAATGTCATTACAGTTCTGAACCTAGCAGAGCACCAGTAGCTCACGCCCATCACTGTAGCTCAGGAGGCTGAGGTCTCAGGATCACAGGGTGAAGCCAGCCAGGACAGGAAAGCCTATGACACTCTGACTTCCACTTGTGAAAGGTCAGATGTTCAATAGTATGTTGTGTTTCCCTTGGTGATGAGAAGTTACTTGCAGTTTAAATGTTCTTAGAGTTTTCAAGCTAAAGAAGAAGGAAAGAAATATTATTGACCCATCCTGGGTTCAAATGAAGTTCTCAGGATCCAAGCCCTAGTCTTGTTAGCAGGAAGAACTCCAGTGTAATACTGTATTTGAAGAACAGAAAAAAGTTTCAAAAGGCAGGCTAGGTGCAGAGACCTAGGCCTTCAGGATTAGGAGGCTGAATGTACACACTCAACAAGGAAGTGAGCTGATAAACCACTTAATTCACTCCAGGCACAGCCAGCAATGGGGGGAAATCTGAAACATATGTTAGAGTTACACCAGGGTCAAGCTTTTTTCAACCTCTTCAAACAATGCCTAATTAACCTTCCTCCCTCAGGTGAAGGGAGCCTAAGGCAATCTTTTGGTTACCAATAGAGAGCCAATTTAGTGGGGGAGAGGAGAGGAACAAAGTAGAAAAACCCTGCTATCTGGTCTTAGGGTGTGGGTTTTTGACTCTCCATCTGTCAGATTTGAAGGCCCTTCTTCTATCTCTGCCAGTACATTCTCCTTCCTTCATTTTCCACATCATCAATGCAAATCCCCAGTCCAATGAGTGGCAGGGCTCTTTCCCTGAATTAGAACCTGGCTATGCCCTCTTGACTCTGGGGCTCTTTGCTGCCTGAGAAGTGGACAGAGATAGTCTTCCTGCTCTGTGATTGTGTGAAGGCAATGCTGGTGTCCTGGCACACTGCAGAAGGCCTGATGACTGGGAAGTGTTCCCTTCTTTCCTTCTGTCGTCCAAGACCAGATTCATCTGCTACTTTGTTCCTTCCTTCCTTCCTTCCTTCCTTCCTTCCTTTCTTCCTTCCTTCCTTCCTTCCTTCCTTCCTTCCTTCCTTCCTTCCTTCCTCCCTTTCTTTCTTTCTTTCTTTCTTTCTTTCTTTCTTTCTTTCTTTCTTTCTTTCTTTCTTTCTTTCTTTCTTTCTTTCTTTCTTTCTTTCTTTCTTTCTTTTGCTTTCTATCTACCTACTTACCTACCTAGCTATCTCTTTGCCAGTCATATCCTGCTGTTGTATGTTTTTTCCCTGATTCCCTCTATTTCTGTGTCATCTTCCTGGTTCCCCTCTTATGTACACATATATACCATACATGTGATCAGCAGCATGGGGATATTTAGTAGTGATTCGACCAGATGAGTGAAAGTTCTTTGCTTCTTAAGTCCTGATAATTTTGTCGTATCAACTAACATTTTGGATTTAACATTCACTTATCAGGGAGACCATGTACCGTTTGTCTCTTTGCTCTTGGCTTACCTCGCTCAACATGATTTATTCAAGCTCCATCCATTTCTCTGCAATGTCATTATTTTGTCATTTCTAATGGCTGTGTAATATTCCATTGTGTATAGATACCAGAATTTTTGGATCCATTCTTCTGTGGTTGGACATCTGGGTTGTTTCCATAGCCTAGCTATTGTGAACAGTGCTGCAATAAACATGGAGATTCATGTGTCCTTGTATACTGGTTCCTGTTGTTCAGGATAGATGCCTAGAAGTGGTATGATTGGGTCATAAGGGAGGTCAATATTTAGCTTTCTGAGAACCCTCCAGACTGCTTTCCAAAGTGGTTGTATAAGTGTACATTCCCACCAGCAGTGTAATAGGGTTCCTCTTTCTCCTTATCCCCTCCAGCATTTGTCGTTGGATGACTTGTGGATGTGGGACATTTTGACTGTGGTAAGGTGGTATCTCAGGGTTGTCTGTATTTGCATTTCCTTCACAACCAGGGATGGTGAACATTTCCTCAAGTGTTTCCTTGTCATTTTTATCTCTTCATCTGAGAAGTCTGTCTTTAGCTCCCTTGCCCATTTAGTAATTGGTTTGTTAGGTTTGGGAGGGATTAGTTTCTTGAGTTCCCTATATATACTGGATATTAACCCCTTATCTGATATATTACTGGTAAATATTTTTTCCCAATTAGTTGGTTGCCTTTCTAGCTTGGTTGTGATTGCTTTAGCTGTGCAGAAGCTTTTCATTTTAAGGTAGTCCCATTTGTCGAGTCTCTCCCCAATTTGTTGTGATCCTGGGACTCTGTTCAGGAAGTTCCTTCCTGTGCCTATAAGTTCAAGTGTTTCTTCTACTCTGTCCTGCAGTAGTTTCAGAAAAGCTAGTTTAATGTTAAGGTCTGTAATCGATTTTGAGTTGATGTTGGTGCATGCTCATAAGCTGTGGTCCACTTTCAGTCTTCTGCATGTGGCCGCCCAGTTTTCCCAGGACCAGTGGTTGAACAGGCTGTGTTTTTTCCATTGTATGTATTTGGTTCCTTTTTCAAATATCAGCTGACTGTAGGCCTGTGGATTTATTTCTGGATCTTCTATTCTATTCCATTGGTCTTCGAGTCTGTTTTCATGCCAGTACCATACTGTCTTTGTTATTAAAGTTCCATAGTACAGTTTGAAGTTCGGCATGGATATCCCCTCCATGTTGTCTTCATTCCCTAGAATTGTTTTGGCTATTCTAGGTCTTTTGTTGTTCCATATGAATTTTTGGACTGTTTTCTGTATTTCAGAGATGTACGTCATTAGGATTTTAATAGGAACTGCATTGAGTTTGTATATTAATTTTGGCAGTATTGCCATTTTCACTATATTAAGTCTGCCTATCCAAGAGCATGGGAGGTCTTTCCATTTCCTAGTGTCTTCTGTAATTTCTTTCTTTAACTTTTTATTGTTTTCATTAAATAGTTCTTTTACATCTTTGGTTAGGTTAATTTCTAAATATTTCATTTTGGGGGAGGTAATTGTGAATGGAGTTGCTTCATTTATTTCCTTCTCTGCTTGTATATTGTCAGTGTACATGAAGGCAACCGATTTTTGTGGGTTGATTTTGTATCCTGCTACTTTGCCAAAGTGATTATGATTCCTAAGAGTTTGGGGATGGAGTTTTTGGGATCATGAAGGTAAAGCATTAGGTCATCTTGAAAAAGGAATAATTTAACTTCTTCTTTCCCTATGCGGATCCCTTTAATGTCTTTTCTTGCCATATTGCCCTGGCTAAGGGTTCTAGGACTATATTGAAGAGGAGTGGAGATAGTAGGCATCCTTGCCTTGTTCCAGATTTTAAGAGAATTGGTTGTAGCTTTTCCCCATTAAGTATAATATTGGCTACTTGTCTGTTGTAAATGGCTTTTATTGTTTTAAGAAATGTTCCTTCTATTCCTATTTTCTCCAGAGCTTTTAGCATGAATGAATGTTGAATTTTATCAAAGGCCTTTTCTGTATCTGTGGAGATAATCATGTTCTGTGATTCTTGACCTTGGCTCTGTTGATTTGTTGGATTACATTTATTGACTTATGTATGTTAAACCATCCCTGCATCTCTGGGATGAAACCTACCTGATGGTAGTGTGTGATTTTTTTATGTGTTTCCGGATTCTGTTAGCTTGAATCTTGTTAAGGATCTTTGCATCTGTGTTCATCAAGAAAATTTGCCTGTAATTCTTTTTTTGGTTGGGTCTTTGCCTGGTTTGGGGATGAGTGTGATATTGGCATCCTAGAATGAGTTTGGGATAGTGCCCTCCTTCTCTGTTTCTCTGAAGATCTTGAGCAGTATGGGTATTAATTCTTCTTTAAAGGTCTTATAGAATTCTGTTGTGAATCCATCTGCTCCTGGGCTTTTCTTTGTTGGAAGACTTCTGATTGCTTCCTGTATCTTGTAGGATATTGGCTTATTTAATTGATTTACTTCTTCTTTGCTCAATTTGGGCAACTTGTATTTATCTAAAAATGCATCAATATCTGCCAGAGTATAACTTTTGAAAGTTGTCAGTTAAAATCTTTTGGATACCTTGGGTACGTGTTGTGATTTTTCCTGTGGCATCCCTAATCCTGTTAATATGGGTTTCCTCTCTTCTTTTTTAATTAATCTTGCCAATGGTCCATCAATTTTATTGATTTTTTCAAAAACCAGCTTTTTGTTTGGTTAATTCTGCCTATGATTCTCTGATTCTCTAATTTATTAATCTCCACTCTTAGTTTGGTTATCTGGCTCCGTCTAGTAACTTTAGGTTCCATTTTTTCATGGTTTTCCAGCTGTTTTAGTTGCAACATGAGATTATTTACTTGGTCTGTTTCTATTTTCTGGATGTGGGGGCTGAGGACATTAAATTTGCCCCTCAGGACTTCTTTTGCTGTGTTCCACAAGTTTCTTTGCGAGGTGTTTTCATTTTTATTGAATTGTAGGAGTGTTTTAATTTCTACTTTGATCTCTTCCGTTACCCAGGCATTGTGTAGATGTGTGCTGTTCAATTTCCATATATTAGAGTAATTTCTGTGGTATGATTTGTTATTGAGAACTAGCTTGATTCCACTGTGGTCAGATAGGATACAGAGGATTATGTCAATCCCCCTGTATTTGCTTAAGTTCCTTGCATGAACTATGATATGGTCTATTTTGGAAAAAGTTCCATGAGCTGCTGAGAAGAATGTGTACTGTGTTGTTTTAGCGTGAAATACTCTGTAGATGTCAGTTAGTTCCGCTTGAAGTATGGCCACACTTCTTTGCCAATTCTCTGGTTGGTAGACCTGTCCTTTGGTGAGAGTGGGGTGTTAAAGTCTTCTAGTATTATCATATTGGAATCTATTTTATTTTGTAAGTTTGAGAGTAAGTGCTTAACATATCTGGGTGCACCAAAGTTTGGGGAATATAAGTTAATGAGGGTAATATCATCCTTTTGGATTGTTCCCTGTATTAATATGTAGTGTCCATCCTTGTCTATTTGTATTGATTTTAATGAAAAGTTTCATTTTGTCAGATATCAGGGTTACTACACCTGTTTCCTTACTAGGGGCATTTGATTGATAGATCCTTTTCCAACTCTTCATTTTGATTTTGTGTTTGGCTGACAGGTGAGTCTCCTGAAGGCAACAGATGGATGGGTCATGTTTTCTAAACCAATCTGCAATTCTTTTACTTTTGATTGGCAAATTAAGCCTATTAATATTAAGAGATAGTATAGAGAGATGCATTGTGGTCTGTGTCATTCCCTGTGTTCCTCAGTTTTTCTTCTTTCCTTTCCTCCTCTGTTTGCTCAGTTAGACTTCTATTAATGGCTGTATGGGTGCAGGTCCCTGTTTCTGGTTGCTTTCTTCAGGTTGTGTTCCCCCTCTTAGTATTCTTTGTAATGCTGGCTTAATGTTTATGTATTCATTTAGTTTTTCTTTGCTATTAAAAATTTTTAGCTCTCCATCGAGAGAGGGTATATCAGTCTGGGTTGGCAGTTATTGGCTCTCAGGGCTCGTATGGTACTTTCCCAGGCCTTTCTTGCATTCAGTGTTTGTGTGGAGACATCTGCAATGATTTTAATTTTTCCAGTTGTAGTATAGCTCCTTCTTCATTTTTGCTGCATGCAAGATTGTTTCCTTATTATTCAGATCTATCATTTATCATATAATGAGTCTACAAGTATTTCTCCTGGGATCTTGTTTGTTAGGTGTTCTATATGCTTCTGTAATGTAGGTAAGATGTTCTTTTTTGAAATGGGGAAAATTTTCACCGATTATCTTGTTGAATAGGTGCTGCATTCTCTTGCTTTGATATTCCTCAACTTCAACCACTCCAAATATACAAAGGATAAGTTTCTTGGCACTATCTGCTTGCTCTTGAATTTCCCTTTGGCATAAAGTGATTTTTCCATATCTCTCATTTTTTGGTCCAGTTGGTGTATTCTGTTTTCTGTATCTGACATTCTACATTCCATTTCGTTCACTCTGTTAACTGTGGCTTCCACTGTGGTTTGCAACGAGGAAATGGACTCATTTATGGATTTGATGTTGGTTCTCAAAGTACTAATCTCACCTCTTAATGAGGTATGTACTGCCTCTATTTTGGCACTTATCACACTTCTTATTGAGGTATGCACTGCCTCTATTTTTGCGTATACCTCCTGTTTGATATCCTGCATCTCTTTCGATAGTTCGTCCCTGTGTTCTTCCAAATTTCTGCTCTATTTCTTCTTTATTTCTTGAGTCATTGCCTCCAGCATCCCTTGGATGTAGCTTTAGTCTTCCATTCCTGCTTTGCTCCCACTGGGGCTCTCCTCTGAGTGGCTGCTGGCTTTTGGGGATAGCTTGCTATTCTGGGTGTTGATAAACCTTGTAATTTTTCTCTGTGATTTTCGCATGGGGGTTCAGGGATTACTGGATACTAATGTGAAATTTTGTTTTGGTCAATAAGTGTCTGTCTTTGCATTGTTGCTGTTTCTGTGCAGGTAGAGAGAGTCTGTACCTGATCTCGGTTCTGTTGGGGGCCAACCTCCAGCTGTTGGTCTGACCCACATTGGGTTCTCGGCTCTCTGCTGTAGATCACTGGAAATTCCTGCCCTTGGAAGGGTTGAGCAGCCTAGACTGCTCCTGTTTGCTCAAACAGGTGCTCTTGGCAAGATCAGATGTGCGGAATGCACTCTCCCAGATGCTGGAGTCTGCTATGGGCTCCTGATTGTTTTTTTGTTGTTGTTGGCTGGTTGTGGGCTTGGGAGCTGTCCCTCAGCTCTTCAGCTCAAGGCTGGCACCCTAGCATTTGAGCCACAGCACCACTACAGGCCTTTTCTGCTTATGTGGTGCTGAGGATTCAGATCCTGGTTCTCATGCATCCAAGACAAGCACTCTACTGCTGAGCCACTTTACCAGCCTGAACTCCTGCCTATTATCAGGTGCTGGTGGACTGTGTTATCCAATTCTCAGCCTAGAATACATAGGTCAGGTTTTGGTGGGGTTTGGGCGTCTCTTATCCTGAGCCCCCGGGTCTTTTGTTGTCACAGGTGTGCTTCCGAGAAGGTGCAATTCCCTGTTTTTCTCCCCTCCACTGAGGCATATGCTCAGCTTCTGACTTCAGTTGGGAGGAGTTGGTGGTGTTGTTCAGGCACCGGATCTCCAGGCCTGGTCATGGCCCCCAGCCTGAAGCATGCCAATTTGGCCTGTGCTGCTGTGTATACCACTTAGGTTATGCAACTTGGGGTACACAGTTCAAATTTCTTCCCCTGTTGGGTGTCTTGACCCAGGGGCACTGTTTCTGGCTTGGGCATTTAAGGTCCCTTCCAGGGGCGCTCTTGCTCAAGCCTGGCCAGCTGAGTGTGCTCTGTGGGTTGGTGGAGCTCTCGAACAGTTCCCAGTTTTAGTGGGTCCTGTAGTCCAGGTGTTGGTGAAGGGGGTCTGGTTCAGGGTCTGGGGATTCCCACCAGCTCTGATCTCCCTTGAGGGATACACTGTCCCCTGTGGGGTACTCACCCTGGAGCTAGTTGTTTCTGTGTGAGGTAGGTTGTCGGTTGCCATTGCAATCAGAGTTCAGTTGAGGTGGTTGTGGGCTGGGTTGGGCAATGGTGGCTCTGTGTGTTTCTCTTCTGTTTCCACCTTGGTTGACACTGTTTGGGTCCACGCTGTGGGATGGACCTCCGGCCTCTGCCTGAGGGGTGGGGGAGGGACCTCCATGCAGGTTCTGAGCACCGAGATTTGTCTCTGTTTGCACTCTCCGGATCAGCAAGTTTCTTGCAGGTCTTCTGCTGTGGTGTTCTGTGGGCATCCCATGTAGCTCTGGGGCTCCTGCTGTGGGGCTGAGTTCCCAATTCAGAGGTTTCTCCATTCCATGCAATGGGCGGTCTGACAGCAGTACCTCAAGTGGCTTCTGCATGGGTGATCTTCAGACAGCCTCCTTTGTCTCTGGGATTTTGGCAGCCTCCATGCAGGTTCTGAACTCTGGGGTTTGTCTAGGTTTGCGCTCTCTGGATCAGCACCAGTTCCTTGCAGGTCTTCTGCTCTGGTGTTTTGTGGGCTTCCCGCTGTGGGGCCAAGTAGCTTTGACGGGATGGAGCCTCTTGCTTGGATGGAGAGTGAGGGATGGGGTGGGATCTTTGTGCAAGCTCCCGGCTCAGATGTTTCTCCATTCCTCGTGATCAGTGAGTCTGACACTGGTACCTCAGGTGGCTTCTGCTCGGATGATCTGCAGATCATCCCTGTGTGTCTGGGAGACTGGCAGTCCCACCGGGCCATATGTCTTGCTATCATTTCCTATGAGAATCATGCATGAACTAAACACTTCACTAGGCCTGAGTTCAAGCACCTCATAACATTTATGCACAGGTTAAATATATGATTTATACTTACATCTATATATTCAGTCTATATCCTGTTTGTTGGAGTGATTCATTATATTTTATTATTGATTTATTTATTAGCGTTTATTTTATGGACTGTGAGTGCACCTATAACATTTATTACATTTATTCCCATCTATTCCATAGCATGTAGCTTTGCAGACATATTATGAACTTGCAGAGAAAAGGAAAACAGGTGTCCCACATGGAATCTTACACCAGGAAGAAATTTTTGGCAATGATGAGACATGATCTGAAGGCCTGAGAGGCCCAATTCATGAATGGCTGAGGGTCATTACCGCAGCCTGTAGTTGATTCAGCTGCCAAGCGGATCCAAGGAACTGGGATCAAGCCCTAGTTTGGTCAAAATAGCAGTAACTTTCTGTGACGATGGTAGTATATAAATAAGTATAAATTTAGATATTTAGGTACTGCCAGAGGTGTCTATCTAGTATTCAATGACATATACTACTTCCTACCGATTCTCATGTATTTTGTGAGGACTCCATTTAATCAATAGTATTCTTTTAATGTGTAATAAACTATGAATTAAAATCAATCCATGTCCTGTGATTATTGGGTCTAATTTTATGCTAGACTTATTGACAAAATACTCATCCAACCATGACATTAATCATATTCTTCTGTTGTTTCTATGGACAGGCAATATTTTCTTAAGCTCTCCAGCCCCTTGTAAGTGGCATGAATGGGATTTGAACTCAGGGTCTAGTGTGCAGGTTGGCCTATGGCTTCGCTGACAGCCCATCAGACTTCAGCAACGCCAGGTGACCTAAGGTTGCAGCCAAGTCATTCAGACCCAGGATGGTCACTGGGCAAGGAAGGAAAACAGAAACTGATGGCCATCCGCAGTTTGTGGCTATTTTTTCGGTGCTCTTTTCAATTTGTTTTCCTTCAACCCCTGAGGCCTAGGACCCCACGATGGGCTGTGTGTCTAGAGCCTGCACCACCCCAGCCTAGGGTCATGGAAACTGAGGGGGAGTTGCCACGACCTGAGTTCAAGCCCCATGCTTGGAAAAAAAAATGACAATATTATTGAAACTTCCTGTCTTGGATTTCATGCCATTTTCTTGTCTGCCAGACCAGGGATGTCATCTTGAGATCTGGGTATCTCTGATGCACTGGGGGGAGGGGAGGAAAGGGAATCATTCCTCCCTTGAAGACAAGCAATTCAGGCCTGTTCCCTAGGCCTGAATTCAAGCCCCATCCCTGGAGAACATAATATTGAAAGACTTTTTTTATTATATGATTTATACTTCCATCCATATATTCAGTCTATATCATGTTTGTTGGAATGATTCATTATATTTTATTATTTATTTATTTACTATTTATTTTATGGACTATGAGTGCATCTGTAACATTTATTACATTCATTCAAATCTATTCCATAGCATGTTGCTTTGCAGGCATATTATATACATCATACCTGACACCAAGCACTTACAAAGAAAAGGAAAACAGGTATCACACTTGGAATCTTACTCCAGGAATACATTTTAACAATGCTGGGACCTGAACTGAGGGCCTAGAAGGGTGAGTGTTAGCACAGCAGCCTCTAACACATTCAGGTGTCAGGTGGATTCCAGGACCTGGGGTTGAGGCACAGGATTGGCCAATATAGCAATACCTTTCTATGTAGACTGTGGTGTACAAATAAATATATATTTAGATTTTAGATATTGCCAGTGATGTCTACCTAGTATTCAATGATATACTAACTTCCTAGTGATTCTCAGCTATTTAGTGAGGACTCCATTTAATCAATAGTATTCTTTTAGGGGCTGGGAAGGTGGCTCATTTGGAGAGTGCTTGTTTTGCATGCATGAGCCCTGGGTTCGATTCCTCATCACCACATGGTCAGAAAAAGCCGGGAATGGCACTGTGTCTCAAATGGTACCACGCTTGTCCTAAGCTGAAAAGCTGAGGGACAGCACCCAGGAACAGAGTTCAGGCCCCAACACACACACACACACACACACACACACACACACACACACACACAGTATTCTTTTAATGCATAATAAACTATGAATTAAAACCAATCCTCATCTTGTGAATACTGGGATTAATTTTATGCTAGACTGTTTGACAAACTACTCATGCATTCATGACATTGAACACATTCCTCTGGTGTTCCTATGGACAGGCAATAGTTTCTTAGGCTCTCTAGGCCTTTGTAAGTGGCATGATTGGGATTTGAACTCAGGACCTAGGTGTCTAGATTGGCCTATGGCTTCGCTGACAGCCCGCCAGCCTTCAGCAATGCCAGGAGACCTACAGGTTGCAACCATGTCATTTGGACCCAGGATAGTCACCATGCAAGGAAGGAAAACCGAGAATCTGCCGACTGTCTGCAATTCCTGGCTATTTTTTGGTGCCATTTTCAATTTGTTTTCCTGTCAGCCCCTGAGGCCTAGGATCCCAGGATGGGCTGTGGGTCCAGAGGCTGCACTAACCCACCCTAGGGTAATGGAATCTGAGACAGATTTGCCACGACCTGAGTTCAAGCCCCATGCTTGACAAAATTAATAAATAACAAATAAATTAATTAAATATATAAAAATAAAATAAATTAAATTAAAATATTTAAAAATATTAAAACTACTAATGGACTTCCCTGGCTTGGAATTCGTGCCCGTTTTTTTCTGCCAGGCCTGGGATTTGAACTCGGATTCTGGGAAACTCTAATGTACTGTGGGGGATGGGGAAACTCACCTTATTTTAACACAAGAAATTCAGGCCTGTTCCCTAGGCATAAATTCAATCTCCAGCCCTGTTAAAGTAATATTCATCCACATTTGAAATAATGATTAATATATACATACTTGCATATTGCTTTGAGTGTATTTATTTTATTTTTGTATTATTTATTCATTATTTTTATTGACTATTATTACACTTATACCATGTATTAAATTGATTACATCTTATGAGAACTACACAGATTTACATATGCATTATATATCTCACTTCAGACCCAGAACATTCACCGAAGTACTATAGTAGATGATCCCATGCTTAGAAAAACAGAAAGAATACACCAACCAAAGTCTAATTTATCCCTAGGCACCCCATTGGCTCACATCTGTAATCCTAGCTACTCAGGAGGCTGAGAACTGGAATATGAAATTTCAAAGCCAATGAAGGCAGAAAAGCCTGAAATACATCATTTCCAATTAACTGGCAAAAAGCCAGGCTACGGGTATGGCTGAAGTGGTAGAAAATTAGCTATGAACAACCAAGCCAAGAAAGAGCAAGCTGAGTTCAAGTGTGGGGAGAGGGGGACAAGGGATAAAAGGCAGAGAAAGCCTCCAAAACAGAGAACAAAACAACAGTACACAAATCCCACTAATTTATGGTACCAATCAAACTGAAAAAAATGAAGCTTGTGTAGTTGTATACCTTTACATGAGCACATATGCTCTTAGGTACACTTCAAAGCTATGTTTTTAATAATATATATGTACATATATATATTAATAATGCATATATATCTTTAAATAAACTAAGAAACCAGCCAATGAATAAATACATTTGAATTAGTGCCTTAACCATGGCATTATAAATTATTTATACTAAAAGTGTATTCTAAGTTTCTTTTCTCAGAATCAGTCTTTCAGACGTTTGTTCATATGCCTGGAGCCGGTGGCTCATGCCTATAATCCTAGCTACTCAGGAGACTGAGATCTGAGGATGGCAGTTCAAAGCCAGCCCGGGCAGGAAAGTCCGTGAGACTCTTATCTCCAACAAACCACTAGAAAACCAGAAGTGACAATGTGAACCAAGCAGTAGATCTTTCACATGGAGCTGAAGAGTGTAGGGATAACCCCTGAGTTCAAGCCCCATGACTCCCCCACGCAAAAAGAAGAAATTTGTTCATACATATCATAAAATTCTAACATTCTGCGCTTTAGCAAACTTTTCTGCCAGGGTCTAATGCTTTTCAGGCAAGTACTCCAATAATGAGATACATCCCAGTCCCAATGTTTTTTTTTTTCATTTAACAATACAGCTTATTTCCAAAATGCTTACAAGTACCTACTGTCCCCACAGAAGTGAGTTTTTATTCAGAAACACAACCTTTTGTGCTATGAGGACTCCCCTACTCTATTTCATTGTGGGCACTGAGGAAAACTCAGACGATACAAATACAGAGAGTTTATAATTATAGAAATAACTCTAAATAGAAATATGTCCCGACCTTCTAGGGAGAAATGATGTCCTTATTTTCATTCTGAATCTTCATAGCAGATGGTCAAAATAGAAACACCAATGTCCTATGCCGAAATGTAAAAGTTTAACCCCTTTTTCTGAAAAACTCTCCTGTTATAAAATCAAAATGTATCAAATAAAGGTGAAGTGAACTTAAAAAAAATTAAAAATTCTAATGAATCTCCCCTGGTTGGAATGTGTGGCATTTTTTTGTCTGCAAGGCCTGGGATTTGAACTTGGGTTCTGGGTAACTCTGTTGCACTGTCAGGGAAAGGGACGCTCACCTTGCTTGAAGACTAGAAAGTCAGGCTTGTTCCCTAGGCCTGAATTCCAGCCTAAGCCCTGGAAAGCGTACTCTTTATATACATTTTAAAGACAGGATGTTCAGTCTATATTATGTTTGGTGTGGTTATTCGTTTTATTTTTTGTTTTATTCATTCATTTGTTTATTTTATTGACTGTGATGACACCTAACTATGTATTACATTGTTTACATCCTATCACATAGCATCAAGATTTGTAGATGTATTCTCCATCATGCCTGACACCCAGGACCCTCCCAGAAAAGGAAAACAGGTGTTACACTTGGCTTCTACTCCAAGATTAAAATTTTGGCAGTGCCAGGATCTGAACCCAGGGCCTAGCAGCCCCAATTCATGAATGGGTGAGTGTGAGCACGACAGCCTCTAGCCAATGCAGCTGTCAGGTTGTCCCAGGTGCTGAAATCGTGCCCCAGCTTTGGTTAAAACAGAGATACAAGGATAGGAAGACGGTGGTATACAAATAAATATATATTGGTAGAAAGTGCCATAGGCACCTATCTATGATTGAATGACATATAATGTGTTCCTACCAACTCTTAGGTATTTATTATACACAATTAAAGGAGTAGTATTATTTTCATGCTTAATGAACTATTAATTAAGATCAATCAGCATCCTAGGAATATTGCATCGAATTTTAAACTCAACCGAATTACAAACTTCTCTTTCAATTGGTATTCTTATGCATAGTAATGAGTCTTGTGATCTCCTGCCATTGGTAGGTGTCAGGACTGGGATTTGAGCCCAGGGCCTATGCTGACAGGTTGGCCTAAGGCTTCCCTGATAGCCTAACAGCCTTCAGCGATGGCAGGTCAGGTTCACTTTGCAGTCGTGTCATTCAGACCAGGATGGTCACCGTGCAAAGAAAAAAACGTAAAACTCCCAGCCTTCTGCACCTCCCCACTTTTTATGTTATCCCAATTTTGTTCTTCCTGCAAGCCCACTGTGCTAGGATTCCAGGATTTGGTATGGGTCCCGAAGCTGCACCCAACCTAGGGTGATCGAAGCTGAGGAAGAGTTGCCACTATCTGAGTTCAAGCCCCATGATCGGCCATAAAAAAAGAAGGAAAAAAAGAAAAAAATTAATTAATTACTTCACTAAATTAAAAAAATAAAGCTCCCTGGTTTGGAATTTCTGTCAGTTTTCTTTCGTAGCCTGAGATTTGAACTCAGGATCGTGTTAAATCTGTAGAAATGTCAGGGAAAGTGCAGATTTGCCACTATTTGAGTTCAAAGAAAAAAATAAAATATTAAGTCACTGAGCTCGACAGGGGGCGTAGATGTGGAGATGGAAAGGAAGGGATGGTAGGGTGAAAGCAAAGGTGGCTGCAACAATGCTCAATAGGAAATATATTCATGAACATGCTCATGTAACTGTGACATTTTTACAATAAAAAAACATACAAATAAAGAAAGAATGTAGTTTTCAGAGAAGCACTTTCGGGGTAAGGGAAGGATATCTGAACAGATGTACAAAATTCTACACCGCTTTTTTTTAATGTTCAGCATGGAACTGAATAAACATAACTGCTTCCATTAAAAAAATTAAGTCACTGTCCTGGAAATGGGGCCAATAATTCTACCATTGGTGGGATTTGATCTCTGTCCAGGTAACTCTTTTGTACCATGGGTGAAGGCGAAGCTCACTGTCCTTGAGGAAAAGAAATTCAAGCTAGAGTTCCCATAGCCTGAATGAAGGCTCTGCAATGGAAAAGATATTTCAATGTATGTGGAATATATGATATGTACTTACATATATGTGTTTATTACATATTATGATTTTATTATTGATTTTGTAATTATTTTGTTTTTATTTGAATCTTTCATTATTTATTTTATTTAGTATTATCATACACACAATATTTATTATATTTTGCACAGCTATTATAAAATTATACACAATAATTTAGGACATTGGCTCATTTTTCATTAAAACTTTTTAAGTGTTGAAACCTGATACATAATTAAACGGAAGCATTTGTCACAATCTTCACATGTTTAGAGTCTCTCCCAAGTATAAGCTTTGTCTTATTTATGTTTGGACACACTTCTATAGGGATTTCTTTAGATGATTTATACTCAGAAGCCTTTTCATGAGGACAAGCAAGTTGTGGGATAAAATTGTAAAGGTGTGGCTAGAAATGTGGGTAAAGTGCGTGCTCAACATGCATGAATTAGAGAGTTTGAATACACACTGCCCCATGCTCAGAAAAAGCCAGAAACAGTGGAGTGGCTCTAATGGTAGAGTGATAGCTTTGAGAAAAAGAAACCCCAGGATTGTCAAAAACATTAGGTCAGATGCCTGTGGCTCACCACTGGAACACTGGCTTCTCAGGAGGCTGAGATCTAAAGACCACAGTTTAAAGACAGCGTAGGCAAGGAAAGCCTGTTAGACTCTTATCTGCAATGTACCATAAAAAAACCCATGTGGCACTGTGGCTCAAGTGGTAGAGTGTTAGCCTTGAGCTGAATTGATTAGGGACAGTGCCCAGGCTTGATACAAGACACACAACTGGAAAAAGTGAAGGTTAATCAAAGTACTTTTCCTATTTGCTAATTAAGAGAACATTCTCTGTAAAATGAATGCTGATGTACACCAAAATTGGAATCAGAGCTTAAGGTTCAAGTGTAGTACCTCCATATGCTCAGCCTCTCAGACTCTAGCATTATAATCTTGTGTCCTACTGGGATCTGAAAGGTCCAATGTTGAAAGGCTTAATATGCTTCCCAAGCCCTTTGTGATAAGCAGTTGACTTATATTGTCAACATCATAGTACTGAACTGAGCAGAGCACGTAGCTCACGCCCATCACCGTAGCTCAGGAGGCTGAGGTCTCAGGATCACAGGGTGAAGCCAGCCAGGGCAGGAAATTCTGACACTCTGACTTCCACTTGTGAAAGGTTAGATGTTCAATAGCATGTTGTGTTTCCCTTGGTAATGAGAAGTTATTTGCACTCTAAATGTTCTTAGAGTTCTAGAGCTATAGAAGAAGGAAAGAAACATCATTGACCCATCCTGAGTTCAAATGAAGATCTCAGTATTCAAGCCCTAGCCCTGTTAGCAGGAAGAACTCAAGTGTAACACTGTATTTGAAAGACAGAAAACAGTGCCAAAAGCCAGTCTAGGTGAAGAGACCAAGGCCTGAAATATTAGGAGGCAGAATGTACACACTCAACAGGAAAGTGAGCTGCAAAATCACTTCATTCACTCCAGGCACAACCAGCAATGGGGGGAAACCTGAAATATTTGTTAGGGTTACATCAGAGTCAGGCTTTTCTCAGCCTCTTCAAACAATGAATAATTAACCTTCCTCCCTCAGGTGAAGGGAGCCTAAGGCTATCTTTAGATTATCAATAGATAGCCAGTTTAGTCTGGGAGAGGTGAGGAACAAAGTAGAAAAACCCTTCTCTCTGATCTTAGGGAGTCGGTTTTTGACTCTCCATCTGTCAGATTTGAAGGCCATTCTTCTACTTCTGCCATTCCATTCTCCTTCCTTCATTCTGCACATCATTAATGCAAATCTCCAGTCCAAGGGTAGGCAGGGCCCTTTCCCTTGTGTCTCGAAGCAGCTGAGTTAGAACCTGGCTCTGCCCTCTTGGCTCTGGTGTCTTCGGCTGCCGGAGAAGTGGGACAGAGACAGTCTTTCTGCTCGGTTGCTGTGTGAAGGGATGCTGGTGTCCTGGCACACTGCAGAAGGCCTGATGACTGGGAATTTTTCCGTTCTTTCTTCTTGTCCTCCTACCTACCTACCTTCCTACCTACCTACCTACTTACCTACCTACCTACCTACCTATCTTTTTGACATTTCTTGGCCTGAACTGAAGGCCTGGGCACTGTCTCTAGCACTCTACGACTTGAGCCACAGCACCAATTCTGGCTTTTTCTGTGTTTGTACTACTGAGGAATCAAACCCAGGGCTTCTTGCATGCTAGGCAAGCACTCTCTCACTAATTCACATTCCCAGCCCTCTCATCTTTTTCTTAGTGGTTGTTTTGACATAAGTATGCTACCATTTTGCATCCCTAAGTGTAATTTTTTGAATACCAGTTATTTCTATGAACCCCGATCTTCTCTTCCCCTGCCTGATTTGTGACTGCTTCTGCATTGGCCTCATAATAAAACATAAATAAAGGCTGCTGAGAGCTTAAGTGTGCATCATAAAATGACACAGTCCTGGAACCCTGGAAGAGAAAAGTGATGGGGCTGAAATGAAGAGAATGATGCAGTATGCACAACTAGCGTATCTGAAAAATAAGTCAGTAAATAAAAGCAGAAGCATTACATACAACCTGTTTGCACTCAGGAAGATAATATACACACATAAGTAAATCGGGCACTGATACATAAACTTGGCATTCTCTTTTTGAAATTTTTTAGTGGCCATCCCATGGCTTAAACTCAGGGTGCGATGCATTCCTCAGCTGCTTTGCTCAAGGCTGAGGCTCTACCACTGCCACAGCTCTACTTCCAGTCATTTGGTCGTTAACTGGACATAAGTGCCTCCCAGGCTTTCCTGCATGGTCTGGCCTGTATCTCCTGCTTGGCTTTCTTTCTCAAAGCTGGAGCTCTACCCTCTAGGCCACTGTTCCACTTCTGGTTTCTGGAGGTTTATTGGAGACAAGAGTCTCCCAGAATTTCCTGCTAGGGTTGGCTTTGAATGGTGATCTCCTAAGGAGGTTTCAAGCGGCTTTCCTCAGGGATTCACCTAGGAGACCCTCCACACAAATCCTTAGTCTAAATCTCGAGAGGGACTAGAGAAAAACGGAAACAGGAAGATGTTTTTAGTGTGCTCTGCATATTTAACGTTGGAGATAAAAACACTCAAAATGATTAGGTAATTTTCTAGCCAAAAGGAGCAATGCAGACAGTATGAGGATCATTCCAGCTTTCAGTCCTCTCATCATGAGACAGTAAATTTGCTGCAGCTCACTGCTAAGTGACAGAACTAGCATGTCCTATGGACATTTGCTCCTAAATCCTGTGACACTCATTTCTCCCTTTTGGCTTCAAACCTGTGACCAGAGGGGAAGATGAGGAGAGAAAATCCTTTTCAGAGAAAGCAGCTATAAAGAACATTGGGTGGTTTACTTATAAATTCAAACCATTGGAATGACCCTATTAAGAAGTCAAATTGTCCAGATTAAAAAATGAAGAAGAAAAGAAAGAAGGTGCCAGTGGCTGCTGACTGTAATCCCAACTCCTCAGGAGGGTGAGATGTACAGAATCTGAGTTTGAATCCAGCCAGTGTAAGAAAGTCCTTGAAACTGTTATTTCTAAGAGATCACAGAAAAATCCAGAGGTTAGACTCTGACTCAAGTTTAATGTTCTACCTTTGAGCAAAAGGAGCTCTAGGACAAGGTCCAGGCTCATTGTTCAACCCGAAGACCTGCCCCCTAAAAGGAGCCTGTACCCCCATGTATTTGTGTGTGTATGTATGTATTTCTATAGGTGAAGCTTCAGAGTAGCTATGATGAATGGCATCAAGCTAGGAAATTGGTATTCAAGACAATGAGTTCATAACACAAGGACTGCTTTTATGACATTGCATGTTCCAGGGCTCCCCTCACTACTCCCAATATAGCCTGAGGGTTTCTTTGCATCCAAGTCTTGCTGGAAGAAATCTCTCTCATTGTCTGGACAGGCAGACAAAAGGTCTCACCCCAGTGCTCTGTTTTGACAGGAAGCCTTCATTTGTGCCACTTCCCATGGCATGCCTTTGTGAGACTATATTCCAGCGTTAAGATATAATGCTGGAGTCCTTCTCTCAGACAACTAGGGCACTGAACCTAATTAAATGTTTCATTGCCAGTGATGACTGGCCTATGGTGCCTCTCCTAGGTTTCTGAAAGCTTGGGAAATCCAAGCAAATGAGTGATATCACAAAGCTTCCTGTCACCTAGGGCTGGTGAAGCTCATCAAGTTTTGAAACCTTTGAGGTCTCCTAGTTGGGCCCTGGGTGGCTAGGTTTTGGGGTTGAACACAAGGCTTGGGTGCTGACAATGATCTCAGTGCAAAAGTATAGTGCTTTACCATTTTGTGTCACAGCTTCACTTCTGCTTTCTATGTGTGCATGTGTGTGTGCGTGCGTCTCTGTGTGTGTGTGTTTGTATGTGTGTGTGTGCATACACTAATCCTGGAGCTTGAACTCAAGACATGAGCACTGTGCCTAGTTTCTCTTGTACAAGGATTCTCCACTCCTACTTGAAATACAGAGCCACTTCAGGTTTTTTCCTAGTGATGTGGTCCTGAGAAATCAAGCCTAGGGTTTCATATATGCAAAGCACTCTACCCTTAATACACATTACCAGCCCTCTACTTCAGCTTTGTTAGTTTGTTTCTGTCTTTTTTGTTGTTTTCATTTGTAGGAGTTGAAATCTGGGCCTGGGTGCTGTCACTGAGCAATTCAGCTCAAATCTTGTGCTCTACCACTTGAGCCACAGCGCCACTTCAGGTTTTCTGGTGGTTCGTTGGAGCTAAGTGTCTCGAGGACTTTCCTGCCCAGGCTAGCTTTGAACCATGATCCTCAGATCTTATCCTCCTGAGTAGCAAGGATGACCAGCATGAGCCACAAACACCCAGATTCCACTTCAGTTTCTTAGTGGTGAATTTGTGATAATAGTTTCATGGGACCTTTTGTGTCTGGGATAGTTGGGAACCCAGATTCTCAGATCTCAGCTTCCTGAGAAGGCAAGATGACAGATCAGCTACTCACCCCTTGGCCATGGCCTCTACTGCAAAGGGGGTCCATGGTTCCCCATGGTGGGGTGCTAGCCAAAAGCCCAAGAGATAAGGGTCAGCACCTAGACCCCGAGTTCAAGGTTCATGACTGAGAAAAAAGAAAACAATTGTCTGCAGGAGACAACTCACTAGTCTTCAGTAATACATAATTTTGTCTCTGACATGGGGACATATCTGAGCCTCAATATTCTTGTCTTCATAATCATCTCAGTTGTGGAGCCCTTACAAAGACAAGATGTAAGAATGCACCCTGCTAAGGACACAGCACATGGCACTCTTTGCAGGACTCAGCACACAGCATGCTGTGAAAGACTCAGCACCCAGCACCCAATGCAGGACTTAGTACCCTGCACCCTGTGAAGGACTCAGAACAGAGCACCCTATGGAGGACTCAGCACATAGCTCTATTCCACAAGCTGTCATTAGAATTAGGGTGCTTTCATCAGTACCACCATTCCTTGAGGAAAATTTCACCAACCATACAAGTTCACACCTAATGGATTAGTGGGGTGTTTTTTTCTTGGGGGAGGTAACCCAGGGTTACCTTGGCAGAGATGCCAAGACCTGAGTTCAAGCCCCATGCTTGGCCAAAAAAAAAAATAAGGCCCTGGCTTGTACCATTTTTCTTGCAGGCCTGGGATTTGAACTCAGAGTCTAGATGACTCTGTGGCACTGTGGGTGAAGGGAAAATGCTCACCGCCCTTGAAGACAAGAAATTCAGACCATTTCCCAGGGTCTGAATTGAAACCCCAGCACTGGAAAAAATAATATTCATATATGAGATCTGTTTACATACATGGGTTTAGTGAGTTTGACGTTTATTACCCTTATTCATTTAGTATGATTATACAAATAACAATTCATTTATTACGTCCTATCACACAGGATATAGTTACATATGAATTTTACATCATATTGAGACCCGGGACTTTTTTTCAGGAAAAAATGTGTCAAAAGTGGCTTCTTACTCCATGAATAAATTTTTGGCAATGCTGGGATTTCAACTCATGGCCTAGAATGCCCAATCCATAAATTGGGTCACTGTCTTAGCACACCAGCTTCTGGGAAACTGAGCATGATCAAGCCACAGTAGTGCCCAATATGTGTATTCATAGATGTGTAGATTTATATATATATATATATATATATATATATATATATATATATATATATATGGAGAGAGAGAATGTGAGGACATCTTTAAATTTCATATATATATATATATATATAGTTACCAATTATTAGTTATTAAGTTATGTCTCCATTTAATGAAGTAACATGGTTGAATACTTATAAAAATATTAATTAAAAATTAGTCAATATCCTTTCATTAGGAAAATCATAAACTGGTGCTAGAATGGAAGATATAAATCCAATAATTTTTGTGTGGCATTCTAAAATAGAATCATGAATTAACTGCAAATTTAATTATTACTTTGATAACATTGCATTAGCATTCACATACATAGGAATGAGTTTGTCAAGATCTCCCTCAATTTGTGGGTGGCAGGCCTGGCATTCTAACTCCAAGCCAGGGGAGTTTATTTCGAATGCAAACCATTGGAATGTCATTTTGAAGATTTCAGGTTGTCACGATTAAAAAAAAGAACAAGAAGAAAAGAAAGCCAGGTGTCAGTGGCTCCTGTCTGTAATCATAGCTCCTTAGGAGGCTGAGATGTAGAGAATGATGGGGCCCAGGGGGAAGATTAGCTTTCCTTTTCACCATGCACCCCAGCCATTTCCTGGGCCTGAATCCTATTTTTCGCAGCTCCTGACTCCCAGGCCTCCTTTGCATGGAGGAGTCAGTGCAAATGCAGGGAAGATCTCTTGCTTAAGAAAAGCTTCTACCCGGGGCTGGGAAGGTGGATCAGTGGTAGAACACTTGCCATGCATGAGTGAGGCCCTGGGTTCGATTCCTCAGCACCACATAAGCAAAGAGAAAAAAAAGCCAGAAGTGGCACTGTGGCTCAAGTGGTAGAGTGCTAGCCTTGAGGTGAAGAGGTGAGGGACAGTGCCGAGGCCCAGAGTTCAGGCCCCACGAATGGACCCTCCCCCCGCAAAAAAGAAAGAAAAGCTTCTACCCAATGACACCAGTGGCTCAACCCTTGTAAATCCTAGCTACTCAGGACTGAGATCAGAGACCGTGGGTCAAAGCCAGCTCAGGGGAGGAAAGTTTGTGAGACTCTTCTTGCAAATGAACTACCAAAAGCCAGAAATGTAGCTGTGGCTCAAGTGGTAGAGTGCCAGCCTTGAGGGAAAAAGTGAAGAGGCCAGAGCCTAGGCCCTGAGTTCAAGGCCCAGTACTGGCATAGAAAAAATAAAGAAAAGCTTTCAGGAGCTCCCAGTCCACTGAAAGAAAGGCCATTATCAGCTGGGTGCCGGTGGCTGATGCCTGTCTGCCACGCCTACTCTGGTGGAGTCTGCTTAGCATGGGAAAGCTGCTTTCAGACATGAGAATGGGGCTTCACAGAGACCTATCTCTGAGAATGGGACTTCACCAAAGTCTACCTCAGAAAATGGGGCTTCAATGAGACCTATCTCTGAGAATGGGACATCACCGAAGTCTACCTCAGAGAATGGGGCTTCAAAGAGGCCTACCTACTGGAAAGGCTGGCAAGCCCCTAGGAAAGATGTGTTTCTATTCCTGTTTTTCTTTTCTTCACTGTATAGGAGTGCCTATTAATCTTTTACTGTTCCTGCTGCTTGTTGTACTTACTCATGCTCAACGTTCCCTTATTCAAGGTTTTTTCTTAAGAGTGTTGACGACTCCAACATCAGATGAGTGTCTTAAAAATATGACTAACTCACCAGAGGTAAGTGCTACCCTGAAAGCCCCTCCTATGGAGGCTAGTAGACAAGTCATAAGTAAATATAAACCTGTTGGGGGTTTCATGACGTCACTTCAGCAGAAGGAATTGTTTGTAAGAGATTTACAAGAAACTGTAGGCATGCAGAAAGAGTGTATGGCTACTGGGGACTTTCCTTTAATCATAAAAACATATACAATAGATTCATATAGATATCCTGTAGATAAGAAAGATGTAGAGGCATATTTAGACCAAAAGCTAAATAAGATTCCTAAAAGGTTGGTAGATAAAAGATGACAATGGCTTATCAGAGGAAAATGGTGTGATCCTCCATTATCTAGAGGACCCCAGAGACTTCCCCTAAATCCATAGCCTTTTACAGGTGTGTATGATAACGATGGCAATTGCTGGAAAAACTACTTAGAAGAAAGAACTTCCTGTTACTCTCTTTCATTTACTAAGAGACTTGCTAGATCTAGGCCTAGTTGGTGCTTACAATTAAAGAAGGAACAAGAAAGATCTTATGGGACAGTTAAGGCCTCTATAGAAAAAAGTAAATGATTATGTGAAAGGGTTACAGAAAAGACACTATGAGCTTAAATTTGATATATGGCCAGATTTAACTAAGTATACTGAATATCATGATTTTTGGCCACAAATTGGGAACCCTCTAATCACAATTGCTTAGAAAAGATTTAAAACGTATAAAGTACAAAACCAAACAAAAGTTAACTATGAAGTACTAGAGTTCATGCCTTTCTGTTCAGCACCTTGCCCACATGCTCTGGTTAATGGTTAATTGGTGATAAACATTGAAACCCATTCCATTTCTTAAAAATAGAGGTAAAGCTGGAAACAAGTGCCTATCCTCATAGCTCGTCATCAGAAAAAAACAAGATCAGGCGACCAGCTTGTTACCACCCAAGAACGAAGCCCTGCAGCAAGATTGTGTAACCTTTTGCTCTTTCTCATGGAGACTGTTTCTATAAAAGCTTGTTATCCTCTGCATTAAATCGCACTCAGCATCCACTCCTCTTGTGCATGAGTTGTCTGTTTGCCATCTCCTCACCTATTCCAGTTCCTCCACTAGGTGTCCTCCGTTGTCCCGACAGAGCCAGTCCGAGGCACCTATCATCCTAGCTACCCAAGGCTGAGACCTGAGGATCAATCAAGATGCAAAGCTAGCCTGGGCAGAGTCTTATCTCCATTGAATCAACCAAAAAGCTGGGAAGCAGAGCTACGGTAGTTCAAGTGGTACAGCAGCAACCTTGTGCAAACAAGCTAAAGGATAGAACCTAGTCTCTGAGTTCAAGTCCCAATAAACACACACACACACACACACACACACACACACTAACTTCCCTAGAAAGTGCCAATGACTCATGCCAGCAATCCTAGCTACTTAAGAGGTTGAAATCTTAGCATGGCAGCTTAAAGCCAGCCCAGGCAGGAAAGTCCATGAGACTCTTATCTTCACTAAATTACTAAAAATGATGAAAGTTGAGCTGTGGTTCAAGTGGTAGAATGTTAGCTTTGAGCAAAGGAAGCTCAGGGAGAGTGCCTAGGCTCTGTCTTCCAGCTCTAAGATTTTTTTAAAGACACCCATTGCCACCCCCACAAGCCATAAATCCAGATTTTAGTCATCCTAGATCTCACTTCCACTCCCGCCACTTCCACAGTGCTGCCACAAGTGGCTGGTGTGTGGCCTACATTGTGTTAAGAAATGAACGTACACAAGGGGGGCATAGCCCGGTCAAGCTAATGCCCCAGAACATTGAGGTATTAGCAATACCAGTCTCTCATCCCCCAGTTCCCTGGCCCTGGAATGTAAAGTCTGTGCCTCTGTATTCTGGGCATCTGCAATTGTCTAGAAGGACCTGAGAGCCCCAGCTGGGGCCAGAAGATAGACTTTCCTGTGATAAAGTATTTCTACATTTCCTAGACACCGACCAATACTTCCAAGCCACCTTGGCCTCATCTCCCATGTAGCCCTGGATCCTCCTTGATTGGGCAGCCTTCAGTCACCTGATAAGCTCGAGTTGGCCAGAGCCACCAGCAGCCCCCCACCCCCACTCCACTGCCAGCCTGCTGAGATGGATGTGCATTCAGAGGCCCAGCTGAGGAAAAGGACAGGACATCGTATGACTGAGGCCCTCCCTCTGAAGCAGGGGAGATCCTTTGCCAGCTGGCACTGCTATTCCAGAATCCCCGGGAGGACAAATATTTGGACAGCCAGACTGGTGCCCCAGAGAAAAGCTGGAACACAGGACTCTGGCAATTTAGGACTCATTCTAGACCTTGATAGGGGGATAAAGGCAAGGTCGGTGTGGTGGAGGGGCACCATCTGAGGTCAGAAAGAATCAGACAGGCACCCAGGAAGGGGACAGAGAAAGACGAGGGAAAATTACACACACACACACACACACACACACACACACATTCAAAGGCCTCAGCAGTTCCTGAGAACAGAACCATGAACTCCCTCCATTAGGATTATATCTGACCTGCGAGAAGATGGCACTATTGTACTCAGATGAACTGTAGACACAACATTGAGCCTCTCACATATTTGGAATGTCTCATAACCCAGCATGGAATTTCCTACCGTACACACTGCTATGTGGGAAACTCAGCTACCTCTTTGTTTATTGTTGGTCATGGGGTCTCAACTATGGGCCAGGAGGCTGTCCCTCAGCTCTTCAGCTGAAGATGAGCACTCTTCCACTTGAACCACAGTGCCACTTCCTGTTTTTGGATGGTTCATTGGATATCAAGTATCAGAGACTTCCCTGCCCAAGCTGGCTTTGAACTGTTGTCTTTACATCTCAGCTTTATGGGTAGTTAGAATGACAGTTGTGAGCCACCAGTGGCGCCTGGCTTCAGCCACCTTCATATACCCAGAGGAAACCCAATACATTAGGCCAGAAACTTCTTGCAAACCTTGACTTCAGACTTTCACATCCACCAAACAAATCTATCTATCCTTCAATGGAGAGAATACAGACACAACAATCCCACCCCTTCACCCAATTGCCAACTTCCTGCTTGCCACAGGCCTTGTCCTCTTGAGTTCTTGGTAAGGCACCGCCCATCCAACTGTTGCTTCAAACTGGGGCAAACTTTGGGAGTTCTTAGAAATATGTGTACAGTGAGGCCAGCACCTGGTCTCAACCACAGTACCCCCACACACACCTTCTCATCTTTGCAGGCAAAGATGTTATACTTTTTTTTTTCTGTTGTGGGGCTTGAACTCTGATCCTGGGTGCTGTCCCTGAGCTCTTCAGCTCAAGGCGAGCACTCTACTCCTTGAGCCACAGCACCACTTCCAGTTTTTTGGTGGTTTGTTGGAGATAAGAGGCTCAGGGTCTTTCTCGCCCAGGCTGGCTTTGAACCATGATCCTCAGATCTCCCCTTCTGAGTACCTAGGATGATAGCCATGAGCTACCAGCACCTGGCTTAACATACTTTCCCATGCTTGTCATCCTATCCCCTCAGGAGACTGAGATCTGAGGACTGCAGTTGGATGCCCTTGGCAGCAAAGTCCATGAGATCTCTTTATCTCCAATTAAACACCCAAAAAAGCTGAAATTGGAGCTGTGATTTAAATGGTAGAGTGCTATCTTGGCAGTCACGGGGCCCTAGCACCTTCTAGAATCCACATGGGCCCCAAATCCCGCCCTCATTCCCAGGCTGTTCTGTGCCAGTGGCATGCTTACCTCTATCTTTGGTGGAGGAATGAACACCAGGGGTGTCATCTTCAGAGTGAGCCCTCGAAAGTCCAGTCCCCAATGATGTACTGCACAGGCATCCTACAGTGAATGACAGCCAGGTCGTCAATGGTGAACCCAAGGTGCCAAGGCTTAGAATAGCAGTGTGGCTGGGTCAAAGGCTCTATCAATGATGGTTTAGGTTGTCAGGCGAGATCATGGCTCCAATGTCCTGACACACCTGACCTGGGATCATCCTCCCTCTTCATCTTCCTTCTTATCCCTTGCCCCCCCCCCCGCCCTTGACACTCCCTCATCTCAATACCTCCCTAGCCCTTGGACACTTTCTTCTTATCTGACCAGAAAATAAACTCATTAGGGCAGTGCATGATTAAAACCTGGTGACCCACCCTGAGCCCTAGGGTGTACCGAAGGCTAATTCCCTCTGCAGTCGGTGACCACACAGCTCCTGGATGCCATGAAGTTGCTCAGGAGTCACTGGTTTGGTCCTACATTCTGGCTTTAGGCTCTGAAACTGTGAAGAGATTGTGAATGGTTGGCTCCCTTGATCCAGGGACTCCAAACCAAGGCTTGCATGTCCTCCCTTCTTCCTTCCTCTCTTCTTTTTCTCCCTCTGTCATTCCCTCCTCTCTCTCTCTCTCTCTCTCTCTCTCTCTCTCTCTCTCTCTCTCTCTCTTTCCTTTCTTTGTGTCAGTCCTGGACCTTGAACACGGACCCTGGGTGCGGTCCCTGAGCCTATTTAATCAAGGCTAGCAGTCTACGGCTTGAACCACACATCCACATGTGACCTTTTGCTTTTGGTAGCTAATTGGATACAAAAGGATTACAGGCTTCTCTGCCTGGTCCAAAAACCTTGATTCTCTGATCTCAGCCTCCTAATTAGATAGCATGACAAGTGTGATGCACTGGCATCCAGCTCAAATCAAGGTTTCTTCATGTGTTGTGGCACCAGTCCTGGAACTTTTCATTGTCTATGACCCCCCAGAGCCTGGCGCACACTGTAATGGTTTGTTAGATAAATAAATGAGTATCTGTTTATGACAATAGTACAGAAAAGTCCCATCTGATTCAGGTAAGTATCCTCTGTGGGGGAGGGAGACAAAGCCTGATGTAGCTCTCCCACAGTTCTCCCTTCTCCCTCTTCATGCCCTCCTGGTGCCACTGCACTTAACTGTTTTGGCTCCAAAGATGTGAGCCACGATGGACTCGCTAGATTGCAGGGCTTCTGGGATGCCTATCTTCTCAAAGATCTCTGTCCAGCCGTTGACCAGCTCTGTGGCAGTCAATTCCAGACTCAGGTGTGAATGAGGTTGCCATGAGCTGAACACCTGGCTCAAGGGGCCTCCTCTCCTCTCCCTGGGGACAGCCAGGTGGTCTACCACATCTGGCCCCCAAGTTTCATGTTGCAGAGAAAGGATCCTCGAAGCATCCCAGGGTTCTGAATCTCCCAGAGTCCAATGCAGGTGCTAGGATTTGTCTCTGCTCACAGCTGGCAGGCTGGGAATGGTGAGGTAATAATCTCTGCTCCCCACGAACACCTCCATTGTGTTGGTCACCCTAGAGAGAGCTGGAGGAAATTCAGCAGCTGCCAGAGAAAGGCAGTCAAGGCACAACGTTCAAAGCAGGAGACAATCTGACTTGGGAACTCTGCCTGCGCTGAAATCGGCCATCTAATTTGATCCATAATTCCAAGAGTTAGTGGAAATTGCCAGCTTAAATAAAAATAAAAACCTGGAAAATGTGGCATTTAATTTGTCCCAATCAAATTTAAAGGGTTCCAAAGTCAGTGGTCCCTTTTTCTTTCCAGACAGCCTACAGCAGGTTATAGAAACTGGCATTCAGAGAGCCCTAGCTAACTGCCACATCCTGATACCGAGCGGTCTTCAGCAGGGGGAATAGAGTTGCCTACCACTGCCCATCTGGAAACAGGCCAGGCAGGACACAGATTGGAGACTGCAGGACTCCTGGGAGGATTGCCCACTAGTGCACTGCCTTGGGAGGGAATCCATGCCACCAGTAGGGGCTCGGAGCCATGTGCCCGGATGCCCACAGAGATTGTAAACATTCGAAGTAAGGTTCCCCTCTCATCCTCGGTGAGGGTGAACCATCTGCCATGTCACAGGATACGCCAGCTCCCAATACTTCATAGCTCCACAGCCCCTGCCCTACCCTCTCCCCCATCTCGTTCCCTAATTATGTTCAGCAGACACATTCCCAACCCTTGAATTAGCTCCAACTATACACACGAGAGCAGAGTGTCTGGCTGGAAGAGTGTGGCTGTGGTCACACTCACCTCACCAAACTTCTGGCTGGGGATAGAAGGACAGGTGTCTACTCAAGTCCAGGGTTCACTCAGGTCTCCTAGGGGAGGCCCATGAAGGCCCAGCAGCTACTGTGGGCTACAGGAAAGGGGGAAGAGAGAGGTGGAAATGGGAGGAAAGAAATGTCTACTGATTTCTTCCATAAAGTAACCATGAGCCTGTGATTGTGGTTGGGCTCGTACTTGGTATTGATGAAAATAAAAGAACAATAAATACACACACACACACAGAAATAAAATGCTTTTGCTGTTTTTAGACATGGTGACTTAAATATATTTTCATTGCTGTCACCTCCTGCTTTCCCAACATACACACACACACACACACACACGCACACACACACACACACACACACACACACACACACACACAGAAATCCAGAACGGTGACAGAAGACTCTTCCATGCAGCACATGCAATTTGCCAAATGATCACTCATCTCAGTACAGTCAGGCTGTACAAGGAGAAAGATGATCTCTCTCTCTCTCTCTCTTCTTCTCTCTCTCTCACACACACATACACACACACACACACACACACACACACACACACACACACACACACAGAAATCCAGAACGGTGACAGAAGACTCTTCCATGCAGCACATGCAATTTGCCAAATGATCACTCATCTCACTACAGTAAGGCTTTACAAGGAGAAAGATGATCTCTCTCTCTCTCTCTCTTCCTCTCTCTCTCTCTCTCTCTCTCTCTCTCTCTCTCTCACACACACACACACACACACACACACACACACACACACACACACACACATACTCCGAGTACTGTCTCTCCTAAGTTTGTTGATTCCTCATCTGGGACATTGTATAAGCCAGAGCACGAAGGTTCCCATTCACTGTTCACTTGTCAGAACCAAGGGCTCCCACCCAAGGGGAGCACCACTCTAATGACACAGCACCACCCTGTCTCTCCCCTTCTCCATTGACAGACCCTTCCCCTTGGGAACAACCAGCCTTAACTCCCCAATCTCCAAAACACTAGGCCAGGATGCTGGGTGAAGGAATCCCCAGACAGGTGGCTCCTCAGAGCCAGGACTGAAAACAAGCAGGGGGTTATGGGGTCCCGAGGTGGGTGTCTGACCTGGGGTGGGGGCGGTGTTGAGGAAATGGATGGGGTCCTATAGGCTACATACATGGACGGACTCCCTACTTCCAGCCTAGATGCTTCTGGGCTACTGGGCAGATTCTTGTGGAGGACAAGGATACCACATGGACCAGAAGCACCAGCAGGTGCTGGCAGAGCTGGGAAATGTGATCACTCTGTGAATATTGTTGACAACAGTGGTGGGGGAACAGACCGGGTGTATGTGTGTTGGAGGGGTTGAGTTCCTCCCAGATAGTCACCTTCTATCTGACCCCCAGTGCCCTCACATACCTAGCGGGCTTTTCTGGGACCCTCCGCAGGTTAAAGGATGACAGAGCACAGAGGACAAGGGCTCACACAGCAAGGGGGCCTATCCTCTGCCTCCAACACCCCACATCCCCAGAGAAAAGGAAAAGACCCGAGAAGGCAGGTGTGCAGGTGTTGCTCCCCACCTCTGACTAAAGCTACCAGGTTCCCATCAGGGAGAGGAAGGGTGCAGATGCGCGGCTGTGTGGCGCCCACTGCTCTAGGCCAGGGTCTCAGTGGCACCCCCTTCTCACCCAACCCTGCATCTCCCCATTTCCTGGGACACTGGCCACTAGGGATGGGGGTGGGATCCCCAGTTCGACACCCACTCTCCCAACCCCCACTCCTGGGTCACATTTGTGGCAGAGACAGGGCTGGCCTGCCTGGCGCTGGGGAGGCACGGTTGGGATGCAAGAGGGGAGGTGGGAGTAGGGGGTCCGGGTCCACGGGAGGGGGGGTGGAGAGAGGGGTAGGAAGAGCTCTCAAGGTGTGTGCTCATGCGGCAGCCACTCACATGTGCTGCTGGCAGAAGCTGTAGGCTGCGGTTCGAGGTGCAGCGGGCAGCAATGGCAGTGGCATGGTGAACATTTGGCCCCAGAGCAGAGGACAGGGGGCTGGCTGGGACTGGGTCAGAGCTGCAAGCCGGCTGGGGTCTCAACATCGCTGAATGACTCCAAGAGGCACCATGGGTCTGAGCCTGCAGGGACATGTTTGAAAAGTGGTGAGGCAGTGAGGACCAGGGAGGTGGTCGGGGCAGGGGTGGGGAGGTGGCTGAACTCCTGGCGCAGGGTCCTCAGATTCAGGGCCACCTGGCCTCTGAGCCTTCCTGGGGTTTTGTGAGGGATGTGCCTGCTTTATGTGCTCTGTGCTCCTGGCCCAGACCCGTACTCCTACAGCAACAGAGGCCAGCCATTGATGTCACCTCCCCTGGTGCATGTGCCTGCTCTTCTCTCTGCTCTCTCTCTGTGCCCCCACTTCTCTCCCAGGCTGCCCCCCCACCCACTGTGCAAGTGTGCTAGCCCCTGTGTGCCCCTGGCTGCAGCAGCTATGTTCCCCCTCTGCCATGCCCTGTCCTCCCCTGGGTCACACTCCTTCCCCACCTCGGCCATGTCCCCAACCACTGGCCTTGTGCTGCCCTGACACTGCCCTAAGTCTACCAGGCCATGGCAGAAGCAGCCTCATGTCAGCTCAGGGCTTTCCCCCAACCCCAGCAGCTGCCCCGGGGGAGTATCAAATCTCCCCTCAGCACAATCACTGGGGGAAACTCTTCTCCATCCATCACACACACCAAGCAGGTGCACAATGAGCCTCCGTGTGTGTGTGTGTGTGTGTGTGTGTGTGTGATTGTCGCAGATACCTACTTCTCAAGGACTCAGAACATAGTACTATTTGGGATGACAGCACACAGCACACTAAATAAATAGCACAAAGAACTTTGTGTAATGGACTCAGCACAATGTGCTTTTTGAAAGACTCAGCACATAGCAACCTTTGGGATTCTCATGGTAATCTAATGACCAATAAGATTAGACATGCCACTTTGACATCACTAAACATAAATATAGATTTACGGCATCATATGTCATAGTGACATTATAGACATATTGTGAATGCCTATTCTGTGATTTCATTCTGTTTCAAGCGAGGAATATTGGTGGATATCAGAAATCCATTGTGATCCCAAAGCCATTGTGACATGAATATTACCTTTGTGACATCACAGTGCCATTGTGATATCATTAACCTATTGTGACATCACAAACCTGTCCTGTCCATTGTGACCTCATCACCAATGTGACATCACAAAGCCATTGTGAGATCACATTGCTGTTGTGACATTACAATCACCTTGAGACCTCCCAAACCCATTATGACATCTTTAGCACCTTTGAAAAAAACACATGGCCTTTGTGACATCACATTCCCTTTGTGTATCCATATCCTCATAGTGAAATGTCAATTGAGATCAGATATGCTATTGTAATATCACAAAGCATTTGCAATATAATAATCGATGTGATGTCACATTGTCATTATAACAACATCAGCTCATTTTGACATCACCAATCTGTAATGAAATTATACCTCTATGACATCACATTGTAATCGTGACATAATATATACATTATGAATGCCTATTATGTGATTTCATTATATTTCAAATGTGGCATGTGGTTCATATCAAAAACACATTTTGACTTTATAACAATTGTGACATCACAATCCCTTTGTGACATAACATTGCCATTGTGATATCTCTAAACAACTGTGACAACTCAAACATGTCCTTTCCTCAAAAGTTTGTGACATGTTACCACTGTGTTATGTTAGGCCCATTGAGAGCTCAATCTATTTTTGACCACATATTAGAAATAAAATGTGACATCATGAATATTGGAACATCACACTGCTACATGTAATGACCATAGTGTCACATCACAAATCTGTTCTGACTTCATCACATTTGCACCAACAAAGCCTTTGGAATTCTCATAATCCCATTCTAAACTCATATACTCATTGTGAGTTGACAATTGAGGTCTGGAATGCTATTGTCACATCACCAATCTACTGTGACATCACAAAACTATTTTGAACTCATCACTATTATGGCATCACCAACTAATTGTGATATAACAACACTCTTATGACATTATAATTTAACATCGTATTGCAATTGTGATATTTCTGTACCGTCATGCTTTCACAAACCTATTATTACCTCATTACATATTAGAAAATTCATGACCTTTGCTAAATCAAGCTCCTTATGTGAACTTGTATCAGTTAAATTGAAGCAATTGAAATTTGATCTAAGATATAATATTAAAAACTAGTTTTGACATCACTAACCCATTTTTATATCAACACTTTGACAACTGAAATGTGTTAGAAATTTAGCACTTTTGACAAAAAACATGGCTTTTGTGTCATCACAGTTCATTTGTGTTTGTCATTGTGACGTCATTCTCATGTCCTCACTATACACTAATGGCAATTAAGATCTGACATGCCATTGTAATTTCACAAACCCTTTGTGACATTATCACCAGTGTGACATCTGACTGTAATTATGACACCATCAGTTCATTGTGAAATCACCAAACTACAGTGACATCATAGCATTATGACATCACATTGCCATTTTGCTGTCATATACATATTGTGAATGTATATCCTGTGATTTCATTCTATTTCAAATTTGGCATATCAGCTGACATCAGAAGCACATTGTGACTTCATAACCATTGTAACATTGTAAACCCTGTGTGACATCATAACCAGTGTGACATCACATTGTTGTTATGACATATTTATGTTATGACATCATTTTGTGACATCACAAAATGACAATGGCATTATGGCATTTGCCATTATGTCATTGTGACATCATATTCACATTATGAATGCCTAGTCTGTGATTTCGTTGTATTTGAAATGTGACATGTGGGTTGATATCAGAAACTCATTGAGATGTCATAACCATTGTCAAATCAAAATCCCTTTGTGACATCAATTTGGCAATGTGACATCACAATGGCCATGTGATGCTACTAAGAAATCGTGATATCACAATGGTCATGAACTCATAATTTGTTTCTGATATCAACTGACATGCTACATTAGAAATAGAATCAAATAACATAATAGGCAAGCACAACATGTCTATAACATCAGAATGACAATGTGATGTTACAATGCTATGATGTCATCATAGTTTTACATGTCAAAATGAGATGATGGTGTCATAATGGAAACATGATGTCACAATTATAATGATGTCAGAAAGGATTTATGTTTCAATGGTATGTCTGATGTCAGTTTTCATTTGTTCCCCATGAGGATATGGACACAAAAATGTTCTGTGATTTCAGAGGCCATGTGTGCTTTCAAAGGCGGTAAGAGGTCATAATAGGTTTGGGATGGCAGAATATGATCCATACTTCAATCTTCTTCTGTGAACTCATATCCTCATTGTGAAATAGTAGCAAATAAAGGTGGGCATGTGATTATGAGATGTGACTTCACAAAACTATTTGATTTCATCAGCAATGTGACATCACAAACCCATTGTGAGCTTTCATTGCCATTTGACATCACTATCACATTGTGACATCCCAAACCTATTAGGACCTCTTAGCACCTTTGAAAAAACACATGGCCTACGTGACATCACAGTCCCTTTGTTTAACTATGCCTTCATTTTAAAATGATTGATATCAGACATGCCACTGTAACATCACAAATCCTTTGTGACATCACCAGTGTGATATAACATTGTCATTATGACAGCATCAACTACTTTTGACATCACAAAACCACAATGACAAGATAGCATTATGAGATCACATTGCCATTTTGATATTATAGACAGATTGTGAATGCCTGATTTTAATTTTTTTTTTAGTCGTGGGGATTGAACTCTGGGCTTGGGTGCTGTCCCTGCTTTTTAGCTCTAGGTGAGTGCTCTATCTCTTGAACCACAGTGCCACTTCTGATTTTCTAGTGGTTTTTATTGGAGATAAGGGTCTCATGGACTTTCCTGCCTGAGCTGGCTTTGAACTGCGATCCTCAGATCTCAGACTCCTGAGTAGCTAGGATTACAGGCGTGAGCCATGGGCACTCAGCTTTTTCATTCTATTTCAAATTTGTCATGTGTGTTGATATCAGAAACATAATGTGACTTCATAACCATTGTAAAATCATAAATCAGCAGTGACATCAAATTGTCATTATGACACTATCAGCTCATTGTGACATCAACAAATGACAATGGCATCATAGCATTGTAAATCACAGTGATATTGTTACATCATAGACGTAACTGTGAAGGCCTATTCTGTGAATTCATTCTATTTCAGAAACCCATTTTGACCATACAACCATTGTGATATCACAATCCTTTGTGACATCACATTGCCATTGTGATATCATTAACCTGCTGTGCCATCACATACCAGTCTTGTTTTAGTTTTGTTGTAAGTTTTGTGACATGCTGCCATTGTCATATATTAGGCCCTTTGTGAACTCATAATCTGTTTTCAATCATATTTCTGGTATGACATGTTATATCAGAAATCTCCTGTGACATCATACTGCCAGATGTCATTACCATTGTGTCACATTGTGACGTGACATTACAAACCTGTTAGAAGAGCATCACATTTGTGACAACACATGCCTTTGGAGACATTACAGTCCCTTTTTGAACTCATATATTCATTCCCAATTAATGACAATTGATATCTGCCATGCCACTCTGACATCATGAACCCATTGTGATATCACAAACTTATTGTGACATCATCACAAGAATGTCATCAACAACTAATTGTAGTATCAAAGCAATATTTTGACATGATATTGTGGTATTGTTGTTGTGATATCACTGTCCCATTGTGTTTCTACAAACCTGTTACGGCCACATGACATCTTAGAAAATTCATGGCCTTTGAGACTTCAAGCTCTTTCTGTGAACTCATGTACTTATGACCTCTAACGCAAGGAGAGAAACCATTGAGTCACATCTAATATAGTAAACCAATTTACACTAGGAAGGGGACTGTGATTACCTTATCCTGGACTGGATACCTGGGTCCCAGAGGAGACTTGACCACCAAACCTCAGACCTCCAATGGGCAGTCCCACCCTTTCTTAATTGGTCTACAAACCAACAGCCAAAAAATTATTATCTCCAAAGCTCCCAACCTCAATGAGCAAGGTTTTTTACTTTTCCATTCCTCCCTCTTTCGCTACAAACCTGTCCTTCCTTCCTGAATTGTTGTCATAATGCGATTATGCCACTAGGTTTTGTTATGTCAAAATGAGCTGATGCTCTCATAATGAAAATGTGATGTCACACTGTTTAGGATGTCACAAACAGTTTTGATGTTATAATGGCATGTCTGATCTCAATTGTCATTAGTTAACAACAAGGATATTGGTATACAAAGGGACTGTGATGTTGTAAAGGGCATGTGATTTTTCTTTTTTTTTTTTTTTGGTCCGGTCGTGGGGCCTGAACTCTGGGCCTGGGCGCTGTCCCTCAGCTCTTCAGCTCAAGGCTAGCGCTCTACCACTTGAGCCACAGTGCCAATTCCGGCTTTTTTCTTTTTGCTTATGTGGTGCTGAGGAATCGAACCCAGGGCCTTGAGCATGCAAGGCAAGCGCTCTACCACTGAGCCACCTTCCCAGACACGGGCATGTGATTTTTCAAAGGAGCTAAGAGGTCATAATAGATTTGAGATGTCACAATGGAATCACAATGTCACAGTGACAATGTTGTCACAATGGCTTTGTGATGTCGTGGTGGTGTTGATGTCAAACTGGGTTTGTGATGTCACAATGAGTTTGTAATATCACAATTAAAGTTCCAATTTCAATTGCTACTAGTTCACAAGGAGGATACTGTAATAATCAGCAGGGCCCCGATAATCTACAGGATCGAATAATCAGCATGGCCCCATCTCCTGGCCAGCTGGAGAGAGCAAAGTATGCCACCAAAGAAGATGGGGCATTCTGTGGGATGGGCTGGTGCATTAATCACCACGTGTTTAGCTGTTAAGAAGTGATTGGGCTGTGGGCCGTTTGGGATATGACAGTTGAAAACTGTTAGGCAGTTGGAGTGGAGAAGGGACAGACTTTATATAGGCTGCTTGTTCAGAGCAATAGAAGGAGAGAGAAAAAGAGAAAAGTCCTGGAAGGAAGGAAGTGGTGTGATAGCAGAAGGGGAAAGACACGGGAGGAGAGGAAGTTGAGAGAGGGCAGGAGGTGAAGGATGGCAAGTGACGACCCACACAAAGCAGTTCAGGCCTGTGGAGAGTGGAGAGGCCTTAAGAGTAGAAGGATCTGGTAGATGGGAAGAAAGGGAAAACCTTGAAAAAAGTATGGGTCTGTAGTGAATGATAGACAAAGGGAAGAGAAAAAAGGCTTGCCCTATGATGTTTGGAGCTTTGTATATCATAATTTTGGGGTTTGGTTGTTTGGAGAATATTTATTATATTAACTGTGTCTTGATGGATCCTCTCGAACTATAGAGGTCCTAATTTTTGGAGACCCCATTGAAACAATCCATTTGGATGGCATCAAGCCTCAGCCCCAGGGAAAAATCTCCATAGTTAAGAGTGTTAGCCCTCAGGGTTCAGAGTCTACCTTAAGTGTTTTTCTCCGGAGGACCAACATGGATAAAAGTCATTTAGGTACCTCTAGGGGTGCATCTGGGCAAACTTGCCTGTCTATTTTGGGGACCCTCTCTGGAGGTCATCTGTGGCTTCCTTGGGAAGCCAACTGGGAACTCCTTGAGAGGCCATGTAGGGCTTCTTTGGGAAGCCATCTGGAACCTCATCAAGAGTACATGTGCGACCTCCTTGAGAAGCCATCTGAGACCTACCCTGGAGGTCATTTGGGGCCTTCTTCAGGGGCCATCTTGGAATTTCTCCAGAGCTCATCTGGGGCTTCCTCAGGAGGCCACCTGAAGCCACTTCAAAAGTAGTCATTGTCGAAAACGAACTTTACAACCTTGTTGTGGGGGAGGATTGAGTGGGGGGCAGGGGGAGGATGGGAAGGGATGGGAAGAGATGGAAAGGGGAAACAAAGGAGGAGGCTACAATGCTTGTAAGAAATGTACTCATTATCTTGCCCAAGTAATTGTAACCCCTTTGTACAGCATTTTCACAGTAAATTAACAAAAAAGTCATTGGGGCTTCCTTATGAGGCAATCTAGTACCACCTCCTGAGGTCGTCTGGAGCTTCTTTGGGAGGTCATCTCAGGTTACCTTGATGAGAAATCTATGACTGTCTTCGGACATCATCTTAGACTTCCTTGAGAAGCCATATAGGACCTTCCCTGGAGATTATCTGTGGCTTTCTCAAGAGGATTATCTGGAACCTCCTCTGGAGTTAATATGTGACCTCCTTGAGTGGCCATCTGGGAGCTACTCGAGAGGTAATGTCAGCCTAATTGAGAGGACATCTGGGACTGCTTTTGGAGGTCATCTGACACTTCCTTGGGAAGCCATTTGGAACCTCCATGAGAGGTCATCTAGGGCCTCCTAGGGAGGATATATGTGACATCCTCCAGGGGTCATCTGCGGCCTCCTCAAGATGCAATCTGGGACATTCTCTCTGTCATCTGGGACCTCCTGTAGAGGTCAACATTGAGAGGTATGGGATATATGGGTTAAGTGTATGTGGATATTGGTCTGTGTGTGTATGCTAATAGTTCTATCTGTGTCCTGTATGCACTTCTGTTTACTCCTTTTCTTAGGATGGGAGAACAAGGCCTAAAATTGTCATATCCAAAAAATATTCTCCCCCAGGGTTATAAAATCCCTCAGAGGAAGATGCACTGATGTACTCTCTCTCCTATTCATTGCCATCAGCCCCTCTAATGTTAAGTCCTCCCATACCAAAGTGGTTACTTGTACCAGCCTGAGGTGGTACAATGTGGTATGTTACCCTTATTACCCTTGAGAAGGAAACATGGAGGAGATGGTGGAAGACCCCCTTTCTAATATATGTTCCCTTTACAACTAGTGACCTGTATGACTGGAAACAGCAAAATCCCTCCTATTCAGAAAAAAAAAACCAGGGGCTCATTACATAATTAGAGACAGTAATTTTCAAACAAAAGCACATCTGGAATGAGTGTTAGCAAATTTTACAGGTGCTTTTCACCTGGTAGAAAAGGGAGTGAATCCTTCTTGGGACTTGATGGTGGTCCTTGGACCAGACAGTAGCCCCACTATTGAACCAGACCATTTGGAGCAAGTCTTTCCCCAGACTTACCCAAGCTGAGACTAACAGTGATCGAGGTATGGAGGTGCTTACCAATTATTGTCAGGTTTGTTTAGCAGTAGCTTGAGAGCCAAGTCATCAATCTAAGGTGAGTGAGATGGTACAGTTCTCCAGTGAGTACACTAATGCTTTTCTGAAACTTCTCCCAGAAGCCTATAGTACCTCTAGGCCTATAGATCTTGAAGCCCTGGAGAATCAAAGAGCCCTAAATATGACCTTTGTTACCCAATCAGCACCGGATATTAGAAGAAAGCTTCAAAAGTTAGAAGCTTGTGAGGTAAAGGTGTATTCAAAGTTGGAAGTGGTTGCCCAGTGGGTGTGTGATAACAGAGATACCCTGGGAAAAAAAAGAGGCTAAGAAGGGGTTTTGAGTTTTGGTAGGAGCACCAGAATTATCCCAAGGCTCCCAAAAGGCTTCCAAGAGCTGATGCCAACCCAGAGAATACAAAGAATTCTCAGAAGGAAGAGCCAGCATGAAGACTTCCCTCAACTTCCCTGGCACGGCACCTCTGCCTGGCTGGTGCAAGCAGCCCAACGCAGTCAGGAGTAGCAGCAGCTGTCAGCATGGTGAAAAACTCTAGACTTGCAGGGTGCACCTCCGTCCTGTTGGTGTAAACAGCCTAGCCTAACCTGAAGCAGCAGCGGAAGCTGTTAGTGGCAGTAAACCACCCAGACTCCAGACACAATGCCTCTTGGCACTAGGCCACAGGAACAGCCCAGACCAGCCCGGGGCGACAGCGTGCCTGGGGTGGGGACAGCTTCAGTGAACAACTCCAGACCCATGGTGGTTTGTGCCTCTCCATGCTGGCCCACATAAGTGGCCCAGCCTAGCCCCAGGCAGCAACAGTGGTTAATACCTGACTTGTGGTGGGGTGTCTGGCTTGCATAAGTGGCCCAGCTGATCATGGGGCAGTGGCAGCAGCTGGGTAGTGGTAGCTGCATGGGCAGCAGCAGCAGCGTGTACAGAAGCAGCAAACAACTCTGGTCCTGTAAGGGGTGCGGCGCCTCTCAATACTGGCTTGCATAAACAGCCCAGCACAACTCATGGTGGCAAAGGTGGTGAACAACCTCAGACTTGAGGCAGGGTGTAGTTCTGAACAACCAAAGAAAAGCCTCATGAACTTTCCTGTCTGGGCTGGCTTTGAACGTGAATACACAGATCTGAGCCTCCTGAGTAAATAAAGTTACAGGCATTCACACCAGCAGGGTCTTACTCTTGCCAACCCCTTATTTTTTTTTAAATAGATCACTTCTTAGTTCATAAAACGAATTTAAGAAAATACAAGAGGATCGACATAATACCCTGTATTCTATCTGACCATAGTGGAATCAAATTAGTTCTCAATAACAAGGCATAAAGTACAAAAAACTTAGACACATGGAAATTAAACAGCACTCTGTTGAACAATACATGGATCACAGAAGAAATTTAAAAAGAAAATAAAAATTCCTACAATTCAATGAAAACAAAGATACATCACATGGGGCCCACAATAGCAGTCCTGAGGGGCAAATTTATTGCTCTCAGTGAGCACATCAATAAAATAGATCAACTAAACAATCTTATGATGTAACTAAAACTGCTAGAGAAAAAAGAAAAAATTGAACCTAATGTTGCTAGACAGAAAGAAATAACTGAAATAAGAGCCGAAATTAATGAGATAGAGACTAGGAAAATTATAAATAAAATTAATAAAACAAAAAGATATTTTTTCAAAAAAGTCAATAAAACTGATGGACCACTGGCAACAGTAACTAACAAAATAAGAGCGGAGATCCAAATCAACAATATCAGAGATATGACAGGAAAAATTACGACAAACATCCCACCAAACAATCATAAAGAAATAATTCCAGACTCTATTCACAAAGGAAGGAAAACCTAGCAGAGATGGATGAATTTCTACAGAAATACAAATTGCTATCCCCCGCTTTCCTTTTAAGCCATGCTTCTTCACCATGTATTGTGGGGGCAGCAGTTCGGTAAATAAACTTCTTTTCCTGCCTGAGTAGCATGTGGTGTTCTCTCCATCGCCTACCTAATGAAACCTACCTATTTAATACACCTTACATATGGTGCCATGCTCGGATGGGGTTTTTGAGTTGGAAATGTTAGAATTTCCCAATCACCCCTTTTCTGTGAACCAAACTGCCTTGAGACACCACGTGAGACTTTTCACCAATACCATTGCTGGCCTTCACATCCAAGTCCACACCACTTTTTACTCCTGTGAGTAAAGCTACTCTCTACAGCTCTCGGTTGCTTAATCTCTGTTCAGACGTGGCGCCACACCAGAGAGCTCCTACAGCCTTTAGCTGAAAGGCTGGTCACCTCCGAAACTGAGGATGCTAGGTTTTGAGTGCTTGGCCATTATTCTCTAGAGGGCTCTGGGGGAAGTCGGGATGCCGCTTCTGCCTGGTCAGTTCTCCACTCACCAGACTGACTGCCCTACACATTTAATGGGGTGCTGCGAGTCACACTGAGCCGTGAAACCCCTCTGAGCTCAGGAGCTCCCTTGATAGCCAGAGTACCTAATATTTTCATGCTGTTCTCAGATTTAGACAATTTTTGCCTCTGCAATGGTACATGGTCAGAAGTCTGTTTACTTTCAGGCTCTTTTTGCTCTCTGCTATTCATGTCCAACTTTCTATATCTCTCCATTTCTTTTTTACAACTTTCTGGATTGTGCTCTGGAGAGTGTAATGTGGGCTGGGTCCTAGGGACCCCCTCTAGGTTCCCTCTCAAAGGCTAGCCAAGCTTGATTTTTTTGTTCAGGCTTTCTTTGTATTTTTTCAGGAATTTGCCATCTTGAGTTTGCCATCTTGGCCACAAGGTGGGTTAAGGGTTTGGCCCCATCCAACCCTGACCCTTCCACTAAGCTTACTACTCCTCCATTCATCTATTCTAATGTACCTTGCTAACAAGTTGCTCTTTTCACAGACCCTGGTAACTGAGGCCGAACCATCTAATGTGCTTTGTTAGCAAAGATGTCTAAACATTGTTGTCAAAAATTGTAGGTTTTGAGTTTTGCCTTTTTTATTTTGTGTTGTGTAGTCTAGTACTGACTATGTGATTCTAAAATCTTGGGAATATCTGTGCTAAGAATCTCACATCTAACGAGTTTTGTCATTATAGCATATTTGGTCAATTCCTGATAAGGACCAGGTAAGCTCTACTTATTCTATTTGATCTCCTTGTTGCTTTAATTGGAAATAACAAAGTGCCACCAAAGTGTGGAAAAATTGCAGTTCAAAGCCAGCCCGGGCTGAAAAATCCCTCAGACTCCATCTCCCAACTAACCTGCAAAGAGCCAGGCTGGAAGCATGGCTCAAGCCTCTTATCTCTAACCAACAAACACTGCAAGTGGTACTATAACTCAAAGTGGTAGAGTGCTAGCCTACCTGAGCAGAACTGCTCAGGTACAGTGCCAAGGCCTTGAGTTCAAACTTCCTTGAATACAAACTGGGACAATCCATCCCAGCAATGAGCACCTATCCTCAGCCAGTCTGGGGAACAAGGGATCATGGAGTGGAGTAACAGGAGGTGATATCACATTAACCACTTTGTGCCTGCCCTTTCAAAATTAACAGAGCCCAGAGGTCAATACAAGTAAGAAGACTGCCCATCTAATGTCCATACCTGTCTACCTTTCAACTGGACAGGAATTTATATTCTTGCCTTTGTCACTTGACGTCTTCTCTACCTAGTTTCCAGATGTCAGAAATAGCTAGGGACATTTCTACCAATATTTTCAGCCCCAAGTCTTTCCTCTTGCCATTTATTTGCTCTCTAGTATTTTTTCAGTCAGTCAATTCCTCACTAGACTTCTCCAGACTTTGTCCAAGAGAATTGCCTCCTCCAGACTTCATCTAAGGATGCAATGCCCAAGTGACAGCTGTTGTATGCTGCCTTCTCCCAGAGGGGACCACATCTCAGCCTTTTACACCTAATGTCGGTGCCCCTTGCAAACAGGAAGTAGCCAAAGAGAATCTTCGACCTTTTTCTTAATAATCAAAAGGCTGGAATGTAAGGTCTGAACAGGGACACCTCCTTCACTCTTGCCTCAATTTCTCCCAGTATCTGTTACATAGTTAACTGGCAGACCTGGAAGCAGTAACCTTCCCCTCCTTCTAGGTCACATCCTGGGCCACCTCTGGTCACATGCCTACCATCTGACCTTAGGAGGATCCGAGACCCTGAGATCACATCAAGATCCACTGTGGCCACACCGTTCTCCCACTAGGCCACACCTCTTCCTGTCCCTGCCTTAGATAAGTCCTGGCCTAGAGGTAGGTATCCCCCCTTCCTTTTCAGGCATGCTTCTCCACCATGCATGGTGGGGGGCAGCAGTTCAGAAAATCAACTTTTTTTCCTGCATGAAAAAAAAGAAATACAAATTTCCCAAACAGAACCAAGAAGAAATAAATCAATTAAACATGTCAATAACCTACAATGAGATAATGGAAGTAATCAGAAATCTTCCAACAGGAAAAGACCAGGACCTGATGTATTCACTACAGAATTCTATAAGGCCTTTAAAGAGGAACTAATACCTATACTCCTCAAGCTCTTCAGAGAAATAGAAACAGAGGAAGTAATCTCAAACTCATTCTATGAATTCCAGGCAGAGACCCAACAAAAAAAAGAACTACACAACAATCTATTTAATTAAGACAGATGCAAACCCCCTCAATAAAATTGCAGCCAACAGAATCTAGAAGCATATCAAAAATCATACATTATGACCAATTAGGCTTCATCCCAGAGATGCAGGGATGGTTTAACATTTGTAAGTCAATAAGTATAATCCATCACTTCAACAGATCCAAGATCAAGATCCACATGATTATCTCCATTGATGCAGAAAAGACTTTTGATAAAATTCAGCACTCATGTTAAAAGTTCCAGAAAAAAATAGGAATAGAAAGAATATTTCATAAGACAATAAAAGCCTTACATGGCAGATCAAAGGTCAATATTATACTTAATGGGGAAAAACGACAACCAATTCCCCTAAAAACAGGAACAAGGCAATGATTTCCACTCTCTCCACTTCTCCTCAACATAGTTCTGGAATTCTTAGCCAGAGCAATAAGGCAAGAAAAAGACATTAGAGGGATCCACATAGGAAAGGAAGAAGACAAACTATCTCTTTTTGCAGATGGCATTATTTTATAAATTAACGATCCCTAAAGCTTCATCCCCAAACTCTTAGAGCTTATCAACCAATTTGGCAAAGTAGCAGGATACAAAATTAACCCACCCAAAACAGTTGCCTTTCTGTACAGCAACAATGTACAAGCAGAAATGACAGTCAAGGAAACAACCCTGTTCACAATAAACTCAAAAAAAGTATCTAGGAATTAACCTAAACAAAGATGTAAAGGGTCTATTTCATGGAAACTATAAAAGCCTTAAAAAAGGAATCATAGTGGCTACCAAGAAATGGAAAGACTTCATATGTTCCTGTATAGGCAGAATTAATATGGTGAAAATGGCCATACTGCCAAAATTAATAAACACATTCAGTGCAATTCCCATTAAAATTCCAATGATACTTTACTGAAATAGAGAAAATAGTCCAAAAGTTCATATGGAACAACAAAAGCATAGTCAAAACAATTTTAGGCAAAAGAAAGAATGCAGGAGGGATCATGATACAGGACTTCAAGCTCTACTATAGAGCCATAATAACAAAGACAGCTTGGTAATGGCACAAAAAGAGACCCCAAAATAAATGAGACAGGTTAGAGGACCCAGAAATATAGCCGCAAATGTACAGTCAGTTGATATTTGACAAAGGAGCAAAAGACATACTGTGGAAGAAACAAAATCTCTTCAACTACTGATGTTGGGAAAACTGGCCACATGCAGAAAACTAAAAGTGGACCCTAGCCTAACACCATGGACTAACATCAACTCAAAATGGATTAAAGACCTTAATATCAAGCCTGAAACTCTGAAACTACCATAGGACCTAGTACGAGAGACACTTGAACTTATAGGCACAGGCAGGAACTTCCAGAACAGATTCCCAGGGTCACAACAAATTGGAGAATGATTTGATAAATGGGACACATAAAAAATAACAACCAAACTAGAAAGAAAGCCAAATAATTGGGAAAAAATATTTACCAGATACATATCAGAGAAGTTAACCATTATATATGGTGAACTCAAGAAACTAACCCTTCACAAACCTAACAAACCAATCTTGAAATGGTCAAGGGTGTTAAAGAGAGATTTCTCAGAAGAAGAGATAAAAATGGCAAAGAAACACATGAGGAAATATTCATCATCCCTGGCTGTAAAGGAAATGAAAATAAAAACAACTCTGAGATAGCACCTTACCCCAGTCAGAATGGCCCACATCCTAAATTCAGTCAATGACAAATGCTGGAAGGGATGCAAAGAGGGAAAAAAATTACTGCATTGCTAATGGGAATGTATACTAATACAACCACTTTGGAAAGCAGTCTGGAGGTACCTCAGAAAGCTAAATATCGACCAGTCCTATGAACTGGCCATACCACCCCTAGGCATCTACGCTGAACAACAGGAACCACTATACAAACACACACACACCTCTATGATTATTGCAGCACTGTTCACAATAGCCAAGATTTGGAAACAACCAGATGAGCCACTATTGATAAGTGGATACAAAAATTGTGGTACCTACATACAATAGAATACTATGTAGCCATTAGAAAGGACAAAATGATGGCATTTGCAAGGAAATGGATGGAACTAGACCAAATTATTTGAGTGAGGTAAGCCAAGAACAAAGATACGTGGATGATGGGCTGGGAAGGTGGCTGAGTGGTAGAGCTTTCGCCTTGCATGAGGCCCTGGGTTCAATTCCTCAGCACCAAGTAAGCAAAAAGAAAAAAAGCCAAAAGTTCACTGTAGCTCAAGTGGTAGAGCGCTAGCCTTGAGCTGAAGATCTGAGGGACAGCGCGTAGGCCCAGAGTTCAGGCCCCACCACCAGAAACCCCCCACCAAAAAACAAGATACATTGATGGTAAAGCCAAAATGCAAGAAAGTATGACAAAGTAAACAGGACACAAGGAAAAAAGGACAGCCACTCATTTTGTTGTATCAACATTAATGAATCCATGTTCTTGACCATGTAGATGGTAGAAATGTGCACGCAATGGAGGGATGCCAGGAGGAGGAACAGAATAAGTGGGAAATGGAACAACATACAACAAAGGAACCCATCAGCTGCACTGGACATAAAAGAACTAAGTAACCCAAACACAGTGATGGGAAGGGAGAAATGAGAGGGAAAGAGGGAAAGAGGAAAAGGAAAAAAATGTAAACATCACATGAGGTGGAAAAAATAATGAGGATTGTCAAAGAACATTGAATTAACAAACTTTAGACCATGATAATGATAATGATAATTTGCCTTGTCAAGGTTAAAAAGTGTTTGTGACTTTAACTAAGTATCACAATTCCACAATACTGTGAAATATGTGAAATATATGTAATCACCTAACTCAATTTTTACAAAAAGTGTGAGAAGGGAAGGGTTACGATGGATGGGTGACAATGTTGTCAGACACCTTGTATTCATATACTGTTTTGTATGATGGGAATTTCTTTGTACAACTACCTAAACATAATAAGAATAATAAAAAAGTGTTTAAAAAATAAAGAGACATTAGGATAAAAATAAAAAAGTTCAAATATAAAATAAGAAACTATATCCAGTTAGAAGGAAATTTTTTTATTGTGAAAATACTGTAAAGAGGGGTTACATATACATGGGCAAGATAGTTAGTACATTTCTTATCAAGCACTGTAGACTCTTCCTTTGTTTACCCTTCCTACCCCTTCCCAGGCACCCTCCCCCTACCCAATCCTCGCCACCCAGGTTGTAAAGTTCATTTTTGTCATGAAAACTTGTACTTCCCATTGTTGCAACAGGTCCACCTGAATCATTATTTAAACGAATTGTTTTTCCCCTTCACCTACACAAATTATACTGACAAAAAATACAGTGAAATCAGGGGTTATACTGTGGGGGAGGGTCATACAAAGCAACAAAGAAATAATCTTATAATTGTAACAAACGCAAGAAAGAAAAAAAACATTTAAAATACATATCTTAGGGTTCATTTTCCTAACACCACCTGATCAGACCTTTTCTGCTTGACTCATACATATACTGGATATTGCACATAAGGGAAATCATGGGACCTATGTTTCTTTGGGCTTGGCTTACTTCACTTAATATAATTTTTTCCAATTATTTCCATTTCCTAACAAATGGGGCAATGTCATTCTTTCTGATGGAGGCATAGAATTCCATTGTGTATATATACCAGATTTTCTTATCCATTCATCTACTGAGGGGCATCTGGGTTGGTACCATATCTTAGCTATGTTAAATAATGTTGCAATAAACATAGTTGTGCTGGTAGCTTTAGTGTGGTCTTGTTTGTAAAAATTTGGGTAAATGCCCAAAAGTAGGATTGCGGGGTCATAGGGGAGCTCTATGTGAAGTCTTTAGAGGAACCTCCATACTGCTTTCCGAAGTGGTTGAACAAGTTTATATTCCCACCAACAATGAAGTAAGGTTCCCTTCTGTCCACATCCCCTCCAGCATCTGTTGCTGTTAGAGTTCTTGATTTTTGCCATTCTAACAGGAGTGAGGTGGTATCTCAATGTTGTTTTGATTTGCATTTCTTTTATGGCTAGGGATGTTGAGCATTTCTTCATGTGTCTATTGGCCATCCTTCTTTCTTCTTCAAAGAAGTTTCTCTTTAAGTCTTTCGCCCACTTATTTATTGGGCAGTTGTTTCTTTGAGGATTTGTTGTTGGGGGATTTAATTTTTTTGAGTTCCAAGTATATTTTAGATATACTTGTATGGCTAGTGAAGATCTTCTCCCAATCTGTGGGCTTTCTATTGATCTTGCTAGCTATGTCCTTTGCCATGCAGAGGCTCTGCAACTTTATGCAATCCCATTTGTCCAACCTTTCTTTGATTTGTTGTGTTTCCGGGTCTCTATTCAGAAAATTTCGGCCTGAGCCAAGGAGACCTAGGGTTTCTCCTATTCCATCCTGTAATGTTTTCAGAGTTTCTGCTTTGACTTCGTGGTCTTTGATCCATTTGAAGTTGATTCTGGTGCAGGGTGATATATAAGGATCGAGCTTTAGTTTTCTACAAGTAGTTAACCAATTTTGCCAGCACCATTAACTGAAGAGGCTTTCTTTCTTCCATTCTATTGTTTTAGCTCTCTTATCGAAGATTAGATGGCTATTGGTCTGTAGGTTCATTTCTGGGTTTTCATTTCTATTCCATTGGTCCTGAGGTCTGTTCTTATGCCAATACCAAGCTGTTTTGATTACTATGGGTTTATAGTAGAGTATGAAGTTTGGTATTGATATTCCTCCAGCAGTGTTCTTTCCATTGAGGAGTGTTTTTACTATTCGGGTTCTTTTATTGTTCCATATGAATTTTTGGATTGCCTCTTCTATTTCCTTGAAGAATGTGGTTGGAATTTTGATAGGTATCACGTTGAATTTGTAGATAGCCTTGGGAAGTATTGCCATTTTCACGATGTTAATCTTTCCAATCCAGGAGCATGTGAGGTTTTGCCATTTTTTAAGTTCTGTATTGATTTCCTTTTTCAAGATTTTAAAGTTTTCATCATAGAAGTCTTTCACTTCTTCGGTTAAGTTAATTCCTAGGTATTTTATTTTTTGTGGGGCTATTACAAATGGAGTTGCTTTCCTAATTTCAGCCACACTTTTCTCATTGTTGGCATACAGAAAAGCCATTGATTTTGGGGGGTTAATTTTATACCCTGCTACTTTGCCAAAGTTTTGAATCAGCTTGAGTAATTTGGGTGTGGATTCTATGGAATTCTTTAAATACAAGATCATGTCATCTGCAAAGAGGGAGAGTTCTACTTCTTCTTCCCTTATTTGGATCCCCTTTATGTCTGGATCTTGCCTTATTGCTGTAGCTAGGCATTCTAATACTAGATTGAAGAGAAGTGGAGAGGGTGGACATCCTTGTCTTGTTCCTTGGCTTTAGTTTTTCACCATTAAGTATAATGCTGGCTGTAGGTTTGTCATATACAGCCTTTATTGTATTGATGAATGTTCCATGGATTCCAAATTTTTCCAAAACCTTCACCATAAAGTGGTGTTGGATCTTGTCGAATGCTTTTTCTGCATCTATTGAGATAACCATGTGGTTCTTATTCTTGCTCCTGTTGATGTGATGAATAATATTAATTCATTTGCATATATTGAACCAGCTTCGCATCCCTGAAATGAATCCTGTTTGATCATGGTGTATGATTTTTTGGATGAATTGTTTAAGTCGGTTGGCCAAAATTTTGTTGAGAAGTTTTGCATCAATGTTCATCAAAGAAATGGGTCCATAGTTCTCTTTCTTTGATGAGTCCCTGCCTGGTTTTGGAATGAGGGTTATGATGGCTTCATGGAATGTGTTCGGTAGTGAACTTTCTCTTTCAATTTCATTGAAGAGTTGGAGGAGTATTGGTGTGAGCTCTGCTTTGAAAGCCTTGTAGAATTCCGCTGTAAAACCATCTGGTCCTGGACTTTTTTAGCTGGAAGGTCTCTTATTGCTGTTTCTATTTCATTGCTTCATATGGGCTTGTTAAGCTGGTTTAACTCATGTTGGTTTAGTTTTGGCATGTCAATGTTTGCTAGGAAAAGGTCCATTTCTGTCAAGTTCTCAAGCTTATTAGCATAAAGTTTTGAGAAGTATTCCCTTTTAATGTTCTGAATCTTGGTTGTCTCCATGGTGATGTTTCCATTCTCATCTCTTAGTTTATTATTTGGGTGTGTTCTCTTCTTTTTTTAATAAGATTTGCTAAGGGTCTGTCAATTTTGTTAATTTTTTCGAAGAACCAACTCTTTGTTTTGTTGATTCTTTCTATTGTTTTTTTGGATTCTAATTCATTTAATTCTGATTTAATTTTAATTATTTCTTTCCATCTACTGGATTGGGATTTATCTTGCTGCTCTTTTTCAAGGAGGTTTAGATGTGTCATTAAATTGTTTGTTTCAGATCTCTCCAATTTGTTGATGTAGGAACTCACAGCTATAAACTTGCCTCTGAGTACTTCCTTTGCTGTGTCCCAGAGGAGCTGGAAATTTGTGTGTTCATTTTTGTTGAATAGCATGAATATTTGAATTTCCTTTCTAATCTCTTCCATGACCCACTGGTGATTCAGCAGGGTCTTGTTCAGCCTCCATGTGATACCGGACTTTCTTTAGTGGCTTTGGTGTTGAGTTCTAATTTTATTGTCTTGTGGTCAGAGAGAATGCAAGGTATAACTTCAATGTTTCTGAATTTAGACAAGTTTGCTTTGTGGCCTAAAATGTGGTCTATTTTAGAAAATGTTCCATGTGCTGCTGAGAAAAATGTGTATTCTGATGCTGCTGGATATAGCACATTTTCTGGATCGATTCAACTACTGAGGGGCTTCAGGGTTGGTACCATATCTTAGCTATGGTAAATAATGCTGCAATAAACATAGTTGTGCTGGTAGATTTAGTGTGGTCTTGTTTGTAAACATTTGGGTTAATGCCCAAAAGTGGGACTGCTGGGTCATAGGGGAGCTCTACATGGAGTCTTTTGAGGAACCTCCATACTAATTTCCAAAGTGATTGAACAAGTTTACACTCCCACCAACAATGAAGTAAGGTTCCCTTCTGTCCACATCCTCTCCAGCATCTGTTGTTATTAGAGTTCTTGATTTTTGCCATTCTAACTGGGATGAGTTGGTATCTTAAAGTTGCTTTGATTCACATTTCTTTTAAGGCTAGTGAGGTTGACCATTTCTCTATGTGTCTATTGGCCATCCTTCTTTCTTCTTTAGAGAAGTTTCTCTTTAAGTCATTAGCCCACTTATTTATTGGGCAGTTGTTTCTTTGAGGATTTGTTGTTGTTGGATTTAACTTTTTGAGTTCCAAGTATATTTTTAGATATGAGATCCTTGTCCGTTGAATGGCTAGTGAAGATCTTCTCCCAATCCGTGGGCTTTCCATTGTCCTTGCTAGCTATGTCCTTTGCCATGCAGAAGCTCGGCAACTTCATGCAATCCCATTTGTCCAACCTTTCTTTGATTTGTTGTGTTCCGGGTATATATTAAAAAATTTTGGCCTGCGCCAAGGAGACCTAGGGTTTCTCCTATTCCATCCTGTAATGTTTTCAGAGTGTCTGCTTTGACTTCGAGTTCTTTGATCCATTTGTAGTTGATTCTGGTGCAGGATGATATATAAGGATCTAGCTTTAGTTTTCTACAAGTAGTTTACCAATTTTGCCAGCATCATTTACTGTAGTGGCTGTGTATTGATATTCCTCCAGCAGTGTTCTTTCCGTTGAGGAGCGTTTTTGCTATTCGGGGTCTTTTATTGTTCCATATGAATTTTTGGATTGCCTCTTCTATTTCCTTGAAGAATGAGTTGAGAATTTTGATAGGTATCACGTTGAATTTGTAGATAGCCTTGGGAAGTATTGCCATTTTCTCCATGTTAATCTTTCCAATCCAGGAGTATGGGAGTTTTTCCCATTTTCTAAGTTCTGTTTTGATTTCCTTTTTCAAGATTTTAAAGTTTTCATCATAGAGGTCCTTCACTTCACTGGTTAAGTTAATTTCGAGATATTTTATTTTTTGTCGGCCTATTACAAATGGAGTTGTTTTCATCCCCACTTTTCTCATTGTTGGCATACAGAAAAGCCATTGATTTGGGGGGGTTAATTTTATACCCTGCTACTTTACCAAAGTTTTGAATCAGCCTGAATAATTTGGGAGTGGAGTCTATGGGATTCTTTAAATACAAGATAATGTCATCTGCAAAGAGGGAGAGTTCTATTTCTTCTTTCCCCATTTGGATGCCCTTTATATCTGCATCTTGTCTTATTGCTGAAGCTAGACATTCTCTCCTGTTGATGTGATGAATAATATTAATTGATTTGCGTATATTGAACCACCTTTGCATCCCTGAAATGAATCCTGTTTGATCGTGGTGTATGATTTTTTTGATGAATTGTTGAAGTCAATTGGCCCAAATTTTGTTGAGAAGTTTTGCATCAATGTTCATCAAAGAAATGGGTCATAGCTCTCTTTTTTTGGTGAGTCCCTGCCTGGTTTGTGGATGAGGGTGATGATGGCTTCATAGAAGCTGTTCGGTGGTGAACTTTCTCTTTCAATTTCATTGAAGAGTTGGAGGAGTATTGATGAGAGCTCAGCTTGAAGGCCTTGAAGAATTCCACTGTAAAACAATCTGGTTCTGGACTTTTCTTAGCTGGAAGGTCTCTTATTGCTGTTTCTATTTCAATGCTTGATATGGACCTGTTAATATGGCTTAACTCATAATGGTTTTGTTTTAGCATATCAATATTTGCTAGGAAAATGTCCATTTCTGCCAAGTTCTCAAACTGATTAGCATAAAGTTTTGAGAAGTATTCCCATAAAATGTTCTGAATCTTGGTTGTTTCCGTGGTGATGTTTCCATTCTCATCTCTGAGTTTATTTATTTGGGTTTATTCTCTTCTTTTTCTTATAAGATTTGCTAAGGGTCTGTCAATTTTGTTAATTTTTTTGAAGAACCAACTCTTTGTTTTGTCGATTCTTTCTCTAGCTTTTTTTGGATTCTAATTCATTTAATTCTGATTTCAGTTTAATTATTTCTTTCCGTCTACGAGATTGGGGTTTATCTTTCTGCTCTTTTTCAAGAAGGTTCAGATGTCTCATTAAATTATTGGTTTCAGATCTCTCCAATTTGTTGATGTAGGAACTCACAGCTATAAACTTGCCTCTGAGTACTGCCTTTCCTTTGTCCCAGAGGAGCTGGTAATTTGTGTGCTCATTTTTGTTGAATAGCATGAACATTTGAATTTCCTTCCTAATCTCTTCCATGACCCACTGGTGATTCATCAGGGTGTTGTTCAGCCTCCATGTGTTACGGGACTTTCTTTGGTGGCTTTTGGTGTTGAGTTCTAATTTTATTGTCTTGTGGTCAGAGAGAATGCAAGGTATAACTTCAATGTTTCTGAATTTAGACCAGTTTCCTTTGTGGCCTAAAATGTGGTCTATTTTAGAAAATGTTCTATGTGCTGCTGAGAAAAATGTGTATTCTGATGCTGCTGGGTGAAATATTAGGTAGATGTCTGTTAAATCTAGTTGATCTATGCAGCTGTTTAGATCTGCCTTTTCTCTGTAGAGTTTTTGCCGAGTTGATCTATCTAGTGGGGAGAGTGGTGTGTTAAAATCCCCTACAATTAATGTCTTTGGATCTATATGGGATTTGAGGAAAAATAGTGTTTCTTGTATAAATTTTGGTGCTCCATTGTTTGGTGAATAGATATTTAGAATTGTAATATCCTCCTGAAGCAGAGATCCATTAATTAGTATGTAGCGACCATCTTTATCTCTTCTCACAAGTTTTAATTTGAAGTCTATTTTATCTGATATTAGGATTGCAACTCCCCCCTGTTTATGGGGGCCCTTTGCTTGGTAGATTATGTTCCAGCCTTTAACATTGAAAAGGTGTTTGTATTTACGGGCAAGATGTGACTCCTGAAGGCAGCAGATAAAGGATCTTGGTTTTTAATCCAACTAGACAGTCTATGTCACTTAATTGGAGAGTTAAGACCGTTAACGTTAAGAGATTGTACTGAGAGGTATTTGGAATTCCTGCCATGTTATCCACCTTCTTGGGAGCTGTGAAAACTGGGTTCTTCCTATGGTTCTTTGATTCTCAGTTTGGGTGCAGTTTCTTGGCCTTTATTGTGGTCTTGTTGGTTTTCTATGTGTAGGACATCTTTAACAGTCTTTTGTAGGGCTGGTTTGGTGGAGATGTATTGTTTCAATTTTTCTTTGCTATGGAAGATTTTTATTTGGCCTTCAGTTATGAAGGAGAGTTTATCTGCATACAGTATTCTTGGTTGATACTTGTTTGTTTGAAGGGCATGGCATACATCATTCCTGTCTTTTCTTGCTTTGATTGTCTCTGCTGAGAAATCTGAGGTGATTTTAATTGGTTTCCTTTATAGGTGATTAATCTTTTCTCCTTGACAGCTTTAAGGATCTTTTCTTTGGTCTGAATTGATCCTGTATAGACTATAATGTGGTAGTGGGATGTGCTATTCTGGTCTGGTCTATTTGGAGTTCTAAAAGCTTCTTTATCTGAATAAGCCTATCTTTTCGTATGTTTGGGAAGTTCTCTGCTAGGATCCTGTTAAACAAATTTCCTAGACCATTAACTTCTGTTTCTAGGTGCTCCTCTATACCCATTATCGTTAGATTAGGCCTTCTGATGATGTCTTCCAAGTGTTGGATAGATCTCTCATATTTCTTGGATTTGTCTTGGATTGTTGTATGTTCTTTCTCTATAATATCTAGGCTGTCTTCAATCCCTGAGGTTCGATCTTCTGCATGGTCTAACCTGCTGTCAAGACTATCTACTTTGTTTTTTTTTAATCTCTTTTCCTTCTAATTGGTCAGCTTTGATGGCTTCAAATTCTTTGTTGAACCTTTGTTTTAGATCTTGTATGAACTTCTTTACTTCCTTAATTTGGTGTTCAGTGTTTAATCTCAAATCACTAAGTTGATTTGTTATGGTTTTCTTGGACTCCCAATCCTTCTGTTGGGTTCCATTCAGCATTCCCTTTGTTGTTTCCCTGACTTCCTTCAGCTCTTTGTTAATGGATTCCATGAATGAATTTAGTGATCCTTCTCCCTCAATTCCTGTATTACTCTTTGATTAGCTTCCTCCTGTTTGTGCGATTCCTGTAGTTCTATTTGAGTTTTCTCAGCCTGCTCACACCATTCCTGCCTTTCTCTTTGAGTATTCTCAAGCTGCTCATGCAAATCCTGTATCAGTTTTTGAGTAGCTTCCTCACGCTCATGATATTTCTGTATAAACCTTTGGATTGCCTCCTCTCTCTCCCTCTAACGCTCATACAGAGTTCTTTGTAGGTTTTCAATCTTTTCATTTATCATGTTTGCCAGCAGTGTTTATAAAGCTATTTGCGAACTCTCCTGGATTATTCATTATCTGTTCTGTCCCCTGGTTATCATGAATGGGAGTTGAGATACCCGGACTTGCCATTTTTCTTGTGTTTTTTTCCGGCTTATTCTGCCCATTTGGGATGAAATTAACACCAGTTTTGTGGTAGAACACTATCTTAAGGCAAGCATCAACCAAAGTCTGTATTTGCACAGTCAATAGTCTGCAGATACACTCTAGTACAACAGATACATCTATTCAACCTCTAACAACTATATATTAATGGACTATGAACCGCAAAGAAGAATTTGGTAAACCAGAAATTATTAGATTTGGAAGAGATGTGGGTAAAAAATAGGAATAAATTGATGTGGGAAGGCACAGGGAGTGTTAACTAAGTCCTAACTCCAAAAAGGAAATAGGTTGGGCAGGATGAAAGTAGAGAGAGAGAAAAAAAAGAAGAAAGGGAAAGGGAACAAAAAGTGACCAGAAAAAATAGAAAGGTAAAAATTAACAATATTATTCAGATTCGAAAACAAACTATTCAGAGAAGAACATGAATATGATGAGAGAAGGGGAGGGATATAAAGGAGATGTGAAAAACTTAGAAATAAATATATTTAAAATACTATATAGGTATAGAGAAGTAGTAATTCTATTAAGGAATTTAAGTCTAAGAGGTTTTGAGTTGAGTAATAAATTTGTGGATTAAGTGTGTACACAATGGGGGATAAGGTCTATTAATCGACTATGGGTTTATCTGAGGATGTGCAGAACAGCAATTAAGTCACATAAATAACGAAAGAGAAGAGCAGGTGAAAAGGATAAGAAAGAAAGAAAAAAGATCAGAAGGTCAGTAGAGCTAATCAGAAAACAAAACAAGATAAAAAGGAAGAAACACACACACACACACTTATACCCCTAAAATAAAATTCTAAGAGGAAAAAAAATTACTAGAAAATATTTTTTTTCAAAAAGGTAAAAATTAAAGATTAAAAAAAAAATTAGAAAAACAATTTTTTTATAAAACCAACAAAAAAGAAAAAGTTATTTGATTTTTTTGGGGAGAGGTGGGAAAAATCCGGTGTCTCCCTTGTGTCTGTAACCAGCCTCTTGTTGAAGTCTCTGGTCCGCTTGTGGTCCTGTGTCTTGGTTGGTTACTTAAGTCAGTCTCTTTGAATAGGCAGAAAAATGCTCTGCAATCCTCCTCCCAGGTTAGTTCAATGGGAGGAGATGGATTTTTCCTCGAGTTTGGAGATGCTGTGATGAGGTTAGGTTCTGGGTAGAGTTGAGGCCTTTCAGCAAGCAGTACCTTTTCCCATTGGAAGGTTTGTGAGAAACTGACAGAGCCCAGCCTGGAGCCACTCTCAGGGTTTCTGTTTACTGAATTTCAATTGATTGTCAAGGCTGCTAAAGGGAGGGGCAGCTCTGGCTCTGATTATCCAGTGAAGAAAGCCACTCCTGGTGCTGGGCCTGGAGCTGGGTGACTTTTCCCTGGGTAAAGCTGAGTCTGGCAGGTCAGGTTAGGCTCTTGTGACCTGCTAGATAACTCTAGATTTATTCCAAGGCCTGAGTTGGAGCTAGCAGCTCCGCTGAGCTTTTTTGGTATCCAAGATGGAGATCTCCAGTACTGGGAGGGGAGGGGTGGCCTTCCCTCCTCTGCTCCTGGAGAAGGAGTGAGGTCGTTAGGCTTCTACTCACACCGAGTTTGGTTCCTGGGTCGTCTCTGGTCTGTGAACTGCAGGACGAAGATGCCTTCTCCTTGTCTGTTCTTGCTGGTATTGAGTAGAATCCGCTTGCCCGCTGTGTCTGGCTTATTCATTCCGGACTCTCTGTGATTCAGGTATGGCGGCTGCAGTCCCCGCCGCCACCATGGCTGCCACCATGGCGGCTGCTGGCAAGTGCTCAGGGCTGTCTCCTTGCCTTTATTTTCTCTCTCTGGCCTAACTCTCTGTCCTGTGAAGGTACACTTGGTGTGATTCTCTGGCTTAGGACTGTTCACTGGAACTCTAAAACTGCTTTCTATGCGAGAGCTTGTTTAGCCTCCAGCTTCTCCTCCACCATCTTCCTACAAAAAAAAAAATTAGAAGGAAAATTTCTTTGGGGAGAGAAATGCAGTTTATTCTATAGCAAGTCTCACTTCAGCAATAAATTCAAAAGCTAGGCCTCAAGTAAGTGAAATTAACTAAGGAGTGGAGTTTAAAAAAGAAAATAAAAACAAACTCCACCCACTCTTTCTTGCCTGGACACCTGGTGTGGGTAAAAATGAATCATGTTCCTGAATTGAACTAAAGTGACAATGACCTTACTTGGTGGTTCTAACTTCACTGTCGACTATTAAATTAGCTTGAAAACAGCATTGGATCCATCAGTCTCAAGTGAAACAGACAGTGGACCAAGATACAAAGAAGGCTGCAAGATGGACTGTTCAGAGACACTCAGAGGATCCCTTTAAGGATAAGACTTACTAAGTGTTAATTTGTGCTAACTAGTGTGTTTCTATAATTTACCTGTTTTCTATTAAATTTACATTTTAAGCCTGTTCATTAGGTGGAGATAAGGGAATTTTTAGCATTTGGTAAGAAGAAATCAAGGATTTGATTGCACATGAAAACCTGTGGGGGATGTATAAAGCATCTGGGCCATAATACTCAGCAGGGCCCAGTAATCAATGTGGCCCCATGTCCTGGCCCTTGGAGTGAACGGGGCATGCCACCAAAGGGTCAGGGCATGCTGCTGGAGGGGGTAGGATGTCATCCTCACATGATGAGCTTTGAAAAAGTGATTGGGGAACAGGCAGTTTGTGAAGTGATGGTTGATAACAGTTAGGCAGGAGACCCACTAGAATGATGGAGGGGTTCAACCTATATATAGGCTGCATGGTCAGAGCAATGGAATTGAAGAAAATCAAGTTAAGATCTGGAAGAAAGGAAGTGATGAGGTATCAAGAGGGGAAATATCTGGGAGAAGAATTTGAGGGAAAGCACGCAGGGAAGGATGCCAATTGGCCACCAGGCCAGAGAAGTGTAGGCCTATGGATAATGGAGAGGCCTAAAGAGAAGCAGTAAGTGATGGAAGGAAAAAATATAAATGAAGAAAGGTCTACAAAGAAGGAGGGTGTAAGGAAAAAGGATAAAGCCTTAACTATTGAAGTTTGGAACTTTGGAGATAATTTGGGTGGGGGGGTTGGTGGTTTGCAGACCAAACTATGTGTGTGGCTGCCCATTGGAGGTCTGAGAATTAGTGGTTGGTGCTGGCTTGTCACTGAGTGTACAGCACAGGACAAGGTAAATGCAGGCCCATTTCTAGTGTAAATAATGTTTTCTTCAATGTGCCTCATTGGATTGTCTTGTTTTATGCATCATAAGTATACAAGGTCACATTAATGGTCTCAAAGGCCACGAATTTTGTAAAATGTTGAGGTCATAATAGGTTTGCAAAACCCAATGAGAAGGTGATATTGCAATGGCAATATATCACAATCTCAAGTCATAATAATATTTTGATGTCATAATTAGTTTGTGATGCCATAATGGTGATGAGGTCACAATAGATTTATGATGTCACAGTGGGTTGATTATGTCACAATGGCATACTTGACTTCAATTTTCATTAACTCCCAATGAGAATATGAATTCAGAATGGGATTGTGAGATCTACAAGTCATGAAATGACCCAAATGTGATGAACTCCCAACAGGTATGTGATGTCACAATGTGACATAATACTCATGATATCTGACAGAGTGATGACACAATTTTCAAGACATCAGAGTGCATTTCTAATATCACATGTCATACCTGAAATATGAAGTCAAAAATAGATTATGAGATCACAAAAGGCCTATGTATCACAAGGGCATAATGACAAAGTTATGAGGAGAGAGCTGGTTAATGATGTTACACTGGTGATTCTGCCTCCAAAGGTTTGTAATATTATAATGGTGTAGCTGATCTCAATTGTTAGACCATAATGACTATATGAGTAAAGAATTGAATTTTGATGTCACAAAGACCATGTGCTTTTTCAAAGGTGCTAAGAGGTCATAACCGATTGAAATGTCTGAATGGCAGTGTGATGATGCAAGAGGTTAGTGATATCACGATGGTAATGAGGTCACCTATGGAATAGTGATGTCACTACGAGTTTGTAATATAATCATATGTCTGATTTCTATTGCTACTAGTTCACAATGAGGTTAAATGTTAAAGGAAGAAGCTAGAAGTCCTAAAACCCATGAATTTTCTAACATGTGATTTCAAAAAAGGTTTGTGAAAACAGAATGGCACAGTGATATCACAATGTCAATGTGATGTCACAATATCATGTCATAATATTGTTAAGGGAGTTCAGAGGAAGATGGTGGAGGAGAAGCTGAAGGGCAAACAAGCTCTCTTAAAGAAAGCAGGTTTAGTGTTCCAGTGAACAGTCCTAGGGTAGAGAATCACACCAAGGGTTCCATTACAGTACAGAGAGTTTGACCAGAGAGGGAAAATCTAGGCAAGGAGACAGATAGGAGCACTTACCAGTAGCCGTGGCTGCAGCAGATGCAGAGTCAGTGGCATCTGTAGCCTCCATACCTACAACAGAGAGAGTCCAGGAAAAAGGTGCCTGACACAGAGGACTAGGTGATTCTACTCACCACCAGGAAGAACTGAGAAGGAGCATATATCTTCATCCTGCAGATTGCAGACCAGTGATGACCCAGGAATCAAGACTCTGGCTTGAGTTGAACCCTGACATCCTCACTCCTTATCAGGGAGCAGAGGTGGGAAGGCCAGCCCTTGCCCCCCCCCCACTGGAGATCTCCATTTTTGTGACTGACAAAGGCCCGGCTGAGCAGCTAGCTCAAACTCAGGCCTTGAAAGAAAACAAAAGAGTCATTTTGCAGGTCATAGGAACTAGAAGTCACCTGCCAGGCTCAGTTCCACCCAGGGGAAAGTCACCCAGCCCAGGCCTCTAGAGATAGCTCTGCCCTTAGAAGAGTGACTTTCTTCACCGGGTAAACAGAGCCAAAGTCTGCCCCTCCCTGGAGCAGCCTAGACAAACAATTGAAATTCAGTAAACATAAACCCTGAGAATGGCTCCAAGCTGGGATCTGTGAGTGTCTCAGGAGCTAGCCACTCAGGGAAAAGCTACTGTATACTGAAAGGCCTCAACCCTACCCAGAACCTAGCCTCATCACAGCATCTCCAAACTAAAGGAAACAGCCAACTCCCTCTTTTGTGATACTCAAAGATCTCCCTCCCACTAAACTAGCCTGGAAGGAGGATCAGAAAATCCTGCCTAACACAGAGCATTTTCTGCCTGCCCAAACAAAATGACTTAAGAAACCAATCAAGCTATAAGAAAATGAAACACCACAGCATACCAGAAACTCCACTAAGAGAATGGTTACAAACACAGGGGAGATACAGGGTCTTCCCATTCCCCCCCCCCCCAAAAAAAACAAAAAAACAAAAAAACAAAAAATCAAAGACCTCTTTTTTGAACCTTTTTTAAAATTTTTATTTTTAAGTGTTTTCTGTTACCCTTTTTATTCTTATAATTTTTATTTTTGGTGTGTGTGTGTGTGTGTGTGTGTGTGTGTGTGTGTGTGTGTGTGTGTGTGTGTTGTGTGTTTAAACTCTTTTGATCTTTTGGTCTTTTTTGTTGTTTACATTTTTTTCTCTTTCTTTTTTTCATGACTTAATTGTTGCTCTGCTCATGCCCAGATATATACCTGTTGTCAATTATTAGACCTTATTCCCCATTGTGTACATACTTCATCCAGAAATTTATTACTCAACAACCTCTTAGGCTTAATTTCTTTAATAGCAGTATTATCTCTTTATAACTACATAATTTTCAAGTAACTAATTTTAAATATATTTTTATTGTGAAAATACTGAACAAAGGGTTTACAATTACATGGGCAAAATAATGAGTACATTTCTTATCAAGCATTGTAGCCTCCTCCTTTGTTTCCCTTTCTCATCCCTTGCCATCCTTTCCTCCCCCCACCAACTCCCCCCCCCCCCAAAGTTGTAAAGTTCGTTTTTCGACATAACAACTTGTACATCTCATTATTGCAATGGGCCCACCTGTATCCTTATTTAAACGATTTGTTTTTTTTTTCCTTCCCTTTCACAAATTTATGTTTCCCTCTCCTCCTATCATTTTCTTCTCAATATAATTTCTTTAAATTTATATAATTTTAAGTGTTTCACTTCTTAAACTTAAATTTTTGTTTTTCCATTTTTTCTTGTTTTTTTAATCTCTTTCCTATCATTCTGTCCAATTCATTTCCCTCTCAAAGATTAGGACTTGGTTAAATTTACTCTCCTTTTACCTCTCCACATGCCTCTAGTCTTATTTTTCCCCACATTTCTCCCTAAAGCTAATAATTTCTGGTTTGCCAAATCCTTCTTTGCTGTTCTTAACCAATTAATCAATGGTTGTTTGATGTTGAATAGATTGTGTCTATTGAACTAAATTGTATCTTCAGCAATTTTGATTGTGCAACTATAGGACTCTGGTTGATGGTTGCCTTAAAATAGTGCTCTAGCACAAAATTGGTATTAGTTTCATACAAAATGGACAGAACGAGCCAGAAAAACACAAGAAAAATGGCAAGTCCAGGTATCTGAACTCCCACTCATGATAATCAGGTGACAGAATAGTTAATGAATAATCCAGAGAAAAGTTCACCAAAAGCTCTACAAATACTACTGGTAAACATGGTGATTGAAATTATTGAAAATTTGCATAGGGGGAGCAAGAGGAGGCAAACCAAAAATTAATACAGGAATCTTGTTAGCATTAAGAAGCTACTTAAATATAAATACAGGAATTGTGTAAGCAGGTTGAGAACAGTCAAAGAGAAATACAAGAATCACGTGAGCAAGCTGAGAACAGTCATAGAGAATTACAGGAGTTGTGTAAAACATGAGGAAGCTAATGAAAGAGTATTGCAGGAATTGTAAGAGTGGGATGAGAATAGACAAAGAACCATAAAGGCATTCATGGAATCCATAAACAGACAGCAGATAGAATTCAGGAGGACCATAAAGGAAATGCTGAATGGAGCCCGACAGAAGGAATGGCAGTCCAAGGTAAACATAACCAATCAAATAAGTGATTTGAGAACAAACACGGAACACCAAATTAAGGAAGTAAAGTTCATAAAGATCTAAAACAAAGCTCCAACAAAGAATTTGAAGCCATCAAAGCCGACCAAGTAGAAGGAAAAGCAATGAAAAACAACGTAGAGAGTCTTGACAGTAGGTTAGACCATGCAGAAGATCCAATCTCGGGGATTGAAGACAGCCTAGATATTATAGAGAAAGAACATACAACTATCCAAGGCAAATCCAAGAAATATGATAGAGCTATTCAATATTTGGAAGACACTATCAGAAGGGCTAATCTGAGGATAATGGGTGTGGAGGAGCACCTAGAGACAGAAGTTAATGGTCTAGGAAATTTATTTAACAGAATCCTAGCAGAGAACTTCCCAAACATGCAAAAAGATATGCCTATACAGATTCAAGAAGCTTTTAGAACCCCAAATAGACCAGACCAGATCAGGACATCCCACCATCACATTATAATCCGCACAGCATCAATTCAGACCAAGTAAAGGATCCTTAAAGCTCTCAAAGAGAAAAGATCAATTACCTATAAAGGAAAACCCATCAGAATCACCTCAGATTTCTCAGGAGAAATGATTAAAGCAAGAAGAGCCTGGAAAGATGTATGTCATGCCTTAAAGACAAACAACTGTCAATCAAGAATTCTGTACACAGCAAAACTCTCCTTCATAACCGAAGGTCAAATGAAAAGCATCCATAGCAAAGAAAAATTGAAACAATATATTTCCACCAAACCAGGCCTACAAAAGATACTTAAAGATGATCTAAACATAGAAAACCAAGAAGACCACAGTAAAGGCTGGGAAATGGCATCCAAGAGAATAAAATTAGAACTTAACACCAAAAGCCGACAAGGAAAGTATTGTAGCACATGGAGGCTGAACAACACATTGTTGAATCACCAGTGGGTCATGGGAGAGATTAGAACGGATATTCAAATGTTCATGACATTCAACAAAAACGAACACACAAATTGTCACCTCCTCTGGGACACAGCAAATGCAGTACTCAGAGGCAAGTTTATAGATTTGAGTTCCTACATCAATAAATTACAAAGATCTGAAACCAACAATTTAATAAGACATCTGAATCTCCTTGAAAAAGAACAGCAAATTAAATCCCAATCCAGTAGATGGTAAGAAATAATTAAAATTAAAATTAAATCAAAATTAAATGAATTAGAATCCCAAAACACCATAAAAAGAATCAACAAAACGAAGAGTTGGTTCTTCAAAAAAAATTAACAAAATGGACAGACCTTTAGCAAATCTTATCAGAAAAAGAAGAGAACACACCCAAATAAACAAACTCAGAGATGAGAATGTAAATATCACCACACAAACAACCAAAATTCAGAACATTATAAGGGAATATTTCTCAAAGCTTTATGCTAATAAGTTTGAGAACCTGGCAAAAATGGAAGTTTTCCTAGCAAATATCGTCATGCCGAAACTAAACCAAGTTGAGTTAAATCAACTTAACATGCCCCTATCAAGCATTGAAATAGAAGCAGCAATAAGAGACCTCCCAACTAAGAAAAGTCGGGACCAGATGGATTTACAACAGAATTCTACAAGGCCTTCAAAGCAGAGCTCACACCAATACCCCTACAACTCTTCAATGAAATTGAAAGAGAAAGTTGACTACCGCACTCATTCTATGAAGCCATCATGACCCTCATCCCAAAACCAGGCAAGGACTCATCAAAGAAAGAGAACTAGAGACCCATTTCTTTGATCTACATTGATGCAAAACTCCTCAACAAAATTTTAGCCAATGGACTTTAACAATTCCTCCAAAAAAACATACACCAAGATCAAACAAGTTTCATTTCAGGGATGCAAATCTGGTTTAATATATGCAAATCAATTAATATAATTCATCACATCAACAAGGGGAAAGATAAGAACCACATGGTTACCTCAATAGATGCAGAGAAAGCATTTGACAAGATCCAACACCACTTTATGATGAAGGCTCTGGAAAAAGTGTGAATCCAGGGAACCTTCCTCAATACAATAAAGGCTGCATATGACAAATCTACAGCCAGCATTATACTTAATGGTTAAAAACTAAAGCCATTTCCTCTTAACTCGCAAACAAGGAAAGGATGTCCACTCTCTCCACTTCTCTTCAATTTAGTATTAGGATGCCTATGTACAGCAATAAGACGAGATGGAAACATAAAATTGATCAAAATAGGGAAAGACGATATAAAACTCTCCCTCTTGGCAGATGACATGGTCTTGTATTTAAAGAATCCCATGGACTTCAATCCCAAATTACTCATGCTGATTCAAAACTTTGGCAAAGTAGCAAGGTATAAAATTAACTCTGAAAAATCAATGGCTTTTCTATATGCCAATATTGAGAAAAGCGTGGCTGAAATCAGGAAAGCAACTACATTCATAATAGCCCAACAAAAAATAAAATAACTAGGAATTAACTTAATCAAAGAACTGAAGGATCTTTATGAGGAAAAAATAACTGAAATAGGAAATCAAAACGGAACTTAGAAAGTTGAATAATCTCCCATGCCCTTGGATTGGAAGGATCCACATCATGAAAATGGCAATACTTCCCAAGGCTATCTAGAAATTCAATGCCGTACCTATCAATATTCCAAGCTTGTTCTTCAAGAAAATAGAAGAGGCAATCCAAAAAGTCATATGGAACAATAAAATACCCCAAAGAGCAAAAATGATACTTAATAGAAAGAACAGTGCTGGAGGAATATGAGTACCAATTTTCAAACTCTACTACAAAGCCATAATAATAAAAACATCTTGGTCCTGGCACAAGAACAGTCCTCACAACAAAAGGAATAGAATTGAAAACCCAGAAATGAACCCACAGACCTATAGCCACCTAATTTTCGATAAAGGAGATAAAAAATAGAATGGAACAAAGCCAACTTCTTCAGTAAATGATGCTGGCAAAATTGGTTAATCACTTTTAGAAAACTAACGATAGATCCTTATATATCACCCTGCACAAGAATCAACTCCAAATGGATCAAAGACCTTGGAGTCAAGGCAGAAACCCTGAAAACATTACAGGTCAAAATAGGAGAAACTATAGATCTCCTTGGCATAGGCTGAAATTTTCTTAATAGAGATCCAGAAAAACAACAAATCAAAGAGAAGTTAGACAAATAGGATTGCATGAAATTGCAGAGGCTTCTGCATGGCAAAGGCATAGCTAGCAATATCAATAGAGAGCCCACAGATTGGGAGAAGGTCATCACTAGCCATACAACAGACAAGGGTCTCATATCTGAAATATACCTGGAACTCAAAAAATTTAATCCCCCAACAACAAATCCTCAAAGAAACAACTGCCCAATAAATAAGTGGGCTAAAGACTTACAGAGAAACTTCTGAAGAGGAAATTAGAATGGCCAATAGACACATGAAGAAATGCTCTATTTCTCTAGACATAAAAGAAATGCAAATCAAAACAACATTGAGATTACACCCCACTCCAGTTAGAATGGCTATAATCAAAATCTCTAATCACAACAGATGCTGGAGGGGATGTGGATAGAAGGGAAATTTACTGCATTGTTGTTGAGAGTGAAAACTTGTTCAACCACTTTGGAAAGTAGTATGGAAGTTCCTCAAAAGACTCCATATGGAGCTCCTCTATGACCCAGCAATTACAGTTTTGGGCATCTACCCAAATGATCACAGACAAGGCAATACTAAAGCTATCAGCACAGTATGTTTATCACAGCATTATTTACCATAGTTAAGATATGGGACCCACCCAGATGCCTCTCAGTAGATGAATGGATCAAGAAAATGTATATATATATATTTATAGTGGAATTTTATGCTTCTATCAGAAATAATTACATTGCCCCATTTGTTAGGAAATGGAAAGACTTGGAAAAAATTATATTCAGTGAAGTAAGCCAAGCCCAAAGAAACATAGGTCCCACGGTTTACCTTATTTGCAATATCTAGTACATATGTAGGACAAACAGTAAAGGCCGAAAGCTATGTAAATATGACTGTATATGATGATGTTAAGTGAAATGCACCCCAAGATAGGGACACAAATATCTTTTTTCTTTCTTACTATAGTTTCTAATGTATTTATAATGTGCCATGTAATATTTTTGTTGCTTTGTATGTTCTCCCCTCATGGTATAACCCCTATTTTCACTGTATTTGTTGTCGTTGCCCTGCATCTTCTCTAATTCAGGAAGGAGAAGGGAAAAAACAAAATGCTTAAAAAAGGATACAAGTTGACCGATAGTAACAATGAGATGTACAAGACATTATGTTGAAAATGAACTTTACAACTTCGGCAGGGGGGTGTGGTAGTTGTTGAGGTGGGATGGAAGTAATGGTAGGGGGAAAACAAAGGAGAAGGCAAGTATGTAGTGATGATAAACTCTAGGGAGGAAGTCAGAGACAAAATGTTGTTAGTAGCTGTATTCTTTTCTGAAAGGATGCCCTTTCTCTGTCATGAGAATGACTTGTCACAGAGTTGAACTTTAAGCTGCAGCCTCATCCAGAGCTGAAAACAATACCCACCATTCTATGTCTTCTTCTTCCTGTAGAAAAAGACCCAAACCTCAGGGTTCTAGGGCACATCACAACACTTATGTCCTCTAGTGCTTGCCCATGTCCAACACACACACACACACACACACACACACACACACACACTCATACACACACACACACACACACACACACACACACACATCAACATGCTGAGGAAAATTATCCTCCCTTGAAACCAAAGCACTCTTACTTTCTGAGTTGGTCCTATTATATGAAGTTCAAACTGGAGTTGAGAACTTCATTCTGCCTAGATGAGTCTTTGAGGACTTCACACCTACTGAACTCTTCAGGATTTCTAGTGTTAAAGAGAATTCTCTATTTCCTGAAGCCCAGCAGAGCATGGGTTTCCTGATCATCTTAGGAAACTACGCTCAGTGCTAGAAATAACGCTTTTATGCTGTAGGTGCTCCATACATATGGACAACCAACCCCAGATATGTCTGTGTGACTAGAGTCTTCTCAGTCTGATCTCTGCTATCCTTGCTCTGTATATATCTAGGTTAGGAAATTTCTTCCAGATAGAATCTGGTATCCTCTTCATAAAAATGTCTTCCTTCTTTCTTGCCTCAGATAACTGAAGCTATATGCAGAGAATGTTATACTTATAAGGAAAGAGAGGCACAGCAAAGTTTCCACAGCTGTGGACAGCACACTCCACAAGACCAGCCTAAGCTAGCACCACCACTGTTTATGGACATGTGGTTCTGACATCAGCCAAAAAGGATGCTTCTCTGAGCACATACTTCACAAGCCTATTCCTTATGTTCTTCCTGCAGGTAAAGAGTCTCATGGTATCATGGTATTAGAATTGGCACTCACCTTTTGAACAGATAGTTCAGTATATGCTGGGTGTTAACTAACTTATGGTAGGTGTACAGAAAGGGTGGGCTGTGAAGTCAAGTTCTAGAACACCTTGTAAAAGACTTAACCCTGTCCAGGTGACAGTGACAATGTGTTGTACTGTGATATCCTAATGGCATTAGGGAAGACAAACTATACATACAATGATTCTAGGGGCATAGAGATACTCTATCTTTTACTCAAATAGCAGGTAAAATCTTTGTTGTACTATTCATTTTGAGCAGAAATGCCCTCTTTTTGCCATGAGTGTATGTGGACCATCTGCAATTATAATTCAATTCAATATCCCCTTAATTCTTACAAACACTTAATGGATGCATACTTCATCTTAGAAGATAATTCTTTTATTGTTATGGTAAAAGTGATATACAGATGGCTTACTGTTAAGTAATTCAAGTAATAAATACATTTCTTTTTGAACAGCATCAACCCTACCCTTTCTTCCTCCATTTTTTCCATCCCAAACTTGCTCACGAGTTGTAGTTCATTTTCAAAATAGTGTCTAGTGACTATCTCTGCTGCATTTTGTCCTACAATTTCTATGCTCCCCCTTTACACTCCCCAAAAGAGTTAAACTTACATACAAGACAAAATGTACAGAAAATAAAAACAAGACAAAGAAAACATAAACAAAATATCGAAACCTTCATTTCCAAATCTTTGAGTTCATTTCTATAAATATCATTTTATATACTCATATGCAATCACTTATTGGGATTCATGACCCTCTTTGGAATATCCTCCTTGGGTCTCCCAGTGTGAATGATTGGAGTCCAGTATAATTTATCATGTGTTTTTTGTGTATTTTTTTTGTCTTTTTCCATCCAGTGTATTTTTTGTCTTTTATCATCCAGCTTGTTTACTTTTAACTTATATGAATATTCTAGTTAGAAAAAAGGAGGGAAACCATGCAACCTATGTCTCTGTTGGTATTGCTTAATTTACTTAATATAATTTTTTCCACATCTTTCCATTTCCTTCTGAATGGCACAGTATTATTCTGTCTTATGGAAGCATATAATTCCATTGTGTCCTTTCTTGATGCATTTGTCTTTTGTAGGGCTTTACTCAGAATCCTGGAAGCAATTGCTGGCTGCAGAGAGAGAGAGAGAGAGAGAGAGAGAGAGAGAGAGAGAGAGAGAGAGAGAGAGAGAGAGAGAGAGAGAGATAGAGAGAGAGAGAGAGCCAGGCAGCCATGCCCCTGGGTGTAAAGACCCCACATGTGTACAGACAAGGCCAGCCCATGTGCTGATTATATGCTTCCTTTCACCGAGGTTCTTTAGGCACACACTTGCAGCCATCTTCCCTGGACACCATGTCCAGGTACCAAGGATGCCCTATATTGTGAATGATCTTTGTTTTTCAGCACCCTGATGCTAAAGAGCTAAAACTTGGGATAAAGCACTACAATATGGACAAAAATGGAACATTTTGTTTAGGTAGTAACTTCCTGATTAAAACTCCAAATAGCTCAGTAAATAAGAACAAGAAATAACAATTGGGATTATATCAAACTAAAAACTTTTAGCACAACAAAGTAAACAATCAATAGATCAGGAACATTGTTGCTTCCTTAGGCAATGGTAAATGGATGCATTTGTAGAGACCTCTGTATATGGAATCTGGATTGTAACCTGCTTGAATCAACCAGAAATGTTCTGTAGCTGTTTTGGATAACAGGTGTGTGAATTTACCATCTGGGTATGATGCAATAATATCTTTCATTGACATCTCACTGGCATAATTTTTTTGGCTATTTCACCATGCACCTGAAATGGCATATTCTGATGCAATCCGGTTGCATCATCCCAAATAACTTTGATGCAAATAGTTCCTTGACACAGATATTAGAGCAAATACATCAAAGACAACTTCATCCCTGGGGCATCACTATCTGCGGTCCTGGAGGAAATTACACTACTTAGGATGAAGAAGGAGAATCTGCAAACATGTTTTCAACTCATGTTTTACTCTGCATTCAGGGCCGCAGATGCAGAGCCCCAGGGAAGTTTTACCCATTCTTCCTGAGGATTCACAGAGGCTTTGATGAAAGGTGCACTACAGTGCACCTCTCTGTCAATAAAAAGACAGATAGACATGAATAAAAAGGTTTATGAATATATATATACTTGACAGCCAGAATTTCCCCTAGGCAGGTGCGTCATGGATGGAGATGTAATGATTGCTGGGTTTTTCCCTCTTTACACTTTGGGAACAGATCGCAGTCAAAGTGATGTTTCTGGAGATGGACAGAACAAGCCGTAAGTAACATCATTGTATTTCCATTTACTAATTTGTTCTCAGGATGGGCAATGGTAACTCCAAGTGCACACATGAATGATCTCTGTCTTCTCTACCCTGACATCCCATCCTTTTGCTAGAGAAACACCTCAGGTTCATTATTTTATCTTGTATCTACTTTTGAGTGGTTTTCTGCCTACAAGTAAGAGAGAAATCTAGTTTCCATCCGAGTATATTCTTCTTTCTATGATGGTAAGCTCTTCGTGATATTTACTTCAGTTTTATCTACCTTTTGATTTGTAGAACGTCCTCTTTGCTTGATTGATTATTGCTACTGTGTTTTCACACTCTATTTCCTTTTCTTTATGAATTTAATTTTAATATAAAGATGATTATAGAGAGGTTATAGTTATGTAAGTCAGGTAAGGAATACATTTCTTTTGGAACAATGTTACTCCTCGCCTTGTTTCCTCCCACTTCTTGATCTCCTGACTCCTCTTCTGCTCCAAGATGTAAAATTCATTTCCAAAGCAGTGTCTAGTAAGTATTACTTTTAAATTGGCACACCTTTTGTCTCACTGTTTCTACTTGATTATTTCATTCCTTTTAATAACTTGCAGAAGTTTTTACCATTTCCTATATTTTCTATAGCCATAGGTTTTTTTATTTTCTTTTATCATTATTATTTTATTTTCAATTTTTAAAAATTACATTGAAAAGATGATATACAAAGGGGTTACATAATTAAGCTAGTGAGTATGTTTCTTTTTGAACAGTGTCACTCCCTCCCTCATTCTCCTTCAGTTTCTCCTATCCCGACTACTCTCACTGACAAAGGGTATAGTTTCTGCCATATTGTCTAATGTGTATCATTGCTTAATTGTTTCACCTTTTGTCCCACCCTTTCTGTTTCCCATTCTCTTCCACACATTAGATAAGCTTATATGCAAAACAGAGGGTAGAGGAATAACAAACAGGACAAGAGGGGATTAAACCAAAGAAAAAGGGAAAGGAAAAAATGAAAAAAGAGGAAAAAGAAGAACAGAAAAGAGTACAATAAAAAATCACCTTGTTTCTAGTTCCTTCAGATGCAGTGCAGGTGCTTCAGCTAATTATCTGTTCTCTTTAATTATAGGAAAGGTTATGTTTTCCTTTTATTCCCCTTTTTCTATACCCATATGGTTTTCATTTTCATTTGTTCCAAGGAACAGTTTATTTCTTGAAATTTGCCTTGAAAACAATTCACTTTATCATGCATTAATCATGTAATTAAATTGAATACTCTTAATTATTATTTTACTACTTAATTTTGGTTAATGGATAATTCATGTAATTTTCTGGTTATATGCTTATTTTCCTTGTTAATTTCTTTTTTTTTTGGGGGGGGGTCCAGTCGTAGTGCCTGAACTCTGGGCCAGGGCTCTGTCCTTCAGCTCTTTAGCTCAAGGCTAACACTCTACCACTTAAGCTACAGCACCACTTCTGGCTTTTTTCTTTTTGCATGTGTGGTGCTGAGAAATCGAACCCAGGGCCTCATGCATGCAAGGCAAGCGCTCTACCACCGAGCCACGTTCCCAGCCCCTTCCTTGTTAATTTCTATCCTTACTATATGTGTTTGCATATATGCTCAATATACTTTCAACATTTTTAAAATCTGGATGGCTTTGTGTCCCATCCCATGATTGTTTGTTTGGAGAGAAGTTTTACTCAGAAGTTGAATGAGGTGTTCTGCTGGTGTATGTGAGGATCTTCTGATCAAGTGTGAAATTTAACTCTGCTGCCTCCCTGTTGATTTTGTCTGAAAGATACATTGATAAAATCTTCAGCTACTATTATATTGAGGACTATCAAAGTCTGCTTAACATAGTTTAGTGATTGTATAATATGTAAATACACATTTTGAATTGCTACTTCATCTTGTAAATTTGATATCTTCATCATTACATTACAAAATGTCACTTCATTGCTTTGATTAAAGTCTATTGGATATGTTATAGACACTCCTACTTTCTTTTGTATTTCATTTGTATTTACTGACCTTTCTTATACTCACTGAGGGCCATTGATGGTGAAGGGAGTTTCTTGGCATCAACGTTTCCTTTGGCCTTGAGTTTTTATTCATTCAGCCATTTTAGTTTTTACAGGTAGAATTTCATGCATTTACCTTTGCAGTCATTGTTGACAGGTCAGAGCTCCTTATTGCTATTATGTAATTTGTTCTCCATGTTAATTGAAGCTTCTTCCACTCTTTCTCTCCTTCAGTGGTTATGAAGGAAGTTCAATAGTAGTGTCTTTTGATTACTGGATTACGAGCTTTCATTTGCTGTTATATATTTTCTGGTAATTACTGGGCTGAAAATAGATGACAGGAAGCTATTTTGGAATAACAACTATCTGGGATGAGGAGGATGAAATAAAAAGAGAAAATAAACATACAAGCAATAGAGGGCTATGATCAAAGTCCATAAATGAATGTTCAGAAATGTCATAATGAAATCTTTTAATTTAATTTTAAATTAAATCTTTCATTTAATATATTAAGATGAAATGTTAAAGACAAACAGGAACTGCAACTGCATTATATTCCTCTTATCATTTGTAATAGTGGATATCCAACTTTATATTCTACAGTAATTACAAGATATAATTATATTAACAATTTTTCTCTCTGCATAAAAATTGTGTGTGTGATTTTGCTAGCACATTTACAATGTTAGAGTATTTTCAACAAGTTTTATAGCCCCTTTGTCTAGTAGATTTTATACATTCTTGAACATTTTTATTACTCATCAATGGTTCAATCTTTTGGACAGAATGCTTTTCTGTTAACTATGTAAAAATAACTTTATTTTTGTATACAGTGGTTCCATAAACATTTAGCATTTCACATTTAAAAACTTCTTCAAACAGCTGTCTACCCCATTCTGATTTTCTCACAAAGTGGTCATGTTACATGGGCATTAAATTTGGTTGACAATAGAATAGGTTTTTTTTTTTTTTTTTTTTTTTTTTTTTTTTTTTGTGGAACAGGTATGTGGGAGTATATTCTTTTAATTGTACTTGTCTGGGAATATCTTTACCCTTTTATCCTTGACTTCTAATGGATGTCTTTGCTGGCAACAGTAATCTTGGTACACAATTTATCCATTTTTGTCCCTAATATTTTAAAGATTGTCTGCCATGCTCTCCAGGATTCTATGGATTCTACTGAGGAGTCAGCCATTAGGAAAACAGAGAAATACCTATGTGTTATGAGTTCCATTTGTAGCTTCTGTACACGACTATGTGTTGTGGTCAAACATTTGATTAAGCTTTCATCTCTAGATATCTCATATTTCTATCATTGTCTACATTAGGAAATTTAAATTCTGCCATTGCTTCTTAGAACAAGCATTTTAACTTTTTGTCATTCTCAACCATTTACTAAATCCTCAATACACTAATATTTTCTTTTTCAAAATAGTGTTGTCAGCTTTTGACCAATCATTTTCCACATGTCTTCATTCTTACTTTCAGGTTCCTCCTACATATGCATATGTTCAATTAGACTTTATTCAAGCTTACTATTTGTTTCTGTTTAGAAGACATCATTAACATGATAGGCTTCCAAATTGAAATTTCAAATATGTGTACACCATGTGTTAAACAAGTTAAGCCTCACATTTGAATTTCTTTCTTGCCTCCATTATTTCCTTTTAAAACAATATGTATTGATTCAATATTATTTCTTTAGAATGTGTGTGTACACATACTCACACCATTGCCCAGACATAACAGAGAGAGAGAGAGAGAGAGAGAGAGAGAGAGAGAGAGCAAAGTGTTGATTCTCTTTATTCCTCTGTAGTTTTTCTAGAATCTCAAAATAACAATATTGGGAAGGTAATAGAGATTACTGCATTTTACAATGGTGGCCTTGAATCTTTGGATTTCAATGTAAAGCTTACAATTCTTTCATTACTCTTCATGTTGGAGATTTCTTTCTCCATTATGATGTGCTTGCAGTTAGATTCATCCCGTTGGTTTTATTACATAAATAAGAATAAAATTCCTTCACCTGGTATTTGAGCTCTCTTCTGGCTGATATTGTAGGAAGAGCTGTTCAATATGTCAGGTCTGTTAGTTAGAGAAACTTAATATAGAATCTTCCTTAAATGACTATTGAAGATGTATTACTTAGCCCAGCCTGCCTTATAACCACATAAGATAAACTGGGTGACCGAAAACACACAATTTTTCACACAGTGGAGCTAGTTACTCTAGTTATCTTCGCAAGAGAATAATTTGGTGTCTCATGAAAGACTATTCCATGTTTAATGGGCAACATTAGTGTTTGCTGTGGTGCATGTGATAATGGGGAATAAGCAAGCTCTCTCTTAAGTTTCTTAATCTTATGCATGACAAATTCCCTTCATGTCCTTAATCCCATAGACAACCATAAAAGACTATATTTGCATTCCATCATAGTTGGGATAATGCTTTAACATATTCATTGGCAGAGAAGCAAGTATTTAGTCCATCAAATTGATAAGTTTTAAATTTCTATGCTCATTATGCAGGTTTATCTTCAACACCTACCAGTTTGTTTTGGCCTTGGCTTTTGCTATTGAAGAGATCAATGAAAATCCTCATAATTTACATAACTTGATGCTAGGATTTAATATCGGTAATGCTCACATGGAAGCTTGGAAAACATTTAAAAATCCCTTCATGAGCCTTTTTGGGAAGGACAACCTTCCAAACTACTCCTGTGTGAGAGTGAGCAAGTCTATAGCAGTACTGACAGGACCATCAGGATTATTATCTGCCCAGATTGGTATATTGCTGAACCTGTACAGGTTTCCCCAGGTGAGAGTGGGAGGAGTGAAGGGATATAAAGAAGTATCTAATTTGGTGCCATTTCAGCTGTTAGAAGATAATTATAGGAAGATACTGGATTTATGAACCTATCAAATTTTGTGATATCAAAGAGTAAGTATTCAAAGTAATAAAGATCCACACTACCATTTTTAGGAAAGGGACTGGAAAAGTTAGAGCCACAAAGAGATTGTTTGGACTTTTAAGCCTTGTCAATAATTTTCTTAAAAAATCAGGAAATGGAAAAATGACTTTAAAGTATAGCAATATGTTGAGATGTGTCCTGATGGCTAACTGCAAACCTAGCTACTAAGGAGACATCTCTTATTAACCAAAAAAAGCAGGAAGTAATGTGTGGTTTGAGTGATAGAGAGGTAGCTTTGAGGGAGAAAGCCAAGGAAGTGCACGAGGCCTTGAGTTCATGCCCCTATAATAGTACACACACACACACACACACACACACACACACACACACACTCACACACACACTCACACACACACACACACACACACACGTGTGCGCATGCACGTAAGATATTATGTTGAATGATGTAACTCAGACTCACAAAGGGAAAGGGGCATGTGTTCTCTCATATGTGAAAGTTAAATCTAAAATATGAACATGTAATATAAAATAAATATAGGACACACACATATCCATTTACAAATATATTTGATTAATCTGTAAACTATGGTACACATAGAGGTGGAATCCCATGGTATAACATTTCTGATCAACTAAGAGATATAAAACACTAACACTAGAACATTGAAGCATAACTTGTCTGGGGAGAGTTGTTAGAGGGATGTGCAAAGGGGCAGAGAAATATGGAGTAGATGGGTGGGAAAATACAACATATCACATATATGTATGTATATGTCTATATATAGATATTTAGATATATATACATATTCAGATGTGTGTGTGAAAATGGACCTAGGAAAGTCAAGGAATGGGTAGATTTGCTATAGATTGAATGAGTTGATGGAAATAGTGATAAAGATCAAGGAGCTTTGTAGGAACAAATTGAAATGTACAACTATTAAAAGCAATTTTTTAAACTAAGAAAAATCTATCTTCCACCTACTTCAAATGGTTATTTAATACATATCATAAGTGAGATCATAATGGATAGAAATCTCATTCATGGAGCATCCAATTTTCATTCCCTTTAGCTTACATTTGGGCCTTTTGATCATGCTCTGAGTGACCATAAGAACTTTCCTGCTCTGTATCAGATGGCCTCAAAGGACACATCCATAGCCATTGCCCTGATCTCCTTACTCCTTCATTTCATCTGGAACTGGGTTGGACTATTGACCTCACAAGATGAGAATGGCTTGTGGATTCTTCCTGAATTGAAAGAAGAGATGGACAAGAATAGAATTTGTGTAGACTTTCAACTAGCAATCCCAACCTCGGGCTTGGCATATGTTTTTAAGTCATGGCACTTTATAAACAGATTAATAAATCTTCAGCAAACGTCCTCATCATACATGGTGATAATGAAGCCTTACTAGATATGATAAGATGTATTGAGCAATTTTTAGTAAAAGGAAAAGTTTGTATCATGAACTCACAGCTAGAGTTCACCATGAGGAGGTAATATTTTGTACTAGGTTCATTACATGTACCTCACATTTTTTCACACCATCATCCAGAGAATTTGGGATTCACAGATTTTGTCAAGGCAGTTAACCCTTTCAAATATCCAGAAGACTTTTTCCTAGCGAGGCTATGGTTTCTGTCTTTTAATTGTTCAGATTCAGAGTCAGACTGTGTAACGTGGGAGAACTGTCCTCACGAAGCCTCCTTGGATTTGTTGCCTGGACACATTTTTGAAACGACTGTCTGGAGACAGTTACCATATATACAATGCTGTGTATGCTGTGGCCCAGGCTCTCCATGAGCTGCTTCTTCATCAAACAGAAGCACAAACAGTGGGAAAGAGGGAAGGGGCAGTGACTTCCCCTGCACAGGTAAGGCCTTCTGTGTTAGATGACATACCCCATAGGCAATGTCACTTCCTAGATAGTTTTCATGCCATATAAAATTTAAGCATTTTAGGTATGTTTTCCAAAAAGCAACAAATAATATTTGTTTAAATGTCTGTGAAGTACTCTGGACGTATTTTTGTGCTCTTCAGGAAAAGCAGGCCATAACAAGGATCAAGTGAGTTCCATGTTTCATAAATTCTTTTAGTTACAAATAGCCTCAACATATTCATAGCAGATAGTTTTCCTTGTTTTTTATTGTCAAGATGATATACAGAGCGGTTACAGTTACACAAGTAAGATAGTAAGTACATTTCTTGTCAAACTTGTTACCCCTTCATTCATTTTTCTCTTACTTTCCCTACCCCTCCCCCTAAAATTGTACAGATCATTTCCAAAATATTGTCTTGTATATATTGCTGTTGCATTGGCCCCTCCCTTATAGCAGATGTTTTGAAAAGTATAAATGCACCTTGATTTTCCCTATGAGTTTCTTATGTAATAGCAAAGGATGACCTGCTGAAAAGAATTATCCACATTTTGCATGAGGGACCTAGTTTTATTCTACTTTAAATATTAAAATTTTACCAAGTTCATATTAGCAACATGCATAAAATTAGTGGTTGTAGGAAACACTGGCTAGACGACTGAGAGTCATCTTATTTGTGACTCTCTAGACTTGGTTTCTTTTGAAAAGATTGCATCTACCCCTTTGTTGAATGACCAAGATTTGGCAAAATTATTTTTATTCCTCCATAGATTTTCTTCTGGAATGCTTCATTAGGTGGATCTACTATTCTTTCATTCTACATCAAAATTTAAAGGCAATCAGGAACTTTTTTTCTTCAGGTTTTCTGTCTTAACTCGGGATGTACTTCACCATAAGATGATGTATGTCTTTTAGCTGCACTCTTTTCTGAAGAACATCCAGTTTCACAATGCTGCTGGAGATCAAGTGACTTTGGATGACAAAAGGAAATTGGAAGCAGACTATGACATTGTAAACATATGGAATTTCCCAGAAGGTCTTGAACTTGAGGTGAAAGTAGGAAAGTTTTCTCCATATGCTCATCAAATATCTTTATCTGAAGATATGGTACACTGGGCCATAGGAAATACAGAGGTGGGTTGGGTTTAATTGCAATGATTTTAAGGACATATAAGTAAGAAAATTTCAGCCTTAAAATGTATATCTGGTTGGATGACATATAAGAAATTTTCAGCCTTAAAATGTATATCTGGTTGGATGCCCGCCACCTATTCCTGTAATACTAGCTAACTAGGTGACTGAGATACAAATATTGTGGTTGGAAGGCAGTCTAAGCAGAATCTTCTCTGAGATGCTTATTTTCATTTAACCACCAAAAAAGCAGGGCTGGACACTAGTGACTCATGCCTGTAATCCTATCTACTCAGGAGAAAGATATCCTCAGGTCTAAGATTACGTATCTGTTGAAAGTCCAACTGGGCAGAAGAGTCTTTGAGACTCTTTTCTCAATTGACCATCAAAAACCTCAGATGGAACCTCAGGTCAAATGGTAGAGTGCTTATCTTCAGGAGAAAAAAGCCCTAGGAAAATGAACATGTACTTATATCAAACCCTGGGACTAGGACAAAAAAAATATAGACATTCACAGTCTCTAAATGGGGATTTAGAATAGTGTCATAAAATGCATATATCTTTTTTTATTTTTTATTTTATTTTATTTTTTTTGTGAACATACTGTAGAGAGGGGTTACAATTACGTTTGCAGGATAATGTATACATTTCTAATCAAGCATTGCAGCCTCCTCCTTTGTTTACCCTTCACATCCCTTCCCAGCCTCTCCCTTACCTCCCCACAAAATCCACCCTCCTTCCCCCCCTCCCACACCAACGCTGTAAAGCTCATTTTCGACGTGACAACTTGTACTTCTCATTGTTGCAACAGGTCCACCTGTACCCTTAAACGACTTGTTTTTCCCATTCCCTTCCACAAGTTATACTGACATCAAATATAGTGAAAGCAGGGGTTATACTGTGGGGGAGGGACATAAAAAGCAACAAAGAGATAACTTTATAAATGCTTTAGAAATGCATGAAAGAAAAAAAAACATTAAAATGAATATCTAAGGGTTCATTTTCCTAACATCACATTATCTGACCTTTTCCGATCGACTCATACATATACTAGATATTGCAAATAAGGGAAACCATGGGACTTATGTTTCCTTGGGCCTGGCGTACTTCACTTAATTTTTTCCAAGTTTTTCCATTTCCTAACAAATGGGGCAATGTCATTCTTTCTGATGGAGGCATAGAATTCCATTGTGAATATGTACCACATTTTCTTAATCCATTCATCTACTGAGGGAGATCTGGGTTGGTTCCATATCTTTGCTATGGTAAATAATGCTGCAATAAACATAGTTGTGCTGGTAGCTTTAGTGTGGTCTTGTTTGTAAACATTTGGGTAAATGCCCAAAAGTGGGATTGCTGGGTCATAGGGGAGCTCTATGTGAAGTCTTTTGAGAAACCTCCATACTGCTTTCCAAAGTGGTTGAACAAGTTTACTTTCCCACCAACAATGAAGTAAGGTTCCCTTCTGTCCACATCCCCTCAAGCATCTGTTGTTGATTTTTGCCATTCTCACTGGAGTGAGGTGGTATCTCAATGTTGTTTTGATTTGCATTTCTTGTATGGCTAGGGACGTTGAGCATTTCTTCATGTGTCTATTGGCCATCCTTCTTTCTTCTTCAGAGAAGTTTCTCTTTAAGTCATTAGCCCACTTATTTATTGGGCAGTTGTTTCTTTGAGGATTTGTTGTTGGGTGTTTTAATTTTTGATTTCCAAGTATATTTTATATATGAGAACCTTGTCTGTTGTATGGCTAGTGAAGATCTTCTCCCAATCCGTGGGCTTTCTATTGATCTGGCTAGCTATGTCCTTTGCCATGCAGAAGCTCTGCAACTTCATGCAATCCCATTTGTCCAACCTTTCTTTGATTTGTTGTGTTTCTGGGTCTCTATTCAGAAAATTTCGGCCTGAGCCAAGGAGACCTAGGGTTTCTCCTATTCCATCCTGTAATGTTTTCAGACTGTCTGATTTGACTTCGTGGTTTTTGATCCATTTGCAGTTGATTCTGGTGCAGGGTGATATATAAGGATCTAGCTTTAGTTTTCTACAAGTAGTTAACCAATTTTGCCAGCACCATTAACTGAAGAGTCTTTCTTTCTTCCATTCTATTGTTTTAGCTCTCTTATCGAAGATTAGATGGCTATTGGTCTGTAGGTTCATTTCTGGGTTTTCATTTCTATTCCATTGGTCCTGAGGTCTGTTCTTATGCCAATACCAAGCTGTTTTGATTACTATGGCTTTATAGTAGAGTTTGAAATTTGGTATTGATATTCCTCCAGCAGTGTTCTTTCTGTTGAGGAGCGTTTTTGCTATTTGGGGTCTTTTATTGTTCCATATGAATTTTTGGATTGCCTCTTCTACTTCCTTGAAGAGTGAGGTTGTAATTTTGATAGGTATCGCGTTGAATTTATAGGTAGCCTTGGAAAGTATTGCCATTTTCACGATGTTAATCTTTCCAATTCAGGAGCATGGGAGGTTTTGCCATTTTCTAAATTCTGTTTTGATTTCCTTTTTCAAGATTTTAAAGTTTTCATCATGGCAATCCTTCACTTCTTTGGTTAAGTTAATTACTGTGTATTTTATTTTTTGTGGGGCTATTACAAATGGAGTTGCTTTCCTAATTTCACCCCACTTTTCTCATTGTTGGCATACAGAAAAGCCATTGATTTTGGGGGGTTAATTTTATACCCTGCTACTTTGCCAAAGTTTTGAATCAGCTTGAGTAATTTGGGAGTGGAGTCTATGGGATTATTTAAATATAAGATCATGTCATCTGCAAAGAGGGAGAAGTTTATTTTTTCTTTCCCTATTTGGATCCCTTTTATGTCTGCATATTGTCTTATAGCTGAATCTAGGCAATCTAATACTAGATTGAAGAGAAGTGGAGATAGTGGACCTCCTTTTCTTGTTCCTGAGTTTAGAGGAAATGGCTTTAGTTTTTCACCATTAAGTATAATACTGGCTGTAGGTGTGTCATAGACAGCCTTTATTGTATTGAGGAATGTTCCATTGATTCTTAATTTTTCCAAAACCTTCATCATAAAGGAGTGTTGGATCTTGTCTAATGCTTTTTCTGCATCTATTTAGATAACCATGTGGTTCTTATTCTTGCTCCTGTTTATGTGATGAATAATATTAATTGATTTGCGTATATTGAACCAGTTTTGCATCCCTGAAATGAATTCTGTTTGATCCAGGTGTATAATTTTTTGGATGAATTGTCGAAGTCGATTGGCCAAAATTTGTTGAGAAGTTTTGCATCAATGTTCATCAAAGAAATGGGTCCATAGTTCTCTTTCTTTGATGAGTCCCTGCCTGGTTTAGGGATGAGTGTGATGATGGCTTCATAGAAGGTGTTGGGTGGTGAACTTTCTCTTTCAATTTCATTGAAGAGTTGGAGGAGTATTGGTGTGAGCTCTGCTTTGAAGGCCTTGTAAAATTCCACTGTAAAACCATCTGGTCCTGGATTTTTCTTAGCTGGGAGGTCTCTTATTGCTGTTTCTATTTCAATGCTTGATATGGGCCTGTTAAGATGGTTTAACTCATCTTGGTTTAGTTTTGGCATGTCAATATTTGCTAGGAAATGGTCCATTTCTGTCAAGTTCTCAAACTTATTAGCATAAAGTTTTGAGAAGTATTCCCTTATAATGTTCTGAATCTTGGTTGTTTCCGTGGTGATGTTTCCGTTCTCATCTCTGAGTTTATTTATTTGGGTTTATTCTCTTCTTTTTCTGATAAGATTCCCTAAGTGTCTGTCAATTTTGTTAATTTTTTCGAAGAAGCAACTCTTTGTTTTGTTGATTCTTTCTATATTTTTTTTTGCTTCTAATTCATTTAATTCTGATTTAATTTTAATTATTTCTTTCCGTCTACTGGATTGGGGTTTATCTTGCTGCTCTTTTTCAAGGAGGTTTAGATGTGTCATTAAATTCTTGGTTGTAGATCTTTCCAATTTGTTGATGTAGGAGCTCAGAGCTATAAACTTGCCTCTGAGTGCTGCCTTTGCTGTGTCCCAGAGGAGCTTGTAATTTATGTGTTCATTTTTGTTGAATAGCAGGAACATTTGAATTTCCTTTTTAATCCCTTTCATGACCCACTCGTGATTCAACAGTGTGTTGTTCAGCCTCCATGTGATACAGGACTTTCCTTAGTGGCGTTTGGTGTTGAGTTCTAATTTTATTTTCTTGTGGTTAGAGAGAATGCAAGGTACAACTTCAGTGTTTCTGAATTTAGACAAGTTTGCTTTGTCGCCTAAAATGTGGTCTATTTTAGAAAATGTCCCATGTGCTGCTGAGAAAAATGTGTATTTTGATGCTGCTGGGTGAAAGATTCGGTAGATGTCAATTAAATCTAGTTGATCTATGCAGTTGTTTAGATCTCTGGTTTCTCTGTTGAGTTTTTGCCGAGTTGATCTATCTAGTGGGGAGAGTGGTGTGTTAAAATCCCCAACAATTAATGTCTTTGGATCTATATGGGATTTGAGGGAAAGTAGTGTTTCTTGGATAAATTTGGGTGCTCCGTTGTTTGGAGAATACATATTTAGAATTGTAATATCCTCCTGAAAGAGAGATGCCTTAATCAGTATGTAGCGACCGTCTGTATCTCTTTTCACGAATTTTAATTTGAAGTTCATTTTATCTGGTATTAGGATTGCAACTCCCGCCTGTTTTATGGGGGCCGTTGGCTTTGTAGATTTTGTTCCACATGTTGAAAATGTGTTTGTTTTTATGGGCTAGAATGTGACTCCTGAAGGCAACAGATAAAAGGGTCTTGTTTTTTAATCCAACTAGACAGTCTATGTCGCTTAATTGGAGAGTTAAGTCCGTTAACGTTAAGATATAAGACTGAGAGGTATTTGGGATTTCTGCCATGTTATCCACCTTCTTGGGGGCTGTGAAAACTGGGTTCTTCCTATGGTTATTGGATTCTCAGTTTGGGTACAGTTTCTTGGCCTTTATTGTTGTCTTGTTGGTTTTCTATATGTAGGACATCTTTAAGAATCTTTTGTAGGGCTGATTTGGTGGAGATGTATTGTTTCAACTTTTCTTTGCTATGGAAGATTTTTAGTTGGCCTTCAGTTATGAAGGAGAGTTTAGCTGGGTACAGTATTCTTGGTTGATACTTGTTTGTTTTTAGGGCATGGCATACATCATTCCAGGCTCTTGTTGCTTTGATTGTCTCTGTTGAGAAATCTGAGTTGATTCTAATTGGTTTCCCTTTATAGGTGATTAATCTTTTCTCCTTGACAGCTTTAAGGATCTTTTCCTTGGTCTGAGTTGGTCCTGTGTGGATTATAATTTGGAGGTGGCATGTCATATTCTCGTCTATTTGGGGTTCTAAAAGCTTCTTTTATCTGAATAGGCCTATCTTTTTGCACGTTTGGGAAGTTCTCTGCTAGGATCCTGTTAAACAAATTTCCTAGACCATTAACTTCTGTTTCTAGGTACTCCTCTACACCCATTATCCTTAGATTAGGCCTTCTGATGGTGTCTTCCAAGTTTTGGATAGATCTATCATATTTCTTGGACTTGTCTTGGATGGTTGTATGTTCTTTCTCTATAATATCTAGGCTGTCTTCAATTCCTGAGATTCGATCTTCTGCATGGTCTAACCTGCTGTCTAGACTTTCTACTTTGGTTTTTATCTCTTTTCCTTCTAATTGGTCAGTTTTGATGGCTTCAAATTCTTTGTTGAAGCTTTGATTTACATCTTGTATGACCTTCTTTACTTCCTTAATTTGGTGTCCAGTGTTTATTCTCAAATCACTGAGTTGATTGGTTATGGTTTCCTTGGACTCCCATTCCTTCTGTTGGGTTCCATTCAGCATTCCTTTTGTGGTCTCCCTGACTTCCTTCAGCTCTTTGTTAATGGATTCCATGAATGCCTTTAGTGATCTTTGTGTATTCTCTTCCTGCCCTCTCAATTCCTGTATTACTCTTTGATTAGTTTCCTCCCGTTTGTGCGATTCCTGTAGTTCTCTTTGAGTGTTCTCAGCCTGCTCACACCATTCCTGCCTTTCTCTTTGAGTATTCTCAAGCTGCTCATGCAAATCCTGTATCAGTTTTTGAGTAGCTTCCTCACGCTTAAGATATTCCTGTATAAACTTTTGGATTGCCTCCTCTCTCTCCCTCTCACACTCATACAGAATCCTTTGTATGGTTTCAATCTTTTCATTTATCATGTTTGCCAACAGTGTTTCTAGAGCTATTTGGGAACTCTCCTCTGGATTATTTATTATCTGTTCTGTCCCCTGATTATCAAGATTGGGAGTTGAGATACCCTGATTTGCCATTTTTCTTGTGTTTTTCCGGCCTACTCTGCCCATTTGAGATGAAAATAGCACCAGTTTTGTGCTAGAACAATATCCTAAGGCAAGCATCAACCAAAGTCTGTATTTGCACAGTCAATAGCCTACAGATACCATCTAGTTCAACAAATACATCTATTCAACATCATCAACTATACGTTAATGGGCTACAAACCGCAAAGAAGAATTTGGAAAACCAGAAATTATTAGGGTTAGGGAGAGATGTGGGTAAAAAATAGGAATAGGGTGATGTGGGAAGGTACAGGGAGAGTTACGAAGAAAGAGAAAGGGAAAAGATAAGAGACCAGAAAAAAATAGAAAAGTTTAAATTATAAATATTATGCAGAAGAGAAAACACACTATTCAGAGAAGAACGTGAATATAATGAGAGAAGGGGAGGGATATAAAGGAGATGTGAAAAACTTAAAAATAAAAATACCTCCAATATTATATATGTATAAAGAGGTAGTACTGCTATTAAGGAATTTAAGTCTCAGAGGTTTTGAATTGAGTAATAATTTGTGGATTAAGTGTGTACACAATGGAGGACAGGGTCTAATAATCAACTACGGGATTATCTGAGGATGTGCAGGACAAGAATTAAGTCTTATAAAGAAGAATGAAAGATAGGAAAAGGTGAAAAGGATTTGAAAGGAAGAAAAGAGATCAGAAGTTCAGTATAGCTAAACAAAAAACAAAAAGATAATTTAAAAAGAAAAAAAAAGAAAGAAAACTAAAAAAAAAGAAAAACTCACATTCACGTACCCTAAAATAAAAATTATAAGAGGAAAAAAATGTTACTGGAAAACAATTTTTTTCCAAAAAGGCAAAAATTAAAAATTAAAAAAAAGTTAAAAAGAATTTTTTTTTATAAAAGGTACACAAAAAAGAAAAAAAAGTTCTTTGATTTTTTTGCGAGGGGTGGGCAAAATCCTGTATCTCCCTTGTGTCCATAACCAGCCTCTTGTTGGAGTCTCTGGTCTGCTTTTGGTCCTGTGGCTTGGTTGGTTTCTTAAGTCAGTTTGTTTGAACAGGCAGAAAAATGCTCTGCTTTACTCAGGATTTTGTGATCCTCCTCCCAGGCTAGTTCAATGGGAGGCAGATCTGCTTTGAGTATCACAAAAGAGGTGGATGCAGTGATGAGGCTAGGTTCTGAGTAGAGTTGAGGCCTTTCATAAAACAGTAGCTTTTCCCTGGGGCTAGTTTGTGAAAACCTCACAGAGCCCAGCCTGGAGCCATTCTCAGGGTTTCTGTTTACTGAATTTCAATTGATTGTTGAGGCTGCTAGAGGGAGGGGCAGCCTCTGGCTCTGATTACCCAGTGAAGAAAGCCACTCTTAGGGCTGGCGCCCGAGCTGGGTGACTTTTCCCTGGGTGGAGCTGAGTCTGGCAGGTCACAGCATTAAGTTCTTGTGACCTGCTAAATGACTCTAGTTTTATTCCAAGGCCTGAGTTGGAGCTAGCAGCTCCGTCGAGCTTTGTCGGTATCCAAGATGGAGATCTCTGGTACTGGGGGGGGAGGGGTGGCCTTCCCTCCTCTGCTCCCTGAGAAGGAATGAGGATGTCAGGCTTCTACTCATGCTGAGTCTTGGTTCCTGGGTTGTCTCTGGTCTACGAACTGCAGGATGAAGATGTCCACTCTTTGTCGGTTCTTGCTGGTATTGAGTAGAATCCGCTCGCCCGCTGCGTCTGGCTCCTTCGTCCTGGATTCTCTGTGGCTCAGGTATGGCGCCTGCGATCACCACCGCCACCGCTGCCGCAGCTGCAGCGGCTCCTGGCAAGAGCTCAGATGTGTCTCCTTGCCTGGATTTCCTCTCTCTGGCCTGACTCTCTGGCCTGTCATGACACACTTGGTGTGATTCTCTGGCTTAGGACTGTTCACTGGAACTCTAAAACTGCTTTCTATGTGAGAGCTTGTTTAGACTCCAGCTTCTCCTCCGCCATCTTCCCGGAACTCTCATAAAATGCATATTTCTTTACAAGTTTTTAACACTATGAAAAAGTACCCAAGGAATCACTTAGTGTGGCGAAAGGGTTATTTTTCTCCCTTCTGTGGAGGTTTCATTCAATGGTTAATTGGTTAAGTATCTTTGGTGAGAGGAGTCCTTCAATTAGGCTATGTGAGAAGATTCTCACTTCATGGGCACTGGAAAACTAAGACAATACTACGTGCATGGAGTTCACATATCCTATAAAGGGGAGGTCTGTGCCCTATCTTACAGCACACTTTTGAAGCTTCAAAGAGTATTCTTCCTTCTTGCACTTCACAATTTCACAGATGAGTAGGAGACAACATATAATAACATGACTTCAAGGAAGTTCCATAGGGCTGGACACTGGAACATACTTTCTCACCATTAAGCTCTACATTTAAAGGTCTCACACTTTTCAATAGTTCCACAGCCTGTAGATCAAGGCTGTAACACATAGTACTTTTGTAATTATGTGATTTGCAATCTATAACAGCATTTAAATCATTTATGTGTATAGAAATAAAACTCTTAATAATTCAATATTTTTTTCAAATTTTTTATTGTGTTTAAGTGGTTACATAATTTGCCAAATTGCATAGTATTGTGGGATAGTGATGCTCAGTTAAAGTCACAAACATGTTCTAACTTTCTTGGAACAAATTGTCTATCATGGTCTATAACATTTATGAGTTCTATGTGCTTTGCGATACAGTTATATCTTCCACATTGGAGGGTATGTACATTTCATTTGTTTTGCATAGCATCAGCTGTTCCCTCTTTCCCACTTGTTCTCTCCCTCCCATCACTGCCATTAAGTTGTTTAGTTCACTTTGGTTAATGTCCAGTGCAGCTGATTGATCCCTGTTACATGTTTTTTCCTGATTCCATCTAGTCTGTGTCATCTTCCTGGTTCTCCTCCAGTGTACACAAATATACCATACATGTGATCAGCAGCACGGGGTTATTTAGTAGTGATTCGCCCAGATGAGTGGAAGTCCTTTGATTCTTAAGTCCTGTTAATTTTGTCATATCACCTAACATTTTGTATTTAACAGCCACTTAATCAGGGAGACCACGTACCATTTGTTTCTTTGCTCTTCACTTACCTCGCTCAACATGATTTCTTCTAGCTCTATCCATTTCCCTGCAAATGCCATTATTTTGTCATTTCTAATGGCTGCATAATATTCCATTGCGTATACATACCACAAGTTTTGCATCCATTCATCTGTGGTGGGACATCTGGTTTGTTTCCATATCTTGGCTATTATGAACAGTGCTGCAATAAACGTGGAGGTGCATGTGTCCTTGTATAGTGGTTCCTGTTGTTCGGGATAGATGCCTAGAAGTGGTATGACTCAGTCATAAGGGAGGTCAATATTTAGCTTTCTGAGGACCCTCCAGACTGCTTTCCAAAGTGGTTGTATAAGTGTGCAGTCCCACCAGCAGTGTAATAGGGTTTCCTCTTTCTCCACATCCCCTCCAGCGTTTGTCGTTGGCTGCCTTGAGGATGTGGGACATTCTGACTGGGGAAGGTGGCATCTCAGTGTTGTCTTTATTTGTATTTCCTTCACATCTAGCGATGGTGAACATTTCTTTGCCATTTTTATTTTTTCATCTGAGAAGTCTCACTTTAGTTCCCTTTCCCATTTAGTAATTGGTTTGTTAGGTTTGGAAGGAATTAGTTTCTTGAGTTCCCTGTATGTACTGCATATTAACCCCTTCTTTGATATATTGCGGGTAAATTTTTTTCCCCAATGAGATGGTTGCTTTTCTAGCTTGGTTGTTATAGCTTTAGCTGTGCAGAAGCTTTTTATTTGAATGTAGTCCCATTTGGTGAGTCTCTTTCCAATTTGTTGTGACCCTGGGACTCTGTTCAGGAATTTCCTTCCTGTGCCTATAAGTTCAAGTGTCTCTCCTACTCTGTCCTGCAATAGTTTCAGAGATGCTGGTTTAATGTTAAGGTCTTTAATCCATCTTGATAGACTGGGTTCCACTATTAGTCTTCTGCATGTGGCCACCCAGTTTTCCCAGCACCAGTGGTTGAAGAGATTGTGTTTCTTCCATTGTATATCTTTGGCTACTTTGTCAAATATCAGCTGACTGGAGGCCTGTGGTTTTATTTTTGGATCTTCTATTCTATTCCTTTGCACTTCGAGTCTGTTTTTGTGCCAGTACCATGCTGTCTTTGTTATTATGGTTCTATAATAGAGCTTGAAGTTTGGCATGGATATCTCTTCCATGTTATCTTTATTCCCTAGAATTGTTTTGGCTATTCTAGGTCTTTTGTTGTTCCACATGGATTTTTGGACTATTTTCTATATTTTAGAGATGTATGTCATTAGGATTTTAATAGGAATTGCATTGAATTTGTATTTTAATTTTGGCAGTATTGCCATTTTCACTATATTAAGTCTGCCTATCCAAGAGCATGGAAGGTCTTTCCATTTCCTAGTGTCTTCTGTAATTTCTTTCTTTAACTTTTTATAGTTTTCATTAAATAGTTCTTTTACATCTTTGGCTAGGTTAGTTCCTAAATATTTCATTTTGGGGGAGGTTATTGTGAATGGGGTTGCTTCCTTTATTTCCCACTCTGCTTGTACATTGTCAGTGTACAGGAAGACAACTGATATTTGTGGGTTGATTTTGTATCCTGCTACTTTGGCAAAGTGATTTATGATTTCTAAGAGTTTGGGGATGGAGTTTTTGTGATCGTGAATCTATAGTATCATGTCATCTGCAAAAAGGGATAGTTTAACTTCTTTTCCTATGTGGATCCCTTTAGTGTCTCTTTCTTGTCTTATTGCCCTGGCTAAGGGTTCCAGGACTATATTGAAGAAGAGTAGAGACAAAGCATCCTTGCCTTTTTGCCTGATTTTAGGAGAATTGGTTGTAACTTTTCCCCATTAAGTATAATATTGGCTATTAGTCTGTAGTAAATGGCTTTTATTGTTTTAAGAAACGTTCCTTCTATTCCTATTTTCTCCAGAGCTTTTAGCATGAATGAATGTTGAATTTTATCAAAGGCCATTTCTGCATCTGTGGAGATAATCATGTGATTCTTGACGTTGGCTCTGTTGATGTGTTGGATTACATTTATTGACTTACCTATGTTAACCATCCCTGCATCTCTGGGATGAAGCCTACCTCTTTGTAGTGTATGATTTTTTAATGTTTTTCTGGATTCTATTAGCTAGAAATTTGTTAAGTATCTTTGCATCTGTTCATCAAGGAAATTGGCCAGTAATTCTCTTTTTTAGTTGGGTCTTTGCCTGATTTGGGGATGACTGTGATATTGGTATCATAGAATGAGTTTGGGATAGCTCTCTCCTTCTCTATTTCTTTGAAGAGCTTGAGGAATATGGGTATTATTTCTTCTTTAAGGATCTTAAGGGTCTTTAAGAATTCTCTTGTGAATCCATCTGGTCCTGGGCTTTTCTCTGTTGGAAGATTTCTGATTGCTTCTTGTATCTTGCTGTAGGACATTGGCTTATTTAATTGATTAACTTCTTTGCTCAGTTTTGGCAACTTGTGTTTCTCTAAAAATGCACCCATTTCTGTCAGGTTTTCTTTCTTTAGAGAGTATAACTTTTGAAAGTAGTCAGTTAAAATTGTTTGGATATCTTGGGTATGTGTTGTGATTTTTCCCATGGCATCCCTAATCCTGTTAATATGGGTTTCTTCTCTTCTTTTTTTAAATTAATCTTGCCAGTGGTCCATCAATTTTGTTTATTTTTCAAAGAACCAGCTTTTTGTTTGGTTAATTTTGGCTATGACTTCGATTCTCTATTTCATTAATCTCCACTCATAGTTTGGTTATCTGGCTCCATCTAGTAAATTTAGGTTCCATTTTTTCTTTATTTTTCTAGCTGTTTTAATTGCAACATGAGATTATTTACTTGGTCTGTCTCTATTTTCTTGATGTGGGCACTGAGGGCAATAAATTTGCCCCTCAGGACTGTTTTTGCTGTGTCCACAAGTTTCTTTGTGATGTGTTTTTCATTATCATTGAGTTGTAGGAATATTTAAATTTCATCTTTGATCTCTTCCGTTACCCAGGCATTGCTTAGAAATGTACTGTTCAATTTTCATGTATTTGAGTAATTTCTGTGGTATGCTTTGTTATTGAGAACTAGTTTGATTCCATTGTGGTCATATAGGATACAGGGGATTATGTTGATCCCCTTGTATTTGCTTAAGTTCCTTGCATGAACTTTGATATGGTCTATATTGGAGAAAGTTCCATGAGTTGCTGAGAAGAATGTGTACTCTGTTGTTTCAGGGTGAAATACTCGGTAGATGTCAGTTAGTTCCACATGAAGTATGGCCTCACTTAATTCGGTAGCTTCTTTGCCAATCCTCTGGTTGGTAGACCTAAACTTTGGTGAGAGTAGGGCATTAAAGTCTCCTAGTATTGTCAGATTGGGATCTATTTTATTCTGTAAGTTTGAGAGTATTTGCCTAACATATTTGGGTGCACCAATGTTTGGGGAATGTAAGTTGATGATAGTAATATTCTCCTCTTGGATTGTTCCCTGTATTAGTATGTTGTGTCTGTCCTTGTCTTTGTGCATTGAATTCAATAAAAAGTTCATTTTGTCAGGTATCAGGATTGCTACACCTGCTTTATTGATACACCTGCTTTCTTACTGGGGGCATTTGATTGGTAGATCCTTTTCAACCCTTCACACTGAGTTTGTTTGTATGTTTGGCTGAGAAGTGGGTCTCCTGAAGGCAACAGATGGATGGGTCATGTTTTCTGATCCAGTCTGCAGTTCTTTTTCTTTTGATTGGCGAATTAAGCCTGTTAATAGTAAGAGACAGTATAGAGAGATGCATTGTGGTCCCTGTCATTCCCTGTTTTCCTAAGTTTTTCTTCTTTCCTTTCCTCCTGTGTTTTCTCAGTTAGACGTCTATTACTGCCTGTCTGGGTACAGGTCCCTGTTCCCGGTTGCATCCTTCAGGTTGTGTTCCCCCTCTTAGTATTCTTTGTAATGCTGGCTTAATGTTTCTGTATTCATTTAGTTTTTCTTTGCTATTAAAAATTTTCAGTTCTCCATCGAATGTGAATGCTATCTTTGCGAGGTACATCAGTCTGGGTTGGCAGTTGTTTCTTCTCAGGGCTCCTATGGTACTTTCCCAGGCCTTTCTTGCATTCAGTGTTTGTGTGGAGAGATCTGCAGTGATTCTAATTTTTTCCCGTTGTAGTAGAACTCTTTCTTCATTTTTGCTGCATGCAAGATTGTTTCCTTATTATTCAGATCTATCATTTTTACTATAATGTGTCTAGAAGTGTTTCTCCTGCGATCTTGCTTGTTAGGTTTTCTATATGCTTCTGTCATGTAGGTAAAATGTTCTTTTTTGAGATGGGGAAATTTTCACTGATTATCTTGTTGAATAGCTGTTGCATTCCCTTGCTTTGATATTCCTCACCTTCGTCTACTCCAATTATACGAAGGTTAAATTTCTTGTCACTATCTGCCTACTCTTGAATTTCCCTTCGGCATAATTTATGTGATTTTTCCATATCTGTAAATTTTTGGTCCAGTTGGTATATTCTGTCTTCGGTATCTGACACTCTACATTTCATTTCGTTCTCTCTATTATCTGTGGCTTCCATTGTGGTTTGCATGGAGGAAATGGACTCATTTATGGATTCAATATTGGTTCTCAAAGTCCTAATCTCACCTCTTAATGAGGAGTGTACTGCTTCTATTTTGGCACTAATCTCACCTCTTAGCGAGGTGTGGTCTGCCTCTATTTTTGCTTGCATCTCCTGTTGGATATCCTGCATCTCTTTCAATATTTCGAACCTGTGCTCTTTCAATTTCTGGTCTATTTCTCACTTTATTTCTTGAGTCATTGCCTACAGCATCTCTTGGATGTAGCTTTTGTCTTCCATTCCTGTTTGCTCCCACTGGAGCTCTCCCCTGGGTGGCTGCTTGCTTTTGGAGATAGCTTGCTATCCTGGGTATTGATAAACCTTGTAATTTTTCTCTGTGATTTTGCAGGGATTCATGGATTATTGGAGACTAATCTGAAATTTTGTTTTGTTCAATAGGTGTTTGTCATTGCTTGCTTGCTGTTTCTGTGCTGGTAGAGAGAGTCTGTACCTGATCTCAGTTCTGTTAGGGGCCAACCTCCAGTTGTTGTTCTGAACCACATAGGGGTTCTCGGCTCTCTGCTGTAGATCACTGGCAGTTCCCACCTTTAGAAGTGTTGAACAGCCTAGACTGCTCCTGTTTGCTCCTACAGGTGCTCTTGTCGAGATCGGATGTGCTGGATGCACTCTTCCAGATGTTGGAGTCTGCTATGGGCTCCTGATATTTTTTTTTTTTTTTTGGCCGGTTGTGGGTTTGAACTCTGGGCCTGGGTGCTGTACCTCAGCTCTTCAGGTCAAGGCTGGAACCCTACCATTTGAGCCACAGCACCATTTCTGGCCCTTTCTGCTTATGTGGTGCTGAGTAATAGATCCACGGCCTCATGCACCCAAGACAAGCACTCTACTGCTGAGCCACCTTACCAGCCTAAGATCATGACTATTATCAGATGCTCGTGGCCTGTGTTGTCCAATTCCCAGCCTAGAATATATGGGTCAGGTTCTGGTGCGGATTGGGCTTCTCTTGTCCTGACCCCTCGGGTCTTTTGCTGTCACAGGCGTACTTCCCCGGGGGTGCAGTTCCCTGTTTTTCTCCCCTCTGCTGAGGCATATGCTCAGTTTCTGAGTTCAGTTGGGAGGAATTGGTTGTGTTTCTCAGGCACTGGATTCCCAGGCAGGGTCCCATCCCTAGCCTGGGGCACGGCGGTTGGACTTGTGCTGTTGTGTATCCTGCCTAGGTTATGCAGCCTGGAATTCACAGTTCAAATTTCTTCCACTGTTGGGTGTCTGGACCCAGTGGCAGTGTTCCTTGCTTATGCATTTAAGGTCCCTTCCGGGGGCACTCTTGCTCTAGCCTGGCCAGCTGAGTGTGCTCCATGGGCTGGTGGAGCTCTCGAAAAGTTCCCATTTTTAGTGGGTCCTGTGGTCCAGATGTTGGGATAGGGAGGCTGGGTAGGGGTCTAGGGATTCCCACCAGCTGTGGTCTCCCTTGAGGTATACACTGTCCCCTGTAGGGTACTCACCCTGGAGCTAGTAGCTGTTTCTGTGTGATGTAGGTCATTGGTTGTTGTTGCAATCAGAGTTCAGTTGAGGTGGTTGTGGGCTGGGATGGGCGGTGGTCACTCTGCATGTTTCTCTTCTGTCTCTGACTCAGTTGATGCTGTTCGGGTCTACGCCGTAGGGTGGGCAGCCTCTGCCCAAGAGGTAAGGGAGGGGCCTCCGTGCACTGAGCACTGGGATTTGTCTCTGTGCTCTCTGGATCAGCACTGGTTCCTTGCAGTTCTTCTGCTCTGGTGTTCTGTGGGTGTACCGTGTAGCACTGGGGTTCCTGGAGTCGTGCAGAGTGGATTTGGTGGAATGGAACCTCTCTGCTCAGATATACAGTGAGGGGTGTGGGTGGGATTTTTATGCAAGCTCCTGGCTCAGAGGTTTCTCTGTTCATAGCAATCAGCTGGTCCAACATCGGTACCTCAGGTGGCTTCTGTGTGGGTGACCTGCAGACAAACCCCTGTGTCTCTAGAACTCTGTCAGCCCCCACTGGGCTTGGCTGGCAGCGGCTTCACGCGCTGCAGTGTGGCCAGTAAAGATTGGGGGAGGGGTCTTCGCTTTTCTCTTGTCTAAAATTCTTCTTTTTCTCTCTTATTTTGTTTTTTTCCTCCTTCTGTTTTTCTCTGGATGTTTGTCTTTTTGTTGTTGCTGGTCTCTTGGGGAGATTAAGTGATGGAACGTGAACCCTCTTTTTGGTTGGGGAGAGCTGTGGTGTTTCCCTACTGCCCAGTCGCCATCTTAGTCCCCCCTCTAGCTTCAATTCTAATAATTCAATATTTTAAAACTATGGATTGTTGGAGCATTATGTAAAGTCTAAACAATTACGACACATATGTGCTTGTCCTCAGCCTATTCACTCTGCCTGCAGTGAGGGTTGTGGTCCTGGATACAGGAAATCCCCTCAGGAAGAAAAGGCAGCCTGTTGCTCTTATTGCACACCGTGCTCAGCGAATGAGATTGCTAATGGGACGGGTAAGTTCATGCCATAGTGAGAAATTCATTTTCTTTGCTGGTATCCCCAATCCATGCAAGCCAATGCAAAAGTTGTATATTATGATTACAGAAACAAATTTTTCCTTCCTTCACTTAATCATCTAATTGTGACACTGGTTGATTCTTCTCCTTGAAAAAAACATCATGGGCTCTGATTTATGTATAAGATTAATTTTTTTCTGGTCTATTGTATATATGTTTATTCAAATACTTAGTAATGTAAGCTTAACTTCTGTCATAGTAAGTGCAAATCTTTTTAAGCACGAGGTCCCCATCTTCTTCAAAATTACCTTCAGACTACACAGAAAACACAGATCTTGTACATCTTTATTTCCTAGATCTTAGAACCGTTCTTGCAATGGAGAAAATACTCTGGGTTTGGTTTGGTGTAAGAAGCAAGCAAAAGTGTTGTGCATAGCATGACTTTATAGTTTCAAATAGAGATTTCTCCATCCCCTACAGGTGAGTAGAAGAGACAAATATAACAACTTCAAGGAAGGGTCACAGTTGTCCAATTTATATTGTACAGAGAATATAGAGGAAGTTGCGAAGTTTTACTACCCACAATTTTGAATAAGGGGTTTGAGTTGTGCACACATTTCTGAGAATTAAGGCAGCATGAAGAGGCACAGAAAATTATTCATATGATATTAGAAATGGCAAGAAACAATATTTGTGATTGTCATTACAAGCAAAAGAATTTCAATCAGACTAAAATATGAGAATATGGGAATGAGTGTGGGAACATGATGAAGACATAAAAATAAAAGTGAACATGTCTGGTAATACTTGGTAATATTTACTTTATGCTACTAAGTATTCACGTGTCAGTATTATCTCTAGACAGGGACTTTCTAATTTCCTTTTAAGTATTGGAAATGGATAAATGTTTATTTGAATTCTTCACTAGATATGGAGCAGTGTATGAAGTGTCCAGATCATCAGTATGCCAATACAGAGAGAAACCAGTGCCTCCCAACAGCTGCAAGATTCTTGACTTATGAAGAACCCTTAGGAATGGCCTTGGACTGCATGGCTCTTTTTTTATCTACACTCACAACTGTTGTTCTTGGGGTCTTTGTGAAACACAAGAACACTCCCATAGTCAAGGCTAATAATCAAGCTCTCAGCTACATCCTACTCATCTCCCTCATCTTCTGCTTCCTCTGTTCCTTGCTCTTCATTGGCCGTCCCAACAACAGCACCTGCATTCTACAACAGACCACATTTGGAGTTGTGTTCACTGTAGCTGTTTCTGCTGTCTTGGCCAAAACTGTAACTGTGGTTCTGGCCTTCAAGGTCACTTCTCCAGGGAGAAGGATGAGGTGGCTTCTGCTATCGGGAGCTCCTAACTTCATCATCCTCATCTGCACCCTGATCCAGGTGACTCTCTGTGGAATCTGGCTGGGAACCTCTCCTCCCTTCATTGACACAGATGCACACTCTGAACATGGCCACCTCATCATCCTGTGTAACAAGGGCTCCCTCACTGCTTTCTACTGTGTACTGGGATACCTGGGTTTCCTGGCTCTGGTCAGCTTCACTTTGGCTTTCCTGGCCAGGAACCTGCCTAATACGTTCAATGAGGCCAAGTTCCTGACCTTCAGCATGCTGTTGTTTGCATTGTCTGGCTCACTTTTCTGCCTGTCTACCACAGTGCCAAGAGGTAGGTCATGGTGGCTGTAGAGATCTTCTCCATCTTGGTGTCTAGTGCAGGGCTACTGGGGTGTATCTTTGCCCCCAAGTGCTACATTATCTTGTTAAGACCAGATAGAAATTTTCTGCTTGGCTTCCGTGACAGAAGTCATCCCGGGAGAAATACACCCTCTTAAGGTGAAACTTACATGTTAGGTCAAATATATTCCTTTTTCCATCAGATATTAGTTTATATTGTTGTAATAACTTCTATGAATAAATGACTCTTACTCATTTTTCTAGCCAGAGCCAAGTAAATTTGAAATTTATTCTCTATATGTTTTATTATCCCATCATGTCAACTACTATATTTTCTCTGTTGACTTGTTTTCTAATATTGCTTTGTTAACCATTTGCCTAAAATTTCTTATTTGGTGTCACTACTGGGGCTTGAACTTAAATTCTGGGTACTTTCTCTGAGTTTGTTGTTTGTGTTTTTTTACTCAAAACTATGGCATTTCCACTTAAGTCACAGCTCCACTGTTGGCTCTTTGGTGGTTAACAAGATAACATTCTCATGAACTTTCTTGCCCAGTTTGGCTTCATACTGTGATAATCACATCTTAGCTCCTAGAGTAGCTAGAATTATGGTATTTTCTAAATTTTAAAGAACATTAGCTTCTTGCCTACACATCAGTATGCTGCTTAATCCTCAATGAAATCCTTTAATATTGCCCTCATGATGAAGTTCCAGGCTTTTATATACTTGTTAGAGTTTACTTTGTTTGATAATTGTGTATTTACATTCCTACGTGTGTTTTTTGCCAATATTCTTCGATATGTTTTGTTTCCGTCTTCTTTCCCTCACTCTCTTACTTTTATTTTTCTTCATGTGCCTTGAAGGTCACATTTTCCACATGTATTTAATACCGACCTGCCCCACCATGACTGCCTTACCACGTCCAATGGAGCCAGGCACAGCCGGGACCTCCACCACAGGGGTATCATAGCATCTCCCCATGGTGGTGTGCGACACCCTAAACGCCGTCATCACTTCCCAGGGGAAAAAGCACACATGGAGTGTCCCAGGCCGTGTGGACAAGGACAGGCACGAGGGAGCACACAGCCACCGGTGCTTGGAGGAAAAGAGGGGAAGCAGCGACGGCCTGGGAGTGAGTCAAGGACAGAGCTCAGCAGACTGTGCAAGAGTGAGACGCCATCTTCAGGGACCCAAGTGTGCAACTGAAGCATTCAGGTCAAGCATCTGCCCAACGGCTGGTTATTTTGCATACGTGTGTGTGTGTGTGTGTGTGTGTGTGTGTGTGTGTGTGTGTGTGAATAACCAGCTTGGTTTTCCCCAGCATAAGCCATACCTGTAAAAGCTAGAGACAGAATCACTGAGCAAAACCTTCTTAAGAACAATTACCGATCTGAGAAAGATGAGATTTAGCAAAAATTAAGCAGTCAAATTTGGATTTGGAGAGAGTGACAACTACAGGAATGATCTTACAAGTGAAGCAATTAAGATAGCCAACAGTGTGCTGTCAGATTACTGTGGACAAAAAGAAGGACTGATGATTTATGTTACCCTTAAGTTATGGGGTGAGTTGCCATAACACCATGCCACCACGGGCAAGGTGCAGGTGCGGAGATGTGGCCGTATTCCGGCTGTACCTTCCTGAACTTCACCACTACAAAATATCAGCCAAAAAGAACCAGACAGGACCTTGCGACACTCAAAGAACATGCTCGTGGGTTTAGTGCTGGAGAAGATCTAAGGAACGAGTCGAGGCTGTGTCCCAAATGTCTACCAGGCCACCTGCAATGCCTTGACCCTGCCAATCCATGAGTGCGTGCTAGCCATCGCCATCTAGACAGGCAGAAGCTGCGACCCAGGGCGCACAAGTAGGCTCGCGGTTCCCGTGGTCAGCTTCCTCTTCTCCGACTCCTTATTCTGCTCCTGCTTCTTCCTCTTGCCCCACCTTGACCTCTGTATTGGCAAGGACTTGTCCGACCGTATTCTTCAATTTCTACTCTTCTTGGCCATTCCCAGTGTTCTCTTGGTAGCTCCTTTCCTGCTGTTAACTGTGTTAGTGGACATTGGTGTGGACTTGGAGCTGCCCATCCCACCATGGCCAAATGACACGGAGGAGACGGGGGAGAGGGAGAGGCCTCTATGACCCACTGACACAGGTGAAGGAAACCGGGAAGGCAGAGTGACACAAGCCTTCTCCCTGCTTCCCACTTCCTCCAAGACCCCTTTGGTCCCCAAAAGGTCAGCAAATGTGTCTTCAAAAAGGTCTAATTAAAATGGGTCCCTTCCACCAAAACATCCCTGAAGCCAGCATCTGGGTTCCAGAATGCACAACTCAGTCGGAATGACTTCCTCTTCCTCCTCCACCATGCAGCCCCTTTTGGCATTCTGGATCTTAGATGACCATCTTTGAGCTTCTACCATCACCTCCTGTTTGAGTTTTCTATCTGCTGCTTCTTGGTTCTCAGGGTTTTCGCCTGATGCACTTCACTGCTGCTTTGGGGCATGTTTCTTCTCCTCGCAGTGGAGGTGTCTTCTGAAGGCCTCACTTCACGGCCATCCACCCCAAGTCAGCGGACTGGGGGCTGCAGGTGGCCACCGTCTGCCCTGGTGGCTGTGGTGGTGGCCGGTCCCCAGCCTTTCCTTTGTCTCCCTCTCTATAAGGTTGTAGAATTTCAACAATGTGGTGCATGTTCTACAAAAACACACTTCGACTGTCTATCAAAATAATTGGATTTAGGAATAATAGCTGAGGGAAGTGTAGATTCCTAATAGTTTGCTTATCCATGGCAGGATATACTTTTCAACTTATTCTTGTTTAATCACTTAAAATATTAAACATACAGGATGTATACACATTTTGTCATTTTATATCATCAATTGATGTTGTTACATCTCTTGATAACAAAAATGTTATTTTTTCCAGCACTTTATTTTTAGAAGAAATGCATTATACATTATTTTTAACAGACTGAATTATTTGGTTCTATACATCTTTAAAGAACACAGGACTATTTAAGACATGGTTGCATAATGGCAGTCTTTCTAGCTCTTTTTTATTGCTCATTTAACCTTTAGAAGTTTGTATTTCTAATAGGCAAGTGATTATATACTGACAATGGACTTCTATTTAGTTTTAAGTTGAAATACGATAATGAATTGGCTAAAATTGTATGTTCCTTTATACAGGGATACTATTTAGCAAATATTTATAAATTGTTAATGTTTTATCAAGAGATGGTAAAATATTCCCATTTCTATTGCAGTTCATATTATATTTTTTTCTTGATTTGAATGATTTCATCAATGGAGTTGGATTACTGTTGCTGTGTAAAGCACTGCTTACCCATTAGGTAGCAATCAATTAACAATCATCACAACATACGAGTTCCTCAATATCAACTATGAAGAAGTGAGAGTGCCTGGTAGCCATCAGCAAGTTATTAACTCCGTGTAAGAAAAAAGAGACAAGAGACAGTCCTTAAGACATCCTGTCAATGTTGTGCAACCATCATCATCATGGCGAAGTTCTGGCTTTAACATTAGAGATCATAAGGCATTAAAAATCAAGAGAACATTCAAATGCTTACGACTCAATTAAATAATAGGTCACGAGATGAGCAGGCCACTCAAACTGGTAGCAAGTTTCCCACGGAAGTACATAGTAGATATATACATGTATTTTATGTATGTCTATAGTGAGTATTCACTGACAAAGGCAGAGATATGAGTGGTCTGAGGCCACTCACAGTTCCATAGGATGATGTCCCTGGAATTTGATCACCTTAATTTCATGTGAGTCACAAAAAAAGAGTGACGCTGCATTACAATCATGATTAAATGAAGTCACACACTTTTACATTACAGTTCTTGCTGGAGGGTACAGAAGACCAGATTCTCAAACACACAAGAAAAAGCAAAGGAGGTTAAAAATCAACAACTCTTTTAGAGACAGAATATTAAAATTAAATGCAATACATAGTATACATATTGGTGATTAAAACAAGACTCAGCCTGGCGCTGGTGGCTCATGTCTGTTAGCTCTAGTTACTCAGGAGGCTGAGATCTGGGTTCAAAGCCAGTTTGGGCAGGAAAGCCTATGACACCTTTATGTCCAACTAACCTCCATCTACCTGAAAATAAAGCCAGAAGTGCTACTGTGGTTCAAATGGTAGAATGCTAACCTTGAGTACAAAAGCTGACAGCACTCAGGCTCTTGTTCCAATCCTTAAGACCTACACACACACACACACACACACACACACACACACACACACACACACACACACAAAAATCAACTTACAAAAGAACAGGTACATATGAAGTCCACCACCAGGCATCAGTTTGGGAAGCCTAATCTTTCACTTAGTTGTCCAAAATTGAATTAATGTGATAATCCTTGGATCTCATTGGCCTTCAAGTTCCCAGACCTGCTATTGTTAGGTATTCCCTCTTTTCTTTTCTTGACTAAAACAATGTCCACACAAAGATGCTTGCTGATGAAAATCAAACAAAATTCTTTGAAGGACGAAATTTAAGTAGCCAAGTAACAGTAATTTACCCATCACATTTATAATCTGGAAGTAAATACTACATTCTGACATACTTCTATTTATTTAAGTATCGTGACAAAGAATCTGCTTATGTTTAACAATTGCAAAAATATCGTGTCATCTCTTCTGCCTCAATTCTTCTCCCTTTAGGTTGAAAGAAACATGTGGAGTGTACCTCCTTGCTCCAATGTTATAGCCTACCCTTCTAAACATAGAACTGAAACTAAAACACTGACTTCTTAGAAGAGAGACATGAAAAGGCTGTTTAAAATACAAAGAGCGTTTGTAGGAAATAGGTTAAAATACAGTATTAATACGTTGCACTCATTAGTCTAACAATTTTAGTTATGGTTAAATTTTAATAAAGTCTTTACTGAGAATATTTTATCCAGAGCTACTGATTCCTTGGGATGAAAAAAGATTTTCACATTTAAATAGGAAAAAATTGAGTTTATGGCCTAAGATTAGATACTTAGTTTACACCGATTTCAAACACAGGACTTTAAATCTTATGTTATCTGAGATATTGCAACACATAGTCTTAAACAGACCTTGTTTAAATTTTAAAAGTTTTATACTGAAAAATTGAAAACAAACAAAACAACCTGTATCATGTCACAACAACAAATATTTCCTAAATGCCTAACCACCCCTGACATGTATACAACCAAAGATTTCTATACTGGAAAAAGGTGAATCTGAGGTCTGAACTTCTACCATTCTACTATACAAATGTTCACTCTCCAATGACAATGAAATAAAATATGAAAATAAAATATCAATGGAAATAATATAAATATGACCAATGAAACAGGGAAATAATTTGTCAATGGAAATGAAACAATTTCCAACAAATCTCAGACACAAAACTTATTAGAAAACACTCACTAGCAAGTATGAAGTGTAGTGAAAGGGGTCATAGGCACCATAATGAAAAATTCCTTAGACACAAGGGGAAAATACGTTTATATATGAAATATCAACAAATAATAAGAAATTATCAAAAAGACTACAGAGAAATTATGCATGTATAAAGTCACTTAAAGGAAGCCATTATTACATTTGCTCAATGGGGCACTAGAGTAAGAGGAATAAAAAAAAGTCATGAAGATAAAATTAAGGAAATCATACAGCCTGAAGAAAACAATAAAAGGAAGGGACTCCATCACCAGCTTCCACATTAGAGGAACTATTAATAGGAATTTTCTAGAGAGAAGGAAAATGTATACAAAGAACTCAGTACAAAAGTGCAGTATTGAGAATACTTACATGAATGTGAAGCAAAATAATCAACTTCTTATGTTCAAATCTGTATTCACAAAAAATGTTTTCTGACAAGATAGGAACCTCAACAATGTAGAAGGAGTTCATCGTAATGATAATATAAAGTGAATGATTTCATTTATTTAAAGGATGGACACCAGGAGTTGGGAACATGCCAAGATACTTACACTGACACAGTACACTGTAATAAGAAAGACCATTTAGATGAATTGTAAACATATGTCTGTAAGTGGGAAATCAATAACAGTATACAAAATATACTTGATTTCTGAAGAGAGCAGAGAACACACATAAAGCACCGAATTATAATGAGTGCACAGAAAGTATTAGAAATTTATACATAATCTGTAAGGACTAAACAAATAGAAAACTTTCAACTATGCATACTAATCTCAGTAGATCAATGATAACTTTCTATTTGAATTATCTACATATGATAATTAAAATATAGTGACAGTAAACTAGAAGATAAGGACAAAATTTTGTTGCTACACAAGAAAAACCATTTTAAATACAAAGACACATGCTGTGGTGTCGTTCTGGAGATACCATTCAATGAATTCAAAATTTCAGCTATACAAAAGAGTGACAGATCTATAATAAAAAATGATGACCAAGTTAAGAACATTGAAAGGCACCCGGAAAATCTCCAAGGAATTAGGTTTTAAGTCACCTTACCACAGCAGGATGACAGACAAGAGCTCATATTTACATCAATTGCCTGATCCATTTGGTAATGTTTACATATTTCAAAACCTTATGGTCTATATAATCAAAGTATTACATTTTTATGTGTAAATAGATATGGATATTTTAAAAGTAAATCAACATGAAGATACATAGATAACATAAAGGCATAAAAATATATTTATGTGAAACTATTCAAATTATACCTCAGAAAAAACAAGACTAAGGGAATAAAGGGACTAAAAGCTCAAGTATTTTTCCTAGAGGTATAATTGTCCTTAATTTATTTGATGCTAATAAGTATTATGCTAAAGAGACCATCAAATCACAAAAGGAATAGAAAACTAAAATCAAGATCCCGACTGTATGTGGAGATTTTGACGCATCTAGATCAGTAATAGATTAGAAAGCCAAGAATACCAGTAATTACATCATGGCAATTCACAGCATACTCCATCTACTGGAGTCTTTTGACATTACAGAACACTTCATGTCAACAACTGCAATGTGTGTAATCTACTGAAATAACATAGTGCACTCATCAGCATAGATGATGTCCTGATCTACAAATAGACACTAACAGCTATAACTTTTGTAAATGTTATATGCTCTCAAGCTATCCTGAAATAAAACTGGAAATCAACATATTTAAAATATCTGATGAAACAAGTCATCACAAATTTTAAATTGCACACATTAAAGGGAAGACTTCAGAGAAATTTAAGAATTCCACAGTTTGCAGGGGCAGAAATATATGTTACTAGTAATGAGCTAATGTAATAGCTAGTATGCTCGAGGACATAGAGTCAATGTACAACACCATATAAAAGTGTCAAAATATATGGTAACATGTATTTTGAGAAGAAAAACGTCTTTGTTCTCATATGGCATTAGTGTCTATATAGACAATACCATGTGTGAATATTCCTGGAACTAATGGATGATAGCAGTATAATACAACACCAGACTAATACACAAAGATGCATCATCTGACTTCATTTACTATAAAATATAAACTTCAAATTAAAAACAGAATATGAGTACTAAGAGGTAAGGAAAAGAAGGAATGGAGAGAAAATGGACAGAAAGAGAATACAATATAAAGACAGGAGAGAGATACATTTTCAAATGTGAAAGACCACATAGGAACTAAGCTCCATGCAAACAACCATTAAAAATTCTGATGAAATGTTTGTACTACCAAATTTTCTTACTAATTTTGAATCATCCATAATCATTACACAATTGATGTTTCCTTAACGTAATTTATGATGCAATGAGATTTCAGACAACATAAATAGCATAGTCAATTTATTTAAAAAAGAAACAAATCAAGACATATGGAGAGAAATGACCAATAAAACAACCTGAAAATGTCTTTTAACATTCACCATATGTTCAAGTTTATGGCATGTAAACTGTTTCTGCATGAGTACATAAAAACCAAAAATAACTCAGAATCCAAGATAGGTAAAACCATGAAAGATGGTTAAAAAAAAGTCTCTCTTTCACACAGGCTAAATTAAACAGCCATCAATCTCCCAGAGAGACTGAAATAATGATTTGCGATTTTTTTTTTCTTCCAACAGTTCTGATACCAAACCTGTGGTGTTTCTTTTTTTTTATTCTGAAAATACCATACAGAGGACTTACAATTACATAGGCAAGATAACGAGTACATTTCTTATCAAGCATTGTTGCCTCCTCATTGCTTCCCCTTCCCTTCCCTTCCCATACTCTCCCCACCTGAACCTACCCCCCACCACCAAAGTTGTAAAGTTTGTTTTTCGACATAACGACTTGTTCCCAACCCCAATTGAATGGCCCACAATGTAATTCTGACACCACCTAGACTTAGTACAGTCCACACAAGTTCAGATCTCAGCCCCGCCACACTCTCTCCAGGGCAGAAGCCAATGCAAAGCATGTGTTCACTCTGTGTAGTCACCAATAATCTTGAAGACAGAGGTCTTGCACCACAGTCACCTCATTAACATCAATTATCAACAGGCTGGAAGATGATTATGAAAAACAAAAATGCTCCTGTTCAAAACATGATAGACCTTACACATAGACCAGTCCTTAACATTCATACTGTACATAATTGGTGCTATGGTTCAAAGAGGTAGAGCACTAGCCTTGAGCAAAAAGATAAGAGACCGTGCCCAGAGTTCAAGCCCCACAACCGACAAAAAAAGGAAAAATATTGCACACGCACACCAACACTCAAACACACAAAACCTTTCTCCATCAGGCAGAACCAAAGGTATCTTTCAGACTGCCCCTTCTCAACGTTTCTCAAATGCAGTGAATTACCCTGTCTGACCAACTACCTGAAGACAAAACAACAGGTGAAATGTTTTTCCCAAATGCTGTAGTCCATCTGGATAAGTAGCTATGATACAGAGCTCTGACTTCAGCCTTTCTGTTTAAAGACATTATAGAGAAAGCAAACATCCTAAAAAGTTACATGAACTCTTCTATCCTCTTTTCTTGCTGCTGTTGTTGTTGTTTGTCATGGGAATGAACTCTGGGCCTCGGCACTGTCCCTCAGCTCTTCAGCTCAGGGCGAGCACTCTACAACTTGAGCCATGGCAACACTTCCAGCTTTTTTTTCTTTTTGCTTATGTGGTGCTGAGGAATCGAACCCAGAGCCTCATGCATACGAGGTGAGTGCTCTACCCCTAAGCCACCTTCCCAGCCCCTCTAGGATCACCTTAAAAACAAGATGATCATAAGGAAAATCTTTTATAGACAGAGAGTTGATTTTGCACATTCAAGCATCTGATATTAATTAGAATCTTTTTTAAAAGTCTGTAGAGAGTCACTGGGGCTAAGTGGTCATAGAGGGGCCCCTCTCTTCCCACTCCGGCCTCAGCCACGTGTGTAGCAATGTGGGCAAACATGAAGTTCAGAGGCTCCATCAGCAAATCCTGAAGGGATAAACTCAAATCCTCCCTACGGAGGAGAGGGAAGGCACTGAGCCCTCAAGTCCCTCCCAGCTCCTGTCCTATGCAAGTGCAGTCCCTCTGTGCCCCATTGACTGTCTGGAGAAGTAGAGGCCTGGGCAGGGGGACCCAGGCCTCAGGTCCCTCGGAGGGGACTGCAGGGGTCACAGCCAGTCCTCCAGTTTCCCACCAACAGGCTCCATGGTCTTCTCATCTATGTTGTGTCCCCTAATGGTTCCCAAGGTTACCAGAGAAACAGTTTCCATGCTGTCCCCACCGTGGACCTCACGGAGCAACAGGTGAACTGGGCGTTGCCATGCCTTGCTTCACTGCCCCTTCTTCTCATTGGACAGTTAGCCTTTGTGATTGGCAACTAATACCGGCCCAGGTCCGTACACTAACTGACAAGCCAGGCAAATCAGATCCTTCATGCCCAGTGCCAGCAACTGTCCTCCCTTCTCTGACAGGGGTCCCCACCCCGGCAGGACAGAGAGATTTGCCACAGCAGGTGTCAGCCCTGCCTGTTTCCAGCTTGCCCTCCCTGTTCCTCCTCTTGTAAGCTTCCCGTCTGGGGTGTTCTGCTATCTGTTAGCGCACCTCCCTCCACTGGGGTTTGACTTGCTGCACCCTAGGTCATCTGCTGTCTCCCAGATCAAGTGACCAGATCAAGCAGTCCTAGCCACAGCCGTTGCCCCCAAGTCCCCTCCCGGGGTCGCCTGTTACCTTTAACTTCCCCTAATAATCACAGAACATTCCCCACTCTAAGGGGAACTTTCTACCCCTGCACCCTTAAAAATACTCCCCTGCACATAAAGAGGCTACTGCACCCTCTGACAGGGGTGTCTGTCAATTGCTGACAATAAGCTTTGCCATATGTGCTTGGATTTCTGGGGGGGTCTTTTGGGCTTAAGCTTTCATTGGTGCTACGACTCTGATCTTGGTGCCCCCCGTGCCTCTTGTTCTTCCCCCTGGGAATTCAAGCTGCCCCCAGACCTTGTGCTGGTTTCAGGCCCACACAGAGGACCTCCAAGGTACCCTCCCCACCCCACGACTGTGCATGCTACATCCCCAGCTTCCGGTACCCCCTCTTCTGGGCGACTGGCCACTTCTCTAGGCCAGGGACTCTGAATCTGTGTTTTTGATTTTCAGGGAAGAATCTAGGAACCAAGTTCTGAGCATTCTCGGGCCTGGGCCCCAACTGTAAAACCACTCCCCCTCCCTACTGGTTAAGGGTGGCTGGAATCCACTGGACAGGCCAGTGGATTGCCAGATGCAGTTCCACGGGCCAATCAGCAGGAGGGACCCAGCCCCAAATTACTAAACATTCCTTTTGAGCTTGTCTTTTACACAGCCTGAGGCCCGCAAGGTCTTGCCCAAGCTCAAGCCTATGGGCTAGTGCACATAGTTCATCAAGCCTGGCCCCAATATTTGCTGAAAAATGAGTCCAGGTCTCCCAATATTTTATGGAGCCTATGTAATTTCCATGAGTGCATGAGAAAATGGAAGGAAATCCACTATGTGTTCTTTCCCTCTCGTTCTCCTCTCCCTCTCCCTCTCCCTCTCCCTCCCTCCCTCTCTTCCTCCCTCCCTTCTTTGCTTGCCCTTGAGAGGTGAAGTGCAGACGGGGTCTCAGGGAACCTCCTCTAGGTTCCTTCTCAAGGCAAGCCATCCTGACTTAAATTCTCTTAGCTAAAACTTTCTCTATCTCTCCTCGAGTACATCCACACTGTGTTACTGTGTTACTGTGTGATCTGTCTTTCTGCTTATATAATTTGTCTGCTTCCTGTTTGCCTGCTTCCCCTTTGCTTACTTACTTAATGTTCCACCAAGTTTTCTTACCAACCTGACATGTTTTTGCCATCTTGGACATGTGGTTGGTTTTTATACAACCCCACACTTTTAGCAAGTATTTAAAGGTCAATTAATATGATAGTATGACTTATTATTAAAATTGTTTTAAAGGTTTGACTTTTACTTTCTTTGGTGTTGCCTGTTTTTCTAGCATTGAGACCATGGTTTAATCATAAAATGGACAAAATGTATTTTGCCACTAGAATGCTGAAGAACTTATGGCCGATTTTCCTTTTTTTAAAAAAATAATCATGCCTTAAAATTTTTGTGCAAAAGTGTATGTGTGTGTGTGTGTGTAAATATGTTTAAAGTACTTTCATTGTAATGCATAAAAATTGTTACCATGATCTAAAATTATTTACTTTTGGGGCTGGGAAGGTGGCTCAGTGGTAGAGCGCTTGCCTTGCATGCATGAGGCCCTGGGTTCAAATCCTCAACACCACATAAGCAAAAAGAAAAAAACCGGAAGTGGCACTGTGGCTCCAGTGGTAGAGCGCTAGCCTTGAGCTGAAGAGCTGAGAGACAGCGCCCAGGCCCAGAGTTCAGGCCCCACAACTGGACCCAAAATTAAATTAAATTAAATTAAAATTAAATTATTTTCTTTTTTCATTTAATGTAACTAATGTGAACCCGGGTCAAAGGACATAATTATTAATTTTTCTGCTTGTTAAAATGAAAAACTTTTATCAATGGAAGTGGTGATGTGAGCCTAAAATCAACCAAATTGATCTGACCATACAGCCTGACTAAGAAGATGCATAGTAAATTGTTTTGAGGAAGTTCTGAGATAACCTGGCTCGACAGGCCAAAGGAAAAAAAGGGAAATGGTTTTAAACTCAAATATCAGAGAAGCTCATCAATTTTGGTGCAAACAAATGTGTCTACGAGTTATCACATTTTTTTTTCAAAAAAAAAGGGAAAAAGAAAGAAAGTAGCATTAACCACAAAACAGTTGAGTAACATGATATGAGTACATCTTGAATTTTAAAAGATTGGAAAAGGAGTGAAGTCTTGCTAAATCGCACCTGCTCAGGGGTTGGAGGTAGAGAGGAATGAAACCCTGGAGAAAATGAAGCATTCTGGAAAGAAGGGAACAGAGCCTCATTAAACTGGCTCCTGTTGGCTAGGCAGGTCAGAGAGGGGTGGGGCTAAGGTGAAAGTAGCAGGAGTTGGCTAGGTGGGGCTATGAGGGGCAGAGCACTGTTCTCAGAGCTGAAGGGTTTCCATTCACTGCATCTTGCTGAGCAGGTGAGCTGGAGACTGAGGCTCTGGTGACATTTGTACTGGGTTTGAAATCACAGGTAGTGATTTCAGATGCTGTGTAGAGGTCTTATTACCTCACCAGATCACAAACCCTCTGAATCTGGCCACCACCTGTCCACATTTAGCTGACTCATGAGACACTTCCCTCATTTGAGAGATGATTCCTCAACTTTTCCATTGAGTAAATGGAAAAAAAACTCTGATGGCAGCACTTCCTATCAGCAATGGACTGGTGCTTCATTCACCTTCTTTGAAAATAGCAGCACACATGAACATATAACAGCTCCTGTTATATGGTCCAACCCCTCGTCTTTCTGAGCTCACTTGGTCCTTTCTGAAACCCGGAGGCTATTCAGGAGGCCAAGAACAATATAAAGCATGTAGAGTATCAGCTCTAAAGAACACTTACCTGAAATTTCTGAGAAAATACAAAGAACATAAAGGAATGGAATGGATATCTGTTTGATATCCAGAGGAACTGAAAGATGTGTGTGTGTGTGTGTGTGTGTGTGTGTGTGTGTGTGTGTGTGTGTGTGTGTGTCTATGTGTGTGTGTGTGTGTACAATATAATAGATAATGACAAACACTCCACTCTCACACTCTTTCTATAATCAGAGTTATGTAATACATAACACATAAACCAAAAGGTGTTAGAAATTTGCAACTCCAAAGACTTCAAACCCTGTTCCAATACCAAAGGAATGAAATTCTCATGCCAGCCTTTGAGGCAGTACTCAATATACTGGTGGTATTTATTTATCAAGATTCATTGTAATGTCACCTTCTTTTGGATTTTTTCCTTTTTCTGTGACTGGAATTATGAATCCTTAGAATTGTATGAATAAATGTCCCCAAACAATATCACAGGAGGCTTCTATAGTCTGGATAGGGTTTGTTCTGGGAGAAGCCATTCTGACAGAAGGCTAGGAACACATGAGTGAAGTGGTCTTATGTCACAATTGTGGCCTTAACAGGTTAGCTTCAAACTTAAATAGGATGGAGGAGGCAGTTCCATTAGCGGTCATTTCTCTCAAGGGTTTTGTTAAGCAAGAAAAGTGATGGTGGACTCGATAGTTAATTGCTATTTGAGACCTCACTATGGGTAACATAAAACGGTAGCAGCAGCCAGGCACTGGTAGCTCATGCCTCTAATCCTAGCTAGTTAGGCTGTAAGGACTACAGTTGGAAACCAACCTGTGCAGTAATGTTCACCACACTCCTATCTCAAATTAACCACCAGAATTCTGGATGTGGAGCAGTGACTCAAGAGATATGGTGTAATCCCTGAGCAAAAAAAGCTCAGGAGCATCCAGGCCCTGAGTTTAATCCATAGCTTAGGCACAAAAATGTTAGGAGCAAAAATATGTCTACTGTGGAGATTTCAGGACAATTTAAGATGTGGACGTTACAAACTAACCTTGGAGACTCTGTTTTGATAACGACTCTTACTTTGCCTATAAATGAAGTGTGCCCAACTACAGAAATGAGAGCACACATTGGTAGAATCTTTTCTGAATGTGGGAAGAGGAGAGGCTAGCTGGATGATGGAAGAAGTCTAAGTTTGCAGCTCTTAAAACACTGCTCTTACATGATGGAAATCACCTGATAGTCCCCAGGGTTACCTCGGAAGCATGGAGAAAAATATGGAAGAAAATACTTTTTTGTTTGTGTTTTATACTAGAGAGTTATAAGATGAATTGCTTTTCTTACAGCATAAAAGAAAAGTTGTCTCCAGGAAAAGGAACCAATCCCTCACAGTCCTGGGTTGATATTGGGACATCCTGAACCAGATTGTCCTCTAATTCAAGCTGCTTGTGAATGATTACCTGCTGTGCAGCCCTGAGCTGGTTGCTAGTTGGGTACTCCCTTAGCCACCACAGAGAGTTGTCACTTTCCACTTAGGTAGTTCTGACTGGATTTTGTAGCTGCCTGGATATGATCCCATGCCCTCAGGACTAGACTAGAGGCTGGACTACCAGGCTCTAACTGTGCAAGCCTACACACCTACACATGCTGAAGTGGAAGCACTGGGACTGGAATGACATCCTTGGCTGGAAAGAAGACCAACAGAGGAGGGAGAAATGGAAGAAATCTTTGGAGCCAAGATGAAGAAAAAGAATGATTCATTTTGTCTAAGAAAGGGAAAATCCAACCTAAAGGCTCTCCTTGCATATATGAATGTATGAGGACTTGTTGGGACTATAGCTAGCAAGTGCAAAGTCAAGATGTACCCTATGCTGGTGGCAGAGCCATACCTGGGAGTATCCAACATCTCTGGGCCATTGAGTGGACCCTTTATGTCCTCTAGACATGGTAGCAATGGCTTATCATATCTAAGTGGAAGCCAGGCCTTAGGCTCACCCCTCACTCCACCAGCTTCACTAATATACTCTCCTCAACCTCCACATCTGACAACTGCAGAAGGTCAATAGACACTCCCTTGTGGTATTTGGGCTGGTGCACACCATGAGCACTTAGACTATGAAGATTCTCTCTGTTCTAAATCAGAGGATCTTTGCCAGATATGATCTCCCTATGGCACATGCTCATGCCAGTGAAAGCTGATTTCTGCGATAGTGTGTTAATAATTGTCTAAGGGGAACTGGGGAAAGTAGAGTCGTCCATTGAATCCATGGGGATTTAGATTATGGTTTAGTAACTAGCAGCAATCACAAAAAAATTGGTCAATAAGTCAATATCAAGGACTACTAAATCTCCACACTGGTTACACATACCTATAATCCCAGCTTCTCAGGAGGTTGAGATGTTAGGCTCAGAGTACGAAACCAGACTGTCACGAAAATTCCTGTAATACTCTTAAGTACAACTAACCATGAAAAAGTTGCAATTGGTAAATCCCTGGCCTTGAGCGTAGGAATAGTACACAGAGCCTCCATTTCAGCATCAGTACTAGCATGCACACACACACACACACACACACACACACACACACACACACACGTGTTTACATGCCCAGACACACACATGTTAACTAGTTAGGCATGGAAGATTGAAATGTAAATTCAGTCTCTAGGCATATGTTACATTTTCCTATCAGACATCAATTACCAGGCAAGATTTGAAATTTACTGCAGCAAGAATTTGAATTTTTATTGCCCAGCTGCTGCCACTGCTGGGATCACATTTCTTTCAACCTCATATATCACCTCATCTACCTAGCTCCTTTTAAAATATGTACATTGAGTTTAATGATTGCATTTATCCACTCTTCCTTTCTCCATGCCTTTGCTCCTTTCCCTTGACTTCATCCAGCCACCACTCACCAACAACACATGTTCCATCTTTCTGATATTCATTTTCTTAAACTGTAAAAATTACTCAAAAGACTTACACCACTGAAATCCTCTGGTATTTATTCAGTTTGTATAGAAATGCATATGACCCTGTATGTGTTTTCATAAATATGTATACTTTAAATCTAACGTCCATATGTGAAAGAAAATATGTTCTTTGTATGTCTGGGCTAGACCTACTTCACTTAACATGATTTTTTCCATCAATTTCCTTGAAATTATACAATAATATTCTTCCTTATGGGTGAATTAAATTCCATTGTGGATCTATACCATATTTTCTTGATCCATTTGAAGGCATCTAGGCTGATTCCTAACTTGGCTACAGTGAATAGTGCAACAATGAACATGGGTGTGCAAATATCTTTACCATATCATGACTTGTAAACATTTGAATAGATTCCCAAGAGTGGTATGGCTGGATCATCCTACGTTGGTTATTTTAAGAATCCCTAAACTGCCTTCCATAATGTCTACACCAGTTTATATTCTCACAAACAATTCATCCTCACTAGCATCTGTTGTTTGTAATTTTGATGATGACCATGCTCACTGGGGTGAAATGGAGTCTCACTTTGTTCTGATTTGCGTTTACTTCATGAACAGAGATGTTGAGCATTTCCTGATATGTTTATTGACCTTTTTTACTTCTCTTCTTAAGAAATCTGTATTTAGTTCCTTTGCCCATTTATTTATTGGTTATTAATTCTTTGACTTCTAATTTCATAATCTTTCAATTCTGGATATTAGACCCTTATTGAATGTACAGCTGGTAGAGTTATCCCATTCTCCTATTTTCTGATGTTATTTATTTCATTGGTCTGAAATACATATACTTGCTGTACATTAGTTTCAAATGGAAAGCACAAGTTTAATTAAAATAGTTGATTTTAGCTTGGTGCCAGTAGTTCACACCTATAATTTTAACTACTCAGGAGGCTGAAATCTAAGAATTATAGTTCAAATACAGCGTAGGCAGGAAAAATCCAGGAGACTCTTACCTCTAATTAATCACCAAAAAGCCAGAGATGGAGGTCAGGCTCAAGTGATGGTACAGTAGACTTAAGATGGAGGGGGAAAGCTCAAGGACAGCACCTAGACCTCTGAGGTTCAAGCCCCAGGCATACACGTGCCTGTGTGCGAACCCTTCCCCCCCACACACACGCAGTTGATCTTTATTTTATTCATTTTGCTTCTTACAGTATATGGTCTTTTTTAAATTGGTTATTTTAAACAATTTGAAAAAATTGATAGAAATGGTGCAGACGTTTTAATTTTCTTGAGTTCATTTGAGAGCTTATTGCTAACAAGCTCTGATCAACCCTAAGTGTTTTATTGGATACCTCCCTAAATAAGTATGTGCTTCTATAGAGGGCCAAAATAAACAATCCAGGTCCAAGAATATATTCACATTAATACATCACAAGAAACAAAACTTGGGGCTGGGAAGGTGGCTCAGTGGTAGAGCGCTTGCCTTGCATGCTCAAGGCCCTGGGTTCGATTCCTCAGCACCACATAAGCAAAAAGAAAAAAGCCAGAAGTGGCGCTGTGGCTCAAGTAGTAGAGCACTAGCCTTGAGCTGAAGAGCTGAGGGACAGCGCCCAGGCCCAGAGTTCAGGCCCCACGACCGGACTCAAAAAAAAAAAAAAAAAAAAGAAAGAAACAAACAAACAAAACTTGAAACTCCATTGTTTTATTACCAAACATAACCCCTAAAATTATTCAGTCTTGGCATTCTCACTTGCAAAAAGGATGGTTGAGATTCCTTTTTTATTGTTTTCTTTTCTTTTTTTATTGTGAAAATACTGTACAGAGGGGTTACAATTACATAGGCAAGATAATGAGTACATTTTTTATCAAGCATTGTAGCCTCCTCCTTTGTTTCCCCTTCCCATTCCTTCCCATCCTCCCTCCACCCCCCCCCACCCAATCCTCCTCACCCCTACTCCCTCCCCACCAAAATTGTAAAGTTCGTTTGCTACATAGGACTTGTACATCTCATCTTATTTATTCTTTAAGTAGTTTTGCACAGGGTATCCATCAAATTTGTCAGTTTCTAAGGTCTCTTTCATCTGTGATCACTTACCACTTTGCTTTCCTATCCAAGGCATTTCCAGTCAGGCGCAGTGTTGTGGTGTATACTTAAGGAACCCACTCTCATTGCAGTATGATTTTCTCTCCTTTATATCATTCAACCTTTTTAATTTCATGTAAGATAACATTCTTGTGACACACAGTAGATTATGTCAGTGGTGTAGATCTTTAAAACACAAACTTTTTAAGACACAGAAAGGTAAGCAATTTCTACTTAGAATAGTGCTCCCATCTTTACATAGTTTTTAACTATTTAAACTCCTTCATAACATATTCAATTGGAAAAGATTATAATTATATTATTATAGTTGACCTCTTTCTTTCTGTTTCTTTCTTTCTTTCTTTCTTTTCTTTCTTTCTTTCTTTTTTCTTCATTTCTTCCTTCCTTCCTTCCTTTCTTCCTCCCTTCCTCCCTCCCTTCCTTCCTTCCTTCCTTCCTTCCTTTCTTTCTTTTTGTCATTCATGTGGCTTGAACTCAGGGCCTGACACTGTCCAGGATGTGAACTTCTATCCTGAGCTCAGCCTCCTGAGTAGCTAGGATTACAGGTATAAACCACCTGCTCCTGTCTATAGTTGACCCTCTCATTGTAAGAAAATTCTCCTTCTTTATTGTTTTCTTTTCATTGATTGCCATGTCATAGCTCCACTTCTTACTTTTATGGTACTTAAGATAAGTTTCATGGAGCCAAGTTCATGGTAGGTACTCACGAGGCTGAGCTTAGAGGCTTATGGTTCAAAGCCAGCCCCAGGCAGCAAAGTCTGTGAGACACTTAGTTCCAATTAATCACAGAAAAAAATGTGCTGTGTCTAGAGTTTAAGCCCCAGGACTACGCAAAAAAAGCAAACAAACAGAAAAAAAATGAGTTTCATGGACTTTTCTTCCCAGACCCGCTTCAAAACACATCCTCAGACCTCAGCCTCCTGAGTTGGTAGGATTATAGGCATAAGGTACCAATAAAAGCAATTGGTCAGTATTTTAGTCATATATAAACATAACTATATAATAAGACCTTGTTTTGTTCGAAGTTAAATTTCTGAGATCATCTATATTGCTGTGTATTCTGGTGGTTTATATAATATTATTGCAGAGTACTATTCAGTTATATAATTGTTCTACTCATCCATTGTAAGGTAATTGATATTTGGGTGGTACTTAATTCTTAGCTGTTCTGAATAGTGCTCTATAAACATTCTTGTAGATATTTTTAGTGAACAGCTTACACACATTTTCCCTTTGGCCAATATTGAGAAACATGATTCTAGAACTTAATGATGTTTTAACTTCCATTCCTAAGAGCAATGTAAAGCATTCCACTGACTCCCGATTCTCACCTCACCAGGTTTTCATTACAAAATTAAATATTATTTTTATTATTATATGCCTATAGTTAAAGAAGCACATGATTTTTTGAAACACTGAAGCTTTAAATAAAAAAATATAATCTTTGCAGAAAAGCTCTCTCTCATGCTACATATTTTACATATTATAGTATATACTATGTATACACAATTATACTATATCATATATATAATCTATGATAATCTATAATGTATTATATGTCATCGATAAAATCTATATTTTATATGCCATATATAATCTATGATATAAATTATATATTATAGATATAATCTGATATAGATTATATAGTAATATATATATAGTGTATAATATATAGTATATGTTATATAATATTATATATCATAGATATAACCTATGACATATATAGATATAATACAGATTTTATAGATACAATCTGTAATGTAATTAATAATATAAAATAAATACATACAAATCTAATTACTATAGATATAATATTTAATATAATATAGATGTAATCTATGATAAATATATATTGCTAAATAAACTATACATATTTTGTAATTATAAAGAAATATAATAATCTATTATATATATGTGTATATATATATATATGTATATATATATATATACACATATATATATATATATATATATATATATATATATATGTATATATATATATAAAAATCAGTCCTAACTGAAAGATACTTTTTTTCCAGTACTGGGGCTTGAAATCAGGGCTTCATGTTCTTAGATTTGTGCTCAAGTCTGGCACTCTACTACATGAGTTACACATCTATTTTCACCATTTTGGTGGCTCATTGGATATAAGAATCTCATGGATTTTCCCACCAGGGCTGGCTTTGGAAACTTACTCATTAGATCTCAGCTTCCTGAGTAGCTAGGCTTGAACCATGGATGCTTGGCTAAAATAAATCTTTTAGAAAGATGCAGTCTGTGGTTCACTGTAAATATGTTGCTTGTATGAGAAGGCACTAGGTGGCCGTGTTGTTTTACTGTGGAGATCAGAGTCGGGGAGAGGAGGGAGAGGAAGAAGAGAAAAGAAACGAAGGGAAAGGAAGAGAAAATAAAGAAGGAAAGGAAAGGGAAGGGTCATTGTCACATGATTATCATATAGAGATAACCTTATGATTTGTTCTTTATAATTAATTGTTTAAATTTTTTATGTTAGCTGGGTACTTATGGATCATGCTTGTAATCCTTGCTACTCAGAAGGCTGCGATCTGAGGATCACAGGTCCACCCAGGCAGACAAGTCAGAGAAACTTATGTCCAATTAACCACTAAACATCCAGAAGTGGATCTGGTGCTTAAGTGGTAGAGTGCTAGATTGGAGCAAAAAAAACTTAGGTCCAGGGCTGGGAATATAGCTTAGTGGTAGAGTGCTCGCCTAGCCTACAGAAAGCCCTGGGTTTGATTCCTCAGTACCACATACACAGAAAAAGCTGGAAGTGGCACTGTGGCTCAAGTGGTAGAGCACTAGCCTTTAGCAAAAAGAGCTCGGGGATAGTGCCCAGGTTTAAGCCCCAGGACTAGCAAGGAAGAAAGAAACAAAAAAAGAGAGGAGGGAGAGGAGAGGAGAGAAATAAGAAGGAGGAAAAATGCTCAGGGACAGCACACCAGGACTGGCAGGCAGCAGGGCAGAGTGGGGGTAGAAAAGACATGCATTCTCTTCCCTTTCCTTTAGATAAAATGATTCCTGTCTATATGACATTAGAGCCGATCATGAAAAATTGAACAATAATAAGCCTCTGATTATATGTGAAGGAAAATATAAATGTCTATAATATAAAACAGAAACAATAAATGAAATATAAAAATATAATGATAATAGCGAAGTTTTCTTTAACACCTTCATTAGGGCAAGCACTGAAACTGCAATTTTACTTTTAATGAAACCCCTAAAATACTTGTTCCCTAATTCAGCTTACTCCAGGCAGTTTGACCTCAGTTTTGTTTAGAACTTTCATCACCAATCTTCCTCAAAGGAAGTGGCTTTGAAGTGTGCAAGCTATCACAGTGGCTCACAAAAGATGTTCTTCCATTTCTATCTCAGCCACAGGAATTCACTCCATGAATTGCATGTCCAATTTCAGTCGATTTTCCTTTGCAATATCATATTCTGCAAATTAAATAAGTGAGGGCAAAAGATTACATTACTAGATGATCTTGATCTAGATGCATTGTACTAATGAACAACCATGTTGAATTGAAATCTTTTTGTACAATTACTTAAAGATTTTTTAAAAGGTCCCCTCATAATAAAAATAAAAAATAAGGCAAGGCCTCGGTGACTCATGCCTGTAATCCTAACTACTCAAGAAACTGAAATCCAAGGATCCCACTTCAAAGCCAGCCCTGATAGGAAAGTCCATGATACTCTTATCTCTAATTCCCTACCAAAAAAGTTGAAAGTAAAGATGTGCCTCAAGTGATAGAGTGCTAGCCTTGAGTGATAAAACTCTGAGTTCATGCTACAATATGAGCACAAAAAATAAAACAATAAATGGAAAAAAGATACAGTATTAACTATTCTTGATTAAAATTATATTTATATAAACTTCTAAAGCCTAAACAAGGGATGGTAGCCTGGATTCTGAGACAGAGCCTGAAGACCGAGATCTTAGACCTATAGGAACGACCATCTTAGCCTTCTAGACATCAAATATTCAAAATGCATAATACAGGCATAAATTCTGTGGATATAAGAGGAGAAGGCACTACCTCAGACCCAATTTACCACAATCCTAATATTTGGGTTCCATAACTAGGGTTCAGATAAAATTGTGTGGAATTCCAATAAATAAATACATACTTAAATACATAAATATACAAATCTAGCTGGGCACTGGTGACTCAAGCCAATCATCCTAGCTACTCAGGAGGTTGAGATTGTGAAAATCAAAGTTCAATATTAGCCCAGGCACCAAAGTCTATGACATTCTTGATAATTAATCACAACAACTGGCAGTAGAACTGTGATGCAAGTGGTAGAGTGCCAGCCATGAGTGAAAAAGCTAAGAGACTATTCCCAAGCCCTTGTACCAGGAGAGGCAAACAGAGAGGGAGGAAGGAGGAGAGAGGGAGGGACTGGTGGGGGAGAGGGAAGAAAGAGAGGTTCATGGGTCTTAGGGACTGTGCAACTTAAGGGAAATCTTGTCTAGGTGTTACTGCATACTTCTCCGATTAAGAAATAATAACAAAAACAAAAGACAAATATGAAAACATCCCAACTTCACTTTGAACTTGACCTTTCCTGCATTTTTTCTTGTTTGATTCATGTAAATAATATTTCTAGATAAACAAGCCACCACACTACTTATCATTTTCTACCCCCATCCCTTTTCAATACATTTAATTTTGGCTACCTACTTTAAAAAAAGAAAACAAAAAAAATGTATTACTTGATATTTCTCTTTTTAATAAAAATATGATTACATATTTTCTAAACTATCAACATATAAGTAAATGTCTGAGCATTAAGATACGTAGGTATCTAGGGATCACTTGTGGGCATAAAGTAGTTAAAATGACCCAAAGCTATACAGAGATATAAAAAAATAAGAACCACTGCAATGCAAATAAGAAATTTTGCAATTTATAAGATTCTGGGTAGGAGAGAGACTAAAAAGAATCAGAGGAAGAAATAAACGCCAGACAGGATGAGTCACATCATGTTCTCCACGCCCCCACCCCCAATCATCAAATTTCCACTCTCTAAAATAAACAACTTGGTTAAAACTCTTTTTACCAAGGGTATAAAAACTTTAATTTATTCATAGCATTGCTAAACACTAAACAGAAGCATGGTGTCTTTTTAGTTGTTTTTCCTGAGAGCATGTTTCACACCATTCTTTTCTAGGACTTGAGATATAAGATCTTTTATTCCAGAGCAATTAGACCTCTTGTTTGTGTAAAACCTGCACTTGTTCCATAGTATCCATGAACTTTGAAGGGAAGAGTTACCTCCTAACTACAATAGTGAATCACTTAGTAGCTTTAACAATCCATTGAGTCATCCTTCCAGAATCTTCCTTGAATTTCATCAGTTTTTTCTTCTGTTGCTTAGAGTACTTGGGCTGCGGTTAGATGAATCTCATACAACACATACTCCTTAATGGTTGAGCATTATGAACTTTCTCAAACAGGCAACTCTCTACATTAACCTAATTGGATTTTCTTGATATGCAAAGCTATGAGGGTAGTGGGAGAAAAAAAATGCAAACTAAACGACTCCATACCCAAACTCTAGCACTAACTGTACCCATAAAAACCGATGGCAGCGATTTTAGTAGAATAGAGACTTATAAGGGAATGGTAAATTAATACATCATGGAAGCTCTGCATTCATGTACCCTGTAGTCAGGCTGTAGTAGTTTTACTTACATTTTTTATTTCTATATTTTAACTTTTCCACCTAGTATGACACATTTAATTGACATTGAAAGTTTGGGGTTTTTTTTTTTTTTTGCAAGAATAAAGACAGATTTAAACTAATTGAAATAATATTGATTCCTCAGTAGGCCAAATGGTGCGCGGTTTTTAAATTATACTAATTTTATGTCATGAAAGAAGTTGGGGTTATTATTTCAGGAATAGTCGTCAGTTCTTTAGACCTAAAGGTGTTCAAAAAGGCCCTATATCACACTGGATCTGTATTTGTTGCCCTGCAGTCTCTGCCTAAGCCAGTGGGACTGGTCTCTGCTCTGTGTCTGGTTTTTAATGTCCACAGCCTGGGCAGGTACTCCTGAGGTGAGAAGTTTATCAGCCCTGGGCTCTTGAAAAAGCTCATCACCAAAGAATTTCCCCCAAGGGAACAGAACACAACCCAGCTCTGTCATCTTTCTTCTGCTTCTTATTAGAGAAGTCCTTTATACAGCTGATTTGTTTTCCTAGCAATTGAGTATGCTCAGATGCATTGTTTCATTTGCTGACTATTTCACTGATGGTGGGGGTGGGGAAGCAAAAAACTTGCTACAAGAATTTCCTTAGCAGGCTGGGAAGTTGGCTCAGTGATACAGCGCTTGCCTTGCATGCCTGAGGCCCTGGGTTGAATTCCTCTGCACCACATAAGCAAAAAAGAAAAAAACCAGGAAGTGGTGCTGTGACTCAAGTGGAGCGCTAGCCTTGAGCTGAAGAGCTAGTGCCCAGGCCCAAAGTTCAGGTCCCATGACCAGACCAAAAAAAAAAAAAAAAAGAATTTCCTTAGCAACCCTGAAATGTCATGGGGCTCATCAAAGAACTTCCCATTTGGAGCACTGTTTCTACCCAGCAATTTCTCTAATAATGTCTCTAATATTTCCAGCATTTCATCTCTGTGGCCTTTTTGAAAAAGTGCAAAACAGCTGTCCACTCACAAAAAAAAAGAAAAAAAAAGGGGGATCTGGGAATGTGGCTCAGTGGTAGAGTGCTTGCCTAGCATGCATGAAACCCTCGGTTCAATGGCTCAGTACCACATATACAGAAAAAGCTGGAAGTAACACTGTGGCTCACGTGGTAGAGCCTTGAGCAAACGATGCTCAGGGGCAGTGTCCAGACCCTGAGTTCAAGCCTCAGGACTTGCAAAAAGAAAGAGGAAGGGAGAGACAGAGAGACAGTCAGAGGCACAGAGACAGAGAGAATGAAAGAAAGGAAGGAAGAAAGAGAGAGAAAGAAAGAAAGAAAGAAAGAAAGAAAGAAAGAAAGAAAGAAAGAAAGAAAGAAAGAAAGAAAGAAAGAAAGAAAGAAAGAAAGAAAGAAAGAAAGAAAGAAAGAAAGAAAGGAAGGAAGAAAGAAAGAAAGAAAGGAAGGAAGGAAGGAAGAAGGAAGGAAGGAGGGAGAGAGAGAGGAGGGAGGAGGGGAGGAAGGGAAGGAAGGAAGGATGGAGGGAGGGAGAAGGAGAGAGAAAGAGGAGGGGGAGAAAGATCCATTGGAAAAAACACATTTTTAATGATTCCAACAATTTTCTTCCCATTGTCAGCTTATGCACAATTAAACAATTCTAAAACTTGCATGTGCATGTGGACTGTCCACACTCTCTCAGGTACCATTTTAAAGGAATAAGCAGCTGGGTGCAGATGGCTCATGCCTGTAATCCTAGCTACTCATGAGGCTGAGCTCTGGGGATCATGATTTAAAGCCTGCCTAGGCAGGCTTTAAACTCCTGGAGAATCTTATGTTCAATTAACTACTCAAAAAAGTCAGAAATGGCGCTGTGGCTCAAGTGGTAGAGTGATCAAATTGAGCAAAAGAAGCTCAGAAAGTGTCCATTTTGCTTAACATCATCCTATTTGGTCCTATGTACAGAGCTTTTGACCTTTTCCGCTTATCCTATACATGCACTAGTTATTGCAAATAATGGAACCATGGGACCTATGTTTCTTTGGGCCTGGTATAATTCACTTAATATAGTTTTTTCCAAGAGTTCCCATTTCCTAACTTTCTGATTGAGGCATAGAATTCCATGATATATTTATACCAAATTTTCTTGATCCATTCATCTACTGAGGGGCATCTGGGTTGGTTCCATACCTTAGCTGCAATAAACATAGTTGTGCTGGTAGCATTAGTATGTTCTTGTTTGTGATCATTTGGGTAAATGTCCAAAAGCGGGATTGCTGGGTCATAGGGAAGCTCTATGTTGAGTCTAAGCGAAATGAACTCCAAGATAGGGACAGAAGTTTTTTTTTTTCTTTCTTGCTATTGTTCCTAATGTATTTATAATGTACCATGTGATTTTTTTCCATTTTTTTATTTTATTGTGAAAATACTGTTCATAGGGGTTACAATTACATGGGCAAGATAATGAGTACCTTTCTTATTAAGCATTGTAGCCTCCTCCTTTGTTTCCCCTTCCCTTCTTATCCCTTCCCATCCTTCCCCCACCCACCCAATATTCCCCTCCCCCTCCCCCCCACGAAAGTTGCAAAGTTCGTTTTTGAAATAACGACTTGTACATCTCATTGTTGCAATGGGTCCACCTGTATCCCTATTTAAACGATTTGTATTTTCCCTTCCCCTCCACAAATTATACCAACATCAAATACAGTGAAAGCAGGGGTTATACTGTGGAGGAGGGACTTACAAAGCAACAAAGAAATAATCTTATAAATGTATTAGAGACAATCACATGTAAGAAAAATACATTTGAATACATATCTTAGGGTTCATTTCCCTAACATCAACTTACCTGACCTTTTCTGCTTGACTCAGAAATATACCAGTTATTGCAAATAAGGACAGAAGGGAACTTTACTGCATTGTTGGTGGGAGTGTTCAACCATTTTGGAAAGCAGGAAAGGAGGTTCCTCAAAAGACTCCACATAGAGCTCCCCTATGACCCAGCAATCCCACTTTTGGGCATTTACCCAAATGTTCACAAACAAGACCACATTAAAGATATGTTTATTACAGGGCTATGTTTATTGCAGCATTATTTACCATAGCTAAGATATGGAACCAACCCAGATGCCCCTCATTAGGTGAATGGATCAAGAAACTGTGGTATATATACACAATGGAATTCTATGCCTCCATCAGAAAGAATGGCATTGCCCCATTTGTTAGGAAATGGAAAGACTTTGAAAAAATTATATTAAGTGAAGTAAGCCAGGCCCTAAGAAACATGTTTTTATTGGTTTCTTTCTATGTTCCTCCCCCATGGTATAACCCGTGTTCACTGTATTTGACGTCGGTCCCTGCATCTTATATATACACTTCTCTAGCCTGGGGAGGGGAAGGGAAAAAGCAAAATTCTTAAATAGGTATACAGATTGACCCATTGTAACAATGAGATGTACAAGACACTATATTGAAAAATGAATTTTACAATTTAAGCTAGGAAAAGGGGAGGGAGAGAGTGTAGTTGGGGAGGTGGGGAGGGAAAGGATGGTAGGAGAAAAACAAAGGAGGAGGTAACAATGCTCAATAGGAAATGTACTCATTACTTTGCTTCTGTAACTGTAACCCCTCTGTACAGTATTTTTACAAAAAAAATGTATTTAGAAGAAGGAAGAAAAGAAATAGTGTCCAGACCAAGTTAAAGCCCTAGGACTGTCAAAAAAAAAAAAAGAAAACAGACTTCTATATGTAATGGCATTCAGGAATAATCATAATAATAACAATAATAATAATAATACAGGAAGAATAATATCTTGTTTGTTTTTGGTTTAGTTTAGTGCTTCTTGTTTTGGGTTTTCTTTTCGTGACAGGGTCTTGCAATGTAGCCCAGACTGCCTTGATCTCTTAATCCTCCTGCGTCCAGAGTGCAGGGATTATAGATGTGCATTACCAAACTTGGCTACTTTTTAAAATAATATAGTATACATAAACTTATTTTAATAATAGTATATATATAACCTTTTAACTGTTTTAATAATAGTGTATATACCCTTTTAATATAGTGTATATGTATAACATTATTCACATTATGCTTTTTCTTTGGTTTTTGTTGTTGCTGCTATTTTTGAGTGTGCTAGTATTAGGGCCTGTGCACTGTCCCTAAGATATTTTTCCCCCATGCCTGGTGCTCTATCACTTGAGCCACAGCTCCACTTCTGGCTTTTCTGGTGATTGCTAATCCTATAATGGTAAATTGATTAAAAGCCTGTTTTGAATTGGCAATATTCTAGTTGTATGTAGGTATTCAAATGTATTTCTTAAAATTCATGTAATTCTTAGAAACTCTAATATTACATTTTATATTATACATTATTATGATACATAAATTATATTATTATTTCTTAAAGATTCTAATATTATATACTTCTTTTATTACCACTGATATATCAAGGTTGAGTTTTTTTTGTTGTTGGTAGTCATGGGCCCTGGACTCTGGGCCTGGGAGCTGTCCCTCAGCTCTAAAGCTCAAGGCTAGTGCTCAACCATTTGAGCCACAGCTCTACTTCTAGTTTTCTGCTGGTTAATTGAAAATAACAGTCTCATGGACTTTCCTAACTGAGCTGAATTTGAACCACAAGCCTCAGATCTCAGCTTCAAGGGTAGCTAGGATTACAGGTGTGAACCATACATTCCTGCCTCGTGTGAGTTTCTGTGGATTTTTAACTTCCCCAACTCCAGTGATTAAATCAGCACCTTCAAAGGGCCCATGACCAGATGTCAAGGCTCTACCAAGTTCCAGATGCCAATGTGTGGTACAGAATTTGGTCTCAACTCTGATATAAAGCAGCAAAGCAGGAGGAAGGTGGCTTTGTAGTCACCCTGACTCAGGTTTAAACCCTTGCACTGACACTTAATCTTCTAAATAACCTTGAGCAAGTTATTTTGCAGTTCTCTGATTTCTTGAAATAAATAAATAAAACACAAAATAAAATTAATAACAGCACTAACTGCAATATGCAGTAAACATGTGTATGTAGATATAAACCATGTATTGGTATACTAGGACTTGAATTCAACCCCTGGGAACAAGCCTGACTTTCTTCTCTTCCAGCATGCTGAGCATACCATCCCCCATTATGCTACAGATTTACCCAGGTGCTGAGTTCAAATCCCATGTCTAGCAGAAAAAAAAATGGCATGAATTCCAAGCCAAGGAGCCACAAAAATTTTTAAATATTTTTTTTTACTTTAATTTAATCTTATTTGTGAACATACTGTACAGAGAGGTTACAATTACATGACCAGGATAATGCGTACATTTCTTACCAAGCATTGCAGCCTCCTCCTTTGTTTACCCTTCATATCCCTTCCCAACCTCTCCTCTCCCCGCCCAATCCCAATCCTTCTCTTCCCCCCCACCCGCAACGACGTTGTAAAGCTCGTTTTGGACATGACAACTTGTGCTTCTCATTGTTGCAACAGGTCCACCTGTATCCTTAAACGACTTGTTTTTCCACATCTCCTCCACAAGTTATACTGACATCAAGTACAGTGAAATTAGGGGTTATACTGTGGGGGAGGGACATACAAAGCAACAAAGAAATAATCTTATAAAAGCCTTAGAAACACATGCATGAAAGAAAAAAACGTTAAAATACATATCTAAGGGTTCATTTTCCTAACATCACATTATCTGACCTTTTCTGCTTGACTCATACATATACTAGATATTGCAAATAAGGGAAACCATGGGGCCTATGTTTCTTGGGCCTGGCTTACTTCATTTAATAAAATTTTTTCCAAGCCTTTCCATTTGCTAACAAATGGGGCAATGTCATTCTTTCTGATGGAGGCATAGAATTCCATTGTGTACATATACCACATTTTCTTGATCCATTCATCTACTGAGGGGCATCTGGGTTGTTTCCATATGTTAGCTTTGGAAAATAATGCTGCAATAAACATACTTGTGCTGGTAGCTTTAGTGTGGTCTTGTTTGTAAACATTTGGGTAAATGCCCAAAAGTGGGATTGCTGGGTCATAGGGGAGCTCTATGTGAAGTTTTTTGAGGAACCTCCATACTGCTTTCCAAAGTGGTTGAACAAGTTTACATTCCCACCAACAATGAAGTAAGGTTCCCTTCTGTCCACATCCCCTCCAGCATCTGTTGTTATTAGAGTTCTTGATTTTTGCCATTCTAACTGGTGTGAGGTGGTATCTCAATGTTGTTTTGATTTGCATTTCATTATGGCTAGGGATGTTGAGCATTTCTTCATGTGTATATTGGCTATCCTTCTTTCTTCTTCAGAGAAGTTTCTCTTTAAGTCTTTCGCCCACTTATTTTTTGGGCAGTTGTTTCTTTGAGAATTTGTTGTTGGGAGATTTAATTTTTTGAGTTCCAAGTATATTTTAGATATGAGACCCTTGTCCGTTGTATGGCTAATAAAGATCTTTTCCCAATCCGTGGGCTTTCTATTGATCTTGCTAGCTATGTCATTTGCACTGCAGAAGCTCTGCAACTTTATACAATCCCATTTGTCCAACCTTTCTTTGATTTGTTGTGTTTCCGGGTCTCTATTCAGAAAATTTCGGCCTGAGCCAAGGAGACCTAGGGTTTCTCCTACTCCATCCTGTAATGTTTCCAGAGTGTCTGCTTTGAATTCGAGGTCTCTGATCCATTTGAAGTTGATTCTGGTGCAGGGTGATATATAAGGATCTAGCTTTAATTTTCTACAAGTAGTTAACCAATTTTGCCAGAACCATTAACTGAAGAGGCTGTCTTTCTTCCATTCTATTGTTTTAGCTCCCTTATCGAAGATTAGATAGCTATAGGTCTGTAGGTTCATTTCTGGGTTTTCAATTCTATTCCATTGGTCATGAGGTCTGTTCTTATGCCAATACCAAGCTGTTTTGATTACTATGGCTTTATAGTAGAGTTGGAATTTGGTATTGATATTCCTCCAGCAATGTTCTTTCCGTTGAGGAGCGTTTTTGCTATTCGGGGTCTTTTATTTTTCCATATGAATTTTTGAATTGCCTCTTCTATTTCCTTGAAGAATGAGGTTGGAATTTTGATAAGTATAGCGTTGAATTTGTAGATAGCCTTAGGAAGAATTGCAATTTTCACGATGTTAATCTTTCCAATCCAGGAACATGGGAAGTTTTGACACTTTTTAAGTTCTGGGTTGATTTCCTTTTTCAAGATTTTAAAGTTTTCATCATAGAGGTCCTTCACTTCTTTGGTTAAGTTAATTCCTAGGTATTTTATTTTTTGTGGTGCTACTACAAATGGGGTTGCTTTCCTAATTTCAGCCCTACTTTTCTCATTGTTGGCATACAGAAAAGCCAATGATTTCGGGGGATTAATTTTATTCCCTGCTACTTTGCCAAAGTTTTGAATCAGCTTGAGTAATTTGGGAGTGGAGTCTATGGGATTCTTTAAATATAAGATCATGTCGTCTGCAAAGAGGCAGAGTTTATTTCTTCTTTCCCTATTTGGATCCCCTTTATGTCTTCATCTTGTCTTATTGCTGTAGCTAGGCATTCTAATACTAGGTTGAAGAGAAGTGGAGAGAGTGGACATCCTTGTCTTGTTCCTGAGTTAAGAGGAAATGGCTTTAGGTTTTCACCATTAAGTATAACGCTGGCTGTAGGTTTGTCATATACAGCCTTTATTGTATTGAGGAATGTTCCATGGATTCCTAATTTTTCCAAAACCTTCATCATAAAGGGGTGTTGGATCTTGTCCAATGCTTTTTCTGCTTCTATTGAGATAACCATGTGGCTCTTATTCTTGCTACTGTTGATGTGATGAATAATATTAATTGCTTTGCGTATATTGAACCAGCTTTGCATCCCTGAAATGAATCCTGTTTGATCATGGTGTATGATATTTGGATCAATTGTTGAAGTCGGTTGGCCAAAATTTTGTTGAGAAGTTTTGCATCCATGTTCATCAAACAAATGGGTCTATAGTTCTCCTTCTTTGATGAATCCCTGCCTGGTTTTGGGATGAGGGTTATGATGGCTTCATAGAATGTGTTCGGAAGTGAACTTTCTCTTTCAGTTTCATTGAAGAGTTGGAGCAGTATTGGTGTGATATCTGCTTTGAAGTCCTTATAAAATTACGCTGTAAAACCATCTGCTCCTGGTCTTTTCTTAGGAGGAAGGTCTCTTATTGCTGTTTCTATTTCAATGCTTGATATGGGCCTGTTTAGCTGGTTTAACTCACCTTGGTTTAGTTTTGGCATGTTAATATTTGCTAGGAAAAGTTCCATTTCTGTCAAGTTCTCAAACTTATTAGCATAAGCTTTTGGGAAGTATTCCCTTATAATGTTCTGAGTCTTGGTTGTTTCCGTGGTGATGTTTCCATTCTCACCCATGAGTTTATTTATTTGGGTGTGTTCTCTTGTTTTTCTGATAAGATTTGCTAAGGATCTGTCAATTTTGTTTATTTTTTCGAAGAACCAACTCTTAATTTTGTTGTTTCTTTCTATAGTTTTTTGGATTCTAATTCATTTAATTCTGATTTAATTTTAATTATTTCTTTCCGTCTACTGGATTGAGGTTTATCTAGCTGCTCTTTTTCAAGGAGGTTTAGATGTGTCATTAAATTGTTTGTTTCAGATCTCTCCAATTTGTTGATGTAGGAGCTCAGAGCTATAAACTTGCCTCTGAGTACTGCTTTTGCTGTTTTCCAGAGGAGCTGGTAATTTGTGTGTTCATTTTTGTTGAATAGCATGAACATTTGAATTTCCTTTCTAATCTCTTCCATGACCCACTCGTTATTCAGCAGTGTGTTGTTCAGCCTCCATGTGATACCAGCCTATCTTTGGTGGCTTTTGGTGTTGAGTTCTAATTTTATTGTCTTGTGGTCAGAGAGAATGCAAGGTATAACTTCAATGTTTATGAATTTAAGCAAGTTTGCTTTGTGGCCTAAAATGTGGTCTATTTCAGAAAATGTTCCATGTGCTGCTGAGAAAAACGTGTATTCTGATGCTGCTGGGTGAAATGTTCGGTAGATATCTGTTAAATCTAGTTGATCTATGCAGCTGTTTAGATCTGCAGTTTCTCTGTTGAGTTTTTGCCGAGTTGGTCTATCTAGTGGGGAGAGTGGTGTGTTAAAATCCCCAACAATTAATGTCTTTGCATTTATATGGGATTTGAGGGAAAGTAGTGTTTCTTGGATAAATTTGGGTGCACCATTTTTTGGCGAGTAGATATTTAGAATTGCATATCCTCCTGAAAGGAAGATCCCTTAATTATTATGTAGGGACCAGCTTTATCTCTTCTCACGAATTTTAATTTGAAGTCTATTTTATCTGATATTAGGATTGCAACTCCCGCCTGTTTATTGGGGCCGTTTGCTTGGTAGATTTTGTTCCAACCTTTAACAATGATAATGTGTTTGTTTTTACAGGCAAGATGTGACTCCTGAAGGCAGCAGATAGAAGGGACTTGTTTTTTAATCCGACTAGACAGTCTATGTCACTTAATTGGAGAGTTCAGTCCGTTAATTTTAACAGAAAAGACTGAGAGGTATTTGGGAGTTCCTGGCATGTTATCCACCTTCTTGCGGGCTGCAAAAACTGGATTCTTCCTATGGTTCTTGGATGCTCAGTTTGGATGCAATTTCTTGGCCTTTATTGTGGTCTTGTTTGTTTTCTATGTGTCGGACATCTTTTAGAATCTTTTGTAGGGCTGTTGTGGTGGACATGTATTGTTTCAATTTTTCTTTGCTATGGAAGGTTTTTATTTGGCCTTCAGTTATGAAGGAGAGATTAGCTGGGTACAGTATTCTTGGTTGATAGTTGTTTGTTTTTAGGGCATGGCATACATCATTCCAGGCTCTTCTTGCTCTGATTGTCTGTGCTGATTAATCTGAGGTGATTCTAATTGGTTTCCCTTTATAGGTGATTAATCTTTTCTCCTAGACAGCTTTAAGGATCTTTTCCTTGGTTTGAGTTGATCCTGTGTGGATTATAATGTGACGGTGGGATGTCCTATTCTGGTCTGGTCTGTTTGGAGTTCTAAAAGCTTCTTGTATCTGAATAGGCCTATCTTTTTGCATGTTTGGGAAGTTCTCTGCTAGGATCCTGTTAAACAAATTTCCTAGACCATTAACTTCTGTTCTAGGTGCTCCTCTACACCCATTAACCTTACATTAGGCCTTCTGAGGGTGTCTTCCAAGTGTTGGATAGATCTATCATATTTCTGGGACTTGTCTTGAATGGTTGTATGATCTTTCTCTTTAATATCTAGGCTATCTTCAATCCCTGAGATTTGATCCTCTGCATGGTCTTATCTGCTCTCAAGACTCTCTACTTTGTTTTTATCTCTTTTCCTTCTAATTGGTCTGCTTTGATGGATTCAAATTCTTTGTTGGAGCTTTGATTTACATCTTGTATGAACTTCTTTACTTCCTTAATTTTATGTTCAGATCACTTAGTTGATTGGTTATGGTTTCCTTGGATTCCCATTCCTTCTGTTGGGTTCCATTCAGCATTCCCTTTGTGGTCTCCCTGACTTCCTTCAGCTCTTTGTTAATGGATTCCATGAATGCCTTTAGTGATCTTTGTGTATTCTCTACCTGCTCTCTCAATTCCTGTATTACTCTTTGATTAGCTTCCTCCCGTTCATGGAATTGCTGTAGTTCTCTTTGAGTGTTCTCAGGCTGTTCCTGCCATTCCTGCCTTTCTCTTTGAGTATTCTCAAGCTGCTCCTGCAAATCCTGTATCAGTTTTTGAGTAGCTTCCTCACGCATATGATATTCCTGTATAAACTTTTGGATTGCCTCCTCTCTCTCCCTATCATTCTCATACAGAGTCCTTTGTATGCTTTCAATCTTTTCATTTATCATGTTTGCCAGCAGTGTTTCTAGAGCTATGTGGGAACTCTCCTCTGGATTATTCATTATCTGTTCTGTCCCCTGATTATCAAGATTGGGAGTTGAGATACCCGGATTTGCCATTTTTCTTGTGTTTTTCCGGCTTACTCTGCCCATTTGAGATGAAAATAGCACCAGTTTTGTGCTAGAACACTATCTTAAGGCAAGCATCAACCCAAGTCTGAATTTGCACAGTCAATAGTCTACAGATAAAATCTAGTTCAACAGGTACATCTATTCAACATCAAACAACTATACGTTAATGGGCTACAAACCGCAAAGAAGAATTTGGAAGACCAGAAATTATTAGGGTTAGGGAGAGATGTGGGTAAAAAAATAGGAATAGATTGATGTGGGGAGGCTCAGGGAGAGTTAACTAAGTCCTAATCTCAAAGCAGGAAATAGGTTGGGTAGGATGAAAGTAGAGAGAGCGAAAAAAAGAATAAAGGAAACGGGAAAAGAAAAGAGACCAGAAAAAATAGAAAGGTAAAAATTAATAAAATTATGTAGACCCGATAACAATCTATTTAGATAAGAACGTGAATTTATTGAGAGAAGGGGAGGGATATAAAGGAGATGTGAAAAACTTAAAAATAAAAATGCTTAAAGTATTATATCGCTATAAAGAGGTAGTACTGCTATTTAGGAATTTAAGTCTTAGAGGTTTTGACTTGAGTAATAAATTTATGGATTAAGTGTGTACACAATGGAGGATAGGGTCTAATAGTCAACTACGGGTTTATCTGAGGGTGTACAGTACAAGAATTAAGTCACATAAAGAAGAACGAAAGAGAGAAGATGAAAAGTATAAGAAAGGAAGAAAAAAAGATGAGAAGAAGCTAAACTAAAGATAATTAAAAAAGAAATAAAAAGAGGAAGAAGACCAAAAAAGAAAGAAAAACGCACATTCACGTATCCCTAAAATAAAAATTATAAGAGGAAAAAAAATTTTTTTTCAAAAAAGGCAAAGATTAAAGATCAAAAAAAGTTTTAGAAAAGAAAAAAAATTATTTTTTTATAAGGGACCAAAAATAAAAAAAAAAAGAAGACGAAGAAGAAGAAGAAAGAATATAAACTTCTTTGATTTTTTTGGGAGGAGTGGGAAAAATCCTGTATCTCCCTTGTGTCCATAACCAGCCTCTTGTTGGAGTCTCTGGTCTGCTTGTGGTCCTGTGGGTTGGTTGGTATCTTAAGTCAGTTTGTTTGAACAGGCAGAAAAATGCTCTGCTTTACCCAGTGTTTGGCGATCCTCCTCCCAGCCTAGTTCATTGAGAGGCAGATCTGCTTTGAGTATAACAAAAGAGGGGGATGAAGTGATGAGGCTTGGTTCTGGGTAGAGTTGAGGCCTTTCAACAGACAGTAGCTTTTCCGGGGCTAGTTTGTGAAAACCTCACAGAGCCCAGCCTGGAGCCATTCTCAGGGTTTCTGTTTACTGATTTTCATTTGATTTTCGAGGCTGCTAGAGGGAGGGGCAGCCTCTGGCTCTGATTACCCAGTGAAGAAACCCACTCCTAGGGCTGGTGCCTGAGCTGGGTGACTTTTCCCTTGGTGGAGCTGAGTCTGGCAGGTCACGCTGCCGTTAAGTTCTTGTGACCTGCTAAATGACTCGTTTTATTCCAAGGCCTGAGTTGGAGCTAGCAGCTCCGTCGAGCTTTGTCAGTATCCAAGATGGAGATCTCCAGTGCTGGGGGAGGGAGGGGTGGCCTTCCCTCCTCTGCTCCCTGAGAAGGAGTGAGGACGTCGGGCTTCTACTCACGCCGAGTCTTGGTTCCTGGGTCTACTCACGCCGAGTCTTGGTTCCTGGGTCGTCTCTGGTCTGCGAACTGCAGGATGAAGAAGTCTGCACCTTGTCGATTCTTGCTGGTGTTGAGTAGAATCCGCTCGCCTGCTGCATCTGGCTCCTTCGTCCCTGACTCTCTGTTGCTCAGGTAGGCTCCTGCGCTCACCTGCCACTGTCACAGGTGCCACTGCCGCGGCAGCTGCTGACAAGAACTCAGAAGTGTCTTCTTGCCTGGGGTTCCTTCTCTGGCCTAACTTTCTGTCCTGTGATGGCACACTTGGTGTAATTCTCTGGCTTAGGACTGTTCACTGGCAATCTAAAACTTCTTTCTATGCGAGAGCTTACTTAGACTCCAGCTTCTCCTCCGCCATCTAATCGGACTCCCTTTAAATATTTTTAATGTATTTATTATGTATGCATGTATATATGTATATATTTTTAATTTGTCAAGGACAGGGCTTGAACACTGGTCGTGGCAACTCTGCCTCAGCTTCAATCTAGCCTAGGTTGCAGCCACTGGACCCACAGCCAAACCTGGATCCTGGGCCCCAAATGCTGACAGGAAAAAAAATAATAATAAAACGACACAGGAGGGCGATGAGTTCAAGATGGTGGAGGAGAAGCTGGAGGCTAAACAAGGTCTCTCATAGAAAGCAGTTTTAGAGTTCCAGTGAACAGTCCTAAGCCAGAGAATCACATCAAGTGTGCCATCACAGGACAGAGAGTTAGGACAGAGAGGGAAAATCCAGGCAAGGAGACAGATCTGAGCTCTTGCCAACAGCCTTGGCTGCTGCTGTGGCAGCAGTGGTGGCGGCAGTGGCAGAACCTGCCATACCTGAATCACAGAGAGTCCGGGATGAAGGAGCCTGAAGAAGCCGGTGAACAGATTCTACTCAACACCAGCAAGAACCTAAAAGGAGCAGACATCTTCATCCTGCAGTTCACAGACCAGAGATGATCCCTGAAACAATACTCGGCATGAGTAGCAGCCGGACGTCCTCACCCCTTCTCAGGGAGCAGAGGAGGAAAGGCCACCCCTCCCGGCCTACCCGTAACGGAGATCTCCATCTTGGATAACGAGAAAGCTCGGTAGAGCTGCTTTCGCCAACTCAAGCCTTGGAAGAAAACTAGAGTCATTTAGCAGGTCACAAGAACCTCAGCTGACCTGCCAGACTCAGCTCCACCCAGGGAAAAGTCACCCAGCTTGGGCGCCAGCACTAGGAGTGGCTTTCTTGACTGGGTAATCATAACCAGAGCCTGCCCCTCCCTTTAGCAGGCTCAACAATCAGTGGAAATTCAGTAAACATAAACCCAGGCTGGGCTCTGTGAGTTTCTCAGAAAGTAGCCCCCGGGAAAAGCTACTGTTCGTTGAAAGGCCTCAACTCTACCCAGAACCTAGGTTCATCACAGCATCTCCAAACTTGAGGAAAAAGCCATCTCCCTCTAATGTGATACTCAAAGTAAATCTCCCTCTCATTGAACTAACCTGGGAGGAGGATCGCCAAATCCTGGGTAAAGCAGATCATTTTTCTGCCTGTTCAAACAAACTGACTTACAAACCAACCAAGACACAGGACCACGAGCAGACCAGAGACTCCAACGTGAGGGTGGTTACAGACAGAAGGGAGATACAGGATTTTTCCCAACCCTCCCAAAAAAATCAAAGAATTTTTTTTATACCTTTTATATAAAAATATTTCTTTTTTCTTTTCCAAAATTTTTTAATTTTTAATTTTTATCTTTTTTGAAAAAAAGTTGTTTTCCAGTAATTTTTTTTCCTCTTATAATTTTTATTTTAGGGATACATGTGTGTGTCCGTTTATCCTTCTTTTTTTTTCTTTCTTTTTTTAAAAAAATTCTTTTTGTTTTTTGTTTAGCTCTACTGAACTTCTGATCTTTTTTCTTTCTTTCTTATCCTATTTACCTTTTCTTCTCTTTTGTTCTTCTTTATGTGACTTTATTGTTGTTCTGCACATCCTCAGATAAGCCCCTAGTTGACTATTAGACTCTATTCCCCATTGTGTACACACTTAATCCACAAATTTATTACTTTACTCAAAACCACTGAGACTTAAATTCCTTAATAGCAGTACTACCTCTTTATACCTATATAATATTTTAAGTACTTTTATTCTACTTCTCTCATTATATTCACCTTCTTTTCTGAATAGTTTGTGTTTGTTTCTGAATAATATTATTAATTTTTACTTTTCTATTTTTTCTGGTCTCTTTTTTTCCCCTTTCTCTTTCTTCTTTTTTTCTCTCTCACTACTTTCATCCTATCCAACCTATTTCCTGCTTTGAGATTAGGACTTAGTTGAGTGAACTCTCCCTGTGCCTTCCTACATCACTCAATTCCTATTTTTTACCCACATCTCTCCCTAAACCTAATAATTTCTGGTTTTCCAAATTGTTCTTTGCGGTATGTAGCTCATTAATATATAGTTGTTTGAGGTTGAATAACCCAGAGGAAGTTTGCCAAATAGCTCTATAAACACTGCTGGTAAACATGATAAATGAAGAGATTGAAAACATACAAAGAATCTGTATGAGCATGATAGGGAGAGAGAGGAGGCAATCCAAAGGTTTATACAGGAATATCATGAACTTGAGGAAGCTACTCAAAAAATGATACAGGATTTGTGTGAGCAGCTTGAGAATACTCAAAGAGAAAGGCAGGAATGGCTTGAACAGGGTGAGAACACTCAAAGAGAACTACAGGAATGGCATTAATGGGTCGGAGGCAAGCTAAGCAAAGGGTAATACAGGAATTGAGAGAGCAGGGTGAGAATACACAAAGATCACTACAGGCATTCATTGGATCCATTAACAAAGAGCTGAAGGAAGTCAGGGAGACCACAAAGGAAATGCTGAATGGAACCCAATAGAAGGAATGGGAGCCCAAGGAAAATATAACCAATCAACTAAGTGATTTGAGAATAAACACTGAACACCAAATTAAGGAAGTACAGAAGTTCATACAAGATCTAAAACAAAGCTTCAACAAAGAATTTGAAGCAATCAAAGCTGAACAATCAGAAGGAAAACAAAGTAGAAAGTCTTGACACCAGGTTAGACCATGCAGAAGATCAAATCTCAGGGATAGAAGACATCCTAGATATTATGGAGAAAGAACATACAACAATCCAAGACAAAACCAAAAATATGATAGATTTATCCAGCACTTGGCATACACTATCAGAAGGCCTAATCTAAGGATAATGGGTGTAGAGGAGACCTAGAAACAGAAGTTAATGGTCTAGGAAATTTGTTTAACAGGATCCTAGCAGAGAACTTTCCAAACATGAAAAAATATAGGCCTATTCAGATACAAAAAGAATTTAGAACTCCAAATAGACCAGACTAGAATAGGACATCCCAACGTCACATTATAATCCACACAGGATCAACTCAAACCAAGGAAAAGATCCTTAAAGCTGTCAAGGAGAAAAGATTAATCACAATTAGAATCACCTCAGATTCCTCAGCATAGACAATCAAAGCAAGAAGAGCCTGGAATGATGTCTGGCATGCTCTAAAAACAAACAAATATCAACCAAGAACACTGTACCCAGCTAAACTCTCCTTCATAACTGAAGGCCAAATAAAAACCTTCCATAGCAAAGAAAAATTGAAACAATACATCTCCACCACAACAGCCCTACAAAAGTTTCTTAAAGATGTTCAACGCATAGAAAACCAACAAGACTACAATAAAGGCCAAGAAACTGCACCCAAACTGAGAATCTAGGAACTATAGAAAGAACTCAGATTTCGCAGCCCCCAAGAAGGTTGATAACATGGCAGGAACACCTCTAAGTCCTATCTCTCAATATTAACAGACTTAACTCTCCAATTCAGCGACATAGATTTTCTAGTTGGATTAAAAAACAAGATCCTTCTATGTACTGCCTTCAGGAGTCTCATCTTGCCCGGAAAAACGAACACGTTTTCAATGTTAAAGGCTGGAACAAAATCTACCAAACAAACGGTCCCCATAAACAGGCAGAAGTTGGAATCCTAATACCAGATAAACTAGACTCAAACAATGGAGCACACAAATTTATCCAAGAATCACTACTTTCCCTCAAATCCCACATAGATCCAAAGACATTAATTGTTGGGGATTTTAACACACCACTATCCCCACTAGATAGATCAACTCGGCAAAAACTCAACAGAGAAACCACAAATATAAATAGCTGCATAGATCAACTAGATTTAACAGACATCTATCGAATATTTCACCCAACAGCATCAGAGTACACGTTTTTCTCAGCAGCACATGGAACATTTTCTAAAATAGACCACATTTTAGGCCACAAAGCAAACTTGTCCAAATTCAGAAACATTGAATTTATACCTTGCATTCTGTCTCACCACAAGGGAATAAAATTAGAACTCAACACCAAAAGCCACCAAAGATAGGCTGGTATCACATGGAGGCTGAACAACACACTGCTGAATCACGAGTGAGTCATGCAAGAGATTAGAAAGGAAATTCAAATGTTCATGCTATTCAACAAAAATGAGCACACAAATTACCAGCTCCTCTGGGACACAGCAAAGGCAGTAATCAGAGGCAAGTTTATAGTTCTGAGCTCCTACATAACAAATTGGAGAGATCTGAAACCAACAAGTTAATAATGCATATAAACCTCCTTGAAAAAGAGCAGCAAGATTAACCCCAATCCAGTAGATGGAAAGAAATAATTAAAATTAAATCAGAATTAAATGAATTAGAAGCCAAAAAAATATAGAAAGAATCAACAAAACAAAGAGTTGGTTCTTCGAAAAAATTAACAAAATTGACAGACACTTAGAGAATCTTATCAGAAAAAGAAGAGAACACACGCAAATAAATAAACTCATAGATGAGAATCGAAACATCACTATGGAAACAACCAAGATTCAGAACAGTATAAGGGAATATTCTCAAAACTTTATGCTAATAAGTTTGAGAACTTGGCAGAAATGGACCTTTCACTAACAAATATTGAAATGCCAAAACTATACCAAGATGAGTTAAACCATCTCAACAGGCCCATATCAACCATTGAAATAGAAACACCAGTAAGAGACATCCCAGCTAAGAAAAGTCCAGGACCAGATGGTTTTAGAGTGGAATTCTACAAGGCCTTCAAAACAGAGCTCACACCAATATTCCTCCAACTCTTCAATGAAATTAAAAGAGAAAGTTCATTACCGAACACATTCTATGAAACCATCATAACCCTCTTCACAAAACCAGGCAGGGACTCATCAAAGAAAGAGAACTGTAGACCCATTTCTTTGATGAACATTGATGTTAAACTTCTCAACAAAATGTTGGCCAATGGACTTCAACATTTCATCCAAAAAATCATACACCATGATTAAACAGGATTCATTTCAGGAATGCAAACCTGGTTCAATATACGCAAAGCAATTAATATTATTCAGCACAATAACAGGAGCAAGGATAAGAACCACATGGTTATCTCAATAGATGCAAAAAAAGCATTCAACAAGATCCTACACCCCTTTATGATGAAGGTTTTGGAAAAATTAGGAATCCATGGAACATTCCTCAATACTATAAAGGCTGTATATGACAAACCTACAGCCAGCATTATATTTAATGATGAAAAACTAAAGCCATTTCCTCTTAACTCAGAAACACGACAAGGATGTCCACTCTCTCCACTTTTCTTCAACCTAGTGTTAGAATGCCTAGCTACAGCAATAAGACAAGATACAGACATAAAAGGGATCCAAACAGGGAAAGAAGAAATAAAACACTCCCTCTTTTCATATGACATGATCTTGTATTTAAAGAATCCCATAGACTCCACTTCCAAATTACTCAAGCTGATTCAAAACTTTGACAAAGTAGCAGGATATAAAATTAACCCCCCAAAATCAATGGCTTTTCTATATGCCAACAATCAAAAAAGTGTGGCTGAAATTAGGAAAGCAACTCCATTTGTAATAGCCACACAAAAAATAAAATACCTAGGAATTAACCAAAGACGTGAAGGAACTCTATGATGAAAACTTTAAAATCTTGAAAAAGGAAATCAAAAGAGAACTTAGAAAATGGCAAAACCTCCCATGCTCCTGGATTAGAAAGATTAACATCGTGAAAATGGCAATACTTCACAAGGCTATCTACAAATTTAATGTGATACCTATCAAAATTCTATCATCATTCATCAAGAAAATAGAAGAGGCAATCCATAAATTCATACGGAACAATAAAAGACCCCGAATAGCAAAAACTCTCCTCATCGGAAAGAACACTGTTGGAGAAATATCAGTACCAAATTTCAAACTCTACTATAGAGCCATAATAATAAAAAAAAAACTTGGTACTGGCATAAGAACAGACCTCAGAACCAATGGAGTAGAATACAAACCCAGAAATGAACCTACAGACCTATAGCCATCTAATCTTCGATAAGGGAGCCAAAAAAATATACTGGAAGAAAGACAGCCTCTTCAGTAAATGGTGCTGGCAAAATTGGTTAACTACATGTAGAAAACTAAAGCTAGATCCTTATATACCACCCTGCACCAGAATCAACTCCAAATGGATCAAAGACCTCGAAGTCAAAGCAGACACCCTGAAAACTTTACAGGATGGAATAGGACAAACCGTAGGTCTCCTTGGCACAGGCCAAAATTTTCTTAGTAGAGACCCGGAAACACAACAAATCAAAGAAAGGTTGGACAAATGGGACTGCATGAAGTTGCAGAGCTTCTGCATGACAAAGGACATAGCGAGCAAGATCAATAAAAACCCTACGGATTGGGAGATCTCCAGTAGCCATACAACAGACAAGGGTCTCATATCTAAAATATACTTGGAACTCAAAAAATTAAATCCCCCAAAAAAAAATCCTCAAAGAAACTACTGCCCAATAAATAAGTGGCCTAAAGACTTAAAGAGAAACTTCTCTGAAGAAGAAGGATGGCCAATAGACACATGAAGAAATGCTCAACCTTCCTAGCCATAAAAGAAATGCAAATCATAACAACATTGAGAGACCACCTTACTCCAGTTAGAATGGCAAAAATCAAGAACTGTAACAACAACAGATGCTGGAGGGGATGTGGACAGAAGGGAACCTTACTTCACTGGTGGGAGTGTAAACTTGTTCAACCACTTTGGAAAGCAGTATGGATGTTCCTCAAAAGACTTCACATAGAGCTCCCCTCTGGCCCAGCAATCCCACTTTTGGGCATTTACTCAAATGTTTACAAACAAGACCACATGAAAGCTACCAGCACAACTATGTTTATTGCAGCATTATTTACCATAGCTAAGATCTGAAACCAATCCAGATGCCCCTCAGTAGATGAATGGATCAAGAATATGTGGTATATTTACCCAATGGAATTCTATGCCTCCATCAGAAAGAATGACATTGCCCCATTTGTTAGGAAATGGCAAGGCTTGGAAAAAATTGTATTAAGTGAACTAAGCCAAGCCCAAAGAGACATAGGTCTCATGGTTTCCCTTATTTGCAGTATCTAGTATATGTATGAGTCAAGCAGGAAAGTTCAGATAATGTGATGTTAGGAAAATGAACCCTTAGGTATGTATTTAAATGTTTTTTTTTCTGTCATGCAATTGTTTCTAATACAATTATAAGATTATTTCTGTGTTGCTTTGTATGTCTTTCCCCCACATTATAACACTTGCTTTCATTATATTTGATGTCGGTATAATTTGTGGAGGAGAAGGGGGAAAACAAGTCGTATAAGGATACAGGTGGACCCATTGCAACAATGCGAAGTACAAGTTGTCATGTCGAAAACGAACTTTACAACTTTGGTGTGGGGGGGGAGGATTTGGTGGAGGGGCTGGGGGAGGCTGGGAAGGGATGACAAGGGTAAACAAAGGAGGAGGCTACAGTGCTTGATACGAAATGTACTCATTAGCTTGCCCATGTAATTGTAACCCCTCTGTACAGTATGTTCACAATAAAAAAAAAGACACAGGAAAAAAACCAAAAACGGCCACTTGCAGATAGCTGCAGGTTTTTCATTTTTTTTCTTTGCAAGTTGACCTTCCTGGGTTTAAATGACATGGCTGAAAAGTGTTGGTAACCTGGCATTGCTGAAGGCTGGCGGTCTTCCAGGGAAGTCATAGGCCAACATGGCGACATAGGCCCTGGGTTTGAAGCCTGGTCCTGACCCCTACCAATGGAGGGAGATCCTAAGTGTCTCATTCCTGTTCATAGGAATACCATTGGAAGGTTATGAATGTCAAGGTTCAATTAGTTGTTCCTGAATGATGCTATTATAAAATTAGAGTGATTTTAGGAGGCCGATGGATTGTACTGGATATTTTTGACACAATAAAAAATTACTATTAATTACATGGACACAATAATTCCAGGACAGTGATTGATTTAATTAATAATTCATTAAGGATGAAGACAGTATTAATTACATGGAGGCAAAATAAATACCTAAGATTTGGTAGGAATGTAGCATATGTAACTGACATATCTGGCACTCTATAAAGAACTATATTTATTTGTGTAATACCATCTGCATGTCAATCTGTTCTTATTTTATCAACCACGGGGCTCGTTCCCAGGTGCTGGGAACTACTTTTCAGCTCAATATGCACCAGGCTGGCGTGTTGACAATCACCCATTCATGCATTGAGCCTTGTAGGCATTGAGTTCAGATGCCAGCACTCACAAAAAATGAATCATGCAGTAAGAAGCCCATGGTGACATATTTTCCTTTTTTGTGAAAATCCTGGGTGTCAGGTGTGAAGTTTCATACATAGGCTAATCTATATCCTCTGTAATAAATGTAATAAATATTCTATGTGTAATAACAGTCAATAAAATAAATGGTAAATACATGAATAAAACAAAGAAAATGAATAACTACACTAAGCACAATATGGAGTCAACATATGGGGCTCAATCTCATGGCCTCGGAACTGCCTAGGAGCTGAATTGGCTAGAGGCTGCTGCACTGAAAATCACCCATTCATGAACTTCTATGCCCTGAGTTTAGATCCCAGCACTGACAAAAATGTAATCTTGGAGTGAGAAGCCAAGCATGTCACGTTATCTTTCTCTTTGAAAGTGCTCTGTGTCAGGTAGGATGTATAATTCGGGTGCAAATCTATATGCTATATAATAGGATGTCATAAATGTAATAAAGGTCATAGGTGGAATATTGTCACTACAATAAATGATGAAGGGTTGAATTAGTGTATCATTGTAAATAAAATTAGATCTTATAATTATAGGATGGGTATTAAGTTTTATTAATATTTTATTATGCATTAACAGAATAAAAATTGCATGGAGTCATAATTAAATACCTAATATTTGGTAGTGACACATGATGCATAATTTAGTTATATATAGACATCTGTCTCATTCTATAAAATATGTAAATATATGTATGTGTATATGTACACATATGATAAACAATAACAGGATATTGAGTAATTTTAATTAATGCTTTATAATTGTTCAACTGGGACACATCATTAAGTGGAGACATAATTTAATATCTAATAATTGGCAGTAATATCTATAAGTTAATAATATAGGGATATCTCTCTTTTTGTGTACATAATATTTATATATAACAATCTCTATTTATACCTCTTTCACTCCTGGTGCTTGGTGGTTGAGTGCTTTCCTAGTAAGCAGGAAGCCCTGGGTTCAATTCCTCAGTGCCACATAAACAGAAAATCCAGAAGTTCTACTGTCATTCAATCAATTGTGTGCTAGCCTGGAGCACAAATGCTTAGGGACAGTATCTAAGCCCTTACTCAAGGCCCAGTGCTGCTGCCAAAAAAAAGGTAGAATGTTCTATTTGCAACTATAAAAGGCCAGGACTTCAAATACCTCACCACAGAGCAAGCTAGGAGTCTAGTGCTGATAGCTGCCACCTAATCTGACTTAGCCAGATATAATCCGCTGCAACCCAGCTCCAAGAAACCAGACGCTGCTGGTTTACCCCCGTCATCCTGGCTAGTAGGGGGCTTTAGAACCCAGCCCTGACAGGAAATCTGTGAGACTCCTAGAAATGTGGCTCGAAGTGGTAGATGTCTAGCTTTGAACAAATGGTATTAGAACAGTATCCCCATGCACTGAATACAAGCCCCATGGGTAATCCCCCCAGAAAAACCACCCCACTAAACCATGAGATGTGAACTTGTGTGGTTTATGAAATGTTCCTCAAAGAATGGTGATACTGATGAAAGCACCCTAATTCTAATAACAGCTTGTGGAATAGAGCTATGTGCTGAGTCCTTCATAGGGTGCTGTGTGCTGAGTCTATCACATAATGCTGTGTGCTGTGTCCTTCAAAGAGTGCCATGTGCTGTGTCCTTCACAGGGTGCATTCTTTCATCTGGTCCTTGTAAGAGCTCCACAATTGAGGTGACTATGCAGACAAGAATATTGAGGCTCAGATATGTCCCCACAGCAGGGACAAAATTATGTATTACTAAAGAGTGGGGGAGTTGTCTCCTGCAGACAATTGTTTTGTTTTGTTTTTCTCAGACATGAACCTTGAAATTGCAGCCTCAGCACTGACCCTTACCTCTTGGGCTCATGGATAGAACTCCAGCACGTGGAGCCAAGGACCCCCTTGCAGCAGAGTGCCACGGCCTATGGGAGAATAGCTGAAGTCTGTCATCCTGCCTTCTCAGGAAGCTGAGATCTGAAGATCAGGGTTCCAAACTATCCCAGACACAAAAGGTCCCATGAGATTATATCTCCAATTCACCACTAAGAAAACTAAAGTGGAAGCTGGGTTCTTGTGGCTCATGCCTGTCATCCTAGCTACTCAGGAGGATGAGATCTGAAGATCATAGTTCAAAGCTAGCTTGGGCAGGAAAGTCCTTGAGACATTTAGCTCCAATGAACCACCAGAAATCCTAAACTAGCCTCTGGCTCAAACGATAAGGCAAAAGACTTTAGTTGAAGAACTCAGGGAGAGCACCCAGGCCCAGACTTCAACTCCTACAACCGACGACAACAACAACAACAAACACAAATTATCAAACCTGAAGTAGGGGGCTGGGAATGTGCCTTAGGGGTAGAGTGCTTTGCATATATGAAACTATGGGCTTGATTTCCCAGTACCACATTACCAGAAAAAGCCTGAAGTGACTCTGTAGCTAAAGTGGAAAGGGCTATTCTTATACAAGAGAAACTTGGTACAGTGCTCAAGTCCTGAGTTCAAGCTCCAGGACTAATTTATTCACACACACACACACACACACACACACACACACACACAGAGAGATTGAGAGAGAGAGAGAGAGAGAGAGAGAGAGAGAGAGAGAGAGAGAGAGAGAGAGAGAGAGAAAGCGGAAGTGAAGCTGTGACACAAAATGGTAAAGCACTAGTCTTCTGCTCTGATCTCATGGTCCGCCCCCAGGCCCTGTGTTCACAATCAAACCTAGCCATCCACAGCAAAACTAGGAGATTTCAATGGTTTCAAAACCTGATGAGCTTCACCAGCACCATATGACAGGAAGTATTGTGATATCTGACAGGTGCTTGGATTTCCCAAGCTTCTGGAAAACTAGGAGAGGCATCATAGACCCATCATCATCTGCAATGAAACATTTCCTTAGGTTCTGTGCCCTAGTTGTGTTCCTGAAGGACTCCTGAATTACATTTAGCACTGTATATGAACACCAGAACATAGCCTCACAAAGGCAGAATAAGTGCAGGGAACTTGGCCTGCCATGGGAGGTGGCACAAATGAAGGCTTCCTGTCAAAACAAAACACTGGGGAGAGAGCTTGGGGGTACAAAGAGGCCTTTTTCTCCTTACCTTCAGAGTCCGCCCGCACTCATTCTCACTAATTGGCCCAGATGGAGTAGTTTGTTACATACCTGTACAGGAGTGAAGCCTTTAGGCTTCAGACAATTTGAGAGACTTCTTCCAGCAGGCCTGGGGTGCAGAGAAACCCTCAAGCTACACTGGGCCCAGTGAGGGGAGCACCAGAACAAACATGGTCATGAAGGCTATCTCTGTGCTATGAAATCATTGTATTGAGAAGAAATTTCCTAGCTTGGTGACATTCACAAAAACGACTCTGGAGATTCACCTATAGGAACGCATACATACATACACAAAGACATGGAGGTACAGGCTCTTTAGGTGGGGCAGGTACTGGTGTTGAACTATGAGCTTAGGTTTTGTCCCTGAGCTCCTTTTGCTCCAGGGTAGCTCCTTACCCTTGAATCACAGTCCCACTTCTGGGTTTTTCTGTGATTTCTTAGAAATAAGCATGTCAAGGACTTTCTCGCCTGGGCTGGATTCAAACTGATAATCTCTACATCTCATACGTCTGAGGAGCTAGAATTATAGTCAGCAGACACTGGCACCTACCTTTCTTTTCTTCTTCATTTTTTAATCTGGACAATCTGACTTCTTCACAGGGTCATTCCAACGGTTTGAGTATGTATAAACTACCCAATGTTCTTTATAGCTACTTCCTCTGAGATGGATTTGCTATCCTCATCTTCCCTTCTGGTAGTTAGAAGCCAAAAGTGAGAAATAAGTGTCATAGGACTTGGGAGCTAAGGTCCATAGTTCATGCCAGCTCTGTCACTTAGCTTTGAACTGCAGTAAATTTATTGTCTCTGGATGAGAGGACCAAAAGCTGGAGTGATCCTCACACTGTCTTCATTGGTTCTTTTGCCTATAAAATGATATAATAGTTATGAGTGTTATGTGTCTCCAACCTGAAGTATCTAGAACACACTAGAAACAACTTCATGTTTCTGTTTTTCTGTAGTACCTCCCGAGATTTAGTCTAAGGTTTTGTGTGGAGCGGCTCCTTGGCAAATCCCTGAGGAAAGCCACTTGAAGCCTCCTCAGGAGATCGCCATCCAAAGCCAACCCAAGCAGAAAAGTCTGTGAGATTCTTATCTCCAATAAACCACCAGAAAACCAAAAGTGGAGCAGTAGCCCAGACAGTAGAGCTCCAGCTTTGAGAGAACTAGCAGGAAATACAAGCCTGACCAGGCAAGCCTGGGTGGCCCTTATATCCATTTAATGACTAGATGGCTGGAATTGGAGCTGTGGCAGTGGTAGAGCCTCAGCCTTGAGCAAAACATCTGAGGAATACATGAGGCCCTGACTTTAGGCCCTGGGATGGGCATAAAAATTCAAAAAGAGAAGGCCATGTTATGTATCAGTGCTCTACCTACTTATGTGTGTATATTACCTCCCTGAGTGCAAACAGACCATATGCAATGCTTGTGCTTTTAGTTACTGATTTATTTTTCAGATATGCTTGTTGCACGTATCACACCATTCTCTTTCATTTCAGGCACAATGCTTTTCTTTTCTAGGGTTCCAGGCTTGTGTCCTTATATGATGCACTTAAACTCTAAGCAGTCTTTATTTATATTTTATTATGATGCCAAGGCCGGTACAGTCACAAATCAGGTAGGGGAAGAGAAGGTTAGGTTTCGTATAAATAACCGGTATTCAGGAAATTAAACTTGGAGATATAAGATGGTAGCATATTTATGTAAAATCTACCACTAAGAAAAAGATGAGGGGGCTGGGAATGTGGATTAGAGAGTGCTTTCCTAGCATGCAAGAAGCCTGGGGTTTGATTCCTCAGTAGCACACACACAAAAAACACAAGAATTCACGCTGTGACTCAAGTAGCAGACTGCTAGAGACAGTACCCAGGCCTTGAGTTCAACACAAGAACTGGCAAAGAGATAGCTAGTTAGGTAGGTAGGTAGGTAGGTAGGTAGGTAGGTAGGTAGGTAGGTAGGTAGGTAGGTGGATGGATGGATGGATGGATGGATGGATGGATGGATGGATGGATGGATGGATGGATGGATGGATAGATAGATAGATAGATAGATAGATAGATAGATAGATAGATAGATAGATAGATAGATAGATAGATAGATAGATAGATAGATAGATAGATAGATAGATAATCAATAGATAGATCGATAGATAGATCGATAGATAGATATAGATAGATGATACATGAATATGGTCTTGAGGAGGATAGAAGGGAACAATTCTCAGTCATGAGGCCTTCTGCAGTGTGCCAGGACACTAGTATCGCCTTCACACAAACATAGAGCAGGAAGACTGACTCTGTCCCACTTCTCAGGCAGCCGAAGGAACCAAAGCCAAGAGGGCAGAGCCAGGTTCTAACTCAGGTGCTTGGAGTCAGTAGAGAAAGGGCCCTGACTCTCTTTGGACTGGAGATTTGCATTAATTATGTGGAGAATGAAGGAAGGAGAATGGGCTGGCAGAGGTAGAAGAAAGGCCTTCAAATCTGACAGAGTCAAAAACCCACTCCCTAAGACCAGAGAGCAGGGTTTTTGTATTCTGTTCCTCCCCTATACCCCAATAAATTGTTAGCCTAAAGAGAGTCTGAGGCTCCCTTCACCCGAGGGAGGAAGGTTAGTTAGTAACTGTTTGAAGAGACTGAGTAAAGCGTGACCCTGGTGTAACTCTTACAAATGTTTCAGGTTTCCCCTCATTGCTGGCGTGCTTGGAATGATTGAAGTGGTTTTGCAGTGATTTTTTCCCTGTTTAGTGTGTACATTCTGCCTCCTAATCCTGCAGGCCTGGGTCTCTTCACCCAGCCTGGCTTTTGAAACTGTTTACTGTCCTTCAAATATAGTGTTACACTGGAGTTCTTCCTGCTAACAGGGCTAAGGCTTGGATCCTGAGAATATCATTTGAACCCAGGATGGGTAAACAATGTTTCTTTCCTGCTTCTATAGCTGAAGAAGTCTAAGAAAATTTAGAGTACAAGTAACTTATCACCAAGGAAAACCCAGGAAGCTCTTGAATATCTGACCTTTCAGCAGTGGAAGTCAGAGTGTCATAGACTTTCCCTCCCTGTTTGGTTTCACCCTGTGATCTCAGACATCAGCCTCCTGAGCTAGGGTGACAGGCGTGAGCTAGTGGTTCTCTGCTAGGTTCAGAACTGTAATGACATTAACAAATCAAGTCAAATGCTTATCACAAAGGGCTTGTGAAGCATATTAAGCCTTTCAATATTGGACCTTTCAGAACCCCGTAGAACACAAGGATATAATGCTAGAGCCTGAAAGTCTGGTCATATGGATGTGCTACACTTGAACCTTGAGCTCTGACTCCAATTCTGGTGTACATCAAGATTCATTTTCCACAGAATGTTCTCCTAAATATCAAATAGGAAAAGTATTTTGATTAACCCTCATTTTTTCCAGCTGTGTGTCTTGAACTCAAGCCTCGGCACGGTTCCTGAGCCCTACAGCTCAAGGCGAACACTCTACCACTTGAGCCACAGCACCACATGGGGTCTTTTGGTGGTTCATTGAAGGTAAGAGTCGAACAGGCTTTCCTTGCCTAGGTTGTCTTTGAACTGTGTTCTTCAGATCTCAGCCTGCTGAGAAGCTAGTGTTCCAGTTGTGAGCCACTGGCATCTGGCCAATAGTTTTTGACAGTTCTGGGACTTTATCTTAGGGTTTGGTACTGTCTCTGAGTTTCTTTTATTCAAGGCTAGCACTCTACCACTTGAGCCACTCCACAGCTTCTGGCTTTTTCTTTGTATGTGTCACTGAGGATTCAAACCCTGGCATATATACATGCTGAGCAAGTTCTCTACCACTAAGCCACATTTCCAGCCTCATCCATACAATTTTATCCCTCAACTTGCCTAACCTCAAGAAAAGGATTCTGAGTATAAATCATTTAAAGAAATCTCTATAGGAAGGTGTCCAAAGATACAGAAGACAAAGCTCATACTTGGGAGATACTCTAAAGATGTGAAGACCATGACAATGCTTCCATTTAATTATGTATCATGTTTCAACACAAAAAAGTATTAATGAAAAATGAGTCAATATCCTATATTATTATTTTTTGCTGTTTAATTTTTTTATTGTGAAAATACTATAAAGAGGTGTTACAATTACATGGGCAAGATAATGAGTACATTTCTTTTCTTTTCTTTTTTTATTTTTTTGGGTCTGATCATGGGGCCTGAACTCTGGGCCAGGGCACTGTCCCTCAGCTCTTCAGCTCAAGGCTCGCAATCTACCACTTGAGCCACAGCGCCACTTCCAGCTTTTTTTCTTTTTCCTTATGTGGTGCTGAGGAATTGAACCCAGGGCCTCATGCATGCAAGGCAAGAGCTCTACCACTGAGCCACCTTCCCAGCCCCAATGTGTACATTTCTTATCAAGCATTGTAGCCCCCTCCTTTGTTTCCCCTTCCCCTCCTGTGAAGGCTCAACGTCTGTGTTGAAGGGGCAAAATGATGCAGGCTCCAGCCTCAGGATTATCTGAGGACTATGTTTGACTATATGGAAAACTCTTGGCATGCCTAGCTAGAGAAAGAAAAATGTTCTCTCTCCCTATCTCAAAACACATGTCACAGACTCCTGGGAACTGAGGAAGTAGTTCTGCTTGCTTGAGCATAGATGAACAGCTAGTCAAGCATTTTCCTGAGATTGGAGAAGTGGTTTGAGCTTGCTCTTTAATAGTTTAGATAATAATATACCAAGACATTGTCTCATAGGTTAAGTTACAATGTATCTGTTGAAAATTTTTGTGCGAATGTCTCCTGACTAAATCTTGGCAAAGATCATGCTAGCTTGTCTTTAAATACCCACTAACAATAAAGCACAGCATGCAGTGGCAATTGCTGTTTGCATTCTGCATCAGCTGTGTCCTGGTGATTTCCTGACCCTTACCCAGGACCCTAACACACTAGACGTTGACAAACTCCCTTCCCATTCTCCCCCCGCCCCCTCCCAATCCTCCTCACATTCCACCAAAGTTGTAAAGTTCGTTTTCAACATAACGACTTGTACAACTCATTGTGGCAGTGGGTCCACCAGTATTCCTATTTAAAATATTTGTTCCTTTCCCCTCCACAAATTATACTTACAACAAATACAGTGAAAGCAGGGGATTTCATGTTGAATTCCTATCTACACACCTGCTCATCACATAGTAACTCTTAATCATTAGAGATAATAGGTTCTGGGTAGGTTTATGTCATGCATTAGTTTCTTACGCAATTATAAGATTATTTCTTTGTTGCTTTGTATGTCCCTCCCCCACAGTATAACCCCTGCTTTCACTGTTTTTGCTATCGGTATAATTTGTGGGGGGGAGGGGAAAAACAAGTCGTTTAGGGATACAGGTGGACCTGTTGCAACAATGAGTATTACAAGTTGTCATGTCGAAAACGAACTTTACAACTTGGGGGGCGGAGGATTGGATGGGGAAGGGGAGGGAGAATGGGAAGGGATGGGAAGGGTAAACAAAGGAGGAGGCTACAATGCTTGATAAAAAATGTACTCACTATCTTGCCCATGTAATTGTAACCCCTCTGTACAGTATTTTCACAATAAAAAAAAAAGAAATGTTTTTCAAAGAGCTGAAAGATGTGACACTTCAGCTTGAGGAAAAGACCAGAAATTTCGATGACCTGGAGCAAGTGAACACAGAGTTTCAGGAGAAGCTGGATGTGCTCTGGACACAGAAGAGTAACAGGAAGGACAGCATCTGCAATTTCCAAGTGCTGGCAGGGCGTGGGTACTGAAGAGACAATTGGACAACTTGAGCTGGATGGTGACCTCAGCAAATCTGGAGAGAGACACCTTCACGGATGACCTGAGCATTGAGAATTCTGCATGGAAGGAGGAGTTTCAGTGTCTCACCGATCAGGCGAACAAACTGACAGAGGAGAAGGAGCGAAGTCTGAAGCAGGTGTTGGGCCTAGAGAATGAGCTGGGGGAACTGAGAAGGAAGCTAGCAGATCCATCTCAGGTTGAGAGGCAGTTGCAGGCCCAGGCATACCACAGGCAGATGGAGCTGAAAAACCTGGAGGAACAACTTCACATCCAGGTCAAGGAAAACAAGAGGCTCTGTCTCCAGAATGCGGAGCAGCCAGAGCAACTACAGAGACTGGAGGAGAAGGCCAAGGATTGGCAGGAGATCCTCAAGACCCCATGATGCGCATGTGTGTGCAACCCATAGCCAGAGGAACAGTTGGGTCTGCTGTGGGATGCTCTCCACAGGTTAAGTGGTGAGAAGGAGGAGCTCACCAGCATCCTGAACTCAGAGCAGCAGGTGAAGAAACATCTGTGGGAAGAGCTAGTCCACTCAGAGAAGATAGAGGAATGTAAAGAGGTGGCTGAGAGAGAGATCCAAGCTTCTTGGGAGCGGCAGGAGCGGCAGGAGCAGTTCCTGGTCCAGCTGCAGGAGCTCAGAGCCACCTGTGAGCAGCACATTGCCTCCAGTGAATGGCTGAACTCTGAGGAGACCCTGCAATAGACCCTGCAGAGGCAGACCCCGCTGCTAGAGCAGCTGAAGCAAGTGCAGGGCCCGAACAACTGGGGGGACTAGGCGGTGCACCCAAAGTGACAGGACACTTTTAAGTGCCTGGAAGTGACAAGACCACAGGAGGAGAGCCTGCAGGCCCAGCTGCAGTCCCCCCCGCTCCTTGGAGAGGGGAAGCTGTGAACCCTGGAGAAGCTAAGGGTGAGGAGGTGACTTCTCCTACTGTGACCATCACCGAAGATGGAGACATGCCCCAGACCTAGAGTAACATGGCTCTGCGAGCACTCTCAGAGGCTGAGATCCACAGGGGGAAAGCTCCTGCAGCAGGAACAGTGGCCCCACTGCAGGCGCTCTGCCCACACAGCAGCTCAGTGCAAGATAGAGCTGGAGCCACAAGCCCCCCGCCTTGTGAGTTGCTACCACAGCAGGCATGGGGATGGGAAGTGGGACACGTGGGCATCCAAGAGAAAATCTGCTTTGTTCCCGACCTGCATGATGAGCTGGACTTCCATAGTCCAGCAGATGAACTTCACCATCGATGCAGACAGCTGTCAGCACACATCTGCACCATAGATGAGGCCCTCGTGGCATGTAAAGAGCAGATGTTCATCCTGGAGAAAGCTAAGCACGTGTGCCGGCTCTCCCAGTAGATGAAGAAGAAGGGAGAGCTGCGGGAGCTGCTGTTGCTCCTTGCCTGGGAAGGTGCTGACAGAATACTCCAGATGCCTGCGCAGGCTGAGCCCCCCCCCCCCCCCACCATTTCAGACGCCTCAGGCTCCGGAGTGGGCAAACTGAGGGAGAAGCAGAAAGGTTTTGAAGAATTGCAACTTCAAGACAGCTTGGAAACTGCCAACGGAGAGGTCGGGGTTCCCGACCATGTAGAGGACTCCCCCATGGAACACATCCTGCCACAGATGCCCCACACCCAGAGCAGCCTACAGCACACGGGCTTGGGCAAGGGCACTCCCTCCCTTTCTTCTGTAGGCTCATGTGGATGATAACTCTCTATGTGATATACTGACTCTCAAAAGCTTCAGCAGCCACCAGATGTTGGTGGCCAGGTGGCCTTCTCTCAGGCCTCCAACTGCCAGGTGATGGGAAGGGTAAACTGTGGGTCGGGTAGGACAGAGGCTCCCAGAAGGCGGCCCAAATTCAAGGGACATCTAATGGCCCATTGGTGGCCAGGGAAGAGGCCCATATTATGCTTATCACAAAGAATAATTTGTTTTCAAAGGGAAAAAAGCCTCCAACTAATATTTGTTCTTCCAGTCCTGGGGCTTGAACTCAGGGCCTGGCCACTGTCCCTGAGCTCTTTTTGATCAAATCTGTTGCTCTACCAGTTGAGCACCACCTCTCCTTCCAGATTTTTCTGTGTGGAATCAAACCCAGGGCTTCAGGCATGCTAGGCAACCATTCTACCGCTAAGACGCATTCTCAGCTAGGATGATCCCCCGTCCTCTCAAACCTATATGGCCATTCCTTAGATAAATAGGAGGTAGAGGCTAGGATGAATATGAAACACAAGTCTGGTTCACACAGAAATATTCCTCCTCCCCCTCTTCCCACACACTTAGTTGAAGTTTCTCTTTTACCATTGAGGGATGAGAGAGGGAGAGGGGAATCCTGAGAGAGGGGTACCAAAAACAGTGCCCCCCTGTGCCCCACATCCTTCCCCACACAAGTGGTTCTCCAGATTCCGATCTTATGTGAGTCAATATGGAGTCTACACTGTCTAACCAACCCCTGCAAGGCTCAGGATGAAATAAAGCTCAGAGCTGGCCTCAGCCCACAGCCAGGGTGGAAACTCCTACTCCCAGACTCACTTCCACCTCTGACTGCCCGAGTTAGCCTGGACCCACAACTCACCACTATGTTGATGGTGATGACCTTACAGATGGATTCCAGGGAAAAGGTCCATGGCAAAGAGCAGAAGCAGCAGATTGAGCAGGGCAGAAAGATGTGGGGTGATTGCTCTGGGATCTTCCTCATTGAAGTGCTCCCGTCCAGCCAAGACCATGCTAACCCGAAGCATGGCCAAGGGCAGCGGGTGAGACAAGATGGAGGAGCATGGGACTAAATGGGGTACTGTTTGTCTTGGAGCACTTGAAAATTCCAATTACATTTGGCCCTGGCCAATCCCAAAGCCAACATGCAATACCTCTCCTTGTTGTTGTTGGCTGTGAACGTTGTCCCTGAGCTCTTTTTCTCCAGGCTGGAAATCATCACTTGAGCCACAGGGCCCCTTCTTGTTTTCTGATGGTTCATCGAGGATAAGAGTCTCACACACTTTCCTGCCTATGCTGGCTTAGAACCATTATGCTCCGGATATCAGCTTCCTGAGTAGCTAGGATTACAGGAGTGAGCCATCAGTGCCCAGCGTGTGATACTTTTGGAAGGCTTCTTGATGAGTCTGTAAAAGGAGCCCAAAGGGCCTCGATAGACCTTGACCCAACCAAGGAGCTGGGATGGGGGAAGGCTGACCTTCTAGTCATTCTGTTCCCTAAAATTAAAGATGCCAGGTGGTGTTGTATGCAACAAACACCTAGGCCAACAGCCACCAGGCTTAGTTGGGTAAAGATAGAGAATACCCAAAGATTGCAGTGTAGAAATCTCTGTTTTTGCATTCATGTGGTGTGTGTGTGTGTGTGTGTGTGTGTGTGTGTGTGTGTGTGTGTGTGTGAACTTAGGGCCTAGGCTCTATCCCTGAGTTTTCTTGCTCAAGCCTAATGCTCTGCCACTTGAGCCATAGCCTCACTTGCTTTTCAATGGTTAAATGTAGGTAAGAGCCTCAAGGACTTTCCTGTCCAGGGTGGATTTGAAGCATGATGGGGGCCCCAGGGAAGCAAGAGTAAACACAACTGGCATGTACAATCCCTATGGTTGGAGACTCCTGCCCCCTGGTGGCCAGAAATGGGACATCGGCCCCCTACCATCGTCCTCTACAGTTCAATTTGGGAAAGTGACTAGGGCCAAGCTGATTTTTGCTCACCCTGAGTACTGATGCCAGAGCAGGTCTGTTCCACCCTAGGCCAAGAGACCTCCAGAAGGCCCGGCTCCCAGTGGCACAAGGAAGGGAGAGGTCAGCTCCAGACCGAGCTAAGAGACTTTGCCCACGGACACCCCTACTTCACTTTCTGATCACTGTAAGGCCTGTCAAAGAACAACCCCCCCCCAAAAAAAAACAAAATTGGAGCTGTGGCTCAAAGTGGTAGAGCTCTAACATTGAACCAAAGAGCTCAGAGACAGGGTCCCCACGCTTTGAGTTCAAGTCTCCCAGCTGACCCTCCCCCATAAAACACAAGTGAGCTAAATGTGAATTAGTAGGATTCGTGAAGTGTTTCTGAAGAATGGTGATACTGAAGAAAGCACTCTAATTCTAATGACAGCTGAACTTGTGACATACAGCTATGTGCTGAGTCCTTAACGGGTGCTGTTTTCTGGGTCCTTCCCACATGGGGGTTTTGTGCTGAGTCTTCAAATAGGTGCTCTTTGCTGAGTCATCACAAAGGGTGTTATGTGCTGAGTCCCTAAGAAGGTTGGACCGTATTGGGTATTCCAAAGGGTACTGTTTGCAGAGTCCATTACACAATGTACTGTACTGTATGCTGAGTCCCTGAAAAGGTGTGGTGTGCTAATTCATCCCAAAGGGTGCTGCTATGTTCTGAGCCTTTGAGAAGAGACGGATGAGGTGAGTTTTTCAAGTGCTGTGTGCCGAGTCCTTTACACAGGGTGCTCTGTAGTGTCCTTCAAATCATGCTGTTTGCTAAGACTTTCCACAGTGTGATTGTGCTGAGTACGTCGAAATTGTGCTATGTGCCACTTGGATCATAGTGGGGGTCCTGGCCAGGAGCAGAGAGCATGCGGAGCCAGCACGGTAGGCACATTGCCGAGCAGCCCCGTGGAGGCGAGGGGGCCATTGCACCCCTGAGTCTGAGATGCCTGTGGGGGGAGCTATGCAGTGGTGGTTCAGGTACAGCAATGGAGACGTTGGCTGCTGAGGTGGGGGCGGTGGTGGAAGCAGTGGCGGCTGGGGAGGAGGCTGCTGAGGTGGTGGCAGAGGCTGCTGAGGAACAAGCAGCAGCAGCAGCTGAGGAGGAGCAGAGGCAGCTCACAGCCTTGCCAGGCACCCGCAGACGCCCCCATCCCTCTCAGCAGTGCCGCATTTCACACATGATGCTGCCAGCTCAAATCCTTGGTGCCTCTCACAGTTACCTTGCAGAAATGGTGTGGCCCTAACCTGGTTGCAGCCCCGACCTGATCCTGGCCCCTTGTCCTCAGACTCCAGGGCCCTCAATCACCAGGAGCCGCCGCCTACAGCTTCTTCCCAGCAGCACACATAAGTGGCTTCCCCTTGGGACCACACCCCATGACCCCTGTACCTCGTGACTCCCCATCACAGCCTCTCAGTGGACCCAAACCCGCGACTCCTGCCTCCCCTCTCCTGTCCCACCCACTCTTCCCCCGTGCCCCGCATTCTGCCCTGGCTCTGCCAAAAAGGAGACCCAGTTGCTGAGGTGGAGTGTCGGCCCTGGGATCCCACCCACATCCCTAGCAGCCAGTGTCCCCAGGAAAAGGGGAGATGAAGAAATGGGTGAGGAGGGGACACCTCAGACCTCCTGGCCTGGAGCAGTGGGAGCCACACAGCTGCATATCTGCACCGTTCCTCTCCCTGGTGGGAACCTCATGGCTTTAGTCAGAGGTGGGTTGCAGCACCTCTGGAGTCTTTTCCTTTTTTTGGGGGGTGGAGGGTGTTGGATGCAGAAGATAGGGCCCCTCATTGCTGTGGGAACCCTTGTCTTCTGTGCTCGGTCACACTTTCACTTGAGGAGGTCCCAGAAGTACCCAGTAGGGAGGTGAGGGCACTGGGGGTCAGATAGGAGGTGAATATTTGGGAGGAACATACCCCCTCTGACACACATACACCTATCCTGTCCCTACCCCACCCAAGCTGTTAACAGTTCTCAAGGGTGATAACATTTCTCAGCTCTGCCAGCTGTGCTAGTGTTCCTAGTCCATCTGGTCTCCTCATCCTCCCCAAGAATCCACCAAGTCACCCAGAAGCAACTAAGCTGGAAGTGGGGAGGCCATTCATGTATATAGCCTTTAGGACCCCATCAAATTCCCCAACAATGCCCCACCCCAGGTCAGACACCCCTCTGAAGCCACCATGACCCCCTTCTTTGTTTTCTCTCCTGGCTCTGAGGAGCCACCTGTCTCGGGACTCCTTCACCCAGAGTCTTGGCCAAAGTTTTTAGTGAATGGAGACTCAAGGCTGGTTGTTCCCAAGGGGAAGGGTCTGTCCCTGGAGAAAGAGAGAGGCAAGGTGGTTCTGCATTATTAGAGCAATGTTCCCCTTGGTGGGATCCCCTGGTTCTGGCAAGGGAACCCCAATGCTCGAGCTTGTACATTTCCCACATGAGGAACCAACTAATTCAGGAGACACAATGCATTGAGTCTGTGTGTGTGTGTGTGTGTGTGAGAGAGAGAGAGAGAGAGAGAGAGATAGAGAGAGAGAGAATGAGAGAGAGAGAGATCATCTTTCTCCTTGTACAGCCTGACTGTGCTCAGGTGAATTATCAGGTGATAAATTGCAGATGCTGCATGGATGAGTCTTCTGTCACCAGTTTGGATATGTGTGTGTGTGAGTGTGCGTGTGTGTGTGTGTGTTGGGAGAGTAGGGAGATGAGAACAATGAAAATATATTTATGTCACCATGTCTAAAAAGAGCAAAAGCATTTTATTTGTGTGTATGTGAGTATTTGTTGCTCTTTTTTCATGAATGCCCAGTATAAGCCCAGCCACAATTTTTGTTTTCTCTTTCATATTTTCACGGCTCCTTTGGAGAAGGTTTCAGTAGATTTCCTTTCCACTTCTTTCCACCTCCATCTTCCCCTTTCCTGTAGCCAACTGTAGCTGCTGGACCTGTGTGGGTCTCCCCTAGGAGCCCTGTGGGAAGCACAGACCAAAGTGGACACCTGTCCTTCTGTCTTCAGCCAGAAGGCTCATGAGTGTGACCACAGCCGCACTCTTCCAGCCACACTCTGCTCTCGTTTGTATAGTTGGAGCTAATTCAAGGCTTGGGAATGTGCCTGCCAAACAATTAGGGAATGAGATATGGGGGGGGAGGGCAGGGGCTGTGAAGCTAGGAGAGTTTGGGAAGTGGCCAACGGTGTGATATGACAGATGGTTCATCACGACAAAGGATGAGAGGGGAAGCTTACCAAGGGCATTGATGGTGTCTCTGGGCATCTGTGCAAGGAGCTCCAGGCCCCCACTGGTAGCGTAGATCCCCTTCCAGTCAGTGCACTGTTGTGCATTCCTCCCTGGAGTCCTCAAGACTCTGATCTGTGTCCCACCTGGGCCGTTTCCAGCTGGGCAGTGGTAGGCAAGTGGGTTCTCCCTGCTGGAGCCTACTCAGTATCAGGACATAGGAGTTAGCTAGGGCTTCTGAATGTCAGTTTCTGTAACCTGCTGTAGGTTGTCTGGAAGAAAAATGGCCCACTGACTTTGGAACCCTTTAAGTTTGATTGAGACAAGTGAAATGTCAGCTTTTCCAGGGTTTTTCTCTTTTTTATTATGAAAATACTGTACAGAGGAGTTAAAATTACATGGGAAAGATAGTACATTTCTTATCAAGCATTGTAGCCTCCTCCTTTGTTTACCCTTCCCATCCCTTCCCAGCCTACCCTGCCCCAACACCCAATCCTCCCCACCCACCACCAAAGTTTTAAAGTTCATTTTGAACATGACAACTAGTACTTCTCATTGTTGCAACGAGTCCACCTGTATCCTTATTTAAACGACTTGTTTTTCCCCTTCCCTTCCAAAAATTATACCGACATCAAATACAGTGAAAGCAGGGGTTATACTGTGGGGAAAGGACACACAAAGCAACAAAGAAATAATCTGATAAATGCTTTAGAAACAAATTCATCAAAGAAAAAAAACATTTAAATTCATATGTTTGGTATCATTTTCCTAACATCACTTTATCTGATCTTTTCTGCTTGACTCATACATATACTAGATATTGCAAATAAGGGAAATCATAGGACCTATGTTTCTTTGGGCTTGGCTTACTTCACTTAATATAATTTTTTCTAAGTATTTCCATTTCCTAACAAATCAGGCAATGTCATTCATTCTGATGGAGGCATAGAATTCCATTGTGTATATATACCACTTTTTCTTGATCCATTCATCTACTGAGGGGCATCAGGGTTGGTTCCCTATCATAGCTATGGTAAATAATGCTGCAATAAACATACTTGTGCTGGTAGCTAAAGTGTGGTCTTGTTTGTAAGCATTTGGGTAAATGCCCAAAAGTGGGATTGCTGGATCATAGGGGAGCTCTTTGTGGAGTCTTTTGAAGAACCTCCATACTACATTCCAAAGTGGTTGAACAAGTTTACACTCCCACCAACAATGCAGTAAGGTTCCCTTCTGTCCACATCCCCTCCACCATCTGTTGTTCTTAGAGTTCTTGATTTTTGCCATTCTAACGGGGTGAGGAAGTATCTCAATGTTGTTTTGATTTGCATTTCTTTTCTGGCTAGGAAGATTGAGCATTTCTTCATGTGTCTATTGGCCATCTTCCTTTCTTCTTCAGAGCAGTTTCTCTTTAATTCTTTTGCCCACTTATTTATTAGGCAGTTGTTTCTTTGAGAATTTGTTGTTGGGGGTTTTAATTTTTTGAGTTCCAAGTATATTTTAGATATGAGACCCTTGTCCGTTGTATGGCTAGTGAAGATCTTCTCCCAATCTAGGGCTTTCTATTCGTCTTGTTAGCTATGTCCTTTGCCATGCATAACTTCTGCAACTTCATGCAATCCCATTTGTCCAAACTTTCTTTGATTTGTTGTGTTTCCGGGTCTCTAATTAGAAAATTTTGGCCTGCGCCAAGGAGACCTAGGGTTTCTCCTATTCCATCCTGTAATGTTTTCAGAGTGTCTGCTTTGACTCCGAGGTTTTGATCCATTTGGAGTTGATTCTGGTGCAAGGTGATATATAAGGATCTAGCTTTAGTTTTATACAAGTAGTTAACCAATTTTTTCAGCACCATTTACTGAAGAGACTGTCTTTCTTCCATTCTATTTTTTTTAGCTACCTTATCAAAGATTAGATGGCTATAGGTCTGTAAGTTCATTTCTGGGTTTTCAATTCTATTCCATTGGTCCTGAGGTCTGTACTTGTGCCAGTACCAAGCTGTTTTGTTTACTATGGCTTTATAGTTGAGTTTGAAATTTGATATTGTTATTCCTCCAGCAGTGTTCTTTCCGTTGAGGAGCATTTTTGCTATTCGGGGCCTTTTATTGTTCCACATGAGTTTTTGGATTGCCTCTTCTATTTCCTTGAAGAATGTGGTTGGAATTTTGATAGGTATCGCATTGAATTTGTAGATAGCCTTGGGAAGTACTGCCATTTTCACGATGTTAATCTTTCCAATCCAGGAGCATGGGAGGTTTTCCCATTTTTTAAGTTCTATTTTGATTTCTTTTTTCAAGTTTTTAAAGTTTTCATCATAGAGGTCCTTCACTTCTATGGTTAATTCCTGGGTATTTTATTTTTTGTGGGGATATTACAAATGGAATTGCTTTCCTAATTTCAGCCCCACTTTTCTCATTGTTGGCAGAAAAGCCATTGATTTTTGACGGTTAATTTTATACCCTGCTACTTTGCCAAAGTTTTGAATCAGCTTGAGTTATTTGTGAGTGGAGTCTATGTGATTCTTTAAATACAAGATTATGTCATCTGCAAAGAGGGAGAGTTTTATTTCTTCTTTCCCTATTTTGATCAACTTTATATCTGTATCTTGTCTTATTGCTGTAACTAGGCATTCTAATACTAGGTTGAAGAGAAGTGGAGAACGTGGACATCCTTGTCTTGTTCCTGAGTTAAGAGGAAATGGCTTTAGTTTTTCACCAGTAAGTATAATGCTGGCTATAGGTTTGTCATATACAGTCTTTATTGTAATGAGGAACGTTCCATGGATTCCTAATTTTTCCAAACCCTTCATCATAAAGGGGTGTTGGATCTTGTCTAATGCTTTTTCTGCATCTATTGAGATAGCCATGTGGTTCTTATCCTTGCTCCTGTTGATGTGATGATAATATTAATTGATTTGTGTATATTGAACCAGCTTTGCATCCCTGAAATGAAACCTGTTTGATTGTGGTGTATGATTTTTTGGATGAATTGTCGAAATCGATTAGCCAACATGTTGTTGAGAAGTTTTGCATCCATGTTCATCAAAGAAATGAGTCTATACTTCTCTTTCTTTGATGATTCCCTGCCTGGTTTTGGGATGAGGGTGATGATGGCTTCATAGAATGTGTTCGGTAGTGAACTTTCCCTTTAAATTTCATTGAAGAGTTGGAGGAGTATTGGTGTGAGCTCTGCTTTGAAGGCCTTGTAGAATTCTGCTGTAAAACCATTTGGTCCTGGACTTTTCTTAGCTGGGAGGTCTCTTATTGCTGTTTCTATTTCATTGCTTGATATGGGCCTGTTAATATGGTTTAATTCGTCTTTGTTTAGTTTTGGCATGTCAATATTCGCTAGGAAAAGGTCCATTTCTGTCAAGTTCTCAAGCTTATTAGCATAAAGTTTTGAGAAGTATTCCCTTATAATGTTCTGAATCTTGGTTGTTTCTGTGGTGATGTTTCCATTCTCATCTCTGAGTTTATTTATTTGGGTGTGTTCCCTTCTTTCTCTGATAAGATTTGCTAAGGGTCTGTCAATTTTGTTAATTTTTTCGAAGTACCAACTCTTTGATTTGTTCATTTTTTTCTATAGTTTTTTGGATTCTAATTCATTTAATTCTGGTTTAATTTTAATTATTTCTTTCTGTCTACTGGATTGGGGTTTATCTTGCTGCTCTTTTTCAAGGAAGTTCATATGTCTCATTAAATTGTTGGTTTCAGATCTCTCCAATTTGTTATGTAGGAACTCAGAGCTATAAACTTGCCTGAGAGTATTGCCTTTTCTGTGTCCCAGAGGAGCTGGAAATTTGTGTGCTCATTTTTGTTGAATAGCATGATCATTTGAATTTCCTTTCTAGTCTCTTCCATGACCCACTCGTGATTCAGCAGTGTGTTGTTCAGCCTCCAAGTCTTACTGGACATTCTTTGGTGGCTTTTGATGTTGAATTCTAATTTTATCCCCTTGTGGTCTGAGAGAATGCAAAGTATAAATTCAATGTTTCTGCATTTGGACAAGTTTGCTTTGTGGCCTAAAATGTGGTCTATTTTAGAAAATGTTCCTTGTGCTGCTGAGAAGTACGTGTATTCTGATGTTGTTGGGTGAAATATTCGGTAGATATCTGCTAAATCCAGTTGATCTATGCAGTTGTTTAGATCTGAGGTTTCTCTGTTGAGTTTTTGCCAAGTTGATCTATCTAGTGGGGAGAGTGATGTGTTAAAATCCCCAACAATTAATGTTTTTGGATCTATTTGGGATTTGAGGGAAAGTAGTGTTTCTTGGATAAATTTGGGTGCTCCGTTGTTTGGCGAATAGATATTTAGAATTGTAATATCCTCCTGAAGTAGAGATCCCTTAATTAGTATGTAGCGACCTTCTTTGTGTCTTCTCACTAATTTTAATTTGAAGCCTATTTTATCTGATATTAGGATTGCAACTCCTGCCTCTTTATGGGTGCCCTTTGCTTGGTAGATTTTGTTCCAGCCTTTAACATTGAAAATGTGTTTGTTTTTACGGGCAAGATGTGACGCCTGAAGGCAGCAGATAGAAGGATCTTCTTTTTTTCATCCAACTAGACCATCTATGTACTTAATTGGATTGTTCATTCCGTTAATGTTAAGAGATAGTACTGAGAGATATTTTGGAGTTGCTGCCATGTGATCCATCTTCTTGGGGGTTGCGAAAACTGGGTTCTTCCTATGGTTCTTGGATTCTCAGTTTTGGAGCAGTTTCTTGGCCTTTATTGTGGTCTTGTTTGTTTTCTATGTGTAGGACATCTTTAAGAATCTTTTGTAGGGCTGGTTTAGTGGAGATGTATTGTTTCAATTTTTCTTTGTTATGGAAGGTTTTTATTTGGCCTTCAGTTATGAAGAAGAGTTTAGCTGGGTACAGTATTCTTGGTTGATAGTTGTTTGTTTTTAGGGCATGGCATACATCATTCCGGGCTCTTCTTTCTTTGATTGTCTGTGCTGATTAATCTGAGGTGATTCTAATTGGTTTCCCTTTATACGTGATTAATCTTTCCTCCTCCACATCTTTAAGGATCCTTTCCTTGGTCTGAGTTGATCCTGTGTGGATTACAATGTGGTGGTGTGATGTCCTACTCTGGTCTGGTCTATTTGGAGTCCTAAAAGCTTTTTGTGTCTGAATAGGCCTATCTTTTTGCATGTTTGGGAAGTTCTCTGCTAGGATCCTGTTAAATTTCCCAGACCATCAACTTTTGTCTCTAGGTGCTCCTCTACACCCATTATCCTCAGATTAGGCCTTCTGATGCTGTCTTCCAAGTGTTGAATAGATCTATCCTATTTCTTGGACTTGTCTTGGATGGTTGTATGTTCTTTCTCTATAATATCTAGGCTGTATTCAATCCCCGAGATTTGATTTTCTGCATGGTCTAACATGCTGTCAAGACTTTCTACTTTGTATTTTATTTCTTTTCCTTCTAATTGGTCAGTTTTGTTGGCTTCAAATTCTTTGTTTATCTTTGTTTTAGATCTTGTATCTTCTTTACTTCCTTAATTTGGTGTTCAGTGTTTATTCTCTAATCACTTAGTTGATTGGTTATCGTTTCCTTGGACTCTCATTCCTTCTGTTGGGTTCCATTCAGCATTCCCTTTGTGGTCTCCCTGACTTCCTTCAGCTCTTTGTTAATGGATTGCATGAATGCCTTTAGTGATCTTTGTGTATTCTCATCCTGCTCTCACAATTCTTGTGTTGTTCTTTTTTTTATATAAAAGATATTTTTATTCAAATGTATTCCCAATATTTGAATGGCACATCTGAAAAGAGATGCTATATTATGCACGGTGGATTTACAATGATGACATTACCTAGTTGCCTTTCAAACTAAATGAATCGTGATCAATGGAATATTCAGAACACACTCAATTCCACTTCCTGTGAAGTGACAAGGAGAGTGAACATGTTGCCTGGCTACTGAACAAGTGAGTTGCTTAGCAACAAGAAACAGGTTCAAAAGATTAGGTCAATAATATCTAGCTGAACTCAGTAACAGCCAAAGAGCATACTGTCAGATATCATACCCCACACTCCTTCTCAGAACAACTCTTTTTTCCATACTTCAACTACATAGTCTTTACTATACTCGCAATAACAACTTATTTAGTGTTACATTTAAGTTAGTCAAGATCATAAAACTACATTTAATCATGATACATTCAATTACAAAGCACTTCAATTTTGTGTTTAAATTGACCTAAGTCTGCTTCTGCTGACTAAGCATGACAAGAAAAGAATGTGCAGTAGGTGAATTGCTTTTTTGTAGATTCAACCCACCTGTCATCTAGGCAGGGCTCAGTTTGAGTAAATAACTATTCGGGGTAAAGAATGAGGGATTTGAGCAGTGTAATAGCACATGTTATTATACTCTGCTTTTAACTTTTGTGTTCTCAAAAAGTTGTTTTTGTTTGTTTGTTTGTTTGTTTGTTTTTAATTTGCTTAGCTTCCTCACGGTGATGTGATTCATGTAGTTCTCTTTGTGTTCTCAGTCTGCTCACACCATTCTGGTCTTTCTCTTTGAGGATTCTAAAGCTGCTCATGCAAATACTGTATCAGTTTTTGAGTAGCTTCCTTACGCTTATGATATTCCTGTATAAACCTTTGGATTGCCTCCTCTCTCTCTCTATCACGCTCATACAGAGTCTTTTGTATGTTTTCAATCTTTTCATTTATCATGTTTGCCAGCAGTGTTTATAGAGCTACTTGGGAACTCTCCTCTGGATTATTCATTATCTGTTCTGTCCCCTGATTATCATGATTGGGAGTTGAGATACCCGGATTTGCCATTTTTCTTGTGTTTTTCCGGCTTTTTCTGCCCATTTGGGATGAAATTAACACCAGTTTTGTGCTAGAACACTATCTTAAGGCAAGCATCAACCAAAGTCTGTATTTGCACAGACAATAGTCTGCAGATACCATCTAGTTCAACAGATACATCTATTCAACATCAAACAAATATATATTAATGGGCTACGAACCGCAAAGAAAAATTTGGTAAACCAGAAATTATTAGGTTTAGTAAGAGATGAGGGTAAAAAATAGGAATAGAGTGATGTGGGCAGGCACAGGGAGTGTTAACTAAGTCCTAATCTCAAAGCAGGATATAGTTTGGACAGGATGAAAGTAGAGAGAGATAGAAAAAAAAAGAAGAGAAAGGGAATAAAAAGAGACCAGAAAAAAATAGAAAGGTAAAAATTAAAAATATTATACAGATTCAAAAACAAACTATTCAGAGAAGAACGTGAATATAATGGGTGAAGGGGAGGGATATAAAGGAGATGTGAAAAACTTAAAAATAAAAATACTTAAAATATTATATAGGTATAAAGGTACTGCTATTAAGGAATTTAAGTTTAAGAGGTTTTGAATTGAGTTATAAATTTGTGGATTAAGTGTGTACACAATGAGGGATAAGGTCTACAAATCGACAAAGGTTTTATCTGATGATGTGTAGAACAGCAATTAAGTCACATAAAGAAAAACGAAAGAGAAGAGCAGGTGAAAAGCATAAGAAAGAGAGAAAAAAAGAACAGAAGTTCATTAGAGCTAAACAAAAAACAAAAACAAAAAAAACAAAAAAAGAAAGAAAAGTGCACACACATTTATACCACTAAAATAAAATTCTAAGAGGAAAAAAATTACTAGAAAACAATTTTTTTTCCAAAAAGGTAAAAATTAAAGATTAAAAAAAAATTTAGAAAAAAATTTTTTTATAAAAGGTACAAAAAAAAAGTTCTGATTTTTTTGGGGGAGGGGTGGGAAAAATCCTGTATCTCCCTTGTGACCTTAACCAGCCTCTTGTTTGAGACTCTGGTCTGCTTGTTTTCCTGTGGCTTCGTTGGTTTCTTAAGTCAGTTTCTTTGAACAGGCAGAAAAATGCTCTGCTTTACCCAGGGTTTTGACATCCTCCTCCCAGGTTAGTTCAATGGGAGACAGATCTGTGTTTAGTATCACAAAAGAGGGAGATGGATTTTTCCTCAAGTTTGGAGATGCTGTGATGAGGCTAGGTTCTGGGTAGAGTTGACGCCTTTCAGCAAACAGCAGCTTTTCCCTGGGGCTGGTTTGTGAGAAACTCACAGAGCCCAGTCTGGAGCCACTCTCAGGGTTTATGTTTACTTAATTTCAATTGATTGTCAAGTCTGCTAAAGGGAGGGGCAGCCTCGGGCTCTGATTACCCAGTGAAGAAAGCCACTCCTGGGGCTGGAGCCCGAGCTGGGTGACTTTTCCCTGGGTAGAACTCAGTCTGGCAGGTTAGGTTAGGCTCCTGTGACCTGCTAAATGACTCTAGTTTATTTCCAAGGCCTGAGTTGGAGTTAGCAGCTCTGCCGAGTTTTGTTGGTATCCAAGATGGAGATCTCCGGTACTGGGGGGGAAGAGGGGTGGCTTTCCCTCCTCTGCTCCCTGAGAAGGAGTGAGGACGTCAGGCTTCTACTCACGCCAAGTCTTGGTTCCTGGGTAGTCTCTGTTTTACGAACTGCAGGATAAAGATGTCTGCTCCTTGCCAGTTCTTGCTGGTGTTCAGTAGAATCCGCTCGCCTGCTGGGTCTGGTTCCTTCATCCCGGCTGCGGCGGCGGCTGCTGGCAAGTGCTCAGATCTGTCTCCTTGCCTGTATTTTCCTTCTCTGGCCTAACTCTCTCTCCTGTGAAGGCACACTTGGTGTGGTTCTCTGGCTTAGGACTGTTCGCTGGAACTCTAAAACTGCTTTCTAGGGGAGAGCTTGTTTAGCCTCCAGCTTCTCCTCCACCATTTCCCTGGAACTCTTTGCTCCATCGTTTTTTCTTGAAGTTGGCAATTTCCACTAACACCTGGGATTATGGGTTAAATTAGATGGGCCATTTCAGCTGCCAAACAATGATGTTCAAAGCAGCACAGGCAGAGTTCCCTAGCCAGATGGTCTCCTGCTATGAACGTTGTACCCTGACCACCTTTCTCCAGCAGCTACTGATTAGACTCAAGCTCTCTCTAGGGTGACCACAACAGTCGAGAATATCGTTGGGAGCAGAAATTGTGACCTCACCATCCCCAGCCTGCCATCTGTGAGCAGAGATGATTCCCAGCACCTGTACTGGACTCTGGGAGATTCAGAGACCTGGGTTGCCTCAAGGATCCTTTCTCTGCAACATGAAACTTGGGGGCCACATATGGTGGACTATCCTGTCTGGCCGCTGGGGGTGGAGAGTAGGCCCCTTTAGCCAGGCATTCAGCTCATGGCAACCTTGTTCACACCTGAGTGAGGAATTGAATGCCACAATGCTGGTCAGCTGCTGGACAGATATCTTTGAGAAGATAGGCATCCCAGAGTCCCCAGAATCCAGCAAGTACATTGTGTCTCATGTCCTCAGAGCCCAAAGAGTTAAGTGCAGTGGCACCAGAAGGGCAAGAAGAGGAAATAGGGAGAACTGTGTGAGGGCTACATCAGGCTTGTCCCACCCCCCCCCCCCCCCAAGATGCTTACCAGAATCAGATGGGGCTTTTCTGTAGTATTGTCATAGACAGATGCTCATTTATTTATCCAACAAAGAGTTACAGTGCACACCAGGCTTCGGGGAGGCCATAGATGATGAAAATTTCCAGTGCTGGTTCCACAACACATGAAAAAAACTTGGTTTGCGCTGGATGCTGTTGTGTCATGCCTGCCATCCTAGCTACTTAGGAGGCTGAGATTGGAGGATCGAGGATTAAGTTCTGGGCAGGAAAGCCTGTAAGATTCTTATGTCCAACTAACTATCAAAAAGAAAACGCCAGAAATGGATGTATGGCTCAAGCCGTAAAAAGACTCAGGGGCAGCACCCAGGCTCCAAGTTCAAGGCACAGGAGTCAGAGAAGGAAAGGAAAGAGAGAGGGGGGAAGGATGATGGTAGAAAAAGAAGAAAGGAAGGGAAGAAGGGAGCATGCGAGCCTTGGTTTTGAGTCCCTGGATCAAGGGAGCCAACCATTCACAATCTCTGTGGGTACAGTTTCAGAGCTTAAAGATAATATGTAGGACCAAGCCACTGACCCCTCAGCAACTTTACCACATCCAGGAGCTTTGTAGTCACTGACTGCAAAGGGAAGCAGACTCAGGTAGACCCTAGCGCTCAGAGTGTGTCACCAGGTTTCGAACATCCCCAGCCCCAACAAGTTTATTTTCTGGTCCAAGATCTAGGGAGGTTTTGGGAGTGAGGGAGTGTCAAGGCGGGGAGGGGCAAGGGATAAGCAGGAAAATAAAGAGGGAGGAAGATCCCATGTCAGGTGTGTCAGGACATTAGAGCCATGACCTCGCCTGACAACCTCGACCATCAGTGATAGAGCCTTCTACCCAGCCACATGGCTATTAAAAGTCCTGGCACCTTGGGTTCTCCATTGACCACCTGGCTGTCATCTGCCGCAGGATGCCTGTGCAGTACATCTTTGGGGACTTGGACATCCCTGGGCTCAATCTGAAGATGAAACTGAGAAGACTGAGGCCTGGATCACTCCATCTTGAACTACCGAGCATCTTCTGAGGTATGACTTATGCAGCTGACCATGAACCCGACCTGGGAATGAACAGAAGAAGCAATTCCCAGGTGACTAGGAACATAATAAATCCTTGGGAAAACCGCAGGCAGGCAGGTGCTAGGTGGCTTGGTGACCCTGCAGTCAGGCCACAGGTGGTGTTTGGTTAAGAACGGAACTCTGCAATTTAGCATGTATCCTCTTGAGATTTCCCTTTGGTACAAGCCAACAAGTTTAAAGAAAGTCAACCCCTTTGATCTAACCAACAACTTGTTTCTGTAGTGTGCCAAGCATACTATAGAGGTGTTTTGTGATTTTCCCGGGGTTTGTAGTGATTCATTACAATAAATTATGATGTATGCAAGGCCCATCTTCCCTAAAAAAAGTGTATAAAAAGTGTTGTAACCATGGGCTCGGGGTCTCTCAGCATCATGGGCTGCTTCCATGTACACTGTGGGGACCAAGCTCAAGCTTCCAATAAAGACTCCTTTGCTTTTACATTGGTGACGGTCTCTGTTGGTCTTTTGGATAAGGATTTCCGAGTTAGGCTTTACAATATCCCCAGTGTTCATTCCTCCACCAGAGACAGATGTAAGTGTGCCACTGGCACAGGACAGACCGGGAATGAGGGAGGGAGAAGGGAACCATGTAGCCCCGAGAATTCCTCTAGGGGGCACTAGGAACTCTTGACTGCCATTCTCAGTGGCAGCAGTGGGTATATTTTCTGGCTCAGCCTTTAGTCTAGATGGCAGATCTGGGATTCATAGAGGGCCAACTGAAGGAGGGGCAGGCTTGCGTAGAGGCTGGTGGGAAAACCAGAGGCCCTGGCCTCTGAGCAGGGTTGTGTTTGAGGATACTCACAACCCAGGAACATTGCTGGGATGGATCAACTTTTTTCTCCTTTCCGAGAGAGAAGGACGTAGAGCCCTCCAGTCTGGGTCCCTTGGCTGAGAAATCCTTTTGTTCCCACATCTTGTGGTTGGATAACTAGACCTCACCTCACTGTCCAGTGTCAATGCAGGACAGTGAGAGATCCTGAGTCTCTGGTAAGGTCAGGGGATGCTCAGTATGAGATTGTACTTGAACGTCCTAACTTGGTGCATGGTCAGTCCCATCTAAGACTGCCATGATGTAGGACATAGAATCTAGAGAATCAGAGCAGGATTGGGTCTGTTCTGAGACTCTTGAGTATTATGTGTGAGCTTTGAGCTCCAGTGTGCCCACCTGCTTCCTTTTCTTGGGTCGGTCTTTGCTAGAAAATCTTGAAACTAAGGGCTGGGTCCTATACCTTATCTTTGATGCTCAAAGCTAGCACTCTACCATTTGAGCCACAGCTCCACTTCCAACTTTTTTGGGTGTTTAATTGGAGATAAAGAGCTCTCATTGACTTTGATGAGAAGCGTGCATCCAACTGCAGTCCTCAGACCTCAGTCTCCTGAGGAGATAGGATGAAAGGCATGGAAAAATATCTTTGGCAGGGTGCCAGTAACTCATGGCTGTCACCCTAGGTACTCAGGAACTGAGATCTGAGGTTCACAGTTTAAAGCCAGCCTGGGCAGAAAAGTTCTGTGAGACTTGATGTCCAATGGACCACCAGAGAATAGGATGTGGTGCTGTGGCTCAAGTGGGAGAGGGCTCACCTTCAGCTGAAGAACTGAGGGACAGTGCCCTGGCCCAGAGTTGAAATCCCATGACCAAAAACAACAAAAAAGAGGTGATTAAGTTTTCCGCATAGCAATGTTTACAGTAGGAAATGCCATGCTGGGCTATGAGACATTCCAGATATGTGAGAAACTCAATGTTTTGTCTACAGTGGGTCTGAAGTCGGGAGTGCCACCTTCTCAGGGGTGGAATGTGATCCTAATGGAGGGAGTTCATGGTTCTGTTCTCAGAGACTGCTGAAGCCTTGGGCTGTCCGTGTGTGTGTGTGTGTGTGTGTGTGTGTGTGTGTGTGTGTGTGTGTGTGTGTCTGTGTCTGTGTCTGTGTCTGTGTGTGTTTGGAGGTACAAGAACTGGGCCTTGAACTCAGGGCCTAGGTGCTGTTCCTGAGCTATTGTGCTCAAAGCTAGTGCTCTGACATTTGAGCCACAGCTCCACCTCTGGCTATTTGGTGGTTCACTGTAGATAGCAGCCTCACAGACTTTCCTGCATGGGTAGGCTTTGAACCGTGATCCTCAGATGTCAGCCTCCTGAGTATCTATGATGACAGACATGAGCAACCCATGCCGGCTTTGTGTGTGTGTGTGTGTTTTTGTGTGTGTGTGTGTGTAGAAGTGGGTTGTAAAATGGAGCGCTGTACCCTTTGTTGACTTATAATTGCTATCTTTGGTGGATGAATGGGCTTTGTGGCAGAGGTTTGGGAGCCTGGAAGGGTGAAACGCTTAAAGGGGACTCAGCACCATTAAATTATAAGACCAAAGGATCTATGTGCCCTGGAGATGTCTACTCCCTTAGGCCTTTTGGTGGCAGAGAGAGCTTGGGAGGACCTGGGGGTGGGGCCCGCAGGGGGTGACTCCCCAGGGGGACAGACAGCATAGCCAGCCCTTAGTACGGATTTGAGCCCTGTTAGTATGGAGTGCACTAGCATGGCTCAGAGTCCGGGTCTTCTCATAATGACGTTTCATGGGTGAGGCCAACCCTATTTTAAATCTTGACCTGTGATCTTCAGATTTCAGCATCCTGAGTAGCTAGGATTACACGCATGAGACTCTGGCACCAGGCCTCTGATTCTTTTTGGTATATTAGTGTTTGTACTCTAGGCCTTAGGCTTGCCAGTCAGGTCTTCTACCATGTGAGCTAAGCCTTTCTGTCGTGGGCATTTCCGAGATAGATAATATATGCTCAGGCTGGGCTAGATCGCAGCCATCCTATTTGTGACAGGTGTGCACCAGCAGGCCCGGTCCTCTTTAGTTGGAATGCTAGACATATTGTGCCATGCTCAGTCATTGGTTTAGATGGATTGTCCCAAACTCTTAGTCCATGGCAGCTGATTCTTGACCTAAGGTGAAGCTATGGGTTGGGGCTTGACCATTGGTCCTCCCGGGAAAGTTGTGAGGAAACAAGGGATCAATACAGGGGGATCTCTGGGGCAGAGCCAGGCATAAAGGGAGAGGCCGTCAGGTTCTTGGCAATTGAGCATATGACAGGAAGATACCCAGAAAGCACTCAGATGGGCCTGTTATTTATCGTGGTACAGGTACAGGATTATGAAACAAAACATTGCTCTCTTTCTTCCTTTCCCTATCCCCATGAGGAAGGGGATTCTTCACTGTGTTCAGTTTTGCAGCTGGGGAAAATGAGGCACGGAGATGCTAGGTGACCTACTCATGACCCCCAGCTGACAGCAAGCTCGGCCTGACTTCTCTGCCATATTCCCGAGGACAGTGGGTGCTATTCAGTCCAATTCTTGTGGTTGGAAGTCCACTTCTTCTCAGTTGTGAGGCTTGAACTCTGAACCTGGGCACTGTGCCCGAGCTCCTCAAATCAAGGCTAGCACTCTACCACTTGAGCCACAGCATCACTTCCAATTTTCTGGTGGTTCTTTGGAGATAAGAATCTCACAGACGTTCCTGCCTGGGCTGCCTATGAACCATGATCCTCATATCTCAGCCTCCTGTGTAGTTAGTATTATAGTCCTGTGCCACCGACACCCGGATAAAGAGTAATTCGGACTTTCTTTCTTCCTTCCTTTCTTCCTTCCTTTCTTCCTTCCTTTCTTTCTTTCTTTCTTTCTTTCTTTCTTTCTTTCTTTCTTTCTTTCTTTCTTTCTTTCTTTCTTTCTTTCTTTCTTTCTTTCTTTCTTTCTTTCTTTCTTTCTTTCTTTCTTTCTTTCTTTCTTTCTTTCTTTCTCTCTCTCACATTCTCTGTCTCTGTCTCTGTCTCTCTCTCTCTCACTCCTTATCTCTCTCTCATAGGAACTGGTTGAATGCGTGCTGGAGGAGGTGGCCCAGGGTCCCCATGTGGCTGGGACTCAAGGTGGCCTTCCCATTCTGGAGGTTGGCTGTGGGTCAGGAGCTGTCTCGCTCAGCCTGTTGAACTAGCTCCCTGAGGTAAGCCCCTCTGTGCCCGGGCTAGACTGTGTCTGATAGTCATTGTCCATCCTTCCAGTGAGTCTTTCCCCATTACCCTCTGTGAAGACAGTTAAAGGAAAGTGGATAAGGAGGTGTAGCGTTGTCCCCCCACCCAGCAAGATCCCGGGCCTCTGATCCTCACCACCACTTATCTCACCAGAACCTTGTTATATGAAAGTGAATCCACTCTATGTCTACTTCGCTTTGCTGGAGTGTGTTGTTTCATGGTGGAGGGGCAGTATGCAGAGGAAAGACCCTAGACCTGACACCTCTTGGGCGACATTTATTCTTGTGACAGAACCATTGCTGTCAATAAGGAGGAAGCTCCCATCAGACTGACCCAGAACAATGCTCACAGGTAGGTAGGCAGTTGAAGTATAAAACCCACCCACATTGGCTTCCCACTCAGCACAAGGGAGGTGCAATGAGGTTGGCCAGGAACTGGCCTTAGGGGATTATAAATGGATGGTGGCAGTCAGGTGCTGGTGGCTCCTGCCTGTAATCCTAGCTATTGGGGAGGCTGAGGTCTGATGGTTGTGTCTCAGAGCCAGCCCGGGCAGGAGAGTCTGTGAGATTCTTATCTCCCATAAACAACCTCCGCCCACGCACAAAAAAGCCAGATGTGGTGCTGTGGCTCGTGTTGGTAGAGCCTCAGCCTTGAGAAAAAGAAGCTCAGGGATGACATCCCGGCCCTGAATCCAAGACCTAGGACTCACACAAAAAATAATAAAATAAATGCATAGTGGACACCTGTTATCTTACTACCAAAAATGATGGGTTCAGTCTTCTCTCTGGTACTTGTAGCCAAAGATAGGGGGCTTCCTTTGATGTTCCTCTAAACCTCTCCTTCTTCCATTATCTCTCCAGGCTTCAGTTGCAGGATAGAATTCAGATCATCCCACTCTATGTGACCTTATGTACCCTTCCTACCCACCTTCCTTGGTGTGGAGATCCAGGATGGACTCACCACTGAGAGGATGAGGCAACGCAGAGATGGGGGTAGGTATCCCTAAAACTAATACTAATCTCTCTCTCTCTCTCTCTCAAACACACACACACACACACATCCCTAGGCCAATTCAAAGTAGCCTTTTCCAAAGACACTTTATCTCCTTCGATTAAGTGATCTAGGAGAGAATCTTGAACCCCTAAAACTATTTTAACTGGGGCTTGCTAGTTGACACGAGATAAACAGAAGCTCAAAAGAAAGGCTCTGGTGCCAGTCAACTCTGGCTCAGGCTCAAGCCTGACATCCTGGCGACTTGGGAGGCAGAGATCTGAAGATCAAAGATCAAAGCCAGCCATAAGCTGGAAAGCTGGTGAGACTCTTCTCTCCATGGAAGCAGCAAAAAGCCAGAAATGGAGCTGTGGCTCATGTGATAGAGCAGCATCCTTGAGCACGAAAACTAAGAGAGAGAGCTCCCAGATCCTGAGTTGAAGCCTACACAAAAAAATGGCCCCATCTTGTTGCCCCAGACTGACTGGGCCTTGAGTGCCCTCTCATGTAGTGTGGTACAGAACCGGTCTCAGGATAGTGTATGAGAGCCTTCAAAAAGTGGGTGATGGAAGCCAGGCCTTCTCCTTCATGTGCTTTCAATGCTCACCGGCTGCAAGGCAGAGCGTGACAAGGCTGGCAGCCTGCAGAGTGAAGATCCTTCTCTGCCAGTGCAATTGGAGTGGGCTTCTTAGAAGCAGGACTTGGAAAGGGATATTACTTAACAAGGAGGATCAGACAGGAATCACAGAGTGCAAAGATGCTGTAGATAAAGGACAACATAGCTGAGCATGTTCATCTACAGCCAGGGCTGCTGCTGAGAAACTCAGTACAGATGTGCAAGAGTGTCCCCACACAGGCCCGAGGGGTCACAGAAAAACAGCTATCCAGGGTTGGGATTGTGTCAGCAGTAGTGAGCTCGCTAGCACACATGAAACCCTTGATTCAATTCCTAGGTCCCACATACACAGAAAAATGTCAGAAATGGTACCTTGGCTCAGGTGGAAGAGCGATTGCCTCCAGCAAAAGAAGCTCCCAGACAGTGCTCAGGCCCCAAGATCAAGCTCCAGGACTCAAAGGGACCTTGGTGATGGGTGGATGGCTATGCCCTGGAGCTCTTAGTAGATCCATCCATGCTTTGTGACTCCTTCTTTGACAGAGGGGAATTGGACACTCCTTCTTCCCTGAAAACCTGGACCCGGTTATCAGCAACCCTTCCAACATCTTCCACCAGGACATGGAGCAGCTGGCCCCAGAAATCCCCAGGTACCTGTTGGGTGGGGCAGGGGGATACAGGGCAGGCCCCAGAAGTCCTAGTGGGTCTGATTTGCTCCGGATGGCCAGGCCATCCACAGGAGGCAGATGGGAGCTTAGAGAGGGGTAGAGATGTGGAGGGGACCCTTTAATGCCCATGGCCCTACCCAGATTCCAAGCCTCCCTTTGCTGTCCCTGAGGGCGGTAGAGGAGTGTCTAGAAGAGGACTGGGGGGAAATTCTAATGAATGAGACACCATAAGCCCTGGGCTGGTGTCTCACGCTTGTCATCCTGGCTACTCAGGAGGCTGATATCCAGAGGATCTCGTTTCCCAGCCCAGGCAGGAAAGTCACATAGCGTCTCATCTCCAAACTCCAACTGGAAGTGGCTCCATGGCTCAATGGTAGAACACTGGCCTTAAGCAAAAATCAACATCAGAGACAGTACCCAAGCCCTGAGTTCAAGCCCCTCAACCAAAAAAAACCAGAAAGACACCCCTTGCCTTCAAGAGATGGTGAAGGAGTGGGGGTGCTGTGGTTGGGAGACCAGGTGCTGGCCTCAATGTACAGAAATTTCTAAGATCTCCCAAGGTTTTCCCAAGTGTGAAATCACAGTAGGGTGGGCATTGCCTTACCAAGAACTGCAGAGGTTGTGGCCTGTCTTAGGCAGGGAGTGGGGTGAATGGGAGCAGGGGTGGGAGGGTAGTTTCAATTTTATTCTCTCCATCCATGGAAGTATGGTTTGGGATGCTGGTGTCAAAGTCTGAAGTGAAGGATGGCATGTGATTTGTAGCCTGACAAGTTGAGTTTCCCCTGGGTATAAGAAGGTAACTGAACCCGGGTGCTGCCAGTGGCTCACAACTGTAATCCTAGCTACTCAGGAGGCTGAGATCTGAGGATCGTGGATCAAAGCCACAAGTTGTGCTGTGGATCCAATGGTAGAGCACACACCTTCAGTTGAAGAGTTAAAGGACTGTGTGCAGACCCAAAGTTCAAACCCCATGACCAACAACCAAAAATAAGGTAGCTGAATTTCTGCATAGCAGTGTGTACAGTAGGAAATGCCATGCTGTGTTATGATCCATTCCAGGCGTGTGAGAGACTCTGAGTTTTGTCTACAATTGGCTTGAGGATGGTAGTGCTATCTTCTTGGGGATTGGGATGTTCAGGTGTTCAGGGACTGCTGAGGCCTTGGACTACCCCTGTGTGTGTGTGTGTGTGTGTATTTTTCCCTCATCTTTCTCTGTCCCCTTCCTGGGCGCCTGTCAGCCTCTTCCTGACCTCAGAGGGAGCCCCTCCTCCACGGCACCCTGCCTTTAGCCCTCTATCAGGGTCTATAATGAGTCCTAAATTGCCAGAGACCTGTATATTCCAGCTTTTCATTGGGGCCCAAGTCCAGCTGTCCATAACTTTGGCCGCTTCCAGAGGACTCTGGGTCAGCAGGGCCAGCTGGAATAGGTTCTCCCCTGCCCCTAGAGGGGAGGGGCTCAGTCATGCCATGTCCTTTCCTTTTCCTCAGCTGGGCCTCTGGATGCATGTCCCTCCTAGCAGGCTGGAAGTGGAGTGGGGGAAGGGTGGTTGCCAATGGCTCTGGCCAACATCAGCCTGATAGCTGCCTGAAGGCCGCCCAAACAAGGATGATCTGGGGCTACATGGGAGGTGAGGCCAAGGTGTCTTGGAAGTATCCATTGGTGTCTAGGAAATGTAAACGTACCTTATCGCAGGAAAGTCTATCTTCCCCAAACCAACTGGGCCTCTCAGGTCCTTCTAAACAATTCCAGATAACCATAATACAGAGGCACAGACTAGATTCCAGGGCCAGGAAAGAGGGGGTGAGAGACTGGTATGGCCAGTACCTCAATGTTCTGGGGCGTTAGCCTTGACCTGCTATGTCTCCCTTGTATAAGTTCAATTCTTAACACAGTGCTAGTCACACACCGGCAACTTGTGGCAGTGCTGTGGAAGTGGCAGGAACGGAAGTGAGATCTAGGATGACCAAAATCTGGATTTATGGCCTGTGGGGTTGAGGATGGCAAAGGGTGTTTATTTAAAAAAAATCTCAGAGCTGGAACTCAGGGCCGAGGCACTGTCCCTAAGCTAAATCTCTACCACTTGAATCAGATTTCACCTTTCATCTTTTTTAGTAGTTTAGTAGAGATAAGAGAGTCACAGACATTCTTGCCTAGGCTGGCTTCAAGCTGCCATCCTAAGAGCTCAGTCTCTTGAGGAGCTGGGATTGCTGGTATGAGACATTGGCACCTGCTAAGGATGTTAGTGTGTGTATGTGTGTGTGTGTGTGTGTGTGTGTCTGTGTGTCTGTGTGTGTGTTTACCGGGGTTTGAACTCAGAGCCCTGGTGCTATCCTTTAGCTTGTTTGCACAAGGTTGGTGCTTTATTCATTGGAGATAAAAGTCTGCCCCGGCTAGCTTTGAAACTTGATTGATCCCCAGGTGTCAGCCTTGAGTATCTAGGATTATAGGCATAAGCAACTGACACCCAGCTGCAAGGATGTCTTTTCATATGCTCATCTGTTTTAATAGCTGTCTACTTGCCCTGGCCTAGTTCTCTGACCTCTACCTCAGCTCCTAGCAGCCCCTGACTTTTTGAAGAACATAAAGCTCAAACCTGATCCCATTTCTTTGTCCTCACTGGAGGATATGTTTTGTCTGAAGCTTGAGGTAGGAGGGGTAGCTGTACATAGGTGCTCGGCTGGGAAAGAGAGGCACTCTGTTTTAGCCAAGAAGGAAAGTGTGGTCAGATACTTACTAATAGCTCATTCTCTCATATTTCTAGCTCCTCAGGAGGCTGAGATCTGAGGATTTCCATTCAGAGGCAGCCCAGCTAGAAAAATCTGTGAGAATCTCTTCTGCAAATAACCATGTAAAGCTGGAAGAAAAGCTGCGGGTCAAGTGGTAAAGTGTTAGCCCTGAATGAAAAAACTCAGGGACAGACCTTGGGCCCTGAATTCAAGCCCCTGTACCAATATGCACATGCACACATGCACACACACAAACACACACACACAGAGATGTTAATGATGAGCTGAGGTAGAACTGTGGGAAGCCCTGAGGCATAATCATAGTAAACTCTCAATGCAAATCAAGTGGTTTCTCCCTAAGTCCTTCTTGGGCTGAGGGGGCTGGGTCATGGCAGTAAGTTCCATGGAACCTGCCCCTCAATCCATGCACGAGGCCACAGGACCAAGGGAAGGACACTATGGATGCTCCTTTGTAGTTGGCCCATGATTGCAGACCTTCATCTGTCCCAGAGCCCCTGAGGAAAGCAGGGCTCCAAGCCCTGGGACTCCAGGGTAGTGACTGCTACAAGCAACAGCCAGCCGCCTGTGGATTCCTGAGCCTACAAGTCTTTCATAAGCCCAACTCAACACCCATCAAAGGTGTGCCTGACAGATTCGCACTTTTGTGATACCTGCGTGAGTAGGCATTACCTGCTGTACCATATTGCAGCTCCTACCCCTCCTAGCCCAGAACCCTGGTATATCGCTTTACTGCTCAGATCCATACTGCACCCATGACAGATGCCATTCTGATGACTTGACCGATGACCTCTGTGCCCCAAGGCTTGACCCTTCTCTGATACTGTGGCCTACTCTGTAGGCAAAGACCTCCAAAGAGGCTGCTCTGAAGACTGATGGGACAACTAGACATTGGGAGACCCTCAGGGGCCCACTGGAAAATACTTTTCCTAGAACCACAGAGTAAGACCAAGCAGGCTAGGTGTTGGTCATGGGGCTTGAACTCTGGGCCTGGGCACTGTGCCCCAGCTCTTCAGCTTACCACTTGAGCTACAGAGCCACTTCTGGTTTTCTGGAGGTTCCTTGGAGATCAGAGTCTCCCAGACTTTCCTGCCCAGGCTGGCTTTGAACCGCAATCCTCACATCTCAACCTTCTGAGGAGCTAGGAGTACAGATGTGAGCTACTGGGGCCTGGCTGATATGGCCTTTTACCACAGTGGACTAGGAGCCCTTGAAAGCTTTTCTTTATTTTTTACTTGCCTGTACTGGGAATTGAACTCAGGAGTCTGGGCTTTGGTTTCTTAACTTTTTTCTCTCAAGGACAGCTCTTTACCAATTGAGCCACAACTCCATTCCTGGCTTTTGGTAGTTCATCGGCAAGAAGAGTCTCACTAATTTTCCTCACCTGAGCTGGATTAACCCACTATCTCTATCTCAGTCTCCTGAGTAGCTAAGATTTACAGGGGTTGAGCCACTGGTGGCATTGGGCTAGAAGATTTTCTTAGGCAAGAGTTCTTCTATGCGTTTGTACTGACTCCTCCAGGCAAAGGAATTCTGAGGGTCAGGAGCTGTGAAAAATAGGATTCCAGCCACCAGAAATGGCAGGAGTCCATGGTGAAAGGCCATTTATTCTTCTCCAGGGCCCCATTCTGGGACCCCACCCTTTGCCCTGTGACTCAAGTACAAACCCAGGCCCAGCCTTGAATGTCCTGCCAGACTCTTCTGAAGCCACAGAACCTTCATTCCACCCACACCACCTGTTCTACAGCACGCCTCAAGACCTTTGCCCATGCTGTACCTTCTGCCTGAGGCTCTCTGTCCTGTATCCACATCTTAGAACTCCTGTGGAATTTTGGCATTGGTTATATCACCTCCTGGAGCAAGTCTTATCTTCCCTTATCCCTCTTTTTTTAAATATTGAGTTGCTAGAGATGGAACTTGTGCAGGGTGACTGGCAAATGCTCTATCTTGGTGTGTGTGTGTGTGTGTGTGTGTGTGTGTGTGTGTGTGTGTGTGTGTTTGTGTGTGTGTGTTGTGTGTGCCAGTCCTAGGGTTTGAATTCATGGCATGGATTCTATCCGATTCCTGAGCTTTTGTGCTCAAGGCTAGCACTACTTGAACCACAGTTCTACTTCTGGCTTTATGGGTGTTTAATTAGAGAAACGTGTCTCATATACACTTCCCTGCTTCCAATTGGGATCCTCAGATCTCAGCCTCCTGAGTTGCTTACAGAGGTGAGCCACGAGCAACTGCCCTCTACCCTACCTCTTACCTATAACCATGGCCCTCCTCTGAGTCCCACAAGAATATGTCATACCAGGCTCATTTTTTTTTCTTTTTGCCAGTCTTGGGTCTTGAACTCAGGGTCTGGGTATGTTCCTGAGCTTCTTTTGCTCAAGTCTAGCACTCTATCACTTAAGCCACAGTGCAACTTTTGGCTTTTTCTGTTTCTTTGGTACTGAGGAATTGAACCCAGGACTTAGTGTGTGCTAAGTAAGCACTATACCACTGAGCCACATTCACAGCCCAAGGTTCACTTCTAACAGGAGTTATGAGGGTGGGATTTATTGGCATGCCCCTTTGGGCATAGAAATTGCTGACTATTTAATATCTTTGCCAAGATTTGGGACCAGCCTGAGACTCAGCAATGAGGAATGATAAATGAGTGAGAGCCACCAGGCCCCAGAGGTCTCGACTATGGAGCCAGAAACTTCGACAACTCCTACAGTCTAGGAACTGTAGTCTCCCTTTAGGCAGTGGCTGGCTGCTAGGTGTCCCGATGGGAGACTTCAGCCAGAACATAAGTCTTCAGCTATTAAATGGCAGAGAAGGATGCTTTGGTCAAGCTGTAGGCTCAGACTGAGTACTCTTCAGGGCTTGTCCCAGCTTGACAAGGTTGGGAGGCTGGCCATGGGCAACCTGCTGAATGTCCATCATCCATACATCATGCATCCATATACAGAGACATGGAGTTATTGCCTCCTTTTGGGGGGGGGCAATTCCGGGTTTGTACTATGAGCTGAGGCCCTGTCCCTGAGCTCCTTTTGTTCAAGGGTAGTGCTCTGCCCTTGAGCCACAGCTCCATTCATTTTTTCTTGTGATATCTTAGAAATAAGAGTCTCATAGACTTTCCTGCCCCCGCTGAATTCAAATTGGCATTCTCTACATCTCAGCCTCTTGAGGAACTAGTATTACATGCAGGAGCCCATGGCTCCTGGGTTTCTATTCTTCTTGTTGTTATTTTTTATAATTGTAACAATCTGAAATCTTCATGGTGTCATTCCAATGGTTTGCATTCAAAGTAAACTACCCAGGCCTGGAGTCCAATTGATAGGACTGCCACACACAAATGGAAGGAGATCCTTCCTATTCATTGGAATGTTAATGGAATATTATCAAAGTAATAAACTTGCAGTTAATCCATGATTCTATTTTAGAATTCCACACAAAAATTATTGGATTTATATCTTCCATTCCAGAACTATGGTATAATTCCCTTAATAGAAGGCTATTGACTAATTTTTAATTAATGCTTTTATAAGTATTCAACCTTGATACTTCATTAAATGGAGGCACTATTTAGTAATGAATAATTGGTAATTATATAGATATACATATATAATTTAATATCCTCACATTCCATCTCTCTGTATGCATATCTATATCTACATATCTATCTATCTATCTATCCATCTATCTATCCATCTATCTATCTGGCACTCCTATGGCTTTATCACAGGTCCTCAGAACTCCTGGCAGCTCAGTTTGCCGGTGGATGGTGTGCTAAGACTGTGACCCCATTTACGGATTGGCCATTGAAGGCTGTGAGTTGAAATCCCAGCATGGCCAAAAATTTATTCGTGGATTAAGAAGCCAATTTTGACATATTTATTTTTTCCTTCTCTGAGAAAGTCCTGGGTCTCAGGATGATGCATAATCCATATGCTGATATATCCTATGTGATATGATGTAATAAAAGAAATATTATATGTGTAATAATACTAAATAAATAAGAGTAATAAGCATCATACACAGTAAACCTATGTATGTAAATAGATCTCATTTGTTAATATTACTTTTTCCAGTGCTGGGGCTTCAATTCAGGTCCTGAGAACTGCACTGAATTTCTTATCTTCAAGCACGGTGAGCCTTTGCCCTTCACCCACAGTGCCACAGAATTATCCATACCCTGAGTTCAAATACAAGGCCTGCCAGGAAAATGGTGCAAATTCCAAACCAGGGTTTTATTATTGTTATTATTATTATTATTATTATTATTAGCCGAGCACAGGGCTTGCACTCAGGTCTTGGCATTTCTGTCACAGCTGACCCTTGTAAACGAGGACCCGAGTTCAAATCTTGGGGCTGGCAAAAAAAAAATAAAAAGGAGAAGAATAAAACTGAGAAGTTCAAGAAGGTGGTTTTACTTTTTTTTCCTTTGTATTGTGACCATCCTGGGTCTAAATGACCAGTCCTAGAAAGTGTACATTACCTTGCATTGCTGATGTTTGGCAGGCTATTAAGGAAATCATACCGAAACTGGCAACTTAATTCTGGAGGTCAAATCCCAGGATTGCCACTAATGAATGGCAGAGATTCTAAGAAACCCATTCCCATATACATCCATACAAATGGAATATTACAAAATAACAATTAAATTGGTAATGTATGATTATATTATAAAATGATACACAACAATTATGCTACATTGACTAATTTTCAATTAATCCTTTATTATGTATTCAACCATGATAGTTAAAAAAGCAAGGAATAATTTAATTGCCAATAATCGGTAGTAATATTGTATATGCAATTTCATAGTATACAGACATCTGTCTCTTGTTTGATGCATCTACATCAATCTATCTATCGATCGATCTATCTATCTATCTATCTCTCTATCTACCAATCTACACATTTATCTGTTTATACACTTGTCACTACTGAGGCTCAGTGGTTGAGTGCTCGCCTAGTACATGCAAAGTCCTAGGGTCGATTCCTCTCTACTGTGTGCATAGATAAATCTGGAAGTCGTGCTGTTGCTCAACCAGCTGAGCACTAGCTGAGCATAGAAGCTTAGAGACTGTGTGTCAAGACTCTTTCTCAAGACCCAGGAATGGCACCAAAAAGATAGAATGTTCTGACTGCAGCTATATAAGGACATCACTGCAAATACCTCATCACAGAGCAAGTCTGGAGTCTTGTGCAGACAGATGCTGTCTCACCTGAATTAGCCAGAAGTAAACCGTTGCAACCCAGCTGGACGGATCCAGATGCTGCTGGTTCACTCACTCCTGTCATCCAAGATACATGGGGGCTGAGATCTGACACTGGTGAGTATAAAACCCAGCCCTGGCAGGACGTCTGCGAAACTCTGAGCTGTGGCTCAAAGTGATAGAGCTCTAGCCTTGAGCAAAAGATCTTAGGACAGTAACTAGGCTTTCAATGCAATCCCCGTGGCTGACTCCACCTTCCCACCAAAAAAAAACCCTCTAAATCATTAGATGTGAACTTTGTGTGGTTTGTGACATGTCTCTGAAAGAATGGTGATATTGATGAAAGCACCCTAATTCTAATGATAGTGTGTGGGATACAGCTATGTGATGAGTCCTTCATGAGGTTTTGTGTGCTGAGTCCTACTTTCATCTGGTTCTTGTAAGAGCTCCACAAGTCAGATGGTTGTGCTGTAGAGAAACTTGAGGCTCAGATATGTCCCCACATCAGGGCCAAAATTATGTTTGTACCTAACTCTAGTGAGTTGTCTCCTGCAGACAATTGTTTGGGTTTCTTTTTCTCGGTCATGAACCTTGAAGTCAGGGCCTAGCCCCTGATCCTTCCCTGTTGGGCTCATGGCTAGCCCCCTACCACGTGGAGCCAAGGACCCCCTTGCAACAGAGTGTTACAGTATAGGTATCTGTAGCTGAGGTCTGTCATCCTGCCTACTCAGGAAGCTGAGATATGATATCAGTTCCAAACTATCCCAGATCCAAAAGATCCCATGAGACTATTATCTCCTTTTCACCACTTAGAAACATGAACTGGAAGCTGGGAGCCAGTGACTCGCACCTGTCATCCTAGCTACTCAGGAGCCTGAGAGTTGAGGATCACAGTCCAAAGCCAGGCTGGGCAGGAAATTGCTTGAGAGGCTTTTCTCCAGTGAACTACCAAAAACCTCCAGGGGTGCTGTAGCTCAAGTGGTAGAGCGATTGGCTTTAGCTGAAGAACTCAAGTACAGCACCCAGGCCTAGATATAAATTCCTCCAACTTCCAAAAAAAGAAAGAAACCTGAAGTGGAGTGCTGGAAATGTGTCTTAGTTGTAGAGTGCTTTGTCTGTATGAATCCCTGGGTTTGATTCCTTAGTATCACATACTAGTAAAAAGCCTGAAGTGGCTGTGTGGCTTAAGTGATAGAATGCTATCCTTGTACCGGAGAAACTCAGGTCCAGTGTTCAGTTCCTGAGTTCAAGCTCCAGGAGAAGTGTATGCACACAAATACATGCACACACAGACACACAGAGACATACACACAGATACACACAAACACACACATACACACACACAAATACAGATACCAGAAGTGAAGGTGTGACACCAAATGGTAAAGCACTGAGCTTCTATTCTGAGCTCATGGTCAGCACTCAGGCCATGTGTTCAACCCCAAAACCTAGCCATCCGGGGCCCAACTAGGAGAGGTCAAATCTTTCAAAACCTGATGAGCACCACCAGTCCTAAATGACAGGGAGTATTGTGATATTACACCTGTGCTTAGATATAGCAAGTTTCCAGAAACCAAGAAAGCCACCATTGACAATAATGAATCATTTCATTAGGTTCAGCTCCCTTGTTTTCTACCAAAAGGACCCTTGAAATAATTGTAGCAGGTTATTTCAACACTGGAACATAGTCTAACAAAGACAGGATAAATGCAGGGAACTTGGCCTGCCACAGGAGGTGGCACAAATGAAGACTTCCTGTCAATACAGCACTGGGGAGAGAGATAGCTTGGGGTACAAAGAGGCCTTTTTCTCCTGGCCTTTAGAGCCTGCCCTCACTCCTGCTCACTAATTTGCCAGGATGGAGTTTTTTGGTACAAAGCTGTACTTGAGTGATGCCTTTTGTTGGACTGTTCCAACAATGAAGCAGACTTCCTCCAGCACCCTGGGGTGTGCAGAAAACCTCTGGCTACACTGGGAACAGTAAGGGGAGCCCCGGAACGTGCACTGTCTTGAAAGCATCGTATTTGCTATGAAACCATTCTATTCAAAGCAAATTTTCTAGCTGGATGCCTTTCATCATAGGGACTCTGGACCTTTACTGATAGAAATGCATGCGTACACACATGGGGAAACATGGAGTTACTTGTTTTTTATTTTGCTTTTTTTTTTTTGGCAGGTCCAGGGTTTGTATTATGAGCCTAGGCACTGTCCCTGAGCTCCTTTTGCTCAAGGGTAGGGCTCTTCCCTTGAACCACAGCCCCACTCATAATGAGTTTTTATTACTTTGATCCGTCAGAAATAAGAGTGCTGTGGACTTTCCTATCTTGGCTGAATTCAAACTGGCATTCTCTACCTCCCAGACTCCTGATGAGCTAGGATTACAGGCAGGAACAAATGATACCTGGCTTTCTTTTCCTCTTGTTCTTTTTTTCATTGTGACAAACTGAAATCTTCATAATGTCATCCTAGTGGTTTGCATTTTGAAGTAAACTACCCAGGCCTGGAGTTCCAATGCCAGGACTGCCACCTACAAATGGAGGGAGATCTTGAGAAAGTCTTTCCTATTCATGCGAATGTTTAATGGAATAATATAAAAGTAACAATTGAATTTGCAGTTAGTTCATGATTGTTTTATAGAAGGCCACACAAAAAGTATTGGATTATGTCTTCCATTCTAGCTATTTTGTATGATTCTCCCAATTAAAGAATACTGACTACTTTTTTTACATTAATGCTTTAATAAGTATTCAACAATAAGGGGCTGGGAAGGTGGCTCAATGGTAGAGTGCTTGCCTTCCATGCCTGAGGCCCTGGGTTTGATTCCTCAGCACCACATAAGCAAAAAGAAAAAAAAAAACCAGAAGTAGCGCTGTGGGTCAAGTGGTAGAGTGCTAGCCTTCAGCTGAAGAGCTGAGGGACAGCGTCCAGGCCCAGAGTTCAGGCCCCACGACTGGACCAAAAAAAAAGTATTCAACAATGATACTTCATTAAATGGAGGCATAATTTAATAATAATTCATAATATGCATATATAATTTAATATCCTCACAGTCTCTCTCTCATATATATTTCAAACTACACATCTATTTATCTATCTATCTATATCTATATCCATATCTATATCTACTCCTATATCTATATCTATCAGCCACTACTATGACTTGTTCCCAGGTCCTCAGAAATGGTTGGTAGCTCAGTTTGCCAAAGGCTTTTGGACTACAACTGATCCTTTCTTGAATTGGGCATTGTGGGCTGTGAGTTCAAATCCCAGCATGGCCAAAATTTTATATGTGGATTCAGAACCCAATTTTTACACATTTTTCCTTCTCTGTGAAAGTCCTGGGTCTCAGTATGATGTATAATCTATATGCAAATAAGTCCATGTGATAAGATGTAATAAATGTAATAAATGTTATATATGTAATAATACTAAGTAAAATAAAAAATATGGGTAATAAATGTCCTATGGAGTAAACCCATGTATGTAAATAGATCTCATATATGAATATTATTTTTTTCAGTGCTGGGGCTTGAATTTGGGCCCTGGAAACTGGGCTGAAATTCTTGTCTTTAATGATGGTGAGCTTCTGCTCCCCCAAGGTGCCACAGAGTTACCCAGACCCTGAGTTCAAATCCCAAGCCTGCCAGAAAACTGGTGCAAATTCCAAGCCAGGGCCTTAATTTTTTTTGGCCAGGCCTGGGGCTTGAACTCAGCTCTTGCTAACTCTTCCTCACCTTCGATCATCCTAGGCTGGGGTGTAGCCTCTGGGCCCACAGCCCATCCTGAGACCCTAGGACTCAAATTCAAATCTTGGGACTGGCAAAAAAAAGGAGAAGTGCTGGGAAGGTAGCTCAGTAATAGAGTCTTGCCTTGCATGCATAAGACCATGGGTTTGATTCCTCAGTACCACATAAGCAGAAACAAGCCAGAATTAGTGCTATGGCTCAAGTGGTAGAGGGATAGCCTTGAGCTGAAGAGTTGAGGGACAGCACCCAGACCCAGAGTTCTGGCCCCAAAACCAAAAAGAAAAAAGAAAAAAAGAGAGGGGGAAAAAAGGAGAAGGTTAAAACTGGGAAATATCAGAAGGCGGTTTTACATTGTTTTTTCCTTTGCATTGCAACCATCCTGGGTCTAAATGACAGGGTTCGGAAAGTGTACATGACCTTGCGCTGCTGAAGTTTGGTGGGCTATCTGGGAAGCCATAGCCCCAACCAGCAACCTAGGCCTGGGGTGTGAATCCCAGGACTCCCACCTATGAATGGTGGGATATCCTAAGAAACGCATTCTGATATACATCCTTATGAATGGAATGTTGTAAAGTAACAATTACGTAAGTGTATGATTATATTATAAAATTATACACAATAATTCTACAACATTGAAAAATTTTCAATTAATACTTTGTTATGTATTCAACCATAATATTTCAATACAGGAAGGAATAATTTATTGATAATTGGTAGTAATATTATATATATACTTGAATAATATACAGACATCTCTGTCTTGTTTTATACACACACACACACACACACACACATGTGTATATATATATATATATATATGCTGTCAAGTAGTTGAGCACTGGCTTTGAGAATGAAAGCTTAGGGACTGTGTCTAGGCCCTTACTCAAGCCCCAGGACTGGCACCAAAAACAAATTAGAATGTTCTGTCTGCAGTTATAGAAAGCCAGGAATTCAAATACCTCATCACAGAGCAACCTGGGAGTCTGAAACTGACGGCTGTCATCTAACCTGACTTAGCCAGAGGTCAACAGCTGCAGCCCAGCATCATGGAACCAGACACTGCTGGCTCACCTCTACCTGCTCAGGGGATGAGATCAGACACTGGGGGTTGAAAACTCAGCCCTAGCAGGAAGTCTGCTAGACTCTGAGCTGTGCCTCAAAGTAGTAGAGATCTAGCCTTGAGGAAAAGATCTTAGGACAGTACCTCCAACCTATGAGTGAAATCCCTGAGGCTGATGACTCTCCCCACACAAAACACCCCTCTAAACTGTTAGATGTGAACTTGTGAGGTTTGTGAAGTGTATCTGAAGGAATGGTGATACTGATGAAAGCACCCTAATTCTAATGACAGTTTGTGGGACATAGCTATGTGATGAGTCCTTCCTGGGGTGCTCGGTGTTGAGTAATTCTGGGTTGATCATGGGGTACTGAGTGCTGAGTCCTTCACAGGGTGCTATGTGCTAAGTCCTTCATGAGTTGTATTCTTTCATCTTGTCCTTATAAGAGTTTCACAAGTAAGATGATTGTGCAGATGAGAAAGTTGAGGCTCAGATATGTCCCCAAGGCAGGGTCAAATTTATATATGTACTAAACTCTAGTGATTTGTCTACTTCAGACAGTTGTTTTGGTTTAGGTTTCTCCATCATGAACTTTGAACTCAGAGCCTAGATGCTGACTTTCTTCTTGGGCTCATCGCTAATGTTCTACCATGCTGAGCCAAGGACCCACTTGCAGCAAAGTGTCATGGCTTAGATATCTTTAGCTTAGGTCTATCATTCTGCCTGCTCCAGAAGCTGAGAATCTCATTTCAAAACTATCCCAGATCACGGTCCAAAGTCAGCCTTGGCAGGGAATTCCTTGAGATGTTTATCTCCAATAAACCACCAGAAAGCCTAAAGGGGCATTGTAGCTCTTGTGGAAGTGTGCTAGACTGAGATGAAGAGCTCATAGGCAGCACCCAGGCCCAGACTTCAACTCCTCCAACTTACAAGAAAAGAAAGAAAGAAACCTGAAGTGGAGTGCTGGGAATGTTTCTTAGGGGTAGACTGCTTTGTGTGTGTCAAACCCTGGGTTTGAATCTTCAGTACCACATTCCCTACAAAAAAAAAGCCTGAAGTAGCTGTGTGGCTCAAGTGGTAGAGTATGATCCTTATTCAGGAGAAACTCAGGTACAGTGGTTAGGTCCATAGTTCAATCACCAGGACTGGTGTATGCGTGAGTGCACGTGCGAGCACACACACACACACACACACACACACACACACACACACACACGCACACACACACACACGGAGGTACCGATGCCAATAATGAATCATTTCATTGTGTTCAGCTCCCTAATTGTCTACCAGAAGGACTGTTGGATTAATGGTAGCACTTTGTTTCAACACTGAAACATAGTTTTACAAAGACAGGATGAGTATAGGGAACTTGGTCTGCCATGGCAGGTGGCACAAATGAAGGCTTCCAGTCAAAACAGAGCACTGGGAAGAGAGATAGCTTGGAGTACAAAGAGGGCTTTTTCTCCTAACCTTAACAGCCTGGGCACACTCATCCTCACTAATTGGCTTGGATGAATTGTTTGTTACCCAGATGCACAAGAGTGAGGCTTTTTGTCTGCCTGTTCCAACAATGAGGCAGATTTCTTCGAGCAACCTGGGGTATGGAGACCCCCTAAGGTTAACTGGGAACAGTGAGGGGAGCTCTGGAACATGCACTGTCTTGAATGCACACTCTGTTGCTAAGAAATCATTCTATTCAAAGCAAATTTCCTAGCTAGGTGCCTTTCTTCATAGCAACTCTGGATCTTCACCAATTCAAATACATGCATACATACACAGACACATGGAGTTACTGGTTCTTTTTTGTGGCAGGTCCTGAGGCTGGAACTGTGAGTCTAGACATTTTCCCTGATCTCCTTTTGCTCAAAGAAGCATTTTATTGTGACTTAAACCACTATTACCCTAGGTTGGGATGCAGCTTTTACACCCACAGATGATCCAGGGATCCTAGGACCCGAGTTCAATTCCAAGCACTGGCAAAAATAAAGCAAACCAACAAAAATGGATGAGGAAAAACCAGGTAATTTTACACAACAGGTTTACTTTTGTTTCCTTGGCACTGTGACCCTCCTGGGTCTCAATGACTTGGCTTGAAAATTGTATGTGACCTTGCATGGATGAAGGCTGGGGGGCTGTCAGTGAAGCATGAGTCCAACCCAGATACCTAGGCCCTGAGATCAATCCTACACCTGCCACCTACACATGGCTGAAGATCTTAGGAAACTTGTTCTTATCTATAGGAACACTAATAGGAACACTAATAGAATGTTTGAAATGTACTAACTGAAGTAGTAATTAGATAGTCATTACAGTATAAGATTGCATGCAATAAATATAGGTCATTGATTAATTCTTTATTAAGTATTCTACTGTGATTAATTAATGGAAGCATAATTTTAAACCAAATAATTGGTAGTAATAGCTTATGTAAAAATAAGATATAGACATCACTCTTTATATAGGGTTATACACTAGAATCTACATAAATTTCTCTCTCTGTAAACCTTTGTAGATGCATATACATATGTTAATACACACACATGCACACACACGCACACACACACACACACACACACACACACACACACACACACACACACACTGCAATCTAAACATCTATCTGTTTATATATTGGCCATTCCTAGGCTTGATCTCAGGTCCTCAAATTTGCCCAGTAACTTCACTTGCATCAGACTGGTGTGCTAACATTTACCCTTTCATGAAGTGGGCCTGTTAGACCCTGAGTTCAAGTCACAGAACTGGCAAAAACTTAATCCTGGTGGAAAAGCCAATTGTCCCACTTGTTTTCCTTATCAGTGAAAGTCCTGGGCCTCAGGAATGATGTAGAATACATAAGCAAATCTATGTTTTATGTAATAGGATGCAAAAAATGTTATACGTCTTATCATACTCACTCAAATGCATAAGAAATAAATAAAACATAAAAATGAATACACTAACTGCAACATGCAGTAAACATGTGCATGTAAATATAAATCAGGTATTTAAAATGTATGCGAATATTATTTTTGAATTCAGGCCCTAGGAACAGGCCTTTCTTTCTTGTCTTCCAGCACGGTGTTCTTCCCATCACCCACAGTGCTGCAGATTTCCCCAGACCCTGAGTTCAAATCCCAGGACTGGCAGAAAAAATGGCAAGAATTACAAGCCAAGGATCCTCATAATATTTTAAATATTTTTAATGTATGTATGTATGTATGTATGTATGTATGTATGTATGTATGTATGTATGTCTATTTTATTTTGTAAAGCACAGGGCTTGAAGTCCGGTCGTGGCAATTGTACCTCAGCTTTGATCACTCTAGGCCTTGGTTCAGCCACTGGACCCACTGTTGCTGATGGGATCCTAGACACTCAGGCCTTTCAGGGAAAAGAATGTACAGAAAAAAATGTGGCTTTTTTACGTTTTCTTCCTTTGCACGGTGACCCTCCTGGGTCTGAATGACACTGTTGCAAAGGGTACATCACCTTGCATTGTTGAAGGTTGGTGGACCATTAGGGAAGCCATAGGCCCACATGGCAACATAGGACCTGACCAACCAATGGCAGGAGATATTAACAAACTGGTTCCCTTCCATAGGAATAACAATGGAATCTTGTCAATTTTACAGTTGAATGAGTTGATCGTGAAAGATGCTCCTATAAAATTAGACAGCATGATTTCACGAGTCTGATTGATTTTATTTAATATTTATTAAGCATTAAAAGAATATTATTATTTACAGGAATGCAATAATTTCAGGAAAATGAGTGATTTCATTAATAGTTTAAGGATGAAAACAATAACATTAACTACATGGACGCATAATATATACCCAAGAATTAGTAGGAATGTAGTATATAGAACTGCATAATGTATAGACATCTCTGGCACTCTATAAAGATATATATTTATTAGTGTACTGTCATCTGCATGTCAATCTGTTCATATTTTGTTGACTCCTGGGCTCGATCTCAGGTCCTGGGAACAGCCTGTCTGCTCAATTTGCCCCAGGAGGGCGTGTTCACACTCATCCATTCATGAATTTGGCCCTGTAGGCCATGAGTTCAGATACCAGCACTCCCAAACAATGAATCGTTGAGTAAGACGCTTATGGTGACACGTTTTCTTTTTCTGTGAATGTCCTGGGGGTCAGGTATGAAGTGGAATACATATGCAGGCGTATTTCCTATGTAATCAATGTAACCAATGTTCTATGTGACATAATAGTCAATAAAATATATGGTCAATACATAAATAAAACAAAAAAAATAACTACACCAAATGCAATATGGAGTCAACGTATGTATATAAATATAAATATAAATCATATCTGTAAATTGTACATGAATAGGTGGGAATCAATTTCAGGCCTAAGAAACAGACTTGAATTTCTTGACTTCAAGGTGGCCAGGTTCCCCTTCCTACACAGTACAACAGTGTTACTCAGACCATGAGTTCAAATCCCAGTCTTGGCAGAAAAATGGCACCTTTATAGTATGTGAGGCCCAATTCTTAGGTATTTCATTATTCCTCCATTTTATTAATGTGATTGTATAAATGATTAATAAAGTATTAAATAAAATTGATTAGTGTCCTATAATATAATTGTGTATAATTTTATCCTAGAATCATTCAAGAACTGCCCATTCAATCATGACATACATCACATTACATTGGTAACCATATGGATGGGACAAGTTTCTGAGGATCTCCTGCCATTTGGAGGTGGTAGGACCAGTATTCGAACTGTGGGCTCCAGCTCCCACCACTTAAACCCCAGGATAGGGAACTCACTGGTCTGTCCAAGAACATCAGCAAGACCAATGATTATGCAGGCACCAGTGGCTCTCAGCAGTCCTCCTTGATACTTACAAGGCTGTGATGGGAGAATCATGGTCAAAGTCACCCTCAGGAGGAACGTCCTTGAGATCCCTGTCCAACTTCAGTGCCAACAAAGCCAGAAGCCCTGTGGCTCCAGTGGTAGAGGGCCAGCCTTAAGCAAAAGCAGCTCATAGACTGTGCCCAGATCCTGAGTTCAAGGTTCGGTACTGGCAATAAACAGACATAAACAACAATATGTGCAGCCATCCAGCTAAAGCGGGTCTCCCTCTTGTCCCCAACTGAATGGGAAAGAGTTCCCTGGGAAAAGGGCTGAGAGAGCCGCTGTCAACTTGACTCTGCCCATGCTGATTGCATCACAGGATTCTAGCCACACCCCCATTATTTCATGTTCCTTTCTGACCAATGGGATACAAGAATGGCGGCAACGCCCACATTCCAGGATGCCTGGTAGCACCAGGATTCCCTCTTTTAGTTTACACTATACCAGCAGTTAAGGAAGGTAGAGGTGGCTGAGTGGTGAGCAAGAGACTCAAGGCAATTTTAGAGTATAGTAGGAAATTGAGATGCCCCAGCCTCCTCCCCCCCTTCCTGTGGTGCTGGATTTCAAATCTCAGCCGGCCTAAGGCCCTGACCTGGTCCCTGCCCTTGGTCCTCTGCTCTGGGCCCATGTGTCTGAAATGCCGCTGCCATCCCTGCTCTACCAACAGCACAGGTGAGTGGCTGCCCCAACACCATTCCCAACCTGGGTCAGAAACCCCTCTGGGAGCACCATGACCCCCTGCTTGTTTCCTCTCCCTGGTTCTGAGGAGCCACCTTTCTGTCTTGTGCATTTCTGAGAAACAAACAATATATGCTCAGGCTGGGCTGAGCTCAGGCTGTCCTCCTATCTGTGACAAGTATGCTCCAACAGACCTGGTCCTTGGTAGTTGGGATGTTAGACATGTAGAGCCATGCTCAGTCATCAGTTTAGATGGATTATCACCAACTCTTAGTCCATGGCAGCCGGTTCTTGACCACAGATAAAGCTCTAGATAGGGCCGCAACCATTGGAACTTAGTCTCCTCACAGGATAGTTGTGAGGAAACAAGGGATTTATACAGAGGGATCTCTGGAACATGGCTAGGAATAGAGGGAGTGGCCTTCAGGTAAGGTTCTCCACAATTCTGTGAGCATATGACAGGAAGATACCTGGAAAGGTCTCAGGTGGCCCCTGTTATTAATCGGACAACAGGTGTGGGATTATGAAACAAAACATGGCTCTCTTTCATCATTACCCTATCCCCATGAGGAAGGGTATCCTTCACTGTGTTGAGTTTTGCAACTGAGGAAAACAAGGCATGGAGAAGTTGGGTGATCTACTTATGACCTCAAGTTCACAGGAAGCTCAGCCTGACTTCTCTACCATGCTCCCTAGGAAAATGGGTGCTATTCAGTCCACTACTTGTAGTGGGAAGTTCATTTCTTGTCAGTCATGGGGCTTGAACTCTAGGTCTGGGCGCTGTTCACGAGCTCCTCAGCTCAAGACTAGTGCTCTATCACTAGAGCCCATAGCACCACTTCCAGTTTTCTGGTGGATCTTTAGAGATAAGAGTCTCACAGACTTTCCTTCCCGGGCTGGCTATGAACTATGATCCTTATATCTCAGACTCCTGTGTTGTTGGGATTAGAGTTCTGAGCCACCGGCACATGGCTTAAGTGTACTTCTCACTTTCTTTCTCCCTCTCTTTCACATGAACTGGTTGAATGTGTGCTGGAGGAGGTAGCCCATTGTCCCCATGTGGCTAGAACCCATGGTGGCCCTCTCATTCTGGAGGTGGGCTGTGGGTCAGGACCTGTCTCGCTCAACCTGTTGAAACAGCTCCATGACGTAAGCCCCTCTGTACCCTGGCTAGACCATTACCGTTATTCATTTTCCATCCAGCCTGACTGGACTTCTTGTATTGTTTTCTACATCATTTTCTAGCACATGGACAAAATTATGATACATAGTTACAGAATCAAAATGTAATGCCATCTTAAGAAATTCATTTACGGTTCTGGGAATGTGGCTTCATGGTATGGTGATTGCCTAGCATGCATGAAACCCTGGGTTCAATTCCCCAGTACCACATAAACAGAAAACTCTGGAAGTTGTGCTGTGCTTCAAGTGGTAGAGTGCTAGCCTTGAGAAAAAAAAAGCTGAGGAATAATCCCCTAGCCCTTAGTTTAAGCCCCTGGACTGGCAATAAATAAAGTATTCAAATTTTTTTCATTCATGTGACTGTTTCTAATATATTTATAAGATGATTTCTTGGTTGCTTTGTATGTTCCCCCACGATATAACCCCTGCTTTCACTGTATTTAATGTTGATATAATTTGTGGAGGGGAATGGCAAAAACAAATCGTTTAAATAGGGATACAATTGGACCCATTGCAATAACGAGAAGTACAAGTCGTTAAGTTGAAAAACGAACTTTACAATTTTGGTGGGGGGGGGCGGTAAGGATGGAGGGTTGGTAAGGGATAAGAAGGGGAAACAAAGGAGCAGGCAACAATGCTTGATAAGACATGTACTCTTTATCTTGTCCATGTAATTGTAACTGCTTTGTACAGTATTTTCACAATAAAAAACCATTTAGTTAGTAAATGCAAAATAAAGAAACCATACTTTGAATATATAATTGTTCTTTCCATACTGACACCTGACAATAGTCCCTTATTCATGTACTTTACTTATATTAGCATACTCTGTTGAAAAAAAAAGTTTTAGTAATTAGGTCAAAGCAACTAATGCCAGGAATGTGCTTAGATGTCAGGTGAAGATTAATTCTGGAAATTCAAAGATTCCAGGATTTTGTGTGGTCACTGCTAACCACATAGAGAAGCATAGTCTAAGTGACATTTGGAAATCTTTTTGGTCAATCATGGTACCAAAAACGCAGAGGCTAATTAACAGTTGTGACAGAAGAGAAGGAATAACTCGATGGAAGGAATAAATGATAGTAATTAAGGTGTACCAGAAACTGTTCTAGAGAACCATTTTTTGTTATTGAAGAACTAGCAATCAACTAAGCTTATTCCTCATTGCCTTTAGAATTCTAAATTTTTTAGGCTAGTTCTTAATCTCTGTGTGATAAATGTATCTCCTTCTATGCTGTTCTTTCCTACTCAATCTCCTTTGCTTTCTAAAATCTCAATATTTCTGTATTTCTCTATGAACATTTCCTGATACTAAATACACCTATACAGATGGCAGAGGATGCTAATGTAAGGGTCCCATGAGTCATTAATGTAACAACATGGAAAAGGAGGACATATTTATTGCTACCTCAATTTTTCTGAAAAGCTGCAATGTCATTATTTGGTTCAAAATTTCATGCTTTGTCTACATAGTGTCATTCAGTGCACATGAATGCAAATGTGAGCCAGGTGTTGATGGTTCACGCCTGTAATGCTCGCTACTCAGGAGGTTGAGACTAGAGGATTGTGGTTCAAAACCAGCCTGGTCAGGAAAGTCCATGAGACCCTTTTCTTCAATTAACCACCAGAATCCCAGAAGTGGTGCTGGAGCTAAAGTGGTAGAGTGCTCAACTTGAGTTGAAGAGCTGAGGAACAGTGCCCAGGATCAGAGTTCAATCCCCACGACCAACAAAAAAAGTGAGATCTGACTTTAAGTTTCCACAAAAGGAACGACAAGTTAGATAATCTTTCCAAGCAGAAAAAATAATTCCAAAATGATTCAGTGTACCTACTTTTGCTGAATTATTTAAGTTATGGCTTTTTTGCTGGATATATTCTCTTCTTTTGAAAATTGTCAAATATTAGCTTTACAATAAACTCCACCTAATATTTGTCATTTCAAAAGAGAAGTCTATACAGTTGATATCACATAGCTTTCTTACTATTTTAGTTCAAAGTCAAACCAGGCAGGAAAGTCTGTCAAACTCTTATATCTAATTAAACACCCAAAATCCAGAAGTGGAGTTTTGGCTCAAGCAGGCAGGTGAGCAGGAAAGGAAATTGTTCAAGTACAGTGTCCAGCCTCTGGGTTCAAGCCCCACAACCAACACAAACTAAACAAGCAAAGAAAAGCAACACAGATATTTCTTTGGGACCCTCCTTAAAAGAGTACTCCTGTAAGAGAAGAGGCTCCTTTGCTAATCATGCTCACTGGATCCTGCTTTTTGGAATCTTTATTGCTGTGGAGAACTCAGGACCAGACTAAGGAATTGATAACTGATTCCTGCAACAAGAGGATCGTCTCAGGAGTGAAATATCCATACATAATGCAATTTAAAACTTCCATATCTTTGTTTCTTTGCAGTAGAACACTTTTAAAGCAACGTTATTTCTTTCTGTTCTATGCTGGCCTTCAAATAGCACATTATTTCTTTTTGTAATACTCAACTAAAAGTTTACAGAAAAGTTTTATGTGAGTAATGAACACACTCAAAAAAGTCAGGGACAGAGTTTCCTTCAAGCCTTGGGATTGTTTTCTTGTACAGTAAAAAGGAAAGCACATATTAACTTGAACTTTGTCATTCCTCTATGCTCCATTCCTCTCCTGGGATCAGTTTTTACATCCAGTAACTATTACTTCCAGTAACAACCAATGGTGCTGCTTGAGATATAATGAACAGGATTCATCATAGGATACAATTGGATTCAAAATACGTGTCAATAAATGTAACACACACCATCAGCAGAAGCAGGGACAAGAACCACATGATCATTTATATGGATGTAGAAATAACTTTTAATAAGCTCCAATACCCCTTTATAATTAAAACTTCTTTTTTTTGAAACTTCTGAGAAGCTAGGAATGCATGCAACTTTCCTCAATATAATACAAAGTATGCATATGACAAAGCATGTACCTAGCAGTGGACACATGAAGACATTAAAATCTGGAATGAAGTCTAGACTAAAAATCTTCTACACAGCTCTTTTAAAACCACTTGACCCACACCTATTTTCTAATAAAACAATTGCTGATACCAGAAAAGTCTTATTTATTTTGCCTGCATGTTTTGCTTAAAATTTTGTGATAAGCTGGGCTTCTCAATGAACCCTAAAGCAGAAATATTTGTCTTGGAGTCTGTGGATGCTTTAAAACTGTGTTTTAAGTCCCAATGTTACATTAAATGATTTAAGGGTTTTGTATCATGTTAAACATCTGTGGTGTAATGAATGATCTTTGTTAAACATGTATTCATTCTGTAAAGTACCATAGTCTTTTTATGTGTAGTGTATTTAAGTATATATATATATATATATATATATATATATATATATATATATAAAATATATAAAATACATACACAGACAGATTTGTGTGAAAAAGTGTACAAAAGTGTATGTACATACTGGTTTTTTTTTTTTTTTTGGAAACTGGACAGGAGTTGAAATGGCGTGTTTGTGTTTTGGCAGAGGAGAATTGCACATTTTTGCCTGCATGGCCTCATCATTAGCATAAAACAATTTTAATGCTACACAAATCTTATGTGAAGAAATGACTGGTATGATCTCATTTTCTCTTGGGTCTAAAATAAAACAATCACTCCATGTGAGTGAAGCCAGACCCAGTTAATGCTAGTCTTTCATGTGAAATGTGAAGCTCCCACGTTGCCTTTTTCTGTTGGTGTGATAACTAGTAATTGGTACATTCTCACTAAGGAGCTATTTCTCAACATAGACCATGTTAATGCTATACCACTGTTTAAAGGGCTAATTTCACACCTTCTTAGCCATGAATCTGGCTTAGAATGGACTCTGTGCAGTAACTTTTGGCTATTGGAAATCCCTGGCCTCCAGTTGTTTTTGGGTACCAATGACTCCATTATTGGCCCCAAGAGTTGAAGGGATGACTGGGATTTCGTCTGAGACAGTGGTGAAACTCCTCCCCAGGCTGAGGGGATCAAGAGGTGCTTTGGAGGAACTTGGCACCATTTGAAATTGAGTAGCCAGTTGAGCCAAATATAAACTTGTATTTATAGCTGACAGACGCAATTTGAGCCTTCAAATTTGTGGTTATTCTATTGTAAAGTAATATCTTGTTTGTCTAGCATTTATCAGATTTTTATGCGTATGTATTTTCACAATGTGCTCCTCAGTTTGAATTAAACCAGATTTTGCAAACTCAAAAAAATAATAAAATAAAATCTGGAATGAGACACGGATGTCCACTCTCTCTCCTACTCTTCAATATAGTAGTGGAAATTCTAACAAGAGCAATAGGCAAGAGAAATCATAAAGGGGATCCAAATAGGGAAGAAGTAAAACGATCCCTTTGTACAGATGAAATGATCCTGTATTTAAAGACCCTATACCTTCCTTCCTCAAGTTAGTAAATGTGTTGCTAACCTTTAGCAATGTAGCAGGGTATGAAACCCACAAGAACCAGTAGTTTTTCTGTGTTACCAATAATGGGAACATCCAGCCTGAAATCCATAAAGCAACCTCATATGCTTTAGCCTCAAAATCAAATCACATCTAAACAAAACAAAACAACAACAACAAAATTAGGAATTAATTTAACCAAAAATGTGAAGGACCTCTACTGAGAAAACTTTAAAAATATAAAAAGGGAAATTGAAGGAGATTCAAGGAAATGCAAAGTCTTTTAATGTTTTCACAAATAACATTGTGAACACTGGACTACTGCCCCCAAACAATTGACAATGCAATACCCATCAAAATCCCAACAATATTCTTCAATGCAGTAGAGAAATCAATCCAAATTTAATATGAAATTACAAAATTACAGATGAAAACGTAGGCTTAGAAATGAACTCATGAACCTATAGTCATCTTACACACACACACACACACACACACACACACACACACACACACACACACACACACACACACACACACACAATGGAATTCTATTCACCCATTAGAAAGGATGACTTTTCACCAGTCTTAAGGAAAATTAAAGGCTTGGGAAAATTATACTAAGAGAAAGGAATGCAGACTCAGAAAATACAGGTTTCATGGATTCATTCATTTATGGTAGCTAGAAGGTGCCTACAAATCTACAAATAAACAAGACAGATTCTACCTCTTCCCAGTTAGAATGGCCATTATGAAGAAAACTAATAGAAAATGCTGCCGTGAGTATAGCCAATTGGGAACCTCCCTGAGCTGGCTTTGAACCATGAGCCTCAGATCTCAGCCTCCTGAGTAATTAGGATTACAGACAGGCGTGAGCCACCAGCTCCTGGCTCCAATTGGGAACTCTATTACACTGTTGGTGAGAAATTAAACTTGTTCAACCCCTCTGGAATGCAGTATGGAGTTTCCTCAAAAGACTAAACAAAAATCTCTCTTAGGAACCCGTAATTCCCCTCATGGGCAGTAATCCAATAACTAAACAAGCTCACACTAACGCTACAAGCATAATCATGTTCAGGGCCCAGGCCCAGAGTTCAAGGACTGGAAAAAAATTTTACCACTGCTGGTATTTGATCCCGAAAATATGAACGTTTTCACATAAGATAACATATCATTCTATTTGCAGTAGCTAGGACAGGATTTAGAACTTGTTTTTTTTCCATTCTTTGTGTTCATAGGAATGTGTCTATTTTGTGTAAACCAGCTGCTAAATAAGGTATCATTCCGGGTCATATAGTAGTTATTACATGGCTCTATGTAAGTATTGTGTAATGACATAGAGCTTTCTAATGACTTACATACATAAATCTATTAATGTTAATTGTCATGAAGAATGCCAAACCTCCATTTTTGTGCCCATGTCCATCCTTGTTCTCCCTATTGTCTAGCAGTTTATATCACAGTCATCTGGCACATGGAACAGACATGGACTCGATGGATCTTGGCTTTGAGATGGCCCCAAATACAGCAAAAATCAGAATCAATGAGATCGAAGCAGTTGTCCCAGGTGCCTGGTTGTATGAATGTCCTCAGCTTTCAATGGTCTCAACTGCCTCTGTCAGAAGCGTGGTGATGGTCTGTCACCATCAAAGCTCACACTGAAGCTTAATTTCTCAATGTAGCAGTGTCAGAAGGTGGAACCATTAAGAGAGGTTTCAGTCATAAATGGATTAATGCCATCTAATCAACTCTCAAGCGACTAATATAATCACTATTAACAGTTTTGAAGGCAACTTATGCCCCTTACTCTCTGTCATTCTAGCACATGCCATGATGCTGATATCCTCTGTGATATGATGCACCTAGGGAGCCTTGTCCCATGTACTACCATGCTATTTAGACTTTCCAGCCACTACTATTGTGATTGAAATAGACCTTTTATTCCTTATGAAGTGTACAGCTTCAAGGATTTTGTTAAACCATGACCAAATGGATGAGATGCTATTCTTTTTATCTTTTTCATGGTATTGAGGATTAAACTGAGGGCCTTACAATTACTAGGCAGATATGGTACCAGTTGAGCCTGCATACCCCCAACGCTTTTTTTTCTATTTCAGTTTACTTTTTATATAGGGTCTTGTGCTAACTTCACTCAAGCCACCTTCAGTATCCCATCCTCCTATATCTCTACCTCCCAATATCTGGGATTACAGGCCTGTAACACCACAGTTTGCCCGTTAGAATATGCTGTTCTTTTGGGGAAAGAGATACAGACCCCTGAGATGCTTATGTATTTATGTGTGTGTGCTTGTGTGTGTGTGTGTTTGTGTGTGTGTGTGTGTGTGTGTGTGTGTGTGTGTGTGTGTGTGTATTCACGAGAACTGTTCTTGGTGATTTACTTAGTACTGAGGGTGAATCTTCATGAAGAATCTGTATTATTAATTCCTTTCACTAAAAAAGAAATGCTTCTCTGCGTGCTCGTAGCTCTCAACTGTAAACCTAGATCTTCAGAATGCTGAGATTTTGGGATAACATTGTTAATCCAGGTGAGCCAGGAAAAGTCCATGACACTCTTACCTCCATTTAATCACACCAAAAATGTCAAAAGTCTAGCTGTGGCTTAAGTAATAGAGTAATATTATTGAGGAAAAATATAGAAATAGCACCTAGACTCTTTTTAAGGCTCAGGACCAGCACCCGTACAAAATCTCCAGATAGCACTTGTGATATTACAACGAGCTCTTGTGCTATTACAAGTCACCATTATGTCTAATGGATTATCTCTACAGGACAGTTGCAGTAAAAAATCTTTTATTTCTTCATAAGATATGGACCAGCTTTATGCCCCATTTTTCTCTCTGGAATGATGTCTTGATTTTGAAATAGAGGAAAAATTCAGTGCGGAATATGGTCTCTGTATCCCTCCCTTATCCATTGTTAACATGTTCTCTTTTTTTATTTTTTGGCAGTCTTGGGGAATGAACTCAGGTCCTGGCCACTGTCACTGAGCTGCTTCTTTACACAAGACTAGCACCTTATGCAAAGCGTCACTTCTGGCTGTTTCTGTTTATGTGGTACTGAGTAATTGAACCCATGGCTTCATGCATGCTAGGCAAGCACTGTACCACTGAACCACATTCCCAGCCACATGTTCTCTTTCTAAAATATGTCTTTTTGTTTGTGCATTTATTTTTTATTTTGAGAATACTGTACAGAGGAGTTACAATTACATGGACAAGGTAACGAGTACATTTCTCATCAAGCACTGTTGCCCCCTCGTTGTTTCTAACATGTTTACCTCTGTCCCATCTCTGAGGCCACTGCCACTGCTCTTGAATATATCCTCAGTTTTACTCCTAACTACTTTTCATATCCTATAACTGCCGAATTATTTTCCACTCGACCCAAGGAATTATCTTTCATTTTCTTAAATTTCAGACCTCATTGGCTAAAATCAAACAATAACTCAACATTATCAGTGTCTGAAATTGAGGACACTTAGAATAATAAACAGCTTTTTCCATTTTTTTCAGCTGTAGGCTTGAATTCTGGACCTTGGGCATTGTCCTTCATCTCTTCAGCTCAAGGCGAGTCCTCTAACACTTGAGCCACAGTGCCACTTCCAGTTTTCTGAGTTTATTGGGGATAATAGTCTCTCAGCCTTTCCTGGCAGGGTTGGCTTTGAACTGACAGCCTCAGATCTCATCCTACTGAGTAGCAAGGATTACAGGAATGAGCCATCAGTTCCCATCTAATAAATAGCTTTTCATGTGTATCAGGTGATACACAACAACTCAGACCTTGGGAAGTCTTTTAACTTCCAGTCTGGGCAGGATCTAAACCTACAATATACTCTGGTAGATAACAAAATTAAAGAGATTCTACAAATGTAATTAGTTCCCACAAGAATTGGATATGAGTTATTTCCAAGGTGTGAGTGCAAATTAAGGATTTTCTAGAAGTCAGTGACGCCAACAGAATGAATCAAACAGTAAGGAGAATATGTTTGTCAAGAAAGTATAAGGATGCCTAGGAGCTGACAAGAGTGGCTGTATGATAGGTGACCAGAAAGCAGAAACCACAGTCTCACAACCACAGGACCTAAACCCAGCCAGGCATCCTTTAATCTTGGAAGAGATCCACACATTCCATGAGAGACTATAGCTTTTTGGCCCCCTGCTAGAAACTGAGCAGCTGCTATAGACAAACCACACCCAAACTACCAGCCCAAACTTCTAACCTAAAATAGTTGGTATTTGATGGACGAACAAATAAATTTGTGGTAATTTGAAACAGAACATGACAAAATAAATGCATCTCTCAGAGTGCTGGTGCCTCATACCTTTAATCCCAGCTACATAGGAGACTGAGATTTGAGGATTCAGATTCAAAGGGACCTCAAGCAGCAATATCTGTGATATTCATATTGCCAATAAATAACAAAAACCTGGAAATGGTAGTATGGCTTAAGAAGTAGGGAAACAGCCTTAAGGGAAAAGATAAGTAAAGCACAAGACTCTAAATTGAAACTCCAATACCAGCACTTACACATACACACACACAAAAAAAAACACAAAAAATAATAGAAAAATGAAAACATTTGTTGAAGACCACCTGGTATTTTCTGTGCTCTGTGTAAAACTCTAACATCTCTCAATTTTTTCCTTGTGTGAAGTAATTTATTATATTTTATAACTCCAACATCAAGATATCTAACTACACAACTACACAAATGTGTTGGCCACACACTTTTCTATATATCATATTGTAATTGTTACTGCAAACAAAGTACCTTTTCTACTAATTTAATCTACTTAATTGCAGAAACTGTATTTGTATCTTAGTTGAAATTAAACTTAAACTTTTTAACTCATCAAAAGGGAAAAGTTATGATATATCTTCAGTTACATTCCTATCTGTCACGTTTCCTACAAATGAAATTAGTTGATTGCATCACTTAAAATTCCTATATCCCAAATCAATACAAGACTCTGATTAAAACTAAAAAAAATTAAAGTGTTTTCTATTCCTGTTTCATTTGGACAAATTACTTAAAGATATCTTTGGACTTCCATAGAGATATCATATCCAAAGTTCATCTATACCATAGAAAAAATTTCACAAAAGTTTATCTATAATTCACATAGATGTTGCTCAATTCACTAGAGCAAAAGAACTATAAATTCTGACCTACATATATAAACATCCCATAACAATTTCTAGAAAATTCCATTTTTCTTAGAACAATGCTGGCTGCCAACAAACTCACTAATGGTGAGAAGAGAAAAATAAAGTTTGCAATGGCTGACATTTTACAAAAGCCTTATTCACATGTGGGTACACACAGAAAGCCATGCAATGTTCAGGTTTACCTGGAAAGAAAAGGAACTCATCATAATAAGAGAGAAAAACCCTTGGCAGGAACTACACATAACTGCACTTTAGCTTCTTTGCTCAAGCCTGGTGCTCTACCACTTGAACCACACTCCACTTTGGGCTTTTTAGTCATTAATTGAACACAAGAGCATCATGATCTTTCCTGGCTTTGAACCTTGATCCACAGATTTCAACCTCCTGAATGGCCAAAATTACAGGAATGAGCCTTCAATGCTGGCATTAGTGACAGACCAATGCAATGATTTCAAGCCCCAACACCAGCACAAAATCCAAAACCACAATCAAACTTGATAGCCAATAAATATACTAATAGTATATTAAACCAATATAATGAAATGTGGAGAAATGTGAAGGACATCAGAAAATGATTATCATTATTAGCTTTTCTGATTTTTAAAAACTTAAAATTACTTTCCTAAAATTTAAAATAAGTACAGAAGACCCCTGGTACCAATGTGTATGTTTCAAATTAGATAGCTGATGAAGACAAACTGAGAATGCTGAGGACAACAAAGAATTTTAGAATTCAGTGATTACTACACAGAAAATATACCTGAGAATCTGTGCTTTGAAAAAGTTTCAATTAGGCTAAGTTAATGACACAAAAACATTGTTCTTCTCATTAATACTCCTCATAAAACAGGTCTACTTTATTCTCTTTATCTAGGAATGCTCTGAATGTTTGATTCACTTTTCCCAAAATGACACTAAAGACATTCAGTCTTACAAAACTCCAAATTTTGTATCTTAGTACTGAAATTAAGTATATCAAGTATCTTCTTTATGTTGGGAGTATCATAACAACTTTTAACTTGTTCTTTTGTCTTTGAGGCTGGGGGGTGCATTTTGACAAAAAAGGACAAGGAAACACTCAGTAGATCTCCTGATTCAAATATAAGTGGTTTACTCTGGAGGCTGAGATCTGAGGACCATCGTTGAAAACCAGCTCAAACAGGAAAAAGAGAGACTCTTATCTCCAACTGAAAAACAAAAAGCTGGAAGATGTGGCTCAAGTGGGAAGGTGCTAACCTTGAGCAAGCAAAAACAAAAGGGGGGTGGGGAGAGAGGAGAGCACCCAGGGCCAAACTTCAACCTCAAAGACTGTCACACATATACACACATAACTCTGACAACAATTCAAATTAACATCATCTGAACTGCCTAATGGGAAGTGTGAATGAGAATTTAAAAATATTTCCATTTTTAAGAAATACATTTTTTAAAAAGATATATATTAGCATTTTCAATTATGTTTAAAATTTTACATGGTTGCCAAGTTTCGGTGGCTCACACCTGTACTCCTAGCTACACATGAGGCTGAGATATGAGATTGTGGTGCAAATACAGCCCATGCTGAAAAGTCTGTGAGACTCTTATCATCTGAAAGTTGGAAGTGGAGCTGTGGCTCAATGGGTAGAGCACCAGCCTTGGGCTGAATCACTGAGAGACAGCGCTTAGGCCCAGAGTTCAATCCTCATGACCAAAATTGAATTTTTTTATATGGTCAAAACACAGGTAAAAATTCTGGGAATATATTGGCTGGCATACTTCATTCTGCCTTAAGCAAAAGAACTTTGTCTTTGGATTTATTATAAGATCATTATTGCCATAGCATCATTTTGGCTCAAGTTAAAGTTTTTGGCATAAAAGAGGAGGCTTTGTGGTCAACATATGAAAATTTATCTTAAATCATCAATGCAACTGAATTGATCTCTTTTGTGGTGAAGTTCTTCACATCACTCAATGTTAAGTTGTCTAGGATGATACATACATTCACTCACAACCTTTCAACAAATCTAAGCAGTAAGACTGAGCATGGTAGATATTGCTAGTATGGAATGTAGTATGCAAGGTGGAAAAGGAGAAAACTGGGGGTAGCTTCAGACCACAGCAACTCACTTGGGTTGAACTCATTTCCCCGATGAGTTGATGTTGAAGGCATCACCACTAAATTTCCAAGGTTATACTGTAGGGCAAGCCCTTCCCCTCAACAACTATATAGTGAGGGAAAGCCTGTCTTATCAGTTTCTACCAACATATCTGTTTCTAGACTATGACTGTATCTAACTAGATTCCTCAAAACCTAAAAATTTGAAACATTCCAATAGAGTGGAATAAACCATTTTTTCTATCCTACACTCAGATGTAGGGAGAATTTAAAAAGATGTTCAGGGGCTGGTTTATAGTTCATTGAGAGTTTTTGACTAGCTAAAGAGACATCCTGGGTTCAATCCTCATTAATACAAAAGGAGATACAAAATCAGGTTAAAATTCAGAAAGTGGAAAGTAATTGAAGTAAAACTCCTGAAACACGGAACAACTCTCCTGGTATGTGTTAGGAAAAGAAGAAGAAATGCCACCCCTGGCACCTGCCATAGCTACCAAGTGTGTTATACCTGGACCAATCAAATCTTAAGTAATCAAAACTGAAGAAACAAAACCATAAAGACTATGGTTTACTGCAGGGTATTGAAGGATGAGGGAGGGAAAATGGGGAGAAGGAATCCTAGTAATGGCAGCAGCCATATAAGTAAAACAGTGAATGACATTATCTTGAGTAGAACTTGGAGAGATACACATGGGACACAGGAGAAATTACATTGACACCCTGCTGCTCTACAAGTTAAAATGAACCTTTGCAAGCTAACACCTAAGTTTATGGACATATATATTCAGTCAGAATGTGTATACAGATATATGCACATAGTCCATATGTGCACACAGATCACATCCAAAAACAGGAAGAAAGTAATACCACAGAGGATAAACAGTTCAAACTGAACAGTGTGTTAGTGCCAGCTAATACGTCAGAACACAGATTCTTTACCTCCCTTCCTTGCATTCTTTGGATATGGTTATGATGTATATGGTTTGGAAATGAACTAAAGATAACTGCTGCTGGGCAGAGGAGCCTTATTTTTAATTATGGCAGCTTGCCATAATTGATCTCCCCTTCCTGGATGAATGAGCAAATGATTAAATGTTAATGATAGAATCCTTAAACATAAAGCCTGGCTGCTTTGACTGACATTTTCCTCCATGGAGCTCTCACCATTCAAGCATAAGAGATTTGGTAATACATTGTTAGGTTGAGTCTTAGTTGCCTTCATTCAGTCATCTTTGTATATATCCAATGGTTGTTTGATTTGTCGTTTGTTTTGTTGTTTGATTTTTTTTTCCACCCTTCCTGCTCAATGCCTTCATTTTCAAATGATTTTTAACTGAAGTTCAGTAAGACATTAAGTCCTTAGAATTGTCCAATGATGGAAGGAAATATTAATGTGAATGCACATACAAAAGAACAAAACCCTTAATCCTCCTTTTGTTTCCTACAGGGAGAAGGCTGATGGGGACTTACTTACCTTGCAAGGTGGCATCTGGCCATGGTACCTGCACCTGGGCTGACAGGGACCAGGAAAATGGAGAACTAGGAGGTGAAGAATAATAGGCCCTTGGGCAGGGAATTTTTGTAGGCCCTAGAAGCTGTGTTCAAGTCCCAGTATTGGAACAACAAAGAGGTAAAGAAAAGAAAGGGAAAAAAAACAGAAAGGAAAAGGAAAAAGAAGGATCTATTTCTTGAGTGCATTTTATACATTAACTATGCCTCATGGGTATGGGTGATATGAATCTGTTACCCCAGATATGTCCCATTCTATCAACTGGTCTTCTCTATAAACCTCTTTCCAGGGCACCAGAGAGTTTTGCCCCTGCCAGGCGAATAGTTAGTTGGAGTTTCTTTCTTTTAGTCTAGATTGTGGGGCATGGGGACTCTAACAAGCTGGGCTTACCCCCGACAGAGCACAGATGAGCATAGCACACAGCACATAGAGAGAGCCATACTGGACAGCACTGTTTCCAGTTAAGTGGACCCAACCCCTCTTCTTGCTCCCCTATCCACTCCTCCACTATGCTAGGTTCCTTGTCCATTACCTCACTTTCCCATCATACCATCACTGCCCCCATCCACTGGCCCATCGCCACCCCATGTTTCCCCAGCCTACCACCCTGGTAAGCTGTGCCTACTATAGGCTATGTGCCCTACTACCCCGTTTTGAATCAGTCCCCTTCTTGAGGTCAGACACCCCTCAAGAACCCACTCATTCTCCTGACCCTCCCCTCTCCCAGCCACAACGTTTAGCTCCACCCCCACCTTTATGGCCCCACCCCTTCTAGCCCTAACCTTTATGGCCCCTGTGCTGTCCCCGTACTGCCTGCCCAAACCTCCGGTGGGAACACAGGAGTGGGAAGGGTAATGTGCATATGCCCAGCACTTTCTACATAATGCCAGGTGCCAGAATGTTCCAAACATGAGCTATGGCTGCTGCAGAGAAGGAAAGCTCAGGTCAGAGTCTTCCTCTCCTCCCTGCGTGGCTAAGCCTGGACAGCCCCAGGGCTCTCTGGTTAACCTGACTTCACTTGTGTTTGTGGGGCTGGAGATGCAGTCCTCGCCTTCATCTCCTCAACCAGTGCTGTGCCTTCCTGAGGGATCTTTGGCTTCACTGTGTGGACCTCCAACTTTCTACGCAGTGTGGGCCCAGCTGCCAGCACTATACCATGATGAACTCGATTTTATGTGAGAGCCCCCCTCCCTAAACCCCTCTATTTTCCATTTTCTTCTCTGCTCCCCTATGGGAGCCTCCCATCTCACCGCGGTTTCAACTGAAGTGTGACATCCCCTCTTCCTGGGCCCCAAAATCCCTTCCCAGGCTCCTCCTTCCACCACCACTCAGCTCCCCCACCCCCTACCCCTCAACACATGGGCCAACCCTGCCCTGTTCCCTGATCCTCCAGTGCCCCACAAACCTTTGTTGGGTTAGGAATGTTGAGACTCAGCTGCCAAAGACAATCCTAGAAGACCCAGTTTCAAGGATACGGGGCACCACTCACCCCAATATCCTCCTCTCCACCCCTGATAGTCTGAACCTAACTCTCAACTAGGCCCCTCCTCTCTCAGTGTAGGAAGATTTGTTGGTGAGGGGAAGAACCTCCTCTATAGAAGGAAGATAGGGGCTTAGAGTTCACCCCCATCCCCTCTTGGTCATGCCCTCAGTAGTCACCGGTTCTTATGAAGCAACTTCCAGAGGCATTGCAGCTGTATGACATAAGTGGGTGCCCTTCCACTCTACCATTGAGGGAACAAATTGCTGGTGAGGGATTGTGTGCATGTATACATATGTTTACTGGAATGCATGCAGGTTGTGCCAGAGTGGCCAGACAGGTGCTACATTGGACCCAGGAGAAGGAACGCCAGGTCTGGCAGACTGTCCCAAGGTGGAGCCAAGTTACCTGTTCTCCACTTTGTGGACTGCCATCTTGTTGGTTGCTCCCAGTAGTCCCAGGTACTGTTATCCCAATTACCCCAATTTTGCGGCAAGTGGGCCTTCTTCCTCATTTCTGGGAAACAATTCCCGGGTGAGGTTTTGTGGGTATGTGATTGTAACTGTGCATACCCAAGTTTGAGGTACACACATTTGCCTCTTCCTGTTAAATTGGGGTTCCAAGGGAAGGAAGACCATACACAGAGTATTTCAGTAGTCCCTTCCAGGCTATAGACTTCATTGCCCTGGGTTATGTGCTTAGAGCCTGCAATGATTCTGTCCTTCCAAACCAGTGCTTAACCTGCTACAGAGCATGAGGAACAGCTTTTCCTTACTTTTTAAAATACTGTATAGAGGGGTTACAATTACATGAGAAAGGTAATGAATAGATTTCTTATAAAGCATTGTTGCCCCCTCCTTTTTTCCCCCTACCATCCCTTTCCTCTCATTTCCACAACTACACATCCCCAGCCCCTGCCTAAATTGTAAAGATTATTTTTCAACATAGTATTTTGTATAACTCATTGTTACAATGGCTCAACCTGTATCCTTATTTAAACATTGTGTTTTTTCCCTTCCCCTCCCCAAATTATACCCACATCAAATAGAGTCAAAGGGGATATACCGTGGAGGAGGGACATACAAAGCAAGCAAAAAATCACATGGTACCTTATAGATACATTAGAAACAATAGCACTAAGAGAAGTAAAACAACTTGTCTCCCTATCTTGGGGCTCATTTCACTTAACTTCTTCTTATCAGGTCATATGAATATAGCTTTTGATGTTTTCTACTTGTCCTAGAATATACTAGTTATTGTAAATAAGGGAAACCAAGGGAACTATATTTCTTTGGCCCTGGCTTACTTCACTTAATATAATTTTTTTCCCCAAATGATTCCCTTTCCTAACAAATTGGGCTATGAGGGGCTGGGAAGGTGGCTCAGTGGTAGAGTGCTTGCCTTGCATGCATGAGTCCATGGGTTCGATTCCTCAGCAACACATAAGCAGAAAATAAGCAGGAAGTGACGTTATGGCTCAAGTGGTAGAGCGCTAGCCTTGAGCTAAAGAGCTGAGGGACAGCCCCCAGGCCCAGATTTCAGGCCCATGACTGGACCCAAAAACAAAAACAAAAGCAACAACAACAACAACAACAAAAAACAAATTGGGCTATATCATTCTTCCTGATGGAGGCGTAGGATTCCATTGTATACATATACCTCATTTTCTTGATCCATTCTTCTACTGAAGGGCACCTGGGCTGCTTCCATATCTTACCTATGATAAAAAATGCTGTGATAGGGCTGGGAAGGGGCTCAGTGGTAGAGCACTTGCCTTATATGCATGAGGCCCTGGGTTTGATTCCTCAGCACCACATAAGCAAAAAGAAAAAAGCCGGAAGTGGCGCTGTGGCTCAAGTGGTAGAGTGCTAGCCTTGAGCTGAATAGCTGAGGGACAGTGCTCTGGCCCAGAGTTCAGGCCCCACGACTGGCACCCCCCAAAAAATGCTCTGATAAATGTCGCTTTGCTGCTAACCTTAGTATGGCCTTGAATGTGATCGTTTGGGTAAATGCCCAAAAGTGGGATTGCTGGGTCTTAGGGGAGCACTATGTGGAGTCTTTTGAGGAGCCTTCGTGTTACTTTCTAAAGTGGTTGAACAAGTTTACAGTCCCACCAACAATGCAGTAGGGTTCCCACCTGGGAGCATCCACTCCAGAACCTGTTATTAGAGTTCATTTTTATATTAATAAGTTTTTTAGATTGTGAAAATACAGTACAGAGGGGTAACAATGACATGAGCAAGGTAATGAGTACATTTCTTATCAAGCATTGTTGTCTCCTCCTTTGTTTCGCCTTACCATTCCTTTCCTACCGTCTCTCCTCCGGGTCCTCCAAAGTTGAAAAGTTCGTTTTTAGAGATACCATCTTGTACATCTCATTGTAGGAATGGGTCCACCTATATCCCTATTTAAACAGTTTTTTTTAACCTTCCTATCCAAAAATTTTACCAACATCAACTACAGAGAAAAGAGGGTTTATACCATGGGGGAGGGAAATACAAAAACAAAGAAATCATCTTATACATATGTTAGAAACAATAGCAAGAAAAAACATTTGAGTCCTTATCTTGGGGTTCATTTAGCCTAATGTCAACTTGTCGGACGGCTTCTGCTTGTCTCAGACATATATTACTTGTTGCAAATAAGGGAAATCATGGGACCTATGTTTCTTTGGACCTGGCTTACTTCACTTAATATAATTTTTTCCAAGTCTTTCCATTTCCTAAAAAATGAGGCAATTGTTGGAGGGAGTGTAAACTTGTTCAACCAGTTTGGAAAGTAGTATTGAGGTTCCTCAGAAGACTCCACATAGAGCTTCCCTCTGACTCAGCAATCCCACATTGGGCATTTACCTGAATGATCACAAACAAGACCATACTAAAGCTACCAGCACAAGTATGTTTATTGCAACATTATTTACCATAGCTAAGATATGGAACCAACCAAGATGCTCTTGAGTAGATGAATGGGTCAAGAAAATGTGATATGTATATACATACACACACACACACACACACACACAATGGAATTCTATGCCTCCATCAGAGATCTTCATTATAGCAATTCTAACTGGGGTGAGGTGGAATATCAATGTTGTTCTCATTTGCATTTCTTTTATGTCTAGAGAGGTTGAGTATTTCTTCCTGTGTCAATTGGGCATTGTTATTTCCTCTTTAGAGAAGCTTCTCTTTAAGTCTTTAGGCCACTTATTTATCGGGCAATTATTTCTTTTAGTATTTGTTGTTGGGCGATTTAATTTTTTGAGCGCCAAGTATATTTTAGATATGAGATCCTTATCGGTTGTGTGGATAGTGAAGATCTTCTCCCAATACATGGGCTTCCTATTGATCTTGTTAGCTATGTGCTTTTCCATTTAGAACCTGTACAGCTTCATGCAATCCCATTTTGCAACCTTTCTTTGATTTGTTGTGTTTCAGGATCTCTATTAAGAAAAATTTGACCTATGCCAAGAAGACCTAGGGTTTCTCCTATTCTGTAATTTAATGTTTTTAGTTTGTCTGCTCTGACTCCTAGGTGTTTGATACATTTGGAGGTGATTCGCTTGCAGAGTGATATATTCAGATATAACTTTAGTTTTGTACTGGTGATTAACCAATTTTGCCATTTAGTGAGGATGCTGTCTTTCTTCCATTCTATTTTTTAGCTCCCTTATCGAAAATTAGGTGGCCAAAGATCTGTGTGTTCATTTCTGAATTTTCAATTCTATTCCATTGGTCTTGAGGTCTCTTCTTGTGCCACTGCCACACTGTTTTGATTACTATGGCTTTGTAGTAGAATTGGTAATTTGCTATTGATATTCTTCCAGCTCTGTTTTATTCTGTTAAGGATTGTTTTTCCTATGCACAGTATTTTATTTTTCCATATGAATTTTTGGATTACCTTTTCTATTCCCTTGAAGAATAAGGGTGGAATATTGACAGGAATCACATTGAATTTGTAGATACCCTTGGGAAGTATTGCCATTTTCATGATATTAATCCTTCTGATCCAGGAGCAAGGGAGGATTTCCACTTTCTAAGTTCTGTTTTGATTTCCTTTTTCAGGTTTATATAATTTTCATCTTAATGGTCATTCAATTTTTAAGTTAACTCCTAGGTATTTTATTTTTTGTGGGCTTATTACAAAGGAGTTGCTTTCTTAATTTCTGCTGTGCTCTTCTCATTGTTGGCATACGGAAAAACCACTGATTTTTGAGGGTTAATTTTATACCCTGCTTCTTTGCCAAATTTTCGAAGCTGCTCGAGTAATTTGGGAGTAGAGTCCATGTGATTATTTAAATACAAGATTATGTCATCTGCAAAGAGGGAGAGTTTTACTTTGTCTTTCACTATTTGGATTCCTTTTATGTTTGCATCTTGTCTTATGGCTGTAGCTAGGCATTCTAATACTAAATTGAAGAGAAGTGGAGAGAGTGGACATCCTTGTCTCGTTTCTGAGTTAAGAGGAAATGGCTTTAGTTTTGCACCATTATGTGTAATGCTGGCTCTCAGTTTGTCATATACAGCCTTTATTGTACTGAGGAATGTTCCATGGATTCCTAATTTTTCCAGAGCCTTCATTATAAAGAGGTGTTGAATCTTGTCAAATGCTTTTTCTGCATCTATTGAGATAACCATGTGATTCTTATCCTTGCCCTTATTGATGTGATGAATTACATTTATTGATTTGCGTATGTTGAACCACCTTTACATCCTTGAAATGAATAATCCTATTTGATCTTGGTGTATGATATTTTTGATGAATTTTTGAAGTTGATTGGCCAAGATTTTTTTGAGGAGTTTTGCATGGATGTTCATCAAATAATAGGTCTATAGTTCTCTTTCTTTGATGAGTCCCTGCCTGGTTTTAGGATGAGGGTCATAATGGCTTTTTTTTATTGTAAAGGTACTCTACAGAGGGGTTACAATTACATAAGTAAGGTAATGAGTACATATCCTATCGAACATTGTTACCCCCTCATTTGTTTTTACCCTATTATCCCTTCCCCCCTTACCTCACCAACTCCTCCCTTTCCCCACACTCAAAGATATAAAGTTCATTTTCTTGTACATCTCATTGGTATAATGTTTCAACTTGTAACCTTATTTCAATATTTTGGTACTTTTCTTCCCCTTCCCAACTTTAAAGAATTGTATATATAAGATGTAGGGTGTTGTACTAATCTTTCTTCACCTTGGGAACTCCCTGATTCCTCGTCCTATTTGGCCCAGGTGCATATATCATCTGTCGTTTTTTTTTTTTTTTTCAAGGTAAGTGGTTCCTTTTCCTTCCTCAACTGTAGGAACACAATTTTAGTACAGGGGTTGTGGGGGTGTGTCTTTGGCCTTAAGTGAACATCGTTTTCTTTCTCTTGCTGTCACTTACTGACCAAAAGATTTTATGTTGTAATATACACAAATTTGTTGATATTTTCCTATATATATATTTCCCTTGTGAAATAAATTTTCGTTCTGAAAACACTCACTTAGTAATCCTTAAACGTCCATGGGATGCTTTCTACCTTTGTGTCCTTATTTGTTTTTAGGAACTGTTTGCAAAGGCTTTAAGTCATGGTATACTTGGTATTTATTCATATAGATAGCTAGCTATCCTAGTGGCTGTTTATTGCACAATCTAGTGTCTGATATCCAGTTCCCACTTAGGTTTGGTTCTTATTTCTCTCCTATTTTCTTATTGCGTTTCTTCAGCTTTAATATCAGACTGTCTTGATTACTATGCTTCAGTGTGACAAATCTTCATTTCACGTGGGATGTGTCCCCACTTGTTCTTCCTCATTCTTTGCGTCTTTGATCTTTCACAATCCCTCCCCTCCTCTATTGTTGGAGACCAAACCCAGGTCTTCTGCATGGATGGCAAGTTCTCTACAAGTGAGCAACATGCCCACCCAGCTCTTAATTATTTGAAACAGCAGTCACTGGGTCCATGTGGGGATTTTTTAAGTTTCCCTCTAGAATTAGGGTCTCTTTACTTACGATCCCTGACTTTGGTCACAGAATAAGAATTTCCAGAGAAATCACCATGGCAAGAAAAGTTGGCATAGCTTTATTGAGTAAGCAAGCAAACAATCAGCAGCAGACAGACAGAGGCACACTCAGTATGTGGGTGCTGTCACAGAGAGAAGCATAGAGCTGTTTGACATCAGGGGAGTTTTTCTGAAAAAGCAAGGTCTGTCATAAAGTCATGCAGATACTTGTTTATCTTTGCTTTGTGTCATTCCTGGTGTTACACCTTTTGAGTTCTTGATTATTTATTTGGTGACTCACTCTTTAGTATATTTCTTCTAGGAAAAAAATACATTTTGCCATACAACAGATATTTGTCCTTAAGATGAGGAATGCATCCTCTTGATTCTCAGGCTGTATTTAGAAGCAAAGAAGATGTGCTTGCATGTTTCTAAATGTCTTGTTTCATTTTGAGTTCCTGTCTGCCATTCCTCAAGGCTTATTTTTCCTAACTGATGGTGCCTCCAATCTATACAAATTGCTGTGAAGACTTATCATAGTATTGCATTCAATGTATAGATGTTTTGATGGAAATTAATACCTACTTGATGCTGTGTATTACTGTTCACAATTGAGCCATGGTTCTCCTTTTAGCTCTATTTCAATTATTTTTGCAAGTTTTAATTTTCTTTACAACGTATGATGTGTTTTTGTTAGATAGTTCTTAGTGTGCTTTTATTGGGTTGTTTTGGTATGAACAACACTGGGGATTGAACTCATACCTCGTTTATGGGAAGAAAGCACTCTAACACCTAAGTCACAATCAGCTATGGAAGTTTATTGTTTGTTGTTGGTTTGTTTTTCTTGGTCATGGGGCTTGAACTCTGAGCCTGGGTGCTATTCCTCAGCTCTTCATCTCAAGGCTAGACCCCTAGCACATTAGCTACAGTGCCACTTCCAGTTTTCTGCGTGGTTATTGGAGATAAGAGTCTCATGGGCTTTTCTTTCCCAGGCTGGAGTTGAACCACAATCCTCAGATCTCAGCCTCTGAGTAGCTAGGATTGCATGTGTGAGGCACTGACACCCGGATATGGTAGTTTTTTTTTAACAATTGAAATTATTTATTTTTGTCCTAATTTAATTTAATATTTTTATCACTTTTTTCATCACATGGAATTGAGTATAGGACCATTTATACGTATGTATGTGCATGCTTCTGTGTACATATGTGCCAATACTAAGGCTTGAATTTCCTTAACTTTTTCCAAGCAAGGTTGGCACTACACCACTTGAACCACACCTTCAAGGATTTTTTGCTGCTTAATTGAAGGTAAGAATCACTGACTGGCTACTTTGAAGGATTAGTTGTGCGATGAGAGTTCGGAGCCAGATTGTGCAGTCTCCTTCCCTTTTCCCTCTAAGAAACTAGTCAGGAAAAGCTGCAAGCGTCACTGTGGCTCAAGAAGTAGAGCACTAGATTTAATGAAAAGCAACTCATGTACAGTGCCTAGGCCTGAATTTCAACCCTGGGGCCAGCGGGTTAAAAAAATAACAAACTCTGAATTGTCTGACCATTCTAGCTTTAAACCATCATCTTATAGCTCTTAGCCTCTGCAGTAGCTGGGATTACAGGTATGAGCCTTTAGTAATAGTAATAGTTTTCTAATATTATTATTGACAGATGCTTTTAAGAACACATGGCTAACAGTGACTCATGTTTATAATCCTTGATATTATGGAGGGTGAGACATAAGATCCTCTGTTTGAAGTTGGGACCAATTACAGAATGTTTGAGTCATATCTCCAACTAACAACCAAAAGGTTGTATGTAGAACTGTGGCCCAAATTTTAGAGTCATAGCCTTGATCAGAAAATCTCAGAGACAGTGCTCAGGTAATGAGTGCAAGTCCCAGGACCAGCACAAAAATTTAAAATAAATAGAACACAAAATAATCCCAGGTATGGCTAGTGACAGTTTGCATATTTTTCCAACAAATTATGTACCCACAGCCAGATGAAACTTCTGCTTATAAATCTGCACTAATTATATTTAAACAGTTATTACACTCTTTCATTTAGAAAGTTAGCCAAGAATTAATGCCAGTTGAAGAGAAATTGTATGTGATTACTACTTCAGCAACAATGCATTTTTTTACTTTTTAAAAGTGTCACCTATTTATCACCTTTCATATATATATATATATATATATATATATATAAAACATTATTAAATTAATTTCAACTAAATATTAACTTCACTGTCCTCTAAATTTAAGTGTTGAACTAAATTTTATATCAGAGTGAATTGTATAAACATTAGGGAAATAACTGAGGCAATGAATAGGGGAGCAACTTGTTTTGAGACTGGCTACCAAGGTAGGTCTTCAAGAGGCCAGGGCTGTTTCTCATTCCTAAGGTCCATTTCCCTGACTGGTCCTCCTCCCCTTGAGTCTAATCAAAGGATTAGCTTATAGGTATGAGAACAGCAGCAGCTCGAGTTGAAGGCTTTCTTTAAAGCCTCTTTCTTTTGTTTAAATGCAGGAACAAGAGAAGTCACTGGCTTACTAGTCTCTGACCTGGAAAGAAATTCGAAATATGAAGACCAACCTGTGTGGTTTGTATGGAGGAGGATGTGGTGGTGACAAAGAATAGATAGAACTTTTGCGCAGAACTTGCACATTCTTACTCCTGTGTGTAAGTCAGCAATCTTCCCATAGGAAACTGCAATGTCCCAAAATGTTAGAAAGGGGCTTTAATTTTGTTAGAATTCCTTTTCAGTGGGATCCCTGCTCCTCCACTGTTCCTTTAGATTCTGTAGTTTTAGAAGGCAGCAGCATGCTTAACAGAAACAATCACTTCTTTCCACAGCACTGGATGCAGCAAGTATGTACACATTTAATGAAAGTTTGAAAATAACCTTTATCAGGTAGGAGAACAATGAGAGGGATGGGATGATAATGGGGCTAAGCTATTATTGGTTAGATTGTGACAAGTGTTGCTTGTCTGTTGAGAGGCCTCTGGCCTTCCCCGAGCAACACCTCATTTGGGCCTAACAGCAAGGGTCTTACTGGGCTCCCCTACATACACATGTAATCAGCTTCTTTTTAGAAGCTGGTGGGATTTTTAAACTTTTAGAAGCTATCAGATGAACTGATTGAACTCAAGAGGGTTCAGGTACTTAACTGTTCACTGCTACTCAGGTTAGAGTCCTGGGTAATGTATTGGACAGTTTATGTAAGTGATAAGATCAAAACAAATTGAAGGCTTCAAGTAATCTTAAAGATCTTTAAGAACATAAAATCCAGTGGAAAGTGGCACTGTGGCTCCAAGTGGTAGATTACTGGCCTTGAGCAAAATACTCTCACGGACAGTACCCAGGCTCTGAGTTCAAGCCCTACAATCGTCACACACACACAAAAATTGAACAAAGTATTTGCTTGTCTCATTTTTAAATGTCAATTTAAGTTTTTTATTTAAAGTTCATACAAAAAGAAAGTATTTGGTGTTCTAGGAAATTTCTGCAAAAGTTAATGTAAAGCAGAATGTAGAGCCATTGTGAGGTTAATTAGGAATTCAGAGCTGTGCACGACTATAGTTTTAAAAGCTGAAGTCAATACATGTCAGAGAGATGGAAACAAAACTTGGCTTTCAAGCAATAAACTTTCAAGCCTTTTCAACACATTTGCTGGGTAGATGGTACTACATTTGGTAATTTTGCTCCACTCTGAAAGTCTTGTGTAAGAAGAAAATCCTATTTGCTTTCTTATTTATGAGCTGCATGTTAAAACTTTAGCAAAGGACCTTGTGTGGCCCCTTTTTAACTAGAAGTATTTCAAGTTTTTTAAGACCTCAGAATCCTTCTGTACTCTAGCCAGGCTGTTTTGAACAATTTAATTTGAAATTTATTAGCATAATCATTTATCATTGTTGGGGGGATATTCCTATCCTTAGTAAATCTACTTGCTGGAGTTATTTGTAAGCAATGGAGCATTGGGTCTTTCAGAGTTAGCCTGTGAAGAGTAGAATGGATTGAGGTGACATTTCCATGATTTATAGGCAAAATCACCCTGTTCTATTAGAAGTGTGGGATCAAATGAGTGATGGGCCTTGGTTTAAGGTTTCTTTTATTTTACTATGTATGAATCCTCCATCATATAAATGCCTTTAATCTTTCTGATATGTTGTATTATAAACGTTTGGTTTTAACATGATGTGAATTAGTTTTTAAATGAAATAAACAGGACATTTGGCCTTAATGATGGAAGAATTTTATTAATTTTAATAGACAAAAATATCATCAATGGAAAATAAATATTGAATTTAGGTGGTGCTAAATATATTCAGCCTTTCTTGTTTATGAGGTAAAAAAAGATTTGCAATGGATAACAGTCCTCTTGGTCACCTAGAGTTGTTACTTCAGCAAAGGTATGATAATGTCTGAGGATGTTGAACACTAGGTTTCTAAAAGCAAGAAACACAGATGTAAGTCCTCAAAGATGCTGACTAAAATGAATGAAATTCACACTCCATTAATAGGAGGGAAGGACACCATTTTCTTTGCTATCTTCAAAATCCAAATGCATTTTTCTCTGCAGGTGACTATCAGCAAAGCGGTGGGTGATTGTAGACAGACTCGATTTGTGGATCTTATTCAGTCAAGAGAGTAAGGAGCTGTGGTGATGGCTGGTGTAGATGGACAACAGTTCTATAGACATCAGACATCATCATTGAAGAAAGACCTGAGAAGTTTCAGAAAGTGAGCCAGCAGTGTCCAGGCAGGTGTAGTTTGAACACCCTTCTTACTGCTGAGAATCTTATATTACAGGCATGATTCATATAAGGGTTGAAGAAAACAGTTGCTTTCTTTGCATTGGCAGGTCTTACAGCAAGAGGGGCTGTGTGTCCTGAAGTATCTTGGTGTCTCACACTAGTGAAGCAGTCTAGTTATTACACAAGAACAGAGGTCATCTATGGTGAAGCTGATGATTTCAGGTAGTCACTAGGCCTCAGATGTAATGTAGCTCCATAATACCTGTAACAAGAGTGGTGTTCATGTAGTTAAATGAAACAATCATATCCACTTGTGAATTCCCAAGTAAATTAGAATAGAAGATATCCATGAGAGAAGTCAGTGGGGCTTCTGCGTCAATAAAGTAAGAACAAACCACATTTTGAATTTGTTTATTGAACCTTTCTTAACTTTCCAAACTTTCCCTTTGAAATTTCATTAACTATCATGTATGATGAGAATTTATCAATTACAAAACTCTTTAGGGGTCGCTCCATGTTTGTGGCTAAAGAAATAGTTTTGGAGGCTGGACACTAATTGCTCAATCCTGTAATCTTAGCTAATCAGAAGTCTGGGAACTGATGATTGAAGTTCAAATCCAGTCCAAACAAAAATCTCCCTTTAGTCCTCAAAAACCATGTAAATGTAGCTTTAACTCAAGTTATAGAGCACTTGTCTTAACAGGAAAGTTAAAGGACAGTGCCCAGGCCTTGAGTTCAAGTTCTCATAGTTGAACAAATAAAAAGTAAAAAAAGGAGAGATGGAGAAATACTGGAATTTCCTGTTTTCATAAATTACCAGGACCACATGGAGGTAATAATCCTGTTAAGTTAAAAGAAGGTCCAGTTGAAGCAAATGTATGAACAGTTGAAAAGTGGCAGCAAAAAGACAAGAACCTTCAATATGGATAACACGCTTAGCAAAACCAAGGGCATTCATCTTCAAGAAAGTACACCTTTCTAATGACATATTCATCTTAGATTATTCTCCTCATATCTATGAACATCCTCTAAGATTGGCTACACATATCCACTAGAGTCAGCTGACCACAGCATACTGTTTGTGACATTTCCTGGATAAAGTTGCTTGTCCTCATTTTTATTAGCCTTTCAGCAGTTTCAGTGAAGAGCATGTTCTCCCATTTTGCCTGTAGTCCATAGCATCCTGTTCTATTTCCCAGCAAAGAAACTGTGGCTAGCAGGCTTGAGAATTGTTACATTCAGGGGTTCTTAAGTTTTGCCTTTTTCCTTTTCTTTCTTGGTAGGTGAGTTGGAATAAGAAAAAAAATTAAGCAGTGTGTTTTAGTTTTAACTTAAAGATATTTATTTGAAAATACTACAAGTTATAATTCTTTAAATTTATTATTAATTCGCATATAATAGGGCTAGTTTTAGTGTTGCATGCCTTTAAACCTAAATATTTAGAAAGCTGAAAGCTGAGGATCATTGTTTCAAGACAGACAAGGTAAAATCTATCATGAGACTGCTATCTTCAACTAAGAACCAAAAAGCTCAAGGTGGAGCTGTGGCTCAAATGGAAGAATGCTAACCTTGAGCAAAAAGGAAAAGCAAAAGAAACTAGGCCCTGAATTTAATTCCTAGTACTAGGACACAGGAATTGTATATGTGTGTGTATGTATATATATATGTATATATATATATATATATATATATATATACTATATGTATGCATATATATTCATATTTGTGTGTCAATTTGTATATGCATATGTATATGTATATATAATCATATGAGCAAGTATCAACTATATGCAAGTGAACATTTAGTCTTGCTCTTAAAAACAGATTCATATGCAATTATGAACCCCTGTGATTCATAGGATCTAACATACATAGAAACGTAAACCACCAGACTGGGAAATTAATAGAATGATTTTTTTTTGTGGAATAGACTGTATGCACAAGATTAGGTAAATGATACTAAGTTATTTACTAAAACATTGAAAGCAAAAGCATAATAGTACAAGAAATCACATTTAGACATGGACTATGACACTCAGTGGACAGGTAGATCATGAAAATATGATAGCTATATGCATATAAGTATGCATACATATGTTCATATTCATATATATGCTTATATATGTACACATGTACATGCACAGTGGAATTTTATTTATCCATTTGATAGAATGATAATGCATCATTTGCAAAGAAAGGAAAGAAATTGGGAGAAATCATGTTAAGTGAAGTAAGGAAAGAAAGTTAAACCCAAAGTGACAAATGAGATATATTTTCTGTTATATAGGAAGTTAGATATAATCTAGATCACTGCAATATGCACACTTTGGGGTGGAATCCAAGTATACACCTAGGTACGAACTGAAATATGATTGGTTCAGAAAAGAATTCAAAGAATGTAATTCCTTAGAATAGCTAACTCAAATTCCAACAAAATAAACACTAGGAATCAAGTATTCACAGGTCAGGCTGGGATCAGGGTAAGGAGAAATAGATAAATGAAGCAATAAATTGGAGAAAAATGCAATGATCTAACTTAATGAATATCCTACAAAATGAAGAAACTTGAGGAAAAGATGGGAGTGCCTGTGTTGGGAAAATTATGAAAGAGGTGACATTGATCAATATCCATTATACTCATGTACTCATGTATTGAATGTCAACTCATGTGTACAAGTAGAAATCAAAATAAAATTTAGAAAAACAATACTCGGTATGCTCATTCGAGTATTTCAGTGATGGCGGTTCTCTGAATAACTAACAAACAATGAAAGGTTCAAGAAAGAGAAGTCATGTTTGGCTGCAGAAGAAGTTTCAGAAAAGAGGGGGCAGATTAATGAAAAGAGGAAGGGATGGGAAATACAATCATATTGCTGATATATATGCAAAATTGGAACCAGGAAACATAGGATGGGTAGTGTTGGGAAAGATGGGGTAGATCAATGGAACATTAATCAAGATGCATTGTACTAATAAACAAACTCATTGAATTAAAAACTCTTCACACAACAACTTTATGATAAATAAAAATGAGTAAAAATAAAGACATGAATTAAATTTGTGCTCTATTTCTTGTAGCAAAGTAATATATAGTAAGCTTTAATTTGGGCAAAAATTAAAATTAAATTAGCTACATGACAAAATAAGAAACTGGAAATGTCTTGGGGGTAACATTGCCTTTGGAAATATACATGCCTCATAATATACATTTCAAAAATATCAATATTCTGATTACTTTTTTATGTTTTTTTAATTGTGAAAATAGCATATGGAGGGGTTACAATTACATGTGCAAGGTAATGAGTACATTTCTTATCAAGCATTGTTGCCTCCTCCTTTGTTTCCACTTCCCATCCCTTCCCATCTCCCCCCCCCCCCTGCCAAAATTGTAAAGTTCGGTTTTCAACATAATGATTTGTACATCTCATTGTTGCAATGGGTCCACCTGTATCCCTATTTAAATGATTTGTTTTTTTCCCTTCCCCTCCAAAAATTATACCAACATCAAATACAGTGAAAACAGGAGTTACAGAGTATGGGAGGGACATACTAAGCAACAAAGAAATCATCTTATAAATATGTTAGAAACAATTGCATGAAAGAAAAAAAATATTTGAATACTTATCTTGGGGTTCATTTCACCTAACATCAACTTATCTGACCTTTTCTGCTTGTCTCAGACATATACTAGTTATTGCAAATAAGGGAAACCATGGGACCTATTTTTTTTGGCCTGGCTTACTTCACTTAATATAATTTTTTCCAAGTCTTTCCATTTCCTAACAAATGGGGCAATGTCATTTTTTCTGATGGAGGCCTAGAATTCCGTTTTGTATATAAACAATATTTTCTTGATGCATTCATCTACTGAGGGGTATCTGGGTTGGTACATATCTTAACTATGGTAAATAATGCTGCATTAAACATAGATAAAGTGATCTGTGAACTTTGGGACACTATTATCATAATGTCTTATGATACATAATTTAGCTAGAGTTGCTAAGAAAATCAGTTATTTATCTTATATTGTAAAATATAAGGAACTCTTATAATACCACTACATTATAACATAGATACTGAAGTTTCTCTCTTTAAATTGCTCCACGGGAGACTGTTACATATAAGCTGCTATAAGTCCCAAAAACACAAATATAAATAAAACTACTTGGAGTTGTTAGGAGGACAATTCTTATCTTTCACAATCAATGTCAACCATGGACTTCCTGAAAGAAACTCAGAGACAAATGTGTTTGTTTCGCTAGGCCTCTAGTGCCAAACAAGAGTGTTGAAAAAACCCTTAATTCTCAAAGCAACTTAATTCTCAAAGTCAGACCACAGTATGGTCAGAACCTCAAAGTCTACTATATGGAAGAGACTATCTCTGACCCCCATGCTCTTCTTTTTACCAAAGAAAAGGTTCTTTTAGTAATTTATGTTTTTTTGAATTTAGATAATGAATGAACATTTTTCACATAAATGAAGTTTGAAATCCCTTTGATCCATTTTCCCATGCTTAAAACTAGCAACACAATAAATAATAGTTGCCACAAATTAAAACTTTTCTGTATCAATGGAAAAACAATCTAGAGAATATAGATTCTACAAAGAACCAAAGGAATCCAGAGATACACCTATTTTCCATACAATTGTTCCAACGGTATAAACACCAACATGGTTTCTTTAAAGTAAGAATTAGTCTAATGTCTGCACACTCACACTTAACAAATATTTATTGTAAACTTACTGGTTGCATTCTAGGTAGACTTTCTTATTGTTGACAGACAAAAATTGATTGAGTGACACACAGGAATCTTAAGAAAGACTTACAGATAAAGGACATAGTGTGTTTGAAGAGGAAACCATGGTAGGAAAATGAAACTTACATTTTGTTGTTCACAGGGCACGAACTCAGGGCCTGAGTACTGTCTCTCAGCTCTTTGGTTCAAGGCTAGCCCTTTACCTCTTTGGGACAGAGTACCACTTCGGGTTTTCCATTGATTAGCTACAGACAAATCTCATAGGCTTTCTTCCCAGGCAAGTTTAGAACCATAATTCTCAGATCTCAGCCTCATGACTAACTAGGATTATAGACGTGAATCACCAGTATCCACCACCCCACAAACTGAAACTTTAGAGCTTCTAGTGAGTTCAATCAATTTTCAGTGGAAACCTCAAAAATGTGATCAGGAAAGACCTCATAGAATGGTTCTTTCAATATGATTGATCTTCAGTACAAATCTGTTCTTGTTGTCACCTCTTGGCAGCAGCAGAGCCTGGGTCTATTCTATCACAAATGTAAAAGACTAGCAAAAGGATAGCCTATGGTATTTCTGCTTAGGAGTCAGGACAAGTAGTTGAATGCAGGAATGAAGCAATATGTTCCTGGCATAAGGAAGGCGTGGGAGAGACAACAGACTAGAGAGAAAACTGGTGGACACAACATTTAACCCCTTCTCCTTCAAGGAAAATGACCTCCTACAAAGTGGCAGTAACATAATTGACCTACTGCATTTTTGAATATGAAGGAAGGTGTCATGTCTCACTAAACAGCTCACTTGTAGTCAAAGAAAGGGAAATTCTTTAGTGTCCCCCTTAGGCCCAGTCTCAGTTAATCTCCATCTTAGACTTTGTCCAGTTTCTATTCCCACCAGAAGGTCCCTGATGAGGCCCTGTGGGAACTGAAACCACTATCAGTTTTGGATCTGTTCTTTCTGTCAAGGCTGTGGTGGGTGGTGGGAAAGCTCATTCTCTGAATTGTGCCCTAGTACCAAATATCTTCAGAGAAAGTCAAGGAATAACAGATTCTGCCTGAGGGAGTGAGTTTCTCCATTTCAAAAGCGATCAATTAATATCTGATTCTGAGGCCCAGGTGGAAGTCCTTCACTAGATCCTCTAAGCTGGAGTGGAAGTTAGCACAGACTCCAGGCCACCCTCACATTTCTCCATCTCTTTCTCATGAACAAAAAGATTACAGGAGTTGAGTTCAGAAACAAGGAAAAATGAGAGTAGTAGAAAAATCATGCCCAGTGGGAGGAATTAGAAACTCTGGGTAAAAATGAGGTCAGAAAATCTCCTAGGATCACTCACGTAATTCGGGAATCACATCATAAGATTAGAGAATAAACGTAATAAATTACTGTCTAAATTAGTCACTCTACTGTTCTGACTACAAGTGTTCTTTTAAAAGCTAGGTATCCTAGATTTAGGTTGATGAGGAAAAGAAAGCATATTCTTTCCTCACAAAGTTCTACTGAGTATCTTCATCCATAGCACAAGTTGTTCTTACTCTCTACTTTTTTGTTACTTTTCTTTGTTGGATTCTATCAATGATATTTGACAGTGTTAACATCTTCAGATATAACTATATTTTATTTTAATCCATTTGTTATGAAATTAAACAAATTATGGGGAAAATCTTTCTATGGTAAATTTTCTTCCATGACCTAATTATTTGATATTATTAGTTTCATTTTTTAAAATTTGAGCAAAATGTTTTGTTAAATTAACACAAATTAGTTGCATTTTTCGTATTTTTCCGTGTCTGTATATGTGAAAATATATCTTGATCAGCACCCCGTATGTTTTCTTCATCTTCTTTCCTCCCTTCCCACACAAACACAGATATCTTCAAACAATCACATTAACATTTTTGGCCATATTCTCTCTCCTTCACAGTTCTGATCCTTCTGTGAATTCCTGCTATTACGTATACAAAATACAGATCCTGTTTTGTCTTTTCGTAAACATTTTAAGTGTATTTTATGTTTTGGAATGAGTTTCATCAGTGTACACAAAATATGCATATACTTCATTCAACTTGACCATGCAGATGAATGTTTTTCTAACTTTCATCCATCTTCTACCATTCAACAGTTTCTGATGTGTCTTATTTTATACTTTCTTCATTTAGCTTTTCAGGATAATTTCTTATTAAGCTTCTAGCATTATCTTTTTCCCAATTGTTGCCTTCTTAACATTGATTCAAATTATAAACTATATATGATCGTCCTGTATGTGTTCACTAATATATTTAAATTTTGGTCTAATAGTCATCTATTATAGGATATCCTTAACCTGTTGTAACTGCTCTGAAAATCAATATGGATGTTCCTCACAAAAGCAAAAACATAATGCCATAAAAGCCCATGAAATTAGTATTAGGTGTATATCCAAAAATACGTTGCAATGAAACAGTAGAAGCATTCACTTCTCTTATATCCGAGAATATGTTTATAGCTATGAACAGCACATTTTCTTTATTCCCTTTACTGGTACACCTAGGTTGATTGCAGATCTTGGTTGTTATGAATACTGCTGCCATGAACACGGATGTTCATGTTGAATCATATTCCTTCAATATATATCCAAGTTATTGTAAAGGTCAATAAAATATGTGGGTTTTTTTTTTGGTATTTTTTAAATCTCCATTCTGAGCTCCATATGACTTGCACTAGTTTACAATTGCCACACAACTAAACACAGTTCCTGATTTATTTCAACCTCTCCAGCATTTGTGTTTATTTGTTTGAGTGGTTATAAATATTCTGATGTGTAAGATTGGAGGTCAGTAACTTTTTGATATGTGGATAAGAATTTCAAATATTTCATTTATTTATTAAACATTTACATTTGTACTTCATTCCTGATCAGTGTCCTTTTTGGTATTTGATCAATTTTTAAGTTTTATAATTTGTGATTTTTTCCCATTCCAACTATTAACATTAGTTAAAAAATTATTACAGTGGTGCACAATTTACTAAAATCAAGTGATTGTACATTTATAACACTGGTTTTTTGTTTGTTTGTTTGTTTACTCCCAGGCAATTATTTCAATAAAGGTGTTGAACTTCTTTCACTAGAAAAGTATATTGAAAGGATAGTATCTCATATTAGTGCTAAGATAATCTCAAATTAACAGTCACTGCATAGGCCCCAACAATTGGGTAAGGTAAAACACATTAACACTGCACAAATTGCATTTAAAAAGATCAAAAGGATTCATAAAAGATGTTTTAAAAAGGCACCAACTTCATGAAGCAAATGGTGAAGTTTACAAGCAGACCATAGGAATCTGATCATCAAGAAGATGAAGGGATAAAAGTATACAGAAGGATAACTTTAGAATGTTGACTAAGAATTTGTGGAGGAGGGAAATCCACTAGATACAAAATGTCAATGCTGAAGGGAAGAAGTGTTTTACCCTAAAACTCAGGTGTGTGTGATTCTCTCACACCACACACACACACACACACACACACACACACACACACACACACACCTCGTGTACACATAGAAATCCAGGGGCAGCTGTATCTGGGACAATGAAGCTTTTTTCCTCTTGCTTTCAGATAATCAAACATGATAGTGCAGTTGGCTCCACAGCCACCCTACGCTTGAGCAGGAGGAGGGAAAGGATGCCTTAGACTGCAGCACAGCCTTGTGTATCCCTGGCTTTCTGTGTAAGAATGAAGTTCGTGGTCCCATAGGCATGGGTGGCCAAGGTGAAATAGGGGTACACTTTGCCTGGAGGATGGCACACCATGAGCCTTGCATGCATGGCGAACCAGTTGTGGGAAGCCCTGTGAGCATCTCCATAATGACCTCTCAATGGCATGGAGTTGACACAGTACTTGGATGTGGCAGGAGGCAGGAGGACAGCTGGAATCCAGAAGGTGGAAGAGGCACAGGAGTGAATGGGCCTTTCTGTGGAGAAGCCTAAGGCAAGCTAAGGAAATTCCCAGCTCACACATGACAGCCACCATTCTGGTCCCTAGAGGACACACCTAGTCTTGTCAATGGCAGAAGTCCAGATCTACAGCTGGAACTTCCCCAGTGGCCCTTGTCCTGGCTGGGCTGGAACAGCACCAGCCAGGCATGTTTCCTCCACCCCGCTGTGCATGGCCTCCCAGACACTGCTCTGTGGGCAGGCCGAGGTTGTGCTGGCCATTCCTGGTGCCAGGTCCCAGACCAGTCATAGACTGAGCCCACAGCATTGGAGCTGCCCCTCACAAACTTCCAGGAGACGTCAAAAGAGGTACACTGCAGCTTGAATCCTGTGGCTTCCACCCTCCACACCCCCAGAGTTTGCCTCCAAGTCCCCGCCTTTGTTGTTGAAATTCTTCATCCCCTGGTTGTCTCATTTCTCATTGTCTGCTTTGGCAGCACTTGAGACTCCTTCCTCTCCTCACTAGACTGTCAAACCGCAGGGGATCTGCCCCAAACATCCCACCTCAAAGACACTCCCCAGACCTAGCTATCATAGGGGTGGCTGCTGCCTGAGCCACTGAACTGCCCCTCCTTCCTCCCCTCCCCAGCCTCTGTCGGGGCCTACCTTCCTCTCCCCACCACCCCCGGCACCAACCCCAGCATGGTCACTGCTCTGGGAAAGCCAACTGCGTGCCCCAGGTAGCATCAAGGGTGCCACAGTGTGTGGCTGGCTGAGAGCTGGAGGCAGCATACGTCTCTCTGATCAGCGTCTTTCACTTTACTTACTCATGTATTCATTATTAATTTAGTATTTAATTTTTGGATCTTATAAGTATCATTTCATTAATCCTTTGCAGAATACCTGGTAGAAATACGGTCCCAAAATGCAGATTGTCTGTTTAATTCTTTCCAGATTCAGAGATGTTTTAGGTAGTCATAATAATAATGATCTCTCATTTCCATAGCAGAGTGCTATTTAGAAATAATTGCTTGTGCATCTGTTATTAATTATTTACAACACTTAAAACTTTTAAATTTCAAATAATACAGAAAGATCTTTGATTCATGTTGAGTGGATGTTTGTGAGTAGGTTGAGCTGTTGTATACATTCCTGTGTGTGTATGTATGTGTGTGTGTGGGGGGGAGTGTACATGTATTATTGAAATCACAGATACAGATGATGAGCGCTGTTCTGAACTTGTGTCCTTTTTCTGAGATATACATTGCGGTGTTTCTTTGTTGGTGGTAGGCTCCGACTGCTTGCCTTTGCCTGATGTGCACTATCCAGCTCAATTTTTCAATAAAAGCTTCTTATTGAGCATACAGGGCTCTGGTATTACTTTGTTTTTAGTCTGCCATCAGTGATCATATTTTCCTCTTTAAAAATTAACAATTAATATAAATTTTATTTCCTGGTTGATTTTCCCCTTTAATTTGCATTTAGAAATATGTATTATAAGACTTTTGAGCTCTGTATTCATGATGAAAAACCATTTTGAAATTTCTTTTTAATTCTCTTGTTAGCATCAAGATATTGAATTTTTGTAGTTTTAGTTTAAAATACCCTCCTTTGTGATTTTGGCAGGAGGAGACAAACAATTACTGGTAACAATGACAGCAGTTTTATTTGTTAAAATATCAGATAATTCATAATTTTGAATATGTCTAGTGGCAAATGAATATATTTGCTCAATAGATTTGCTTGATAAATCCATGAACAAAAATACCACTTGTAGGGACTGGGAAGGTGCCTCAGTAATAGACTGCTTACCTTGCATGCATGAGGCCCTGGGTTGGATTCCTCAGCACCATGTAAAGCAGAAAAGGCCAGAAGGGGTGCTGTGGCTCAAGTAGTAGAGCACTAGCCTTTGGCTGTAAAGCTGAGGGACAGCAACTAGGTCCAGAGTTCACCACCAGCAACAAAAAATAAATAAATGAAACTCAAATCAAAAACATTAATTTCAAATGTTGATTATCATGTTACTTAGAGGCAGGGTGTCAAGACATAGTAGACCTCTGTCCCAAAGCTTTAAGAAGGATTTCAACACCTGACAATTACTGAAAAAAAAGTAAAAAAAAAGAGCTCTGCCAACAACATAGAGAATCTGCACTCAAACATAAACAGTTACTAAGAATGGAGTACTTTTTATAATATTTCTTAAGAAATTCTGGCTCTATATTAATTATCATATAAATTAACCTTTAAAAACTCCACAGATGGGTCTGAGTCTTAAGGGCCTCTAACAAAAACCAGAGGAGAGAATCATCAACCCCGATTTTTAAAATTGTTATTGTTAAGATAGTGTACACATGGGTCACTATTTTGTAAGTCACATAATGAGTTCATTTCTTATTGGACAGTCTCATCACTTCCTTTGCTCTCTCTCTCTGCTTTTCCCTCCTGTCCCTGTTCACAAGTGGTATAGTTCATTGTCAAAATAATATATACAGAGAACCATCGTTGCATTTGTTTCCCTGTTCTCCATGAACTGCTGTGGCTTCCTCACTGCCCATAAATGGATAAAAAAGAACAAAAAATCCCTCTTGTTTCCAATTCCTGGAATTCATTTCAATATAAACATCAGTAGTTTTATGAGAGTGTCAGGGTCTATCCACACATCCCGAACACATATACTTCAAGCAACAAGTCATAACTCCCACCAGATTCTAAGGTCCAGAAAGTAATTCTTTTCACTTTCCACACAGGAAGAAGGTGAGATTCAGAAAGGTTAAGTAATTGACTGGAAATACTGGGTTGAGCATTGAAGCTCACTCTTGTAGCTTACCTAATCCAGAAAGTGAGATCTGAAAACCACAGTTTGAAACCAACCTAGATTGGCATATCCATTACATGTTGATCTCCAGATAACCAGCAGACTTGTGTGTTTCAAGTGGTAGAGTTAGAATGCCACTAGTCTTGAATGGGAAACATAAAGGACACTGCCAATATGTTGTTTTTTTTTAACAACCAATGCTATCCCATACAAAATCTGACACCACACACACATACACACACACACACACACACACACACACACACACACACACACACACACTTTAGAAAAGATGGTAGTAATGAAATCCAAATAGTTTATTTTTTTTTTATTTTCATATGTTTTAGAATTAGCTTTAGTGAGATTTGACTTGGTAGTCTCTGCTGATGAGCCACAATTTGAAAACTGTTGAAATGACTACCCATATCCGGGCTCAGAGAAACAGTCTCCTATTTAAGTGTTCCTCCTTTCCAGCAATGATAAATTGTCTTTCCTTGGCCCAGTTTCCACTTTGGGACTCAATATCTTAGACTTTCCTGTCTTAATAAGCAGGATTATAGGTGGCAACTACTATACTGGACGGTATGTGACTTGGAAAAAGTGTTCAAAGTTCACTATTCAGTGGAGGTTGTTAGCACTCACCCATGATCATTCTGTGCTCAGAATTGGGAACTTTTTAGGGCCAGGAATTCAGGGGAAGCACTGTGTGCTACTTCATATTTTTGATTTACTAACTGATTTCCATCCATTGTTTACTTTAAGCATTGTGTGAAGAGAATGATTGTCTCTAGGAGACAGAAGCACTGCACTAACTGTTGCTCTCAGAACACAGGAGGAGGGAAAAGAATTTCTGAATGAGCCATATAGCCTAGACACTGAGTTCTTAGAAATTCAGTCTGCCTGTTATCTTACTTTCAACCTAGAAAAATCAGAGCCTGAAGGGGCTTGTAAGCTCCATTTATATTCCTGATCATGGGACTCCCTTCCCCTCCATGCTTCTGACCCTTTGCTTTAGGGTTTGACAGTGTGTCTTTCTTTCTTGTTACTTCATTGCATATGAAGAACACCCAACCACAGGTTTCCGTTGTCCTATTAGATGTTTTGCATTCCAGGACCTTCCTTCCAGGGAACTCTCTTCTTGAGATCTCATATGCATATATCCACAGAAGTGAGTGACTCACAGACTGTGGAACATAGTTGCTCAAAGATGATCAACTCAGAGATTCATGCAGGTTGAATTTGGGGCCTTTCTGAGAGGCCTTAGCCTAGGCACTGTGGGCAACATTGACAGCAATTCCTCAGAGCAATACCACTGACAGCAAGTGAGCCCCGACTAGTCCTTAGTCCTTGACAGTTCTACTTACGGGTGTGAACAAATGACTAGGCATGTTTAGCCTATTGCACAGTACCCCAAGCACTGACGTCATTTTAAGCCTAGGAGAAAAATCTCCCTGTGTAAAGCAGTACACATAAGAAGCAGGTGATGTGCCACACTCAAAGGCTCAAGGAGAAAAGAGTGTATTGATGTCTACACAGATGGGAAATAATATTCTGAGGGGTGGGAAGGGAAGATTTCAGATATTAAACTATGCAGTATTCATAAGTTTTTGAATTGCTAACCCAACTTCCTTGCTGCCCCTTAATAGTTTCAGGAAGTGGTGGAATTTTTATGATCACAAAATAGAGCTTTTAAACCCAGGCCCAAACTCTAGGTGAGCTTGTTAGATCATCCCACCTGCTACTCATACCAAATAAAGAGATGTGGTGAAGATCAGGAAAGGAAATTGATTAGATTGCAGCCATAACCTGACAACAACTTAGCGCAACTTCAGAACACTAAGCAATACTCACCAACAAAATTTCTATTCACCCATGTCATTAGGTCTGAGTTGTATCTAGGTGTCCTCAGTGCCTTCAGAACAGGAAGATCTAGGGCAGAGCCCAAGACTGGTCTGGAATTTTGTAAATAAACTAACTTGTTTTATGGAAACTATTTGTACTGTCGTAATGGAAATGTAGAGACTGATCACAGCACATTTGCACTTTTGTCAATGAGCAGTGATTGGGAGGGGAGTATTTAAGATGCTACCCATGTTCTTAGTTGCCTAATACCACCTTGGATTCCAGAGTCAATCTTGATAAACAGATATAGAAGTTACATGTAGCTTGCTATGCCTTATTCACACCTAGAGAGGCAGATGAGAAATTGGAAGGGTTTGGTGTGAAAGCCACAGGTTGATCCAAAGCAGAAATCAAAAGATGTGGAGATGAAGCAACTACCTGGGAGGAAAAGGAGAGACAGTTGAAGGTGATGATCACCTAGAGGAGACAGAGAAATTTTGAAGCCACATTTGGTCCTATAGATCAAAGTAACCCATCTGAGGTAGAACAGTCTGGCTCTCCAGAGACACAGAGATGTTGGAAGAGCAGCAGCAAATGCTCTTGCCCATTTCAAGGGAGCTCCCTGAATGCCAGGGTAAGAACTGGTACCTTCCCAGAGCACTGCTGCTGAGCAGTCCTCAGATCCCTTGCTACCATGATAATTGATGTTGGAGAGAAGCAGTGAGATTTGTAAAAGGTGATTGAAGCTCACTATGTGGAGCCTGTTTTGCAGCATTGTGGAGTGTCGTCTCTCAGGATGCTTAGGGAAAAGATCCCAAAGCCACTGTCAAACATTGCAATCTATTTGGAGCAGACATTTATGGATGGAACAGGCCTGAACCCAACATACTGATAATGAGCTGCTAGCAGTAGTTCCCTAAAGATCGACAGCCAAAACTGGAGAGGGAAACTCTGAGCTCTGCACCACATCTGTATACCATGCAAATTGCCTCTATCCTAGTACTGGCTACCCAGTTTGCACACCCGTGACCTTGTTACCCTGATTGTGCCACCTTAATCCCTCACAACTTTTACTCTTTCACTTTCTCATTTCCTCCTTATCCCTGCTAAACTGTCTGGATACCTATGTTAACTACTACCATCCCTGCAAAGCTGTTGCTGCTACACAATTTCTTGGTACTACAACTTAGCGAATACAGTCACAATTCACCTTTCCCAGGTATCCTATTCTCTGCTACTCTGTTCTGTTACCTATAATTCATAACACCATTGTTCCAGCCACCTGATCCCTGACACCCCTGTGGCTGATACCCCTTTCCCTAACATAGCAAGGGTAGAATGGCCGGAGCTAGTTGACTTGGGTACTGCTGTCTTCTTGCAGGGATATCGGGATAAGTTATTCCTCAGGTATTTAACATGAAGGACTAACTGGAGGTGGAAATGAAAAAGGTTACTCAGAGGTGACTAAAATCTAGAGACATCAACATATCACTGGTTGTTAGGTAAAGAAGGGCCTAAGATGAAAATTGATGAGAAAAGAAAATTTTACAAAGAATATTAGGAATGACGCAATAGGTTTAGCTTATTGTCTTCTACTAGTGATCTGAATTATTTTATGACATAGATATGCAAATGTTTTGCATTTTAAAAATTAGATGAAATTGCACATTTATGTGGTATGTATATTAATTTATGGAATAGGTACATATGATCACGTTAATGATATTCAATATTTTATGCTCTATGATATGCTCATGAGTCTGCCTATGTCAATATGAATTGAGCTCTCTATCAATAAATGGCATTTCATTGTCAAATACTAGAAGATTACTAATGTTGGTAGCAAAATGAAAGCTAGAACAGGAAAACTGAATAAAGCTACATGTTTGAAGGGAGGGGTCAGTGGTTGTAAGGGTTATGATGAAAGAGAAATTCTTCATCATGCAATCTGGGAAGAATAGAATATATTTTGTTGAATTACTAGATTTTAACCTGAGGAGGCAGAACATTATTTTGCTTTTTGGAAACTGTTTAATGATTGGTTTACAAAAAAATAATCAATATAATTTTGAAAATTCACAAATGTGAATTATCAGATTATCATTATCCTCAAAGCTGTCTTTAGAGGCAAGAAGATTGTATTCCTTTTTTTTGGGGGGTCCGGTCGTGGGGTCTGAACTCTGGGCCTGGGCGCTGTCCCTCAGCTCTTCAGCTCAAGGCTAGTGCTCTACCACTTGAGCCACAACGCCACTTCCGGCTTTTTTCTTTTTGCTTATGTGGTGCTGAGGAATCGAACCCAGGGCCTCAGGCATGCAAGGCAAGCGCTCTACCACTGAGCCATCTTCCAAGCCCTGTATTCCTTTCCTAATGAATTAATGGAGTAATCTTACTTTGGAATGGACAGACATCCATGACACTTGTTCCAAAACAAGAAAAGATACTGGAGAAAAAAAGAGGAAGTAGACCCAAGGCTGATGAAATGAGCATATTTCCTGTTTGGACTTAAAAAGGATTTTTGTATAAACAATAAGAATTTCATCTTAATATTATAATTACAAAATCTAGGTGCTACACGACAGCTTTTAAATATAATATTTAATGCTGTTGGATTACTTGAAGAAAAAGTTTTACAGAAAACCTTAAATTCCAGAAAAACTGCAATGCTCCAATAAACACTAAGAAGAAATATAATTTAAATATCTAGTCGGGTTGTGGGAAAATGGTGAGGTTCTCACAGGCAGCCCACTAAGTGTCTCTGACCAAAAGAAGATCTAGTGCCACAGCCACCCATTACCTCAAGAGATCCACTCCAATCAAACTTTAAATACCTAAAGTCTTTCTCTACTACAAAAGGACTATCCTAGCAGGCAAGAAAAGGCAAAAAGAGAAAATGTGAATGGGACTCCTGTGGAGCACCTGTACCACATAGGTCTATGCAATGCTGCACTAGGACTTTCTGCAGAGTTTTAGCAGAGGAGCACCCAAAAGCTGAAGAAAGTGCTCAATACTATATCTGTGAAATGTAAGAAGGGAATCTGGTGAAGATCTCAGAGTTGGTGAATGCCTCTCCACTCCCCCCCCCCGCCCAGCCTATGGGGAAGGAGCAAACTTAGTATTACCGCCACCATTACAATTGCCAGAAATTGGCACCACCGGGTAAGCCCCCAAAATCAGCCCTTACCTGCAGCACTGGCAGGATCCCAGAGGGCCCTTGTCAACACTGCACAAGGTCTCCAGTAAGCCACAGGGGCAGCCAATCGCTCTATGCTCTATGGGTTAATTGCCCAGCCGATTGAGCTTTCTGATGGGACTGCTCCCTCCTTGTTACCCTGCACAGACCCCCGGCTCTCACAGCTGTTGCATGACCAAGCTTCTGCAGACATCTCTGCTGACACACCTAGCAGACACAGGCAGAAACCCCCAAGGCTGCCTTCCAGCACCTGCCACCTCCCACCACGTCTGCTCCAGACCAGCCCGCTCCCCCTACTGTCCACACCAGCCTGCCACTCCAACTTCTACCCTGTCCTCCCAGTGCCAGGACTCCTCACACCACCACATAGGAGAGAGACCCTTCAGCATCAGCAAAGCCATCCCCCAACTTAGATCTGATAACACACAGACCATCTGATTTAGAACCTGCCAACTCCATCTTAGCCACCATAGCACAGGCTCTGTGGTCCAGCACACCACCAACTACAGACTTGTGAGTAACACAACTGGATCCACGCCCTGGGGGTGGTAATTCTCTGAGGAATCCCAAAGCCCCCTGACACAAGCCTCCTTCCAAAAGGGATGGATTACATCAAAACTGAACACAGACATAAGCTCTGTTCCTAAGGCTCCTGTGGCTATCTGGGAAAGCCTGGGAACCCAACTCCAGGCCTATGATAGCAGTCTACAAACCTGAAACCCCCAAAACTGCCTGCCACCAGGCCTGAGAATGGAACTCTAGATAGCAGGCACCCTCCCCAATCAAAAAGCCATCTGCTCCCAACCAAGCCACAAGGAAAGTGGAATACAACAAGGCACACAAGGTTCCATCAGGAATCTGCTCTGAGGACTACAGGGAGAATAAACTTCCCAAAGAACCCGAAAAATCCATTCTTTAGTATTTTCTTCTTGTTTTTGTTTTGCATTGTTAGTTGTAATGTCTGATCATTTGTTGTTCATTTGTATTTCTATGTGTTACTTATGTGTATTGTGATTTAGGATTTGCTATTCCACTTAAAACTTCTGTTTTTCATTATTATTTGGTATCTTATTCTACTTTACAATTTGCTAATTTGTAAGTTTTTTCTTCTTCTTTTCTTCTCATTCCCCCTTCACCTCTCTCTCCCTCTCTACCTTACACTATTACTCAATCAGGGCTACCCTGTCTAGTTCTATACACAAATAAGGCCTCCTTCTATGTGAGTAAACAATAATTACAGGAGTTAACTTAGAGTAAGCAACTTTTCAATAATATCTGACTGATATTTTTCTAATCTCAGCAAGTCTCCCCAATACACTTTCTTATTTTCATCTTGATCTCTATGCTACTCCCAACATAACCTTTCTTCAAATCCTTTTCAACCTGTAACATTCAGTAACAAGGTATTTATTCTCTTCCTACTACATATACCTTTACCCTAAGCTGTTCTTACCCCTCTACTATCATTATACCCAAGATATCTTCTGAAATTAAATTTATATCTCTCTAATCTTAACCCTTCATTTCTCCATCTAATCCAGCCCATTGATTCTTAATGATTTATATCTGACCCAACTTACAGTTGGTTCTATATTTGACTACAAAATTGGTTCCATTTGACAACTTTGAGTACAAGGGGCCCATCTTGTTAACTCTAAGGAGCAGACTACTTATTAATCAAACCTAGGTTGCCTCAAAAGTTACAACTATATGCAATCTCGACCCCAAAGCCAAAATATCCCTCTGCAAGCAAAGAAAAAGAGAGCTAAACAGGAAAAAAACCTAACCTTACCACTGAAACCCTAAAATCTACCCATCTACACTGTAGAGAGCTGCGAGAGGCCGCACCTGGAAGATGGCGCCGGCTTCCGCCCTCCGCCTTCCTGATGGCGAGTGCTCTCTGTGGTAAACAACTCCTTATATGGCTAAGGCAAAAAATCTGGTTTGCTTCCGCGCACCTGAGCCTATTGGTGGATCCCACGTGGCATATCAGGGTTCGCTACCCAGCGGGTACTTAAGGCTGTGGGGAATTCTCTCCCGGGTTGGGGTCAGAAGATTACTCAAAGGTCCTGAATAAACTGCAGAGAGAAGAGTTCGGTGTCGCGTCTTCCTTGCTGGTCGAGGCGGTAGCGACACGTGGTGGCCCATACGGGGACTCAGCCATAACCCCAACGAGGACTCAGAACTCTCTACGGTCAGGGTGGTGCACCGGTAAATTCCCAGGTAAAAGGGGGAATCCGCGACAAGAGCGGGGGTAAGTTCCCAGGTAAAAGGGGAATCCGCGACAAGAGCGGGGTAAGTCCCCAGGTAAAAGGGGAATCCGCGACAAGAGTGGGGAATAAGTTCCCAGTTAAAAGGGGAATCCACAACAAGAGCGGGGGGGATTTTTGCTCTTCTCTGTAAGATAGGAAAAGAGTGAGAACCTGGGGCTAGTCAATAGAGTAGCCAAAAGTGAAAGTAAAAGTTTGTTTACCAGCTTTAAATGTTTAAAACATGGGTGCTTCGTCTTCGCACCCAATTTTTTTGGCTCTCAATGAGCTACTGCACTCAAAAAAGTTAAAAATAAAAAAGAGTACTTTAGAGAGATTTCTGGATGAATGTGACATCGTTGCCCCGTGGTTCGCTGTCTCCGGAAGCCTCACGGTGGCCTCTTGGGAGAAACTAGGGAGGGACCTAGATTTTGCCTCTGATCAAAGAACGCTTAAGAGCGGAGTGAGACCAATATGGAAACTGATAATAGGCTGTCTTGAGGACCAGCGTTGCAGTGAGGCGGTAGAGAATGGTCAGGCCGCCCTAGAAATGCTGCAGGAAGAAAGATCGGAAAGGGCAGACAGCGAAAAGGAGGAGAGCGGGGGGGGGGGGGGGGTTATACCCGATTTTGCCGAACTAGAGACCTCTGAGTCTACAGACTCAGAGGAAATACAATCACTCATAGAACAAATAGAAAAAACAAAGATAAGAAAGAGGAGGGCTGGGAAGGTGGCTCAGTGGTAGAGCGTTTGCCTTGCATGCATGAGGCCCTGGGTTCGATTCCTCAGCACCACATAAGCAAAAAGAAAATAGCCGGATGAGGCGCTGTGACTCAAGTGGTAGAGCACTAGCCTTGAGCTGAAGAGCTGAGGGACAGCGCCCAGGGGCTGGGAAGGTGGCTCAGTGGTAGAGCGCTTGCCTTGCATGCATGAAGCCCTGGGTTCAATTCCTCAGCACCACATAAGCAGAAAAAAAGCCGGATGTGACACTGTGGCTCAAGTGGTAGAGTGCTAGCCTTGAGCTGAAGAGCTGAGGGACAGTGCCCAGGCCCAGAGTTAGGCCCAGAAAAAAAAAAAAACCTATTCAAAAAACGCTGCAAATTTGTCTAAACAGTTGTCTAGTTATCTTTTAGGTAATTGAACTGGGGAGTTCTACAGCCTGATGGAACAGCTCAGGGTTGCCATCGTCATGGTGAACTCGACCAGAGTGGATGCCGGATTGGCGGAGGGGTTATCTTCATGGATCTCCACTGCTATGAATCATCTTAAGGAGTGGGCGGGTTTGGGAGCCCTGACAGGCCTCCTGGTATTAGCCTCCTTGGTATGTCTGTGGTGCATTTGCCAAATTAGAGGTTCTCAGCGCCGCAGTGCAGCCATGATTATCCAAGCCTTTACAGCCATTGGAGCAGGTCAGTCCCCCCAAGCGTGGCTTGCCACCCTAAAACAATGAACACAGATTGCAAAGCCAAAGTACTGCAGTCCAGAGGCATGAGTTTTGCCCTCGAGGAGAGAATGTTTGATTGCACACGGGTTCGATTCACCTTTTCCAGTCCTTGTGAAAAACGAATCAATGGACAGGCTGAGTCATCCCTAGAGAAGGCGCCCTCTGGGAGAAGGCTTGTATGCAGTCCTTGCATTGCACAACAGGGATCAGACCTCTGTTCTCATCTGTGTTCTTTAAACAAAAAAGGGGGAACTGTAAAGAGCTGCGAGAGGCCGCACCTGGAAGATGGCGCCGGCTTCCGCCCTCCGCCTTCCCGATGGCGAGTGCTCTCTGTGGTAAACAACTCCTTATATGGCTAAGGCAAAGAATCTGGCTTGCTTCCGCGCACCTGAGCCTATTGGTGGATCCCACGTGGCGTATCAGGGTTGGCTACCCAGCAGGTACTTAAGGCTGTGGGGAATTCTCCCCGGGGTTGGGGTCAGAAGATTACTCAAAGGTCCTGAATAAACTGCAGAGAGAAGAGTTCGGTGTCGCGTCTTCCTTGCTGGTCGAGGCGGTAGCGACACTACACAACATCGGGTTTGCTCTGGTCCTAAAAGACTGTCCTACTGTTGTAGCAGTGTGGTTCTTGTCTCCAAATGGGCAGAACTAACTGCAGAAACACAAGAAAAATAGCCAATAAATAAATCCCACCACCATCTCCACATAAACAAGTTACATAGCAGTCCCAGTATGACATAGAAGATAACGATCTAGATAGATTAAAAGCATGGCTGTAAACCTGCTGAATGAAAAATTAGAAACCCTACTTAGGCTTATCAGAGAGTGCACAGAGGCCAACCAGAAGTTAATAGATAGCTTCATGGCCTCCACAAATAAAAAGGTAGAGGAACTCCAGCAGAGGGAGAAAGAATCTAATGAAAAGATAGGAACCTAGATTATGGAGTGGAAAGAACAGTCTGATAACCAACTCTAGGAGGTAAGGCAATCTATTCAAGACTTGAAAGAGAACCTTAATAAAGAGCTGGGCACCATTAAGAAAGACCAGCAAGAAGGAAAGGAGATAAACAACAAAGTACAAAGTCTTCAACCTAGAATGGAAGAAGCCGAAGAAAGAATATAGGTAGCTGAAGACAGTTGAGACGCCATAGAGAAAGAGCACACCGTTTTGCATAACAAAATTAAGCATGACAGATCAATGCAGGAAATAGAGGAAACGTTCAGAAAGCTTAATTTGAGAATAATAGGAATACAAGAGGGGCTGGAGAGGGAAGCCAATGTATTAGGAAATGCATTCAGCAAAATTCTAGCAAAGAACTTCCCAAATATACAAAAGGACAGGCCAATACACACGCAAAAAGCTTTTAGAAACCCAAATAGACCAGAATAGGACATCCCACCTCTACATTACAATCCATACCGCTCAATAGGCACTAAAGAAAGAATTCTTAAAGCTGCCAGGGAGAAGAGATCAATCACATATAAAGGTAACCCAATCAGAATTACCTCAGATTTCACAGAAGACACTATAAAAGCAAGAATGTCCTGGAAAGAGGTATGCCATGTCCTAAAGTCAAATAACTACCAACCAAGAATAATCTACCCAGCTAACCTCTCATTCACAGCAGAAGGACAAATAAAAACCTTCCACAGCACGTTAAATCGGATGCAATATACCGCTACCAAACCAGCTCTTCAAAAATTCCTCAAAGAGGTTCTACATATAGAAAACCAACTAGAACAGAATATAGTCAATGAAGTGGTCCACAAACACAGAAATATGTAATCACAAGAACAGCCCAGGCACAGCTTCCCCCCCCAAAATTGGATAAAATGGTAGGGACAGACAAACACCTCTGTGTCTTAACCCTCAATATTAATGGTCTTAACTCTCCAAGTCAGCGACATATATTGTCCAGTTGGATCAGAAAGCAAGATTCGTCTAGCTGCTGTCTTCAAGAGAGACACCTTGCCCAAAAAAATGAACATTCTGAAAGTGAAAGGCTGAAATAAAATATATCAAGCAAATGGACCCCATAAACAGGCAGGATTTGCAATCCTAATATCAGATAAATAGACTTCAAATTAAAATCAATGAGAACTGATAAAGAAGGTCACTACATACTAATTAAGGGATCTCTTCTTCAGGAGGATATTATGATCCTAAATATCAACTCACCAAATAATAGAGCACGAAAATTTCTCTAAGAAACACTACTTTCACTCCAGTCTCACATAGATTCAAAGACATTAATTGTTGGGGAATTTAACACACCATTCCTTTCAATAGAGAGATCAATCTGGCATAAACTCAAGAGAGAAACCTCGGATCTTAAAATATGCATAGATCAACTAGACTTAACAGACATTTAATGAATATGTCACCTAGCAGCATCAGATTACACCTTCTGCTCAGCAGCACATGGGACATTCTCCAAAATAGACATCATTCTAGGCCATTTAGCAAATCTGTCAAAATTTTAAAACATTGAAATTATGCCCTGTATTCTGTCAGACCACAAGGGAATAAAATTAGAATTCAACATCAAAAGCCACCAAAGGAAATACTGTAACACATGAAGGCTGAACAACACACTCTTAAAACATCAGTGGAAGGAAGAGATTAGAAAGTAAACACAACTGTTCATGACATTCAACAAAAATGAACACACAAATTACCAGCTTCTCTGGGACACAGAAAGGCAGTACTCAGAGGCAAGTTTATAGCTCTGAGTTCCTCCATTAACAAATTGGAGAGATCTGAAACTAAAAATTTAATGAGTCACCTAAAGCTCCTAGAAAAAGAATGAGCTAAACCCAAATTCAGTAAATGGGAACAAATAATTAAAATTAAATCCAAATTAAATAAATTACATTTAAAGAAAAACTATAGAAAGACCTGACAAAACTGACAAAACTGATTCTTCGAAAAAATTAATAGAATTGACAGACCCCTACCAAATCTAATCAGAAAAAAGTAGTACACACCCAAATAAACAAACTCAGAGATTAGAATGGAAACATAGCTGTAGAAATAGCCAAGATTCAGGGGTTGAGAAGGTGGCTCCGTGGTAGAGCGCTTGCCTTGCATACTTGAGGCCCTGGGTTAGATTACTCAGCACCACATAAGCAAAAAGCAAAAAGCCGCAAGTGGCACTGTGGCTCAAGTGGTAGAGCACTAGCCTTGAGCTGAAGAGCTGAGGGACAGTGCCCAGGCCCAGAGTTCAGGCCCCACGACCAGACTCCCCCCCAAAAAAACAAAAAAAGGAATAACCAAGATTCAGGATATACTAACAGGATACTTCTCAAAACTTTATGGTAGTAAGTTTAAGAATCTTAAAGGTATGGACAAATTTCTAGCAAATATTGACATGCCCAAACTAAACCAAGATGATTTAAACCAACTTAACAGAGCCATATCAAGCATCAAGATAGAAGCAGCAATAAAAGACCTCCAACTTTTCCCAGGTGCCGGTGGCTCACGCCTGTAATCCTAGCTACTCAGGAGACTGAGATCTGAGGATCACAGTTCAAAGCCAGCCTGGGCAGAAAAGTCCGTGAGTCTCCAATAAATCACTAGAAAAAACGGAAGTGGTGCTGTGGCTAAAGCGGTACAGTGCTCACCTTGATCTGAAGTGTGCAGGGACAGCGCCCAGGTCCAGAGTTTAAGTCCCATAACCGGCAAAAAAAAGAAAAAAAGACCCCCCACCAAAGAAAAGTCTAGGACTAGATGGATTTACATCTGGATTCTACAAAGCCTTCAAGGCAGAACTCACACCAATACTCCTCCGTCTCTTCAATGAAATTAAAAGTAAAACATACCTACCACACTCTTTTTATGAATTCAGCATAATCCTCCTCCCAAAACCAGGGACTCCTCAAAGAAAGAGCACTATAGACCCATTTCTTTGATGAATTTCGATGCAAAATTTCTCAATAAAATCTTGGCCAATCAACTTCAACAACTCATCAAAAAAAATCATACACTGAGATCAAACAGGATTCCTTTCAGTGATGCAATACTGGTTGAACATAAACAAAACGATATAATTCATCTCATCAACAAGAGCAAGAATAAGAACCACATGATTATCTCAATAGATGTGGAAAAAACTTTCACAAGATCCAACACTTATGATGAAGGCTCTGGATAAACTAGGAATCCATGAAACATTCCTCAATACAATAAAGGCTGTATATGACAAACCTACAGCCAGCATTATACTTAATGGTGAAAAGATAAAACCATTTCCTCTAAATTCCGGGAACATGACAAGGATGCCCACTCCCTTCAGTCCTCTTCAAACTAGTATTAGAATGCCTAGCTAGGGCAATAAGAGAAGACGCTGACATAAAGGGGATCCGAATAGGGGAAAATGAAGTAAAACACTTCCTCTTTGCAGAAGATATGATCTTGTATATACAGAAACCTATAGATTCAACTCCTAATTACTTGAGCTGATCGGAAACGTTGGCAAAAAAGAAAGGTATAAAATTAACCCTCAGAAATCAATAGCTTTCCTGTATTCCAATAATGAGAAGAGGGCAGTTGAAATTAGGAAAGCAACCCTTTTTGCAATAGACCCACAAAAGAATAAAATACTTAGGAGTTAAGTTAACCAAATGGATGAACGACTTCTATGACAAAAACTTTAAAAACTTAAAAAAAAAAGAAATGAAAGGAGAACTAAGAAAATGGAAATACCTCCCATGCTCCTGGATTGGGAAGATTAACATCGTGAAAATGGCAATACTGCCCAAGGCTACCTACAAATTCATTGCGATACCTATTAATATCCCAACTTCATTCTTCAATGAAATAGAGGAAGCAATCCAAAAATTCATATGGAACAATAAAAAACCCCAAATAGCAAAAACAGTCCTTAGTTGAAAGAGCAGCACTGGAGGAATATCAATTCAAAATTTCAAAACTCTAATAAAAAGCCATAGTAATCAAAACAGCTTGGTACTGGCACAAGAACAGACCCGAGGACGAATTGTTTAGGACTGAAGACCCAGAAATGAACCCACAGACCTATAGCTACCCAATCTTTGATAAGGGTGCTAAAGAAATTGAATGGGGCTTGGGAAGGTGGCTCAGTGGTAGAGTGCTTGCCTTGCATGCATGCGGCCCTGGGTTCTATTCCTAAGCACCACATAAACAGAAAAAAAAGCCAGATGTGGTGTTGTGGTTCAAGTGGTAGAGCTCTAGCCTTGAGCTGAAGAGCTGAGGGACAGCACCCAGGCCCTTAGTTCAGGCCCACAATCGGACTCCCTCCCCCCAAAAAAAGAAATTAAATGGAAAGAAAAAACAGCTTTTTCAGTAAATGTTGTTGGTAAAATTGGTTAAAAACTTGTAGAAAACTAAAGATAGGACCGTATATAACACCCTGCACCAGAATCAACTCCAAATGGATCAAAGACCTCTAAAGAAAAGCAGAGTCCATGAAAACATGACAGGAAGGAATAGGAGAAACTCTAGGGTTCTTTGGCACCAGCCAAATGTTTCTTAATAGAGACCCAGAAGCACAACAAATCAAAGAAAGGTTAGGCAAATGGTATTGCATGAAACTGCAGAGCTTCTGCAAGGCAAAAGACATCGCTCGCAAGATCAACAGAAAGCCCACGGACTGGGGGAAAATCTTCACTACCCAAACAATAGACAAGGGTCTCATGTCTAAAATATACTTAGAATTCAAAAAACTAAATCTCCTAAAAACAAATCCTCAAACAACTGCCCAATTAACAAATGGGCTAAATACGTAAAGAGAGACTACTCTGAAAAGGAAATAAGAATAGCCAATAGACACATGATGAAATGCTTAGCTCCTCTAGCCATAAAAGAAATACAAATCAAGATAACGCTGAGATTCCACTTCATCCCAGTTAGAATGACTATAATCAGGAAATTTAGTAACAGATGCTGGAGACCATGTGGCTAGAAGAGAACCCTACTGCATTGTTGGTGGGAGTGTAAACTTGTTGGACCACTCTGGAAAGCAGTATAGAGGTTCCTCAAAAGACTGCACATTGCAGGGCGCTGGTGGCTCACGCTTGTAATCCTATCTACTGAGGCTGAGATCTGAGGATCGTGGTTCAAAGCCAGCCCGTGCAGGAAAGACCATGAGAATCCTATCTCCAATAAACCACTGGAAAACTGGAAGTGGCGCTGTAGTTCAAGTGGTAGAGCGCTCGCCTTGAGCTGAAGTGTTGAGGGACAGAGCCCAGGCCCAGAGTTCAAGCCTCACAACCGACAAAAAAAAAAAAAAAAAAGACTCCACATAGAGCTCCATTATGGCCCAGCAATCCCACTTTTGGGATTTTACCCAAATAATCACAAACAGGGTAATACCAAAGCTACCAGCACAATCATGTTTATCACAGCATTATTTACCATAGCTAAGATAGGGAACCAACCCAAATGCCCCTCAGTATATGAATGGATCAAGAAAATGTGGTATAAATGTCTACAATGAAATTCTATGCCTCCATCAGAAAGAATGACATTGCCTTATTTGTTAGGAATTGGAAAGACTTGGAAAATATTAACTGAAGTAAGCCAGGCCCAAAGAAACATAGTTTCCATGGTTCCCTTGTCTGCAATTACTAGCACAGGTCTAGAACAAGCAGAGAAGTTCAAAGGCTATGTACACACGAACACATGAGATAATGTGAAGCAAAATGTACCCCAAGACAGGGACACAGTGGTTTTTTCTTTATTGCTAGTGTTTTATAATGTACATAAAATGCACTATGTGAATCTTTTGTTTCTTTTGTATGGTTTTTCCCGCCCGTGTAACCCCTGTTTTCACTGGATCTGATACTGGTGTTCTGCACCTTGTACATACATTTTTGTAATTTGGGGAGTGGAAAGGATATTGGGGAACGTTTAAATGAGTATGCAGGCTGAGACATTGTGATGACAAGTTGTACAGGACACTATGTTAAAAAACCAACTTTACAATATAGGGGGGTCAGGAGGTGTTGGGGAGGGGGGAGGGAAGTGATGGTAGAGGGAAAACAAAGGAAGAGTTAAATGCTTGCTATGGAATGTACTCATTACCATACTTATGTACCTGTAACCGCTCTCTACAACTTTTTTATTATATATATATATATATATACATATATATTCGTTTATATATGTATCTACATACATATATTTTTTTTAAAGAAAATGAACTTTACAACTTCAGCGGGGGAGAGGATTTAGTTGTAGAGGTGGGAGGGAAGGAGTGGTAGGGGGAAAACAAAGGAGGACGCAACAATGCTCAATAGGAAATGAACTCATTGCCTTGTTCATGTAACTGTAACCCCTATGTACAGCATTTTTACAGTAAAAAACTTACAAAAAATAATTCATGATTCAAAGCAAGCCCTAGCAGGAAAGTCTGTCAGATACTGATCTCCAACTAACCACGAGAAAACAGGGAGTGGCACTGTGGCTCAAGTGGTAGAGAGGTTGGCTCGAGCTGAAATTCAACCCAACGACCAACAAAAAGAAAAAAAAAATGAAAGCACCAAACAACCTGAAGATGTTGTCCAGAATAATGAGTGGGGCATAATGGAATTACATGACTTAGTCACTTGCAACCTAGTTTACCAGCTGAGATGGTGGGTGATTTGTGTGTGTACCAAAACCTGCAAAATTATTTTGCTCTTTCCCAAGGAGGGAGGAAGGGAGGAATGGAGGAGGGGAGAAGGAGTTTGTTTGGCCTTGCCTTTTGGTTCAGTGATTGCCTTCTGGAGTCAAATCCACAGAAATTCCACTTTAATCCTACTTACATGCCCGGCAAAGAAGTCATTCCATGGAAGTGGTCTGTGTCCTGTCTTTGGCCAGGTCCCAGCCACCACTGGGTAATCCAAGTCCCAATTCAGGACCAAGATGCCTTGAAGACAACTGATCCACTGGGCAGGTGGACCTAACCACGGCCAGAAAAGACAGAAAGTACCATGCTGAGGGCAGCACCGGAGATCTAGACTGGGCAGAGATTTTTTGTGATTCTCATTTTGTATTACCACTTTGATTCTACAAAATAAACTATGGATTTTAACTTTCTTCCCTCCCTTTGGATAAAACTCACAAAAACCTTGTCTTTAGCCTTTTTTTTGGGGGGGGGGTCCGGTCATGGGGCCTGAACTCTAGGCCTGGGTGCTGTCCCTCAGCTCTTCAGCTCAAGGCTAGCGCTCTACCACTTGAGCCACAGCGCCACTTCTGGCTTTTTTTCTTTTTGCTTATGTGGTGCTGAGGAATCGAACCCAGGGCCTCAGGCATGCAAGGCAAGCACTCTACCACTGAGCCACCTTCCCAGCCCTGTCTTTAGCTTTTAAGACACTTAACTCTTAGGTCTGGCCAATCATTTCCAGGATAGTGAATTACTTAATTGTATTTTGAACGCATAAAACATGCATATAAAACTAGCATATTTTGATCTTATGAGAAAACAGCCTTGTTCTTCTCTGGTGTTATGACTAGTGTGATAATGCTCACTCAGGTTTATATCATTGTGCAATCATTGTTCCATTTTGTTCAGTAAACAGTTTTTCAGGACAGGAGAGCTGTGAGGGGAGAATATGGGATGAATATTTTATCTGTACTTCTTGTGGCCTGGGAAGAGCTTCTCAGAATGTTTGCAAGAGGAAATAGGACTCCATATAGACTGAATATAGAAAAAGATACACACCTTCAGTGCCACAGAAGGACAAATAAGAAAACTCATCCAGGCACAAAGCAAAGCAACATGATGGCTTGTTTATGTGCGTGAAAATTTGTGGATTGTCTTTCTTACCATAGAGCGATCATTCAATGCTGGCACTTACAATATGTTCCAGGACTCATATCTGTTTAGGTCTGTTTCCTCTGAAGCATCTTCGATAGTGACGGAAAGGAGAATGTAACAATGGCACCTAGTTATGTTCTCTGAACGAGATTTTATCTCTTTCCCGAAACAAGTAGGGTTGTAATGAATGACTTGGATTTCCTGAGAGAAATTCATGTGTATTTCTTGTTTCTATTAAAGTTATCAAATGAATAACCTTAAATTTGTAAGATGTTATTATAACAAATGTGAGATAATGATTTTTTATGTTACTAGGATGCACCCAGTTTCCTTTTAGATAGAAAATATTTGGTTGGCTTCCAACTACAATTTTTGCATCTCAGCCTCCAGAGTACCTAGGGATGTAGGCATCAGTCACCTCTCCAGGCTGAGACAAATATTTTTGGTAAGAAAAATCACTATGATATGGAACATGAGGCATGAAGAATGTAGACTAAAAAGAAATATTTTGAAAGCATTAACAAAACTGAACTTATCACAAGCTTACTGTCTTCAGTGAGGAGAAAAATGAGAAAGAAGTTACAGAGGCAGACAATTGGAGACTAAAGAGAAGTTAGTGAATATTTCTTTGTTATTAGAGCTACTAAAGATTTCTTTTTAGAAAAATTCAGCTTGATATAGTGGTACATGCCTACAATTCTAAGTACTTAAGAGCTAGACAGTGGAAAGTATAGTAGGTTTGCTGTTTGTATGGTAAAAATGTGATACAGGTACTTAAATATTTAAAACAAACTGGTGCCACATGTTTATAAGAGAGGCAAAAGTAGGAGGATAATGGTTTGAGGCCAGTCTAGGCAGTTAATAAGAAACTATCTGAAAAGAAATCTAAAGCTCAACAAAGGGCTAGGTGTATGGATCAAGAGCAATTATCCAGGAAGGTTGAAACCCTGAGTTCATTCCCTTCTCCTGAAAAAAAAAGAGACAAGAAAAAGGAAAAAGATTATGATACAATTTTCAAGATATTTTCTATGCATTTTTTGGCTACAATTTATTTCTTCAATTGCCTTAAAAGTTTTGTGAAGTCATTTACACAGATAAATACCATTATTTGGGGAATTCACAGGAAATTCTTTACAACTCGTTTTGTTACAGAACAACTCTGTATATCCGAGTTCAATGAGCTCAAAAGGAGAGGTAATGGTTTCATGAAAATGCACTTCATAGCTATGCGTCAGAATGTGAGGAGTGATTGAGTTGATTTTATATCAATTTTAAAAATTAGGGTAAATTCTTTTAGAATTTGGGATACACTTTTTTTTTTTAATTTAATTTTATTTTATTTGAGAACATACTGTACAGAGGGGTTACAATTACATGGTCAGGATAATGCATACATTTCTTACCAAGCATTGCAGCCTCCTCCTTTGTTTACCCTTCACCTCCCTTCCCAGCCTCCCCCCTCCCCCCACCCAATTATACCCCCCCTCCCCCCCTCCGACATTGTAAAGCTGGTTTTGACATGACATTTTGTACTTCTTATTGTTGCAACAGGTCCACCTGAATCCTTAAACGACTTGTTTGTCCCCATCTCCTCCACATTTTATACTGATATCAAATATAGTGAAAGCAGGGGTTACACTGTGGGGGAGGGACATACAAAGCAACCAAGAAATAATCTTATAAATGCGTTAGAAACACATGCATGAAAGAAACAAAAACATTAAAATACATATTTGAGGGTTCGTTTTCCTAACATCACATTCTCTGACGTTTTCCGCTTGACTCATACCTATACTAGATATTGCAAATAAGGGAAACCATGGGACCTATGTTTCTTTGGGCCTGGCTTACTTCACTTAATATAATTTTTTCCAAGCCTTTCCATTTCCTAACAAATGGGGCAATGTCATTCTTTCTGATGGAGGCATAGAATTCCATTGTGTATATATACCACATTTTCTTGATCCATTCATCTATTGAGGGGCATCTGGGTTGGTTCCATATCTTAGCTATGGTAAATAATGCTGCAATAAACATAGTTGTGCTGGTAGCTTTAGTGTGGTCTTGTTTGTAAACATTAGGGTAAATGCCCAAAAGTGGGATTGCTGGGTCATAGGGGAGCTCTATGTGGAGTCTTTGAGGAACCTCCATACTGCTTTCCAAAGTGGTTGAACAAGTTTACATTCCCACCAACAATGAAGTAAGGTTCCTTTCTGTCCACATCCCCTCCAGCATCTGTTGTTGTTAGAGTTCTTGATTTTTGCTGTTCTAACTGGAGTGAGGTGATATCTCAATGTTGTTTTGATTTGCATTTCTTTTATGGCTAGGGATGTTGAACATTTCTTCATGTGTCTATTGGCCATCCTTCTTTCTTCTTCAGAGAAGCTTCTCTTTAAGTCTTTCGACCACTTACTTATTGGGCAGTTGTTTCTTTGAGGATTTGTTGTTGGGTGGTTTAATTTTTTGAGTTCCAAGTATATTTTAGATATGAGACCCTTGTCGGTTGTATGGCTAGTAAAGATCTTCTCCCAGTCCGTGGGCTTTCTATTGATCTTGCTAGCTATGTCATTTGCCCTGCAGAAGCTCTGCAACCTTATACAATCCCATTTGTCCAACCTTTCTTTGATTTGTTGTGTTTCCGGGTCTCTATTCAGAAAATTTCGGCCTGAGCCAAGGAGACCCAGGGTTTCTCCTATTCCATCCTGTAATGTTTTCAGAGTGTCTGCTTTGAATTCAAGGTCTTTGATCCATTTGGATTTGATTCTGGTGCAGGGTGATATATAAGGATCTAGCTTTAGTTTTCTACATGTAGTTAACCAGTTTTGCCAGCACCATTTACTGAAGAGGCTGTCTGTCTTCCATTCTATTGTTTTAGCTCCCTTATCGAAGATTAGATGTCTATAGGTCTGTAGGTTCATTTCTGGGTTTTCAATTCTATTCCATTGGTCCTGAGGTCTGTTCTTATGCCAATACCAAGCTGTTTTGATTACTATGGCTTTATAGTAGAGTTTGAAATTTGGTATTGATATTCCTCCAGCAGTGTTCTTTCCGTTGAGGAGCGTTTTTGCTATTCGGGGTCTTTTATTGTTCCATATGAATTTTTGGATTGCCTCTTCTATTTCCTTGAAGAATGAGCGTGGAATTTGGGATACACTTTTAAGCAAGATTTTTAGACAGTAAAATTATGGTTGATATTTTGATAAAAGCTGTAAGACAATTGTTTCATAGATTTTTATAGAAGCTATTCAACAATTGTTGGATAAATTTCAACAATGCAAATGTGTGTTCTGTTTCATCTGATGGTGTTACATATCTAATCATCTAGGGTTAGGAGGAAGTTGTCTTCATTTTCAAAATACAGAAATGGAGGCAAGAGGAGACTTAGTGTGTATCTGAAGGCTGATGTGTAAATGACAACTGAGACTGAGCAGAAACCAGAATCCATGGCTCAAATTCAATTCATGATTTGCAAACCCCGTGACTATACTAAAACTTAAAATTTTTGTTCTAGGTGGGTGACATTGGACATGTTTCTTAGAGTTGTCATGTGTTGTTTTATAACTGTAAACAGGTAAAAATATTGGTGTTTTCACTTTTGTAAAGGGTTATTCACAGAACATGAAATAAAAATTCCATGAATTCTGAAGTTCTTTATGCATTTTTGAAAATTATTATTGGAAGAATCAAGATAGTGAAATTATTTACATTCCTTACATTCCAGAAAACATTATCTGAACACATTTCAGAAGAATTTCTATAACATTTTTGTAATATATGGGATTTGGATGTGCTTATTTGCCTTCTCTCTGTATCTTCTTATTTGGGTTATTTATTGTCTTATTCGTGTGTTTAAGAGTCCTTTATATATATATAAATAAAAGCTATTTGTGAAGAACTTTATATTTTTCTTCATTATATTACCAAAAATGCCTGCTAGGTGTTTGAATACAAATGGAAGACATCATTGCCTGACTTCAGAACAACTGGGAATATTTTCATTCTAATGCAGTACTCTTTATCAGGTCAAGAAAGTTCCCATCTAATAATTTTGACAAAATGCACCATTCTGGTATTTTGAAAAGTGCAGATTTATTTTAGGGTCACAGCAGGGAATTGCCCTGTGACCTGTCTCCTCTACAGGCATGGAATCCTTATTTGCAAACTGTTGATCATACTAGAAGTAATTTTTGCTTATAGGACTATTAAATTTTTGGCCTATGTACTCAGGATGTTTTGCCAGGAAACAAATCCACACATAGAAATTAGATCATCACAACTCTTTAAATTGGCATTAGCAATACATATTTGTATTCTTGATGTGCAATATCACAAACTGTGTTTGTGACAGAATAAATATAAGTGGATCACCTAGAATCTGGTTAGTAAATTTTTGAGAATTTTCTCATACTTTCAGACCTTTCATAAACATAAATAAGACAAACCAAATGAGGTGGTTTATACCTATAATTCTAGCTACTCTGAAAATGGAAATATGGATAGTCACTGTTCAAGGTCAAGCTGGAAGACATACAAGAGACCTTCTTCTCAAACAATAAAAGCTGGGTGTGTCAATGTGTGGCTGTCATCCTACCTATGTTGGACATACAACTAGGAAGTTCACTACCCAAGTATCCTAGGAATAAACAAATGCAAGGTTCTATCTCAAAAATAATTGAAGCAAAAATTGCTGGATGTGGCATGAATCAAGTGGTATGGTGCCTGCTTGGCAAATGCCAGGCTTTGAATTTGAATCCAAGTATTTACCAAAAAATTTAAAAGTAAACAATATGAATTAATTCTCTGAACTTCTCACTTAGTGTAATTATCATATGTATTCTCCAAATAAACTTGTAATGAAGGCAGAGAATTAAATAATCCAGATCAATATAAAACTCCAGAATCATAGAATGGCAAAGATTCAGCTTTGAGATCATTCAATGTCTGGATCTTACTGTTCTTAGATCCACAATCTTATAGGAAAAGAAAAGAATGGATATGTACAATACATTTATATACTCCCTTCAACCAGTTTCACATATCGAAATTCTATCTCAAATGTAATGTTATAGAAGTGGGCCTTTGTGTGTACATGGATGGTAATTAAGTCATGCAAGCAAAACTTCATGAATTGGATTTAAATAAACAAAACCAAATAGATTTCACTCCTGAACTTTAAAACAGGGCCTCACTCAGAAATAAAAAATCCTGACTATGCTGGCATTGTAATCTTGGACCTACAGGCTCCAGAATGGAGAAATAAATTTGTTGTTTATAAGCAATTCAGTAATTTGTAATTTGGTAATTTGTCATCATACGTCAAAAGGACTGACAGTAAGCCAGCTGAAAAGGACTGTTGTCCTTTTCTTTCTGTTTTCTTTCTTTCTTTCTTTCTTTCTTTCTTTCTTTCTTTCTTTCTTTCTTTCTTTCTTTCTTTCTTTCTTTCTTTCTTTCTTTCTTTCTTTCTTTCTTCCTTTCTTCCTTTCTTTCTTCCTTTCTTTCTTTTGGTTGTGGGGCCTCAAATCTGGCCCAGGGCACTGTCCCCCAGTTCTTCAGCTGTAGACCAACGCTCTATCACTTCAGCCTAGGCCCCAAATCCGGCTTTTTCTGAATATGTGGTGCTGAGGAATTGAACCCAGGGCCTCATGCTTGCAAGGCAAGCACTCTACCTCTGAGCCACCTTCCCAGCGCCAGTTTCTCTATTTTATTTTTCCATCTTTCCAGAGTCCTTCTGATAGTGAAAAATGCTAAAGCTCCATAGAGAAACGTTTTAAAAGTGCCCTTTTGTCCAATTCTGACTTCACAAATTTTGGAGTGTAAGGAATGACATCAAGTACCCGAGAGACCTAAGACAGGACACTTCATCGTCTTCCACTTTGCTCATCAGCACCTAGTGCAAATTTACACTATATAAACAAATCAACTAATGGTAGTTATAATAAATTTTAAAATGCATAGCCAGAAAACACTTTATGAACACTCTTGCACTGTAGTCTCATGGGATTCCACGTCCAAAATAGGAAACTGAGGTTTAAAGAGAGGTTGCAAAACTGGTATATTGGTTCATTTAAACTCAGATTGATCTATAATCCTACTTAGGCTAACATACTATGTGCACTTATTTTTCTACTCACAGAAATTTTTTCATGTTCTACACTCTTATATGCTACCATGGTATCTTTATCCTGGGTGCTTTACTGGTGCCCCCATGTCATATCAGCTGAAGTTGATACATCTGTTCCCACTCAGATAAAACAGCTGAGAATTGGGCAACGGTACTTTTAAAATCTCTCATGCAGTAATAATGTGTAATTAACAGTATGAAATCCTGGGCTAGAGAATAAAACTTGTAGACAGGCACCAGTGGCTCAAGCATGTAATCCTAGCTCGTCAGGAAGCTGAGATCTGAGGATCATCGTTCAAAGCCAGCCCAAGCAGGAAAGTTCATGATATTCTTATCTCCAATAAACCACTAGAAAACGGAAGTGGCATTGTGGCTGAAGTCGTAGAGCCCTCGCCTTGAGCTGAAGAGCACAGGGAAAGCCCCCAAGCCCAGAGTTCAACCCCGTGACCAACCAAAAAAAAAAAAAAAAGAGGAAGAGAATAAAACTTCTATGATGATGCTAGGACTACCTCACAAATCTTTCTTAGTCTCTTCCTTCCTTCATTTTTATTGCTGGGGATTGAACCCAGGGCCCTGTGCATATTAAGAAAGTGCCATAACACCAAGCTATATGGCCATTTCCATCTCTCCAATTTCACTCTCCAACTCACCTTGTTCCTGGTACCTTACATTCCTTGGTCATAATATTTGGAGAATACTGAACTTCCTAAGTTTTTCATCATTTTACAGAATATTTGTTTTCTCCCTTCCTATGTATCAAGACACTGTGCAGGAAGGATTTTTTTCAACTCCCCAGGCAGATTTCATATATCATTACATTTATAATAACAACTCACTTAAATAATTGTTTGTCTTCTTCAGACTATTAGTAGACCCATGTTGAATCCTAGCTTATATATAAACAGGAATAGAATTCTTCTTGTGTTATTTTACTCTTTTTGACTAGGTCAAATTTTCCTGAATTTGTAGGAAAGGTTTTTCTGCATGAATAATTTTCAGGACATTTCTGCATATTGTGTATAATAAAATTAAGAGATTTCTAGCCAAAGCAAACAACTCAGAATTCTAGAGCTTAATGACTGTACTCTGGGTACCTGTGCACTTGGCACTGCATTTGGCATCTTGGTATTACAAAAATAGACAATCTATATTGAAAGTTGCTGTCTTTTTGGTTTCCCCCTTTTCAGCCATATGAAGCATTTAAGGTGTATAGCACGTAAAATGTGGGAGTATGAGCTGGTAATTTTTTAAAATATTTTTATTGTAAAATATTGTATAGAGGGGTTACAGTTACATGAGTAAGGTAATGAGTACATTTCCCGTTGAGCATTGTTACTCCATCCTTTGTTTTCCTCCTACATTCCTCTCTGTCCTTACTTCCCTAACTCTTCCTTCTCCGTATCCTGAAGTTGTAAAGTACATTTTCAACATAGTGTATTGTACATCTCATTGTTAGAATTGGTCAACCACTATCCTTGTTTCAGCATTTTGTTATCCTTCCCCTCCCCAAATTAGAAAAATGTATATACAAGATGCAGGGAACGGGAATCAAATACAGTGACAACAGAGGATATATGAGTTGGTAGCCTTTAGCCTTCAAATTCCAAAACAAAAATAAGCAATGAAAGATCAAATTTGTTCATAAGGGTAATCTCTGCCTTCCAAATGATGCTCTGATTCTTCCATTAAAATAAAATCCTGTTCCAGGCTGAAATGCAGATACCCGTGGAAATGATGACATTAAGTTGCTATTATTTAAATACGCCTTCCTATTAGTGAAATACCATGGAAAAGGTTTTTACAAAAACTGGATGATAGCAAGAGTCATTTCAGACAAAGTTTATAGTGGGTAAGGTGGGTAAAAGTTACAAAATTGGAACCATATGTTGGGAAAAAGAGTAACTTCACAGGGAGGAGTAACTTACTGTCTTAGATGAGCCAAGTTAAGATGGATCATTATGTAAGAAGAAAGTTTGTATTTGGTTCTTTCTAACTAGCAGATACTTGTCTATAAAAAATGAATACTAGAGTGAAAAATCCAAAAGAACTTTGATGATACATATAATATTTTGGAGACAACAAAGATTTTCATTAATAAAAACAGTTCAATTAATTATGGAATTTATAAACACTGGACTCCCATGTAATCATTATAAGTGATGCTCTTAGAACAGTATGAAATTTCTAAGGATGTTATTGGGTAGGAAATATACGCATGATACAATGACATGAAAAGTCAAAGTATAAAGTAGGTTCACACCTGTAATCCTACCTACTCACAAGGGTGAGATTTGAGGATCATGGTTCAAAGCCAGCTCCCGGAGAAAGTCCATTCAACAACCAAAATGCCAGAAGTGGAACTGGGGCTAGCACTGAGGTGGAAAAAACGCAGAGAACAATGTGCAGGCCCTGAATTCAAACTGCAGTTTTTGTAATAAACAAATGAATAAGCAAACATATATGAACCCAAATTGTAGGCATATATATATATATATCTGTAAGGCAGAGGAGTATAACCATGATGTTCCAGTGTTCACATTGTGGAGATCCAGGATGGGAACAGCACAAAAACTTACTTAATGGAAATCAAAAGTGACAATACGTTGGAAATGATCTGTACAAGTTGGGCGGTGGGATTGAGAGAGCCAGCGAAAGAGGAAGGAAATGAGGGAGGGTGTAACAAGTTACACAAGAAATGTTATAACTGCTTTACTTATGTAAGTGTAATCCATCTGTACATAACCTTGACAATAATATTAAAATTACAAAAAACAAAACAAAGATTTTATTTATGATATTATATTTAAAAGTATATTTTAAAAGAATTATATGCATGTTTTAAATTTCTAATGCATTGTCCCACTCTATGGGATTATACTGGAATATTGGAAGAATTACTTACACATGAGTCCATGAATAAGGACCCCAATAAAAATTCCACAAAGAAATGTAAACATGGACCAAAGGGTCCTAATCATAATACCTTACTTCTATAGCAAATCACACAATCTCCCAAATCCTCATAATTTAATCATGATGATGAACCAAAGTCTCCATTTGTAGAAATACATACTTGCAACAAGGATGGAAAAGGCACCAAGAGCCAAAGTAATGATACACAATTTTAAGAAAGATTACATAATAAAGGAATGTGTCCCACAAATTTCCAAATCTAAATCTGGGAAAGTCAGTTATCTTTGTCATACTAATAAAAAGGCACAAATAAAAGCTAAGTGTGGGAATCAAAAAGATTGTCTGAGAACAGGTGTTCATTGTGACAGCAAAGTAACTCCAGTGTGAATTACTATGTCTCTCTTTCCTTGTCTTATTCCCACCTCATTCTTTAATTCTGAAGGTCAGATTCTGGGGAGCCAGTTCTCTTAGCTCCAGTAATTAACAAAAGGGTGGTTGGAGATACAATTTGTTCACATAGTTCATGGATTCTCTTTCTTTATTAAGCTTACTGAGTAATAATGGGACTATAAAACACAAGAAAGTCTTAAGTTTCCCACTAATTTTTAAAATGCCTTCTGTAAGAAGAATCAAAATGAATGAAAAAAAACAACTCAGACCAACGGTATCTCCTATTCCGTCCTGTAATGTTTTCAGGGTTTCTGCTTTGACTCCGTGGTCTTCGATAAATTTGGAGTTGATTGAATGACATTATCCCATTTGTTAGAAAATGGAAAGACTTGGAAAAAATTATATTAAGTGAAGTAAGCCAGGCCCAAAGAAACATAGGTCCCATGGTTTCCCTTATTTGCAATAACTAGTACATGTCTCAGACAAGCAGAAACGGTCAGATAAGTTGATGTTAGGTGAAATGAACCCAAGATAAGTACTCAAATGCTTTTTCTTTCTTGTTATTGTTTCTAACATAATTAAGATGATTCCTTTGTTGATTTGTATGTCCCTTCCCCTGGTACAATATCTGTTTTCACTGTATTTGATGTTGGTATAGTATGTGGAGGGGAAGGGAAAAATTGTTTATTAGGGTTACAAGTGGACTCATTGCAACAATGAGTACAAGACATTATGTCGAAAAACGACCTTTACAACTTTGGTGCAAGGGGAGGCATGGGGGTGGGGAAGGGGGAGATGAGAAGGGATCGTAAGGGGAAACGAAGGAGGAGGCAACAGTGCTTGATAAGAAATGGACTCATTACCTCGCTCATGTAATTGTAAAACCTCTGTACGGTATTTTCACAATAAAAAAATGTAAAAAAAAAAAAAACCCTCAGAAACCATATAAAGATATTTGTGGTGTACTGATACCAGGCAAAATTAAAATGTCATGTGTAAATACCAAATGATATTTACAAGCACAGATCCTAATTCTTCTGTGAGCTACTGTGATAATTACACATTTATACTTTCCAACAAAATCACCATTGAGAATACCATAGCCAATTCCAATCACAGAAGCAATGCTGCAAAGAATTGCTAAATTTTTCATCTATTCATTCCTAGAGTTGAGAGAGTTGATTCTGCTGACGTTGACTGTTTGATCCTCTTCCTCCTCACAAATAAATGTGCCTATGTAGAACAATTTATATCTATATCTTAACTTGATGGGTTTCTAGAATTTCTGGTCTGATCTTCAATCTGAGTACCAGCTATGGAGCATATGTAGTTTAGGAAGATGGACTGTTTCTTAACAAACAGAAACACACTCTAAAACAGTTTTAACAGAAACATCTTTGATAATGGAAATATTCTATATATGCGTTGTCTAACAGACTAGCCACTGGCTATATGTGGCTACAGAATCTCAAACATTAATAGTGTCTGAGAAATTAATCCTTCCAATTTCAGTTAAATGAAGTTTTAAATAATGAGATTCATCTACTCTGTTGACTGGACAGTGCAGTTTTCAAATAAGGCAGCTGAAGTTCTCACAAAGATGGTGATAATATATATCCAAGTGAAGAAGATTCTATTGGATACTAACTGCATGCCTCTGAATTATCTGAGCTTTTATGTCTTATAGAATTCAGTCATCACTCACCTAGTTTGACAGCTGGGAAGAAAGGGGTAGGAGATATACAGAAGCTACTTGGGTTACTGAAAATTGTTCCTTGAAGATGAGGATTGTGCATGAATCTTTTCTATATTTAGCAGACAGCAAAGTGTGTAGAATCCTGTAGGAGGTAGAAATATAATGTTTGTTTTTCATTATGTCAAAGTGGTGCTCTGTTTATGAAAATGGGAGAGAAGTGAGACAGGTGAATTCTATAAATATACAAACAATACAAAATTTGCTACATTCTATTCCATGATAGGCCCTGGAATGAACTTTGGTTCTTTGCACATACTATAGATATTTACACACTAAAAAACAGAAATGTAATCCTTTAATACTGTTAAAATACTTAGACTTTCTTCCTAAAATATATTCATGGACCTATTTTTTCCTTAATTTCTTCCACACCTGCATTAAGAAATGTCTCTAAAAGAAAAACTTCTAGATGTGTAAAATTTGAACTCCATCTAATTCTTTTGTTGAATTGTACTCTAGATAGGATTGAAATCCTTATTTCATCTTAAGGCTTAGAGCTAGACAAAGAATAAGTATTCTCAACAAAGTGTCAAGCCTCATTTTTAAGGAGAGCTATGTACTTATTAGGAGAAATATGTATCTGTCTTGGTAGCTAGGAACCTTCAAGAAACAAAAGAAAAAGAATAATTTCATGGCAGTCTCAAGAATTTGCATATACCTTCAAGTGAACACTAGCTGCTCTATATTCTATAGTATATTTGCAAGAATAGTTTCATAAGCTATTTCTAAGCTATTGTCATCCTCCAGAGTAAAGTTCAGGTATGCCTAGGTCTCATTATATAGATTGTGGTTGCTCAAAGTCAGAACCTATTGTTTGTATAGGTTTCACATGGCTATCTTTACTTCACTCCGTGGCACTGAGGGCTGGGAGATTCACTTCAAATATATAAATACACACACATACCCACACATATCTCACTGGCTTTCACTATTGTTGTACAAATTAACTCCTTTTTGCCTCTAACCCAAGAGTATCATAAATCTTCTAGCATACACGAAAATGTGACAAGTTCATTATTAACTTGCAAGTAGGTTATATCTCTAGCTTCACACAATTCTAAATACTCATATGAAGAAAAATATATATCTAGAGTTTTGGTGTGCTTTTATATTACAAAGCTCTCAATTTTCATCTTATTTGCCTGGAAGAGGCAAGAGTGCTCGATAGGTAATGTACTCATCACCTTACTCATGTAACTGTAACACCTGTACAGTATTTTTACAATCAAAAAAGTACAAAAAGGAAAAAAGGGAAATTGGATGTCACGTATTTCCTTTAGAACTAACTAAATATAGGGGCTTTAAGGTTCTACAGGTTTTATGGACCTAGTAAGTTTTGGATATGCCCCAAGACCATTACTAAAAGCTGAGGGAGAGAGATCCAAAAGTGGAAGTAGATAGGTGACCAGAGCATAATTTTGTATCTTTAGTTCACTGTTACAATAACAGGAGTACAAATCAATATGATGGTTTGTAGATACAGGACCAGAAGACATACTGGAAAATGACATCAGAGTAGGGTCATTCATTGTGGGAAAACACAAATCGGGAGGCAACAAAGGATGCAATCAACAGTGTCCACAATGGAATAGAATTGAAAACCCAGAAATGAACCTACAGACCTATAGCCATCTAATCTTCGATAAGGGAGCTAAAACAATAGAATGGAAGACAGACAGCCTCTTCAGTAAATGGTGCTGGCAAAACTGGTTAACTACATGTAGAAAACTTAAGCTAGATCCTTATATATCACCCTGCACCAGAATCAACTCCAAATGGTTCAAAGACCTTGAACTAAAAGCAGACAATCTGAAAACATTACAGGATGGAATAGGAGAAACCCTAGGTCTCCTTGGCTCAGGCCGAAATTTTCTGAATAGAGACCCGGAAACACAACAAATCAAAGAAAGGTTGGACAAATGGGATTGCATAAAGTTGCAGAGCTTCTGCAGGGCAAATGACATAGCTAGCAAGATCAATAGAAAGCCCACGGATTGGGAGAAGATCTTTACTAGCCATACAACGGACAAGGGTCTCATATCTAAAATATACTTGGAACTCAAAAAATTAAACCACCCAACAACAAATCCTCAAAGAAACAACTGCCCAATAAATAAGTGGGCGAAAGACTTAAAGAGAAACTTCTCTGAAGAAGAAAGAAGGATGGCCAATAGACACATGAAGAAATGTTCAACATCCCTAGCCATAAAAGAAATGCAAATCAAAACAACATTGAGATATCACCTCACTCCAGTTAGAACGGCAAAAATCAAGAACTCTCACAACAACAGATGCTGGAGGGGATGTGGACAGAAGGGAACCTTACTTCATTGTTGGTGGGAGTGTAAACTTGTTCAACCACTTTGGAAAGCAGTATGGATGTTCCTCAAAAAACTTCACATAGAGGTCCCCTCTGACCCAGCAATCCCACTTTTGGGCATTTACCCAAATGTTTACAAACAAGACCACACTAAAGCTACCAGCACAACTATGTTTATTGCAGCATTATTTACCATAGCTATGATATGGAACCAACCCAGATGCCCCTCAGTAGATGAATGGATCAAGAAAATGTGGTATATATACACAATGGAATTCTATGCCTCCATCAGAAAGAATGACATTGCCCCATTTGTTAGGAAATGGAAAAACTTGGAAAAAATTATATTAAGTGAAGTAAGCCAGGCCCAAAGAAACGTAGGTCCCATGGTTTCCCTTATTTGTAATATCTAGTATATGTATGAGTCAAGCGGAAAAGGTCAGATAATGTGATGTCAGGAAAATGAACCCTTAGATGTGTATTTTAATGTTTTTTTCTTTCATGCACGTGTTTCTAACACATTTATGAGATTATCTCTTTGTTGCTTTGTATGTCCCTCTCCCACAGTATAACCCCTGCTTTCACTATATTTGATGTCAGTATAACTTGTGGAGGAGATGGGGAAAAACCAGTTGTTTAAGGATACAGGTGGACCTGTTGCAACAATGAGAAGTACAAGTTGTCATGTCCAAAACGAGCTTTACAACGTTAGTGCGGGGGGGGGGGGGAAGGGAGGAAGAGGGGGAAGGAGAAGGATTGGGATTAGGGGGGGAGGGGGGATGCTGGGAAGGGATGTGAAGGGTAAACAAAGGAGGAGGCTGCAATGCTTGGTAAGAAATGTACGCATTATCCTGCCCATGTAACTGTAACTCCTCTGTACCGTATGTTCACAAATAAAATTCAATTAAATTTAAAAAAATAAAAAACACAGAATGGTATAAAGTCAAAGTGTTAACAGCCCACGAAGAAGGTGTTTAACATCACTAATCACCAGAAAGTGTTAGTCAAAATAATGAAGAAAATTACTGCTTCATATGAATTAGGTAGGATAACTACAAGAAAAGAAAATAACAATGTTGACAAAAGTGTGTTAAAATTGGAACCCCTCTATGGGAAACAGTAGAGCATCTCTTCAAACAATTTAAAACAGGATTATTCATACTTGTCATCCCAACCACTCAGGACAGGGGCTGAAATAAAAGGATAGTGGTTCAAAGCCAGCCTGGGCAGAAAACGGGAAGTGGATCTGTGGTTTAAAGTGGTAAAACACTAGCCTTGAGGAAAAGTTCAGGGACAGTGGCCCTGACCTGAGTTCAAGCCCCATGACAGAAAATAAAAAAAGAAGAAAAGAGAATTTTCATATGATCCAATTATTCCATTTCTGGGTATATATTGTAAAGATCTAAAAGCAAGGTCAGGAAGAGATCCTTGTACTCTCATATTCATTTTGTACAATACTCAAAACTTGGAGGCAATCCAAGTGGCCATGAACTAATGAATAGCTAAGGCAAATGTGGTTTATACCCACAGAAGTATATTATTTCAGCTTTAAATAGAATTATGTTTTGACAACTGCTATGTTATGCATGAATCTTTGGGACACTGTGCTAAGTGAAATAAGCCAGTCATAAAAACATCTAATATTACATGATTCTACTTATATCAGTTATATAGAACAGTCAAATTGATAGAGACAGGAAGCAAAATCTTACTTGAAGCATATCTTGAAGCAGAGGAGAGTGGAAAATTGTTTTACTGAATATACAATTTGAATTTTGGAGGATGAAAAGTGTGAACACTGATCTTATACAATATTGTAAATGTACTAACTACAACTATGCTGTATTCTTAAAATGATTAAAATAATAAAAGAAAAACCTGGGAGAGGAGAAGGAGAATGATGAAGAGGTAAGTATAATCAAGGGACATTGTATGCCTATGTGGATATATCAAAATCAAATACACTTATTTAACTAGGTAAAGCTAATACAGAGTTTAAAAAAGATAATACATTTTAAGTTGTTTGCATTTGAACACAATTATTGAAAAAAAGAAAAAAAACAACAACAGGCTGGGAAACAATTTAAATTGTCAGAATTCTATAAACCTGTGTTCAAAACTATATCTCATTTAAGTGTGTGAGGTTTTTTTTTGGGGGGGGGGGCTCCCGTCATGGGTCCTGAACTCTGGGCCTGGGCAATGTCCCTCAGCATTTCAGCTCAAGGCTAGTGCTCTACCACTTGAACCACAGCACTACTTCTGGCTTTTTTTCTTTTTGCTTCTGTGGTGCTGGGGAATCAAACTGAGGGCCTCTTGCATGCAAGATAAGCACTCTACCACTGAGCCACCTTCCCAGGCCCTGTGAGGTTGTTTTTTAAACATGTTTTTATTAGTATTATCTTTAAGTAGTTGTACAAACAAGTTCCCATTCTGCACAACAGTATATGAATACGATGTATCTGACAACATAATCACCCATCCCTCTCAAGCCAACCCTTCTCCCACTTTAAAAAAAATTGAGATAGGTGATTACATAATACTCACATAATTCACAGCATTGTGGAATCATGATACTTAGTAAAAGTCACAAACATATTTTAACCATACAAGGAAAATTATCATTTTCATTGTCTATAAAGTTTGTGAATTCTATGAGCTTTGACAATACCAACTATTTCTTCCATATCAGGTGATGTTTACATTTATTGCCTTTTGTATAGTGTAGATTATTCCCGCTTTCCCTCTTTTTCCTCCCTTCCAATAACTGTCTTTGGATTGCTTAGTTCTTTTCCTTCTATGACCAGTGGAGCTGATGGGCCTCTTGTTGTATGTTGTTCTGTTTTCCACTCATTGTGTTCCTCCTTCTGGCTTCCCTCCACTGAATGCAGATGTTTTTTAATGTAATGAGAGTATGCTCAGGGAAATCACCCCGTTAGTTCAAAATAGATTGTCAATGTGCCTTAATTTGGATGTTTTCATACACATTTTCAATATATAATAGCATATGTAGCATATGAAATATGTTTCTTCTTTTTCTTATGCTTGAAAGCAGTTTCTACTTGCAGATAAAATGCATCAACTATTCCTCATACAAAATAGTAAAACATTACACACGAGTTCTAGAGCCCTTGATATACATAGCAAAATATCTCAGGTGCTTACCATAATATCCAACCTTCTTTCTGAATCAATAGATTTAACTAAAGTCTAGGGTAAGTAAAATAGTGATAACATTTCCCAATAGTGATAATATTTAGATAATACAGATAAAAATGTTACCTGATAGCATCTAGGATATTGCTTTAAGTCAGTCCACACATGTTTTGTATTTCTTGATTTCCTTCTTTCTGTTCCTTCATCTCACTTCCTGGAACTTGGAAGTGATTACTGGCAATTTAGGGGTCACTTTGGGCCAAGACAGTGAGGGCTATATCCTAATGCTGGGGTATGCCTCCATCTTCTTGGAATCTTCATGCCTGTACTGTCTTCCTCTGGGCTTTCAACAGATAAGAGACTAAACCATTACTAGTTGCATTTTTATGATCATTTGAGTTCTCCTATCTTTAAGATACTTACACTGTGGATTGAGATGCACTCACAGAAAATACATAGTATTGCATATATACATATACATATGTACATATACATATATATTCCTTTAAGTAGTTGTAGCAAGGGTCATCATTCAACAAGTCAGAAAGTAAATACAATGCAGCATGATCAATATCACTCCTTTTATCATTTTTCTTTCATTTGTTCATCAAAATGTCATTACCAGTTTCTTCTCTTCCTCTTGTTCTGAGATAGAAATTGATCTATTCAAAAGACAAAGGATATGCTTCCTTCACTAGCTAGATCACGTTCACTGACTTTTGCTTTCTTAAAAACTGCTTAACTCCTGCAAGAAGGAATTGAAGGCTGCCAGACAGGAAGGATTGAGTGTAAGGTGTGGGAAGTGTTCTCATACTCTGCATCTAGAGGGCTAGTAAACATGTTGATCTGCTCGATGCCTCAAGCAATTCAGAAAGTGGCTTGCATTTTCTAAAACCTAAATCTAAACTTTCCCCTTCTTCCCACCAAGAATTTTCCCTCAGGCCTCTTCCTACCATAGTGTCTTGGCAGCTTAGAATTGCTTTACCTCAGAAATGTGGCACCAGAAGTGTGCCTTATGTTCAGCCAAGCATCTGGGATCTGGCTGATTCATCTATGACTCTGAAAACACTGCAGTCTAATCTGTGTCCTGTGCTCAGGGTTCAATATGTGTGCTTAAATCCATAGCTACGTGCCTCCAGAGATAGCAGGCTTTCCTCTTTCTATTAGCATTAGGAGCAGAAGTACCAGATAGGTTCTTTATAATAAAGCATCCACACACAGCGGTTGGTTTCATAACCACTTGCTGAGGTGAGTTTGCCTAAGGGAGCCAAAGCAATATGTGAATAAGGTGTTTTCAACTGGAAGCTCATAAGCCTCCATTCCTAAGAGGAAGCTGCTGATTATAAATTCTGTCTGGGAATGGACTGTGTAGGAGATAGAATATTTTTCTGTGAAAGTGATTGCTTGAAGGAAAGCATTGACTACACATAGCCATAATCTTACAAAAAGCTATTTTAACTAAAGTATATCCTGTAAGTAAAATCGTTCTAGGGACATGGTTCAACTCATAGGCACAGTTTAATTCATATAGCACAAGCGTAGTAAGAATTTTCTAACAATTTCTGTCATGGTTGTCCTGGTTTCATTGATTGCTCTGAAACTGATCTCCTTTCAAACTAGTCAGCTGAGCTTCAAAAGAGCCAATTGAGCAAGATTGTGAACACAACTTCTGATCAATACCAGAAGTAGTAACTCTTTAGGGGTAAAAACTACTTGCTACTCAGACTTCCTACTCAGAGCGGTTGCTTCATTGGCTTCCTGTCAATAGCATGACCTTCAACAGAACTAAACTTTGCTGTGCTAAGTTTCTTTCAACTTGCTGGTCTTTCTTGGGATATTGGCTTACACTATGGGAGTATTCCCAATAATCTAGGGTATTGTCCACAATCTTTGTTATGCAAGGGGGGAACCTTTTAGAAGGAGACACATCCTGCCTTGTTGTGGTAGCTCAAGGTTGGGTTAAACCCACCTATTGTGGTTAATGATGGAAAGTGTATCAGCAATGTCAGGAAAGGACCGATAGAAGCACCCCAATAAAAAGTAACCTCATGCATTGGCCATGAGAGGAAAAATTGGACTAGTGCACATTACCTTGTTGGTTGGGGACTTTCATGTGCTGAGTGAGTCTTAGGCACAAAGAAAACTTGAGTCTTGATGTTTGTTTTCATTCTCTGGCCCAAGAATAAAAATGTGGGAGCTGGAGGAATCCATATTTGAGAAATCTCCAGTAAGGGGAGAGTTGAATATGAGAGGGGAGCACAAGAAACTTACAATAGATAGGATTTAGTGCATCAAAAACTGAAATTTTAAGAGACCTGCTAAATGGGGAATAAGAATTCTAGGCCTAAGGAACCAAAGAAAAATGATCCAAGGACCTGCTTCTGATAATCCACTGGGAGAATGGTGAAAAAGATCTCAGAACACTATTAAATAATGGATAATTTTTATTATTGAGATCCATAATGTGCACTTGTCCAAACAAAAATGTGTTATACATAAGTGCTTGAATGTGTGTGTTTTAAATCTTATATGCTGAAAGGGGAACTCAAAAAAGTCTTATTCACTAAAATCCTTCAGCTGCCTACTTTGATTCTGAAGCCTGGATTGATCCTCTAGCAGATCCAAGGATGTATGACATTGGAGCCTCAGTTTAAGAAGCAGACTTTCTGGGTAAACTTAAAATTCAAGTCCAAATCTGGGTGCCAGTGACATGAACCTGAAATCCTAGTTACTCAGGATCTGAGGATTGGGGTTCAAAGACAGACAGAGCAGAAAAGTCCTTGAGACTCTTATCTCCAATTAACCACCAGAAAACTGGAATTGGCGCTGGGCTCAACTAGTAGGGCTTTCTTTTGCCTTGAGCTGAAGAGCTCAGGGCCAGTGCCCAGGCCAAGAGTTCAAGTCCTATGACCAACAAACATTAATGCTTGGGTGAAATGGATTAAATACTCTGCTCACCATTACTGTTAAGATTGTGTGGCACAGAGACCAGAAAAACAAGTGGTACACTTCCCACTGTAATGAACCTCAGACCCCCAAGGGCATGGAGTGCATGATCTGTCGGCCAAACACAGCTTGGGGAAACTCGAAAGACCCTGCTGTTACTGTTTGCAAGAGGAGGATCTAAGACAAAAATCCTATCTTCCCAAGGCCAACTATACCCCTTGCCTCTGTAGGTACAGGGGACAACTGGCATTTCTGGGAAACTTATCAAGATGCAGTGAAGGCCGAACCTGTGAAGAGTTGAGCAGTAAGCACTAAACATAGCCAGGGGAAATGTCTGATGGTATTGTGGAGGACTAGTGCTGGAGACCTTCCTGGCCAACTAGAGTAGAACCTGTACTTTGGTTCAATTTGCCATCACTTACATCCTAGCATTTCATCCACCTGTCCATTCTCAAACATTTTATACTAGTTAGGAGAGACTCCTTCCCTAGAGGGTCATTCATATTTCATATTTACATAGGTACTATTCAGGATCCACCCCCAAAAGTTTCCAAAAATTCGAGTCAGGCCCCAGATAGCAGCTTAGGAATCAGTATAATTAGTATAAATAAATTAGTATAATTAGTATAAATAAATTAGTATAATTAGTATAAATAAAATGTAGTTTGGAGGCTAAGGATATGGCTTAGTTTTAAATTGTTTGCCTAGCATGCATGAAGCCCTGTGTTTTATTCCTCAATACCAGATAAACAGAAAAGGCTGGAAGTGGCACTGTGGCTCAACTGGTAGAGTGCTAGCTTTGAGCAAAAGAAGCTCAGGGAGCACCAGGACTGGCAAAAATAAAATGTAGAGTAGAATAAGATCAACAGAGATTTGTTAATTATACTAAAAGATTTTTTAAACCCATAAATTAAGTGCTCTAGTAGGATGGCATGGGAAAATTAATTCTAGAAACATTATCTATAAAGGGTAGATTTTGTGTGGTGATTGAAGGCCAAAGCTGCACAAAGGACTTAGACGAATTCAACATTGGCAAGTGAGTGAACTAAAAACTCAGATGAAGGGCTGAGAAGGTAGCTCAGCAGTAGAGTGTTTGCCTTGCATGCTTGAGCCTCTGGGTTCGATTCTTCAGCACCACATAAGCAGAGAAAGCCAGAAGTGGTGCTGTGGCTCAAGTCGTAGAGCGCTATCCTTGAGATGAAGAGCTGAGGAACAGGGTCGAGGCCCAGAGTTCCGTCCCAAGACTGACCAAAAATTAAAGAAAAAAAAAAAGGCAAGCTACACATAAAGGTTTTCCTACCAAGAGTGACGGAGGGTTTCCTACCGAGAAGGAGGGAGTTTGGCGGATTTTTATCTAGCAGGAATGCAAGTTTCCCTTCTAGTGGGAGAAGGATTGCCTTCTAGTAAGGAGGGTGTTAATGATCACATTGGTCAAAAACATCATTCAGTTTCATAATGCCCAGATAAGTGTCTAATATTTGTCAGGTATTGACTTTTGAAAACATATATTTATTAATGTACTACCATCTGTGTGTCAATCTGTTCTTATTTTCTCAACCCCAGAGGCTCAATCTCAGGTCCTGCATAGTTTGTGTCAGCTCATTTTGCCCCAGGATGGCATGCTGACACTCACCCATTCATGAATTTGGACCTGTAGGCCATGAATTCAGATGCCAGCATTCCCAAACAATAATCGTGGATTAAGAAGCTGATGGTGACACATGTTTTCCTTTTCTGCGAAAGTCTTGGGTGTCAGGTATGAAGTGGAAAACATATGCGTCCTATATCCCATGTAATCAAACTAATCAATGTTCTATGTGCCAAAATAATCAATAAAATAGTCAATACGTGAACAAAATGAAAAATAAAATGAATAACTACACTGAACGTAATATAAAATCAACATATGTATGTAAATATAAATCATATATCTAAAATGTACACGAATGGGATGTTTTCTAGTGTTGAGGATCGGTTTCAGGCCTAAGGAACAGAATTGAATTTCTTCACTTCAGGGAGGCGAGCTTCCCCTTCCCATACAGTGCAACAGAGTTACCCAGACCATGAGTTCCAATCCCAGTCCTGGCAGAGAAAAATGGCATCTCTATACTATGTGATGCCCAATTCTTAGATATTTCATTATGCCTTCATTAAATGAATGTGATTGTGTAAATGCTTCATAAAGTATTGATTAAAATCCATCAGTGTCCTATAATAGTGTATAATTTTATCCTGGAATCAATCAAGAACTGCCTATTCAATCATACATACATCCCATTTCATTTGTATTCATATGGATATGAATGAGTGTCTTAGGATCTCCTGCCATTTGGAGGTGGCAGGACCAGGATTTGAACTGTGGGCTCCAGCTCCCACCACTTAAACCTATGGATAGGGAACTCACTGGTCTGTCCCAGAACATCACCAAGACCAATGATTAGGCAGGCACCAGTGGCTCTCAGCAGTCCTCCTTGATACAAGCCTGTATAGGAGGATTATGGTCAAAGTCACCGTAGGCAGGAAAGTCCTTGAAACGCCTGTCCAAGTTCAGTGTCAACAAAGCCATAAGTAGAGCCGTATAGTAGAGGGCTAGCTTTGATCAAAAGCAGCTCACAGACTGTGCCCAAACCTTGAGTTCAAGTTTCGAGATTGGCAACAAACAGTCATACAGAACAATCTGTGCAGCCATCCGGCTAAAGCAAATCACCCTCTTGTCTCCAACTGAATTGGACAGAGTTTCCTTGGAAAGGGGCTGGGGAGCCGCTGTCATCTTGACTCCACCTATGCAGCCTGCATCACAGGATTCTGACTGCACCCCCATTCTTTCATGGTTCTTTCTAACCAATGGGATACAAGAATTGTGGCCACTCCCATATTCCATGCTGTCCAGTAGCACCCAGATTCCCTCTGTTGGTTGACACCACTACCAGCAGTTGAGGAAGTTAGAGGTGGCTGGGTAGTGAGCAAGAGTCTTGAGGTGACTTTGGAGTGGATTAGGAAACTTACAGCCTAGTCAGTGAGTGGGAGAATAGAGGATTACCCAGAGCCTGGGAATGTGGCCAGCCCATCTCTCCCATCCTAGTGCTCAGATGTCTTTAACAACCAGACTCTGTGAGAGAGCTGTGGGCAAGAAACAAATTCTTGAAGAAACAACAGAAGAATCCTGCCATCAGACCTTCAAGATTCAAGAAAACAAAGAACACAAAAAAGGGAGGGATCCCCAAGACAAACACCACTGGAAAGCGTGGTTCAAAGGAAGGTCCAGCCAAAGGTGATGCCAACCCCGGGCCACCCCTGCCTTTGGAGACTGTTACAGCCATCAGGGTCCAAAGTGTCAAGGGTCCCGATACCACCAAAGATCTTCAGAGGTGCTACCAACACGTGGTTCCTTCCCTGGACCACAGCAAAAGAAGAAACCAGTCAGTCTGTGCCAATATCTAACCATTGAATCAGGAAAAGACAGACCTGCAGTATCAACGGGAGAAAGAGAGGGAGAAGATAGCCCAGGGGCACAAAGAACTGAAAATAGAGCTAGAAATCCACAAGCCACTCATACAGAAGTTGGTTTTGGCAGAAAGCAATTTACAATCAGCACCGGCCCACATGCAGCACGTGGCAGATTACAGAGTAATGGAGCACAAAGCTCTCACCAGCAACCTGCAGGCCACATAGTGGCGCATGGCAGAGCTGGAGATGGAGGCTTCTGCAGTCACTGCTGCACAGAAGGAGACTGAAATATTCTTCGAACAGCTGAATGATATAACACTTCAGCTTGAGTAAAAGATCAGAAGCTTCTATGACCTGGAGCAAGTGAACGAAGAGTTGCAGGAGAAGCTGGAAGCACTCTGGACATAGAGGAGCAACAGGAATAACAGACTCTGCAAGCTCCAACAAGCACTGGCAGGGCATGAGGTGCTGACAAGACTACTGGACAACCTGAGCTGAATGGTGACAGCAGCAAATCTGGAGACAGACACCTTCATGAAGGACCTGAGAATTGAGAGGTCCACGTGAAGGGGGAAGCCCGGCCACTGACCGAGCAGGTGAACCAACTGACAGAGCAGAAGGAGGGAGGGGTTAGGCAGGTGCTGGATTTTGAGAAAGAGCTGGGGAAACTGAGAAGGAAGCTGGCAGAGCCACGGCCCTCCACAGGACTATCTCAGGCCAAGCAGCAGCTGCAGACCCAGGCCTACCACATGCAGATGGAGTTGAAAAACCTGGAGGAACAACTTCACATCCAGGTCCAGGAAAACCAGAGGCCCCATCTTCAGAATGCAGAGCAGTGGGAACAACTGCAGAGACTGGAGGAGAAGGCGGAGGGTTGGCAAGGCATCCCCGAGACCCCATGATGCACATGTCTGTGCGACCCACAGCTAGAAGAACAGCTGGCCTTGATGTGGGTTGCTCTCCATAGGGTGAGCGGTGAGAAGGAGGAGTTTGCTAGCATCTTGGACTCTGAGCAACAGGTGAAGAAACATCTGCAGGAACAGATGGACCACTCAGAGGAGAAGATAGAGGAATGGAAAGAGATGGAAGAAAGAGAGACCCAAGTGGCTTGGGAGCTGCAGGAGTAGCAGGAGCAGTCCCTGGCCCAGCTGCAGGAGCTCAGAGCCACCTGTGAGCATCACATCAACTCCAATGAACGGCTGAGCTCCAAGAAGTAGGCCTTGCAGCAGCAACTGCAGAGGCAGACCCAGCTGCTGGAGCAGCTTTAGCAAGTGCAGGGCCAGACCAACTGTGGGAGTAGGTGATGCCCCCAAAGTGGCAGGACACTCTCAAGTGCCTGGAAGTAATCAGAACACAGGATAAGTGCCTGCAGGCCAGCTGATCTTCCTGGCTTTCTCTGGGGAAGGGGAAGGTGTGAGCCCTGGAGAAGCAAAAGGTGTGAAAGCGACTCCCCCTGATGTGCCCATTGCAGAGCATAGAGACATCCTCCAAAGTAAGAGGGATGTGACACTGTGAGCTCCCTTTGAGGCTGACATCCACAGGGTGAAACTCCTGCCGCAGGAGCGGCGGGCCTGTTGCAAGCACTGAATTCACCCGACAGCTCAGTTCAGATAGAGCTGGATCCACAGGTACCTGCCCCATGAGCTGCCACCACAGCATGTGTGAGGGTGGGAAGTGGGACACGTAGGAGTCCAAAAAGAAAATCTGCTTAATCCACGACCTGCCTGATGAGGTGCACTTCCATAGTCCAGCGAATGAGCTCCACCATCCATGCAGCCAGCTGTTGGCACTTATCCACACCATACAGGAGATGCTCCTGGTGTGTAAAGGACAGATGTTCGTCCTGGATCAACTGTGTCGGGAGAAAGCCAAGGGCATGTGCCAGCTGTCCCAGGTGAAGACAGGGAAGAGGAAAGAGCTGCAGGAGCTGCTGTCTCTCCTCTCAAGGGGCTACAGATGTCGGTCCAGTCTGAGCCCCCCATCTGTGTTGCTGCTTTAGAGGCCTCAGGCTCCTGGGTGGGCAAAATGAGGGAGGAACAGAAAGGTTTTGAAGAATTGCAACTTCAAGACCGTGTGGAAACTGCCAGAGGAGAGGTCGGGGTTCCTTACCCCGTAGAGAACTCTCCCACAGAGCACATCCTGCCACAGATGTCCCACATCCAGAGCCACCCACAGCTGGCAAACTCAGGATTGCAGCACTCTGTCCCTTTTTTCTGTAGGCTGATGGGGATGATTACTCCCTATGTGACATATTGAGTCTCAAAATCCTCGGCAGCCACCAGAACTAGGTGGCCAGGTGGCCTTCTCTAGGTCTCTATCTGCCTGGTGATGGGAAGGGTAAACTGTGGGCTGGGTAGAGCAGAGGCTTCTGGGAGGAGACAAAATTCAAGGGATATCTAATGGCCCATTGGTGACCAGAGAAGAGGCCCATGTTATGTGTATCACAAAGAATAAATTGTTTTCAAAGGGAAACAAAGCCTCCACAAAGATTTGTTCTTCCAGTTATGGGGCTTGAACTCAGGGCCTGGTCACTGTCCCTGAGCTCTTTTTGATCAAGACGGGTGCTCTACCAGTTGAGCCCCACCTCTCTTTCCAGCTTTTTCTGTGTGGAATTGAACCCAAGGCTTCAGGCATGCTAGGCAACCACTCTACCACTGAGCAACATTCTCAGCTAAGATGATCCCCTGCCCCCAAACACATATAGTCATTACTCAGATAAATTGGAAGTAGGGGCTAGGATGAATATGAAGCACAAATCTGGTTCACACAGAAATACTCCACTGCCCCCTCTTTGACACCCTTATTTAAAGTTTCTCTTCTACCATTGAGGGATGAGAGAGGGAGAGGGGAGTCCCGAGAGAGGCGTACCAAGAACAGTGGCCCCCTGAGACCCACAGCCTCCCCCACAAAAGTAGTCCTCCAGATTCTGAACTTACCTGACTCAATGTGGAGTCTACATTGTCTCCCCACCCCTACAAGGCTCAGGATGAAATAAATGTCAGCCCTGGACTCAGCCCACACCCAGGGTGGAAACTCCTAGTCCCAGACCGACTTCCACCCCTAACTTCCCCGAGTTTGGCTAGACCCACCACTCACCAAAATGTTGGCGGCCATGATCTCATGGACGGATTCCAGGAAGTAGGTCTATGGCAGAAGCAGCAGGGTGAGCATGGAAGAAGGAGGTGGGTGATTGCTCTGGGATCTTCCTCCTCGGAGCCCTCCCGTCCAACTAGGGCCATGGTGACTCGAAGCATGCCAAGGTCTGGGGGTGAGACAGATGGAGGAGCACAGGACTATACAGGTAATGCTTAATCTTGGTGCACTTGAAAATTCCAATTATATTTGGCCCATGTCAATCCCAGAGACAACATGCAATGCCTCTCGTTGTTGTTTACCATGAGCGCTGTCCCTAAGCTCTTTTTCTCAAGGCTGGCATTCTACTACTTGAGCTACAGGGCCACTTCTTGTTTTCTGATGTTTCATCAAGGATAAAAGTCCCATACATTTTCCTGCCCAGGCTGGCTTGTCACCATGATCCTCCAGATCTTAGCTTCTTGAGTAGCTAGGATGACAGGTGTGAACCACCAGTGGCCAGAATGTGATGCCTTTTAAAAGAATCTTGGCGAGTGTGTAAAAGGAGCCCCAAAAGGCAAGGATAGATCACGACCCAATCAAGGAGCTGGGATGGGGAATGCTGACTTTCTAGCCATTCTGCTCCCAAAATTAAAGATGCCAAGTGGTGTTGTATGCATCAAACTCCTAGTCCAACAACCACCAGGCTTAATGTGGAAAAGGTAGAGAATACCTAAATATTGCAGTGTAGAAATCTCTGATTTTGCATGCACATTGTGTGTGTGTGTGTGTGTGTGTGTGTGTGTGTGTGTGTGTGTGTGTTTACCGGGTCTTGAACTCAGAGCCTAGGTGGTAACCTTTAGCCTGTTTGCACAAAGTTGGTGCTCTACCACTTGAACTATAGTAGCTCCACTTCCCAGCTTTTTGGTGATTCATTGGAGATATGAGTCTTCCCAGGTTAGCTTTGAATCTTGATTTATCCTCCAGTGTCTGCCTTGAGGAGCTAGGATTATAGACATGAGCCACTGGCATCCAGCTGCATGGATGTCTTTTCATAGTCTCTTCTGTTCTAACAGCTATCTATTTGCTCTTACCTAGATCTCTGGCTTCTACATCAGCTGCCAGCAGCCCCTGACTGTGTGGAGAACATAAAGCTCAAACCTGTCAATGCATCCTATTTCTTTGTCCTCTGAAACCTGGAGGGGTATGGAGTAGGGGTAGAGGTAGGTGGGATAGCTGTAGATGGGTGCTCAGCTAGAAGACAGGTATTCAGTTTTATCCAAGAAGGAAAGCATGGCCAGATGCTAATTGCTCATGCTATTATATTCCTAGCTCCCTCAGGAGGCTGAGATCTGAGGATTGACATTCAGAGGCAACCCAGCAAAAAATATCTGTGAGACTGTCCTCTCCCAAAATACCACCTGAAAGCTGGAAGAAAAGCTCTGGCTCAAGTGGTACAGTGCTATCCTTGAATGAAAAAAACTGAAGGACAGAACCCGGGCCCTGAGTTCAAGTCCTACTACCAAGATGCACTCATACGCATGTGCACACACACACACACACACACACACACACACACACACACACACACACACACACAGAGGGAGGTGGTAATGATAAGCAGAGCTAGAACTGGGGGCAGTCCTGAGACATAATCATAGGAAACTCTTAAACCACATCAGTTGTTTCTCCCCAAGTCCTTCTTGGGCTGAGGGATCTGAGCCATGGCAGTAAGTTCCATGGAACCTGTGCCTGCATCTAAGCACTGGGGAAGAAAGCTGGGTTCTGAGCCCTGTGACTCCTGGGATATAGCGTTTACTACAAACAGCAGCCAGCCGGCTCTGGATTCCTGAGCCTACAAGTCTTTCACTCAACACCGCCCAAGGTGTGCCTGACAAATGTGCATTCTTGTGATATCCATATGAGTGGACATTTACTGTTTTACCCCTCCTGGACCAGAACTGTGGTCTGAGATGTCGATTTAGTGCTCAGATCCACACTGCTCTCATGATAGATGTCATTCTGATGACAGGGTTGATGATGTCCATGTCACAAGGGTCAAGCCTTCTCTGGTACTGTGGCCCACTCTGTATGCAAAGGCCTCCAAGGAGGCTGCTCTAAAGAAGTGTAGGACACCTAGACATTGGGAGACTCTCAGGAGCCCACTGGAAAATACTCTGCTTAGAGCCACAGCATGAGGTCAAAGCAGGCCAGGTATTGGTCATGTAGCTCAAACTCTGGGCCTGGTTGCTGTCCCCCAGCTCTTCATCTTACCACTTGAGCCACAGCACCACTTCCGGTTTTCTGGTGGTTCTTGGAGAACAGAGTTTCCCGGACTTTCCTGCCCAGGCTGGCTTTGAATGGCAATCCTCCAATCTTAGAATCCTGAGGAGCTAGGAGGACAGGCACGAGCCACCAGCGCCCAGCTGATCTGGCCTTTCACCAGAGTGGACTAGGAACTCCTGAAAACTTTTCTTTATTTTCTCTGTGCCAGTCCTGGGGCCTGAAATCAGGGTCTGGCCTGTGGTCTCTTAAATTTTTCCCTCAAAGCTGGCAATCTACCACTTGAGCCACAGCTCCATTTCTGGCTTTTGGTAGTTCATCGGCAAAAAAGTCTCACTAACTTTCCTCCCCTGAGCTGGCTTTGACCCACGATCTCTGATCTCAGTGTCCTGAGTATCTAGGATTTGCAGGGGTTGAGCCACTGGTGACACTGAGCTAGAAGCTTTTCTTAAGCAAGCATTCTTCCTTGCATTTGCCCTGACTCCTCCATGCAAAGGAGGCCTGAAGGTCAGGAGCTGTGAAAAAAAGGCTTCCGGTCAAAGAAAATGGCTGGGATCCTTGGTGAAAAGACATGCTAATCTTCCCCTGGACCCCATTCTGCCCTAACTGTGACTGAAGTGTAAATCTTGTCCCAGACTTGAGTGTTCTGCCAGATTTGTCTGAAGCCACAGAACCTTCATTCCACCCACACCACCAGCTCTACAGCACACCTCAGGACCTTTGCCCACGCTGTACTTATTGCCTGAGTCGCTCTGTCTTGTTCCACATCTTAGAGCTCCTGTGGAATTTTGGCACTGGTTATATCACCTCCTGGAGCAAGCCTTTCCTTCCCATCTCCCCCTTTTAAAAAAAATATTGAGTTCCTACAGATGGAACTTGTGCAGGCTGACTGGAAAATGCTCTATTGTGGTGGTGGTGGTGGTGGTGCTGGTGGTGGTGGTGGTGTGTGTGTGTGTGTGTGTGTGTGTATGAGCATGGGTGCATGCGCACCCACGCATGTGCATGCACACAAACATGCACTCCAGTCCTGGAGTTTGAATTCATGGCCTTGACGCTATCCCTGAGCTTTTGTGCTCAAGACTAGCACTGTACTACTTGAACCACAGCTCTACTTCTGGCTTTTGGGGTTTAATTGGAGAAAAGAGCCTCATATATCCGTTCCTGCTTGCAATTGGCATCCTCAGATCTCAGCCTCCTGAGTAGTTAAGATTACATGGGTGAGCCACCAGCACCTGCCCTCTACCTCTTACCCATAACGGTCCTCCTCTGAGTCCCAGAAGAATATGTCTCAATCTGCTGACTTTTTTTTGTCAATCTTGTGGCTTGAACTCAGGGTCTGGGCATGTTCCTGAGCTGTTTTTTTTTCAAGACTAGAACTTTTATCACTTAAGCACAGTGTCACTTTTGTCTTTTTCTCTTTCTGTGGTAGTGAGGAATCAAACTCAGGGCTTTGTGTGTGTTAAGTAAGCACTATACCCGTGCCACACCTACTCCGGTGGAGTCTGCTTAGCATGGGAAACCTGCTTTCAGACCAGAGAATGGGGCTTCACAGAAGCCTATCTCTGAGAATGGGACTTCACCGAAGTCTACCTCAGAGAATGAGGCTTCAAAGAGACCTACCTCTGAGAATGGGACTTCAAAGAGGCTTACCTCCTGGAAAGGCTGGCAAGCCCCTGGAAAAGATGTGTTTCTGTTCCTGTTTTTCTTTTCTTCACTGTATAGGAGTGCCTATAAATATTTTACTGTTCTTGCTGCTCATTGTACTTACTCATGCTCAACGTTCCGTTATTCAAGGCTCTTTCTTAAAAGTGTTGACGACTCCAACATCTGATGAGTGTCTTAAGAATATGACTAACTCACCAGAGTTAAGTGCTACCCTGAAAGCCCCTCTTGTGGAGGCTAGTAGACAAGTCATAAGTAAATATAAAAGTAGTATTGGGTGTTTCATGATGTCACTTCAGCAAAAGAAATTGTTTGTAAGAGATTTACAAGAAGCTGTAAGCACGGCTAGAGCAGAAAGAGTGTATGGCTATTGGACACTTCCCTTTAATCCTAAAGCATATACAATAGATTCATATAGATGTAGATAAAAAAGATGTAGAAGGATATTTAGACCAAAAGCTAAATAAGATTCCAAAAAGGTTGGTAGATAAAAGGTGGCAATGGCTTATCAGAGGAAAATGGTGGGATCCTCCATTATCTAGAGGACCCCAAAAACTTCCCCCAGATCCATAGCCTTTTAACAGGTGTGTATGATAAGGATGGCAACCGTTGGGAAATCTACTTAGAAGCAATAACTTCCTATTACTCTCTTTCATTTACTGAGAGACTTGTTAGATCTAGGCTTCCTTGGTGCTTACTATTAAAGAAGGAACAAGAAAGATCTTATGAGACAGTTAAGGCCTCTATAGAAAAGAGTAAACGATTATGTGAAAGGGTTACAGAAAAGACACTATGAGCTTAAATTTGATATATGGCCAGATTTAACTACGTATACTGAATATCATGATTTTTGGCCACAAATTGGGAACCCTCTAAGCACAATTGCTTAGAAAAGATTTGAAACGTATAAAGTACAAAACAAAACAAAAGTAACTATGAAGTACTAGAGTTCATGCCTTTCTGTTCAGTACCTTGCCCATATGCTCTGGTTAATGGTTAATTGGTGATAAACATTGAAACCCATTGTATTTCTTAAAAATAGAGGTAAAGCTGAAAACAAGTGCCTATCATCATAGCTCGTCATCCAAAAAACAAGATCTGGCGACCAGCTGGTGACCACCCAAGAACGAAGCCTTGCAGCAAGATTGTGTAACCTTTTGCCCTTTCTCATGGAGACTTTTGCTATAAAAGCTTGTTATCCTCTGCATTAAATCGCACTCAGCATCCACTACTCTTGTGTGTGAGTTGTCTGTTTGCCATCTCTCCACCTATTCCAGTTCCTCAACTAGGTGTCCTCTGTTGTCCCGACAGAGCCTGTCCGCGGCATACCAGTAAGCCACATTCGCAGACCAAGGCTCATTTCTAAAAGACGCTATGACGGTGGGATTTATTTGATTACCGCTTTTGGCACAGAAATCGCTGACTCTTTCCTATCTTTGTCAGGATTTGGGACCAGCCTGAGACTCTGCAATAAGGAATAATGAATGAGTGATGGCCACCAGGCCCCAGAGGTCTAGGCTCACATGTTACAGAGAGATAGAGGAAATGGAGACACAACCTTCGACAACTCCTCCAGCCTAGGAACTGTGCTTTCCCTGTAGGCAGTGGCTGGCTGCTAGGTGTTCTGATGGGACATCTCAGCCAGAACATAATGCACCCATTGCACACACTGTAAAGCTGAATTCAGAAATCCTTACCCAAAAGACCACCAGAGACCACCACCAATGTAAAAGCAAAGTAGTCGTTATTGCAAGCTCAAGCTTGGTCCTCTCAGACTTACATAGCAGCAACCGAGGTTTACAGCACCTTTTATACACTTTTTAAGGAAGGCAGGGTCTTTGCATACACCATAGCGTCTTCTAACAAATCACTACACACTGTGGGAAAATCATAAAACAATTCTATATTATGATTGGCGAACTACAAAGTGGGAAAGTACCAGAAGCAAGTTGTTGGTTAGATAAAGGGGGATGACATATTTTAAACTGGTTGGCTTATACCACAGGGAAGTCTCAAGAGGATATGTGCTAAACTGCAGGGTGTCTGGTTTAGATAATGGTCACCAGACCCCAGAAGGAGCTGTTCTGGAGTTTCTGATACCTTGACATCCTGCCTTAAGCAAACACCATGTGTTTCCGAAAATTGTCTGTGCAAGGCTATTTCAGATAACTCCACATCCTGGCATCTAGTGTTCCCAGGACTGTCTGTGGCTGGAATAGGTCAACGGTGGCAGAACTGAGTTGGGGTCTTCAGTAAAATAGAGTTGCATAGGTTCCTCAACCCCAGTTGCACACACGAGCCCAGGCAAAGCCTTCGTGACTTCAGTTTTTAAATGGCATGGAAGGATGCTTTATTCAAGCTGCAGACTTAGTACTCTCTGAGGGCTTGTTCCAGCTTGCCCAGGTTGGGGGGCTGGGCATGGGCAACCTGCTGAAAGCCCATCATCCAGGCCCTGTCCCTGAGCTCCTTTTGCTCAACGGTAGTGCTCTGCAACTTGAACCACTCAGGGATTTTGTTTGTTTATTTCTTGTGTTTTCCTGTGATCTCTTAAGAAATACAAGTGTCTCAGACTTTCCTGCCCAGGCTGCATTCAAATTGGCATCTCAGCCTTCTGAGGAGCTAGGATCACAGGGAGGAACCACTGACAACCTGGCTTACTTTTCTTCTTGTTGTTCTTTTTTTCGCGACAATCTGAAATCTTAACGGTGTCATTCCAATGGATTGCATTCAAAGAAAACTTCCCAGGCCTGGAATTCGAATGCTAGGACTGGCACCCACAAATGGAGGGAGATCCTGCAAACTCATTCCTATCTATTTGAATGCTAATGGAATGTTATAAAAGTAATAAGTAAATTTGAAATTAATTCATGATTCTATTTTAGAATGCCACACAAAAATTATTGAATTTATATCTTCCATTCTAGCACCATGGTATGATTAAGAATATTGACTGATATTTTATTAGTGCTTTTGTAAGTATTCAATGATGATTCTTCATTAAATGGAGGCATAATTTAATAACTAATAATTGGTAATTATATATATAATTTAATAATATCATATTTCCTCTGTATATATATACATACATATATATATATGTATGTATATATATGTACATATATATATATATGTATGTATATATATATATACATATATATATATATATATGTATATATATATATATATATGTATATATATATATATATATATATATATATATATATATATATATATTGGGCACTACTGTGGCTTAATTATAGGTCCTCAGAACTTCCTGGCAGCTCAGTTTGCTGGAGGCTGGTGTGCTAAGACTTTGACCCCATTTATGAATTGGGCATTGTAGCCTGTGAGTCGAAATCCCAGCATGGCCAAAACTTTATTCATGGAGTAAGAAGCCAATTTTGACACATTTTTTTCCTTCTATGTGAAAGTCCTGGGTCTCAGTACATGTGATATGATGTAATAAAATAAATGTTATATGTACAATAATACTAAATAAATAAGGGTAATAAATGTCATATGGAGTCAACCCGTATGTCATAGATCTAATATATCACTCTTACATTTTATAGTGCTGGGGCTTCAATTCAGGCCCTGGGAACTTGTCTGAATTGCTTGTCTTCAAGGACGGTGATCTTCCCCTTCACCCACAGTGCCTCAGAATTCTCCAGACCCTGAGTTTAAATCCCAGGCCTGCCAGAAAAATGGTGCAAATTCCAAGCCAGGGCCTTATTATTATTATTATTATTATTATTATTATTATTATTATTGTTTTGGGCCAAGCACCGGGCTTGATCTCAGGTCTTGGTGCTGAGATCCTAGGTCCTGAGTTCAAATTTCAGGGCTGGCAAAAATAAAAATAAAAAGGAGAAGGATAAAACTGAGAAGTTCAAGGAGGTGGTTTTATTATTTTTTTTGCATTGTAACCATCCTGGGTCTAAATGACAATACCCAGAAAGTGTACATGACCTTACATTGTTGATATTTGGATGGCTATTAGGGAAGCCAAGACGAAACCGGCAACTTAAGCCTGGAAATCGAATCCTGGACTGCCGGGATGGCAGGAGATTCTAAGAAACACTTTCCAATATACATCTGTGCGAATGGAATGTTGTAAAAGTAACAATTACATTAGCAGTTAGTGTATGATTATATTATAAAATTATACACAATTATACAACATTGAATAATTTTCAATAAATATTTTAATATGTATTCAATCATGATGCTTAAAAAAGGAAGGAATAATTTAACTGCCAATAATTTGTAGTAATATTGTATATGCAATTTCATAATATAGAGACATCTCACGTTATATACAACTATCTATCTATCTATCTATCTATATACAAGTCTAAACATTTATCTGTTTATACACTTGTCACTAATGGGCTGAGTGATAGAGTGCTCGCCTAGTACGTACAAAGCCCTGGTTTTGATTCCTCACTACTGTGTGCATAGGAAAATCCAGAAGTTGTGCTGTCGCTCAAGCAGTTGAGCACTAACTTTGAGCATAAAAGATTAGGGACTGTGTCTAGACCCTTACTCAAGAATCATGACTGGCACCAAAACAAAAAATAAAAAGGAAAAGATAGAAGGTTCTGACTGCAACTATATAAGAATATATAGAGCAAGGAGGGAGTCTAGTGCTGACAGCTGCCGTCTAACCTGACTTAGCCAGAGGTAAACCACTGCAACCCAGCTCCACAGAACCGGATGCTTCTGGCTTACTTACCCCTGTCATCCAAGATACTCAGGGGCTGAGATCTGATACTGGTGGGTTTAAAACCCAGCCCTGTCAGGATGTCTGTGAAACTCTGAGCTGTGGCTCAAAGTGGTAGAGCTCTAGTTTGAGCAAAAGATCTTAGGACAGTACCCCCAAACTTTCAGTTCAATTCCATGGCTGATGCCCTCCCTCCAAAACCCCATCCCTCTAAAATCTAAATTTGGACTGTTTGTGAGGTGTTTCTAAAAGAATGGTGATACTGATGAAAGCACCTTAATTTAATGACAGCATGTGGGATACAGCTATGTGATGAGTCCTTCATGAGATGTTGTGTGTTGAGTCATTCACACGGTGCATTTTTTCATCTGGTTCGTGTAAGAGCTCCACAAGTAAGATGATGATTTGTCCCTGTCAGGGCCAAAATTACGTATGTACCTAACTCTAGTGAGTTGTCTCCTGCAGACAATTTTTTGGTTTAAGTTTCTCAGTCATGAACCTTGAACTCAGGACCTAGCCACTGACACTTACCTGTTGGGATCATGACTAGTGCCCTACCACGTGGAGCGAAGGACCCCTTGCAACAGAGTGTTAGGGTCTAGGCATATAGTAGCTAAGGTCTGCCATCCTGCCTACTCAGGAAGCTGATATCTGACGATCTGGGTTCAAAACTATCCCAGACACAAATGGTCCCAAGAGACTTTTATCTCCTATTCACCATTTAGAAACTTGAAGTGGAAGCCTCGCACCTGTCATGCAAACTACTCATGTGGCAGAGAGCTGAGGATCACGGGTCCAAAACCAGCCTGGGCAGAAAATTCCTTGAGATGCTTCTCTCCAGTGACCCACCAAAAACCAGAATGGGTGCTGTAGCTCAAGCAATTGGCTTCAGCTGAAGAGCTCACGGACAGCACCGAGGCCTAGATTTCAATTCTTCCAACTTCCAAGAAAAGAAAGAAAGAACTCTGCAGGGGTGTACTGAGAATGTGTCTTAGGGGTAGCGTGTTTTGCATGTATGAATGTCTGGGTTTGGTTCCTTAGTACCACATCACTAGAAAAAAGCCTGAAGTGGCTGTGTGGCTCAAGTGGTAGAATGCTATCCTTGTACAGGAGAAACTCAGGTAATGTGCTCAGGTTCTGAGTTCAAGCTCCAGGACAAGTGAATGAACACACATACATGTACACACACACACAAACACACACACACACACACACACACACACACACACAGATGCCAGAAATGAAGCTGTGACACCAAATGGTAAAGCACTGAGCTTCTGTTCTGAGCTCATGGTCAGCACCCAGGTCCTGTGTTCAACCCTGAAACACAGCCACCCAGGGCCCAACTAGGAGAGGTCAAAGGTTTCAAAATCTGGTGAGCTTCACCAGCCCTAGATGACAGGAAGCATTGTGATATTACACATGTGCTTAGATTTAGCAAGCTTCCAGAAACCTAGGGAGGCACCATTGCCAATAATAAGTCATTTCATTAGGTTCAGCTACCTAGTTGTCTGCCAGAAGGACCCTGAATTAATTGTAGTAGGTTATTTTAAAACTGGAACATAGTCTAACAAAGACAGGATAAGTGCAGGGAACTTGGCCTATCATGGGAGGCGGCATAAATAAAGACTTCCTGTCAAAACAGCACTGGGGAGAGAGATAGCTCGGGGATACAAAGAGGCCTTTTTCTCCTGGCCTTCAGAGCCAACCCACACTCCTCCTCACTAATTGGCCTCAATGGAGTTTTTTGTTTCACAGCAGTACAGGAGTGAGGGCTTTTGTCTGCCTGTTCCAACAATGAGGCAGACTTCCTCCAGCAGTCCCCAGTGAGGAGAAAACCTCAGGCTAAAATGGGAACAGCAAAGGGAGCCCCGGAACATGCACTGTCTTGAAAGCACTTTCTGTGTTATGAAATCATTCTATTCAAAGCAAATTTCCTAGCTGGATGCTTTTCATCATAGGGACTCTGGACCTTCACCGATAGAAATATATGCATACATACATGGGGAGACATAGAGTTACTGGCTTTTTTTTGGGCTGTTGCGGGGGTTGTACTATGAGCCTAGGCACTGTCCTTGAGCTCCTTTTGCTCAAGGATAGTGTTCTGCCCTTGAGCCATAGCCCCACTCATGGAGATTTTGTATTCCTGTGATCCCTCAGAAATGAGAATGTGGTGGGCTTTCCTGTCCTGGCTGAATTCAAACCGGCATTCCCTACCTCTCAGCCTCCTGAAGATCTAGGATTACAGGCAGGATCTGCTGACACCTGAGTTTCTTTCTTCTCATACTTTTCTTTCATTGTGACAATCTGAAATCTTCACAATGTCATTCTAATGGTTTGCATTTCAAAGTAAACTACCCAGGTCTGTAGTTCAAATGCCAGGACTGCCACCTACAAATGGAGGGAGATCTTGAGAAAACCATTCCTATCTATAGGAATGCTTACTGGAATGTTATAAAAGTAACTATTAAATTTGCAGTTATTTCATGATTCTCTTATAGAATGCCACACAAAAACTATTGGGTTATGTCTTCCATTCTAGCACAATGGTATGATTCTCCTAATTAAGGAATACTGACTACTTTTACATTAATGCTTTAATAAGTATTCAACCATGATACTTCATTAAGTGGAAGCATAATTCAATAACTAATAATTCATAATATATATATAATTTAATATCCTTACATTGTCTCTCTGTCATATATATAGCAAACTACATATCTGTCTGTCTATCTATCTATCTATCTATCTATCTATCTATCTATCTATCTATCTATCTATCTGTCTGTCTGTCTGTCTGTCTGTCTGTCTGTCTGTCTGTCTGTCTGTCTGTCTGTCTGTCTGTCTGTCTGTCTATCTATCTATCTATCTATCTATCTATCTATCTATCTATCTATCTATCTATGTATCCACCACTGCTATTGCTTCATCGAAGGTCCTCAGAACTGACTGGCAGCTCAGTTTGCCAAAGGCTTTTGTTCTACAACTGACCCATTCATGAATTGGGCATTGTGGGCTGTGAGTTCAAGTCCCAGAATGGCCAAAAGTTTATATGTGGAGTCAGAAGCCAATTTTGACACATTTATTTCCCTTCTTGGTGAAAGTCCTGGGTCTCAATATGATACATAATCCATATGCAAATAAATCCATGTGATAAGATGTAATAAATGAAATAAATGTTATATATGTAATAATACTAAATAAAATAAATAAAAATAAATAAGGGTAACAAATGTCATATGGAGTAAACCCATGTATGTAAATAGATCTCATGTATGAATATTATTTTTAACAGTGCTGGGGCTTGAATTCCGTCACTGGAAACTGGTCTGAAATTCTTGTTTTCCACGACGGTGAGTTTCCCCTTCCCCACAGTGCCAGAGAGTTTATCATACCCTGAGTTGAAATCCCAGGCCTGCCAGAAAAATGGTGCAAATTCCAAGCCTGGGTCTTAATTTTTTTGGACCAGGATCATGCACTGTCTTGAAAGCACTCTCTGTTCTATGACATCATTCTATTCAAAGCAAATATCTTAGTTGTTTGCCTTTCTTCATAACGACTGTATATTCACCGATAGAAATACATGCATACATACATAGACACATGGAATTACTGGCTCTTTTTTATTTTTGGTGCAGGTCCTGAGCCTTGAACTATGAGCCTAGACATTGTCCCTGAGATCCTTTTACACAAGGTAGCACTTGATTGTGCCTTAATCCATGATACATCATTAAATTGGGGCATAATTTAATACCTAATACCTAGTAATTTAACAATAATTTAATACCTAATAATTATTAGTTATATATTACATTTAATTTAATAATATACAGACATCTCACATTCTATAAATATATTTATATGTTTAAATATACAGCGGAATATATATATATATATATATATATATATATACATCTCTCTCTAAATATATACATATATATATTTATTTTGAGCAATTTACAAATCTACCTATTTATATATTGGCCACTCCTGGGGCTAGAACTCAGGTCCTGGGAACTGCCTGGCAGTGAATTTGTTTGAGACTACTGTGCTTACAATGACACCTTGATTAATTGGGCATTCCATGCCCTGAGTTCAAATCCCAGCAGTGCCGAAGACAATAGGTGAGTAAGAAGCCAATATTGTCCTGTTTCCTTTTTGTGGAAATATTGTGTCCTAGGTACAATATGTAATATCTATGCAAATACATATATATGATACACATTATACATGTATATAAATATTATTTTTGCCTGTTCTGGGGCTGGAATTCACACCCTGGGAAATGCTCCTGAATTTTTTTCTTCCAGGAGGTTAGTTTCCACATCACCAGGAGCAAAATAGAGTTACCCAGTCCCTGAGTTCAAATTCCAGGTCTGGCAGATAAAATGGCCCAAATTCCTAGCCAGGACCTTAACTTTATTGGTGGTGCAGGCATGGGGCTTGAATTCAGGTCATCACAACTCTGCCTCAGCCTTAATTACCCTAGGCTGGGGTGCAGCTTTTACACCCACAGATGATCCAGGGATCCTAGGACCAGAGTTCAACTCCCAGCTTTGGCAAAAAAAAAAAACAAAACAAAAAAAAAAAAACAACCAAGATGGAAGAGGAAAAACCAGGAAGTTTTACACAACAGTTTTACCTTTGTTTCCTTAGCACTGTGACCATCCTGGGTCTTAATGACTCGGCTTGAATATTGTACGAGACCTTGCACAGCAGAAGGCTGGTGGGCTGTCAGTGAAGCCTGAGCCCAACCCAGAAACCTAGGCCCTGAGTTCAATCCTGGGACTGCCACCTACAGAGCTGAAGATCCTAGAGAACTCGTTCCTATTTATAGGAACAATAATAGAATGTTTGTATTGTACTAATTAAATTACTAATTAGCTAGTCATTCTAGTATAAGATTGTATGAAATAAATATAGGTCATTGGTTAATTTAATTAATACTTTATTAAGTTTCTTACCGTGATTAATTAATGGAGGAATAATTTTAGACTAAATAATTGGTAGTAATAGAATATATAAAAATAAGATATGGACATCACTCTTTATATAGAATTATACATTAGAATCTACATAAATGTCTATCTGTCTCTCTATAAATTTATTTATAGATGCATATACATATGTAAATACACAACACACACACACACACACACACACACACACACACACACTTGAATCTACACATCTATCTATTTATATATTGACCACTCCTAGGGCTTGATCTCAGGCCCTCAAATTTGCCCTACATCTTCATTTGAATCAGACTGGTGTGCTAACATTGAACCATTCATGAAGTGTGCCTTCTAGGCCCGAAGTTCAGATCACAGAACTGCCCAAAACTTATTCCTGGTGGAAGAAGCCAATTGTCCCACTTGTTTTCCTTATCAGTGAATGTGCTGGGTCTAAGGAATGATGTATAATACATAGGCAAATCTGTGTCCTATGTAATAGGATGTAAAAAATGTTATACATGTAATCATACTCTCTAAAATATATAATAAATAAATAAAACACAAAATAAAATGAATAACTACACTAACTGCCATATGCAGTAAACATGAGTATGTAAATATAAATCATGTATTTAAAATGTATACAAATATTATTTTTTTGAGTGCTAGGGCTTGAATTCAGCCCCTGGGATCAGGCCTGAATTTCTTGTCTTCCAGCTCTGTGAGCTTCCTTTTCCCCCACAGTGCTGCAGATTTACCAAAACCCTGAGTTCAAATCCCAGGCCTGGCAGAAAAATGGCCTGAATTCCAAGCTAAAGAGCCTCATAATTTTTTAAATATTTTTAATGTATGTCTGTATCTGTCTGTCTGTATGTGTGTGTGTATTTTTATTTTGTCAAGGACAGGGCTTGAACTCAGGGCATGGCAACTCTGCCTCAGCTTTGATCACTGTACGCTGGGTTGCAGCCACTGGACACACAGCCGAACCTTGGTCCTCAAAGGCTGACAAGAAAATAAAAACCTGGCAACATTTTTCTTTTCAAGATGATCATCCTGGGTCTGAATGACACAGCTGAAAAGTGTTTGCAACCTGGCATTGCTGAAGTCTGGTGAGCTTCCAGGGAAGCCATAGGCCAACACGGCAAAATAGGCTCTGTTCGAAGCCCAATCCTGAAGCCTACCAATGGAGGGAGATCCTAACAGTCTCATTCCTATTCACAGGAACACCGATGGAAATTATGAATGTCAAGGTTGAATTTGTTGTTCCTGAATGTTACTACTATAAAATTAGAGACTGATTTTAGGAGGCTGATGGATTTTAATGAATATTTTTTGATACATTAAGAGAATACTATTAATTACATGGATGCAATAGTTTATGGACAGTGGTTAATTTAATTAATAATTCATTAAGTATGAAAACAATAATATTAATTACATGGAGGCATAATAAATACCCCAAAATTGGTAGGAATGTAGCCTATATAACTAAATAATATATAGACATCTTTGGCACTCTACAAATATCTATATCTATTTGTGTACTACCTTCTGCATGTCAGTCTGTTCTTATTTTGTCAACCCTTGGGGCTTAATCTCAGGCGCTAGGAACTGCTTGTCAGCTCCATATGCCCCAGGCTGGTGTGATGACACTCACCCATTCATGAATTGGGTTTTGTGGCTGTGAGTTCAGATGCCAGCTCTCACAAAAATTGAATTGTGCAGTAAGAAGCCCATGGTGACATGTTTTCCTTTTCTGTAAAAGTCCTGGGTGTCAGGTATGAAGTTTCATACGTAGGAAAATCTATATCCTATGTAATAAATGCTGTAAATATTCCATGCATAATATCAGTCAATAAAATAAATTGCAAATGAATAAAACAAAAAAAAATAAAATGAGTAACCACACTAAGCACAATTTGGAGTCAACATAAGGGGCAGGATGTCAGGGACTGGGGACTGCCTGGCAGCTGATTTGGCTAGAGGCTGCTGTGCTGGCAGTCACCCATTCATGAAATGAGCCTTTTAAGCCATGAGTTTAGATCCCAGCACTGCCAAAAATGTAATCTTGGAGTGAGAAGCCGAGTGTGACACATGTTTCCTTTTCTGTGAAAGTGCTCAGTGTTAGATAGGATGTATAATTTGTGTGCAAATCTATATGCTCTGTAATAGGATGTAATAAAGATAAAAAATGTCATAGGTGGAAGAATTGTCACTACAATAAATGATAAACATTGAATTAGTAGTGAATCATTCTAGGATAAAATTAGACACAATAAGTATAGGAAGTACATTAATTTTAATTAATATTTTATTAAGCATTAACAGAATAAAAATTACATGGAGACTTAATTAAATACCTAATAATTGGTAGTAACACATGATGCATAATTCAATAATATATAGACATCTGTCTCATTCTATGAAATATTAATTATATGTATGGATATATGTACATATATGATAAACAATACTGATATTGAGTAATTATTAATTGTTAACTGGGACACATCATTAAATGGAGATATAATAGATATAATTTAATACCTAAGAATTGGTACTAATATTATCTATAATTTAATAATATGCAGACATCTCTCTTTTTGTGTCTACAATATTTATATACAGAAATCTCTATTTATACCTTGTTCACTCCTGGAGCTCGGTGTTTCAGTGCTCACCTAGTAATCATGAAGCCCTGTGTTCAATTCCTCAGTGACACATAAATAGAAAAACAGGAAGTTCTGCTATCTTTCAACCAATTGAGTGCTAGCCTTGAGCACAAATGCTTAGGGACAGTGTATAAGCTCTTACTCAAGCCCCAGGACTGCCACCAAAAAAAGCTAGTATGTTCTAACTGCAATTATAGAAGGACAGAACTTCAAATACCTCATTACAGAGCAAGCTAGGTGCGTGGTGCTGACAGCTGCCACCTAACCTGACTTAGCCACATGTAAACCACTGCAACCTAGCTCCATGGGTTACCCATGTCATCCTGGCTTACGCCCGTCATCTTAGCTGCTCGGGGTGTTTAAACCCCAGTCCTGGCAGGATGTCTAGGAGACTCTTCAAAATGTGGCTCCAAGTCTTAGAGCTCTAGCCTTGAGCAAATATTATTAGAATAGTATCCCCATGCTTTCAGTTCAAGCCCCATGACTACCTTCCCCAAGTAAAAACCACCCCATTAAACCATTAGATGTGAACTTGTATGGTTTGTGAAATTTTCCTTGAAGAACGGTGATATTGATGAAAGCACCCTAATTTTAATGACAGCTTGTGGAACAGAGCTATGTACTGAGTCCTTCACAGGGTGCAGTGTGCTGAGTCCTGCATTGGGTGCTAAGTGTTTCACAAGATGCTGTGTGCTGAGTCCTGCAAAGAGTGACATATACTGTGTCCGTCACAGGGTGCATTCTTACATCGTGCCCTTGTAAGGGATCCACAACTGAGATGATTATGCAGACAAGAATATTGAGGCTCAGATATGTTCCCATGGCAAGTACAAAATTATGTATTACTGAAGACTAGTGAGTTGTCTTCTGCGGACAAACGTTTTCTTTTTTTTTCTCTTATGAACCTTGAACTCGGGTTCTAGGTGCTGACCCTTACCTCTAGGGCTCATGGCTAGCACTTCACCACTTGGAACCATGGACCCCCTTGCAGCAGAAGCCACGGCCAAGTGGTCAGTAGCTGGTCTGTCATCCCGCCTTCTCAGGAACCTGAGATCTGAAGATCTGGGTTCCAAAATATCCCAGACATAAAAGGTCCCATGAGACTATTATCTTCAATTCACCACTAAGACCCTGAAGTGGAAGCAGGGTGCTTTTCCTCATGCTGGTAATCCTAGCTACTCAGGCGAATGAGATCTGAGGATCATGGTTCAAATCAAGCCTGGGCAGGAAAGACTTTGAGACACTTAGCTCCAATGAACCACCAGAAAACCTGAAGTGGCGCTGTGGCTCAAGTGGTAGAGCACAAGACTCGAGCTGAAGAGCTCAAGGAAAGCACCCAGGCCCAGACTTCAACTCCTACAACTGACAACAGCAGCAACAACAACAAAAGTCAGAAAACACTAACAAACCTGAGGTAGAGGCCTGGGAAAGTGCATTAGGGATAGAGTGCTTTGCACCTATGAAACCCTGGGCTTGATTTCTCAGGACCATATCATTTGGAAAAACCCTGAAGTGGCTCTGTGGCTCCAGTGGGAGAAGGCTATCCTTCTACAAGAGAAACTAGGTACAGTGCTCAGGTCCTGATTTCAAGCTCCAGGACTCATGTATGTGTGTGCGTGCACACATACCCACCCACCCACCCACACACACACACACACACACACACACACACAAACACACAAACACACACACTCACAGACCACAAGTGATGTTGTTACACAAAATGGTAAAGCACTGGGCTTCTGCACTGTGCTCCTGCTCAGTACATAGGCCTTGTGATCAAAACCTAGCCACCCAGGGCCCAACAAGGAGAGGTCAAAGGTTTCAAAACCTGATGAGCTTCACCTGCCCTAGATGACAGGAAGCATTGTGATATCCAACATGTGCTTGGATTTCCCAAACCTAGGGGAGGCATCATAGGCCCATCATTGCTGGCAATGAAACATTTCATTAGGTTCAGTGCCCTAGTTGTCTGCCAGAAGTACTCCTGAATTATATTGAGCACTTTATCTGAACACAAAAACATAGTCTCACAAAGGCAGGATGAGTGCACATAACTTTATCTGCCATGGACAGAGGCATAAATGAAAGCTTCCTGTAAAAACAGAGCACTGGGGAAAGAGATAGCTTGGGGTACAAAGAGACCCTTTTCTCCTGACTTTCAGAGCACGCCCACACTCATCCTCACTAACTGGCTCAGGTGGAATTGTTTGTTACCCAGCTGTACAGGTGTGAGGCCTTTTGTCTGCCTGTCCACACAATGTGAGAGACTTCTTCCAGCAGGCCTGGGATGCAGAGAAACCCTCAGGTTACACTGGGAACAGGGAGGAGGGGTTCCCTGGAACATGCAGTGTCTTGAAAGAAGTCATCTCTGTGTTATGAAATTATTGTATTGAATACAAATTTCCTAACTTGGTGCCATTCATCATAGCTATTCTGGAGCTTCACCTATAGGAATACATCCATACATAGACAATGACATGGAAGTACAGGCTCTTTTTGAGGGGGCAGGTCCTGAGGTTGAACTATGAGCCTAGGCATTGTCCCTGAGCTCCTTTTGCTCAAGGGTAGTACATGAAGCTTGAGTCATAGCCTCAATTCTGGTTTTTTTGTGATCTCTTAGAAGTAACAGTGTCATAGTCTTTCCTACACTGGCTGGATTCAAGCTAAGATTCTCTTCATCTCAGCATCCTAAAGAGGTGGGATTACAATCAGCAGCCACTGACACCTTCTTTCCTTTCTTCTTCATTTTTTAATCTGGACAATCTGACTTCTTAGCAGGGTCATTCCAATGGTTTGAATTTATAAGTAAACTACTCAATGTTTATTATAGTTGCTTTCTCTCCTCATCTTCTTCTCTGGTCACAGGTTTGAGGCCAAACGTGAGAAAAGAGTGTCACAGTATTTTGGAGCAAATATCCACAGGATATGTCAGTTCTGTCACTTAGCATTGAGCTGCAGTGAATTTCTTGTCTCAGGATGAGAGGACCGAAATCTGGAGTGATCCTCATACTGTCTGCAATGCTCCTTTTGCCTATAAAATGATCTAATCATTATGAGTGTTTTGTGTCTCCAAATTTAAGTATCTAGAACACACTAGAAGCATCTTCCTGTTTCTGTTTTTCTCTAGTACCTCTCGAGATTTAGACTAAAGATTTGTGTGAAGCGGCTGCTCTGCAAATTCCTGAGAAAAGCCACTTGAAGCCTCCTCAGTAGATCGCCATTCAAAGCCAGCTGAGCAGGAAACTCGGTGAGACTCTTATCTACAATGAACCACCAGTGAACCCGAAGTGGAGCAGTGGCCCAGACGGTAGAGCTCCAGCTTTGAGAGAGAAAGCTGAGCAGGACATACAAGCCAGACCATGCAGGAAAGCCTGGGAGTTGATTATGTCCAATTAACGACCAGATAGCTCTTCAATTACTTTCTGTTGGCATGTTGCATGGGCCTAGGTGAGAAGTCTTGCCCCTGTTATCTGATGATACAGGTAATGGGACCTGAGATCCTAGGACCCATGGGTCCTACAGAAGAGAAGTATTTTTTAGACATCATATCAGGAAAATTTGGGCATAATCAGTAGGAATGCTTCAGAAATATGGAGAAAAACAGTTTGGGACCAGCAAGTTAAAACAATAAACAGAGCAGCAGAATAAAATCCCATATAGATTCGAGGAAAACAACACTCTTTTTTTGCAATGTGAATTCAGAAGGCCATGTTCACTTAGAAGGTATCACAAGTTTGTACCTAAAATATTGCATTGATACATTTTATATTCTGATATATATTCTAAACCTAATTATTTATATTCTAATTCTATTTATTGGAATAAATATCAATTTATTTGTCAAATTATCAATTAAGTCTACTAAGTTTCATAGTGTGAAATATAAAATCATCACATATAAATGTAAAATACATAACTATATATAATATAAGTAAAAGGTTCATGTTTTGCATTGTTCGGTTGTGGTTAGGGTATCAAAGGCAACTCTGTTTTAAAGTATTATTCCATTATCTCTACCTCAGTGTTTGGTAGAGTTAAATCTAAAGCTTTACCATTTGTAGATTTACAGCCTGGAGGCAAGAAGAAACACTGTGGTAAAAACATTACCAATTTAGGGAGGTTGAGCTTTTCTTCATGTGTCTATTGGCCATCCTTCTTTCTTCTTCCGAGAAGTTTCTCTTTAGGTCTTTTGTCCATTTATATATTGGGCAGTTGTTTCTTTGAGTATTTGTTGTTGGGGATTTAATTTTTTGAGTTCCAAGTATATTTTAGATATGAGACCCTTGTCCATTGTATGGCTAGTGAAGATCTTCTCCCAATCCGTGGGCTTTCTATTGATCTTGCTAGCTATGTCCTTTGCCATGCAGAAGCTCTGCAACTTCATGCAATCCCATTGTCCAACCTTTCTTTGATTTGTTGTGTTTCCAGGACTCTATTAAGAAAATTTCGGCCTGCGCCAAGGAGACCTAGGGTTTCTACAATTCCATCCTGTAATGTTTTCAGAGTGTCTGCTTTGACTTCGAGGTCTTTGATCCATTTGGAGTTGATTGTGATGCAGGGTGATAATGCAAATCAAAACAACATTGACATACCACCTCACCCCAGTTAGAATGGCAAAATGAAGAACTCTAATAAAAACAGATGCTGGAGGTTATGTGGACAGAAGGGAACCTTACTGCATTGTTGGTGGGAGTGTAAACTTGTTCAACCACTTTGGAAAGCAGTATGGAGGTTCTCACAAAACTTCACATAGAGCTCCCCTATGACACAGCAATCCCACTTTGGGGCATTTACCCAAATCTTTACAAACAAGACCACACTATAGCTACCAGCACACCTATGTTAATTTCAGAATTATTTACCATAGCTAAGATATGGAACCAACCCAGATGCCCCTCAGTAGATGAATGGATCAAGAAAATGTGGTATATATACAGGATGGAATTCAATGCCTCCATCAGGAAGAATGACATTGACCCATTTGTTAGGAAATGGAAAGGCTTGGAAAAAATTATATTAAGTGAAGTAAGCCAAGCCCAAAGAAACATAGGTCCCATGGTTTCTATTATTTGCAATATCTAGTATATGTATGAGTCAAGCAGAAAAGGTCAGATAATGTGATGTTAGGAAAATGAACCCTTAGATATGTATTTAGATGTTTTTTTTCTTTCATGCATTTGTTTCTAACGCACTTATAAGATTATCTCTTTGTTGCTTTCTATGTCCCTCCTCCACATTATAACCCCTGCTTTCACTATATTTGATATCAGTATAATTTGTAAAGGAGAAGGGAAAAAACAAGTCGTTTAAGGATAGTGGTGGACCCGTTGCAACAATGAGAAGTACAAGTTGTCATGTCGAAAACGAACTTTACAACTTTGGTGGGGAGGAGGGTTGGGTGGGGTCGGGGGAGGCAGGGAAGGCATGTGAAGGGTAAACAAAGGAGGAGGCTGTAATGCTTGATAAGAAATGTACTCATTATCTTGCCCATGTAATTGTTACCCCTCTGTACATTATGTTCACAATAAAAATAAAAATAATAAAAATCATTACCAATTTAAGGCCTAATAATGAAGAGAAATATATGGACTTCTCTTGCAACTATGAAAATATTTGGTGATAAAATGGCAGTAGTGTAAGTTCCTGCCTGGTTGGAAGGTAGACAGGTCAAGACATTAGGTAATCATGCATGTGAACAATTTTTCACCTTCTTGGCTTTAGCTAATTTTGAAATGGTAGGTATCATAAACAATCATATTTTGATAAAATGCCTTCTAGTGTGAACAGTTCTGGCTAAACTATTCATCTCTCTATGATCCCTGTAACTAAGATTAGTTTTGTTCCAGTAATACAATCTATGCTGTCAGAGTAAGATATTCTGGTTGGTCTGTTCTTTCATGGAAGAAGGGTAAAGGGTCAGGTAGACATTTGTGCCAATAAGACCTCATTTGGGAAAATTTCAGCTCCATATATTTAGAAGTAGCTCTTAAACAAGGCTTACTTTGAATCCATTGGCTTCACAGAGCTAACACAGTTGGATAAATAAGTACTTGAAAAAGCCGTCTCCTTTGGACTTAGCTATAAATACTTGAAAGTATGATCAGATTCTAAATGAAAAAGACTTAAAATAGTCATTGACAAAAAGATTGCAAATGTGAGCAATCAACTGAACAACATATTTTTTTCAACTATTCACAGAATTTTAGGGAAATAAGATTAATAGCATTTTTAGGAACAACAAGGTTCCCTTGTTACAAATAGGCACCTAAGCATATAAGCCTGTATAAATATTTCATCATTAACTACTTAAATTTACAGGATACTACATTCTTCAGCAGCTTGTATACCAAAATTACAACAATACAGAGATTAACATGGCACTTGTACAACGATGATATGAAAATTTGTGAAGTATTCAAAATTTTTCATTCTTCAGATGCAAGAAATGAAAAACAGCTATTAAAAAGTTGGTTGGTTACAAAATTACAAGTGTAACAATACACGTAATTCATATAATTAAAAGTTACTTTGACATCAATGTATTAAATTTTCACCTTAGAAAGGCCTTTACATAGCATAACCTTTACACAACTTTTGAAATTAGACAACATTGTCGTTTTATCCCAAAGAAATATAATACTATAATATCAAATGCAGTTTCTTCCAAGTGGATCTTCAGACCTGGTTTGACATATTGGTGACAGTTCCAGTGTATTTTTGCTATCTCAATTTCCAGCAGCAAGATGCAAGGGGGTCAAGAAGCCTCTAGTTTGGGCATTGTTATCTGCATCATGAAGAAGAAAGAAGCCACTCTGGTATTATTACACGTATATGCACTGTGCAGGGGTGTCCAGCCATCTACAGTTATTGCATGTGCCCCTTGAGCCACCAACTCATGAACAATGTCTAAGTGTCCACTGTAGACTTCCCGATGAAGAGGGGTATACTCATAGTCATCCCTAGTATTCACATGAGTGGCCTTTTTGGAAAGTATTCTCTGCACTGTAGTAAGCTGGTTATTTTCAGCAGCCCAAAGAAGAAATTTGCTTGGATCCTTCTCCATTTTTTTTCTTGCAATTGTTACCATTCCTCACTTTTTCATCTTGTTCCTCATCTTCATCAGAATTTCCTAACCAAATACTTTGAGTGCTAGTGGAAATGAGGTGTCCATGTATTTCCCTAATAGTTCATGTTGGTTGAACTGGTCAGAAATATCTGGTGAATTTTCTGCGTATGTAATTTCACCATGATTTATTTTCTTTTTCCATTTTTACTATTCAAAATTATTCTAACTGGAGATTAGGGAATAAATACAGAGCAGAGGAAAGATGTTCCTCCATATTCAAAGGTACAGACTGAAAATGAGGACCAGTGGTGTCTTCATGTGGAACTTATACTAGGAATGAGAAAATGTGAAATAATGCCTCCTATATAAATGATTTGGGAAATGGCAGTGCAGAAAGTGAAATGATGCAACCCAAAATATAAAACAATATAAATAAGGATAATTATGGAGTAATCATATTATCTATGAGAGCCATGAAAGAGAGAGATGAGCTATCCACAAAATCCATGCCTCTGATCAATTTATAGAACAAGCAGAAATTTGTTTTAAAAAAGATGGAAATAGAATTTATGTATTTACTTGAAATTAGTAAATACCTTTTTAATAGCCTACATAAGAATCTAAATCCTTGATAGTACTAGTAACAGATCTGACTGAAATCAGTTGAATCACACTTTTCCTGTACAATGAAGGAATAGGTACAGGCTAGGAAAGCAGCTAGAAAAGGCAGGCCGATTGTATCTGTGAGAAAACTTTGTGGAAACTGGTATTGAGGATTACTTACTGGTGACCCACTTGCACTGGAAGCATGATTCTGAACTCTTGCTTGCTGATTCTGAACTATTGCTTTGATCATTATATTCTCCAAAAAGAAAAAGTCAGAATTGATAACAAAGGACTACTAATACATTTTGACTTTTCATTAAGCATCTTCAATCATCAAAATCACATGAAGACAATAGACAGGCCTATTTTTTTAGATGAAAACAAGTGTCTTTAGAAAAACAAGGAATTTAAGTAGTCTTCTAAAGGTCTTCTATTTTACTTACTGCATTATACATTTTTCCTAATGTTGAGTAACAATAAATAATGGATCTATTAGAAAGCTCTTAAAGCTCATCTGTTCAATAATGAGTTCTCTTACACTATATTATGGTGTTTTTTTGTATGGTCTTAGGAAGAAATTTACATTACTAACTTGAATTTGTGACAGGACAATATCATGACTGTACATCTTTCTTCTATACTCTTAGTTTTACATTATTACCTTAATATGTGCATTAAATAAGTATAGAGGAAAAATTAGAAGCCACACTGGTGGATCATGGCTTTAATCCTAGCTAATCAGAAAGAAGAAATTTGAGAATTGTGGTTTGAAACCAGACCAAGAAAAAAAAGTCCATGAGATTTTGATTTGAAAGTAACCAGCAAAAGCTAGAAATGGAGCTATGGTACAAGCAGTGAAATGGTAGCCTTGAGAAAACTAAAACAAAAAAATAACAAATTCTGGGACAGAGCCAGGCCCTGACTTCAAGCTCTAGTATTAGCATCAAACTAATTAAGTAATTAATTAATTAAAAATAAATTAAGTGGCCGGGCGCTGGTGGCTCACGCCTGTAATCCTAGCTACTCAGGAGGCTGAGATCTGAGGATCGCGGTTCAAAGCCAGCCCAGGCAGGAAAGACCTTGAGACTCCTATCTCCAATAAACCACCAGAAAACCGGAAGTGGCGCTGTAGCTCAAGTGGTAGAGCGCTTGCCTTGAGCTGAAGAGCTGAGGGACAGCGCCCAGGCCCAGACCGACAAAAAAAAAAATAATAATAATAATAAATTAAGTGGTCACATGTGGAGAAAATGCTTGGGGATATCACCCAGCCTCTTATTTCAAAAACTACAATCTACCAAAAAAAATGTATTTAATTAATACCTGTGTAAATAGAGTATTTTCATCACCCAAATGCACATCCATGCTCAGTTACCTTTGCAAAGTAACTCTGTTATGTCTGGAGTACCACATAACATTATCACTTAAGTAGAAAGCATTCCAACATGGGTTCACTCTATCTCTCTAATGGATTTTTCTCCACACAAATACTCAAATCTTACAATTATTCCAATTCTTTGAAGTCATAGCTTTTTTCTTTAACATCCATAATACTAGAGTTTGAATTTAGTGTCTTGTGTCTCCTAAATGGGTGTTCTTACCAGTTTGTCATGCCCCCAGCCCTAAATTATCCAGATTAATTTTCAGATAGAATCTGGCTTCCTACTTGTGTATGATCATGGGCTCAGTCCACTTGATGTTACTCTTCCTGGAATTTAGAATAACAGGTGTCTGGCATTGTGTACAGATCTTTATGTCCAGTCTGGGCTTTAACCACTATCCTCACAACAGTAGACTCCCATATAGTCAGTTTTTTCATAAGCTTATCATAGCTGATTTTTTAAATAAATCTTTGCATTTCCTGCAGGTTCTTGAGTACTGAATTAACTTGTTTTACTTGGGTTGGTTTGTTTCATTTGAATATATGTATTCAGTCGTTCCTCACCTTTCCTTTGGTTTCTTTCACTCAAGTTCTTACCTAAAGTGCTGAGAAACCAATTCTTCTTTCTCAAGATAGTCTAGGTGAACTTTATTTATTCCAAAGCAATTTCAGTAATATTTAAACATCTTCATATCTATGAATGGTATACAAATGCTAATCACTGAGAAGGGTCAGTTTATTTTAAGAGCACTCTTTGGCATTCACAGACTTATCATGAATTATACCAATATAATAAAACTCAGATGCTTGCCAGGAGAAGAAAAACCTATTACTAATTGTTTGACAGAGGCTTCCCTTCTCGTGAATGAAATATGCTGCTTGATGCAGGGTTTCACAGAATCATATTGCTAGGGAGAGCCTAAAAAATCAGCTAACACTACAGAGTTGAGGGAGATTACTTGAACTCTTGAATAATTTACTTTTATGTCAAATAAAAGCAGGCTTCCAAAAAGAGAGTAGACTTTAGAGAAACAAGATGAGTTTTATGTAAATAGGTGCTTAGCTGACTTTGTTAATTGGTGGACTGATACAGGGAAATAAAGTACAGCAAGGTAAAAAAATAAAGAACTCTGCATTGAAATACTCATTTGTGTGTGTGTGTGTGTGTGTGTGTGTGTGTGCGTGCACACATGTGCGTGTACACACACACGCATGTGCATTGCTCATGCATGCATTATTCATTGCTGAGGCTTGATAGTGCCTAGACACTATCCCAAAGTTTCTGTGGTCAAGGATAGTGGTCTAACACTTGAGCCACTACTCCACTTATGGTTCTTTGGAGATAATCACATGTATTGTCATGATTGGACTGGCTTTGAACAGTGGTCTTCATATCTCAGCCTCCTGAGTAGCTAGCTAAGCTGATTCAATCTCTGAGTAGCTATTTAAAATGCTGCCTGTCCTCTATGCTTCACTCCTGTTTTATACTTTTCCTGAGGTAATCACAAGTCTAAGTCATATATGTCTAATTGCTTAAAAATATTTACTGCTTGGCAGCAGGGCTCCCAACTGTACTCTTAACTACTTAGGAGGCTTGAGAACAGAACCCAGGCCACATTTTAGTGGACTTCCTTAATCTATAACTGGGTGCATTGGATCATTTCCACCATCCTGCACTATCTAGAGACTAAAATTGGAAGGACTGCAGGAATGATGGTCTGGTAGATAGTGCAACTCTGATGCCTTTGATGATGGGAAGACTAAAAGAACAGATCAGGTGCATGTTCTTGTGGAAAGGGAACCCCTATCCTAAAATTAACAACTGATATGATGCCAGCCTAGCAAGAACAATACACCAAGTTGAAATCCCCACCAAAATATGTATATACCTTAACATCCAAAACATAGTAGAATCTGTTGTTTGCTCTAATATAATCTTTATCTGATTATCATATGATGTGACAGAATAGTTTCTTCGTTGAACTTACGATATATTTAAAAGGATCTAGAAAATTCTTTCTCACTTCTAAAGTGCAAACGAATGGCAAATTGCCTCATTTCTTACATATTTGACTACCACTAAAAATTTGTCTAATGATTATTATAGTAATATGTTCTGATTTATTGCTTTACTGTGTAATAGTTTTTAAACTTTTTGCTTCTCTGTTGAAGTTTAAGTATTTAAATTGTATCATCAAAATATATTCCTTGGGTACTTGGGGCAGTTCTTTACTAAGTTTTTAACCAATGGCTTCTCAGAATTCTTTTCTTATTGTTAAAATATTGTACAGAGGGGTTACAATTACATGGGCAAGATAATGAGTACATTTCTTATCATGCATTGTTGCCTCCTCCTTTGTTTCCACTTCCCATCCCTCCCCATCCCCTCCTCTCCCCCCCGAACCCAATCCTCCGCCCCTCCATAGCCAAAGTTGTAAAGTTTGGTTTTTGACATAACCTCTTGTACATCTCATTGTTGCAATGGGCCCACCTGTATCTCTATTTAAACAATTTGTTTTTTCCCTCCCCCTCCAAAAATTATGCCAACAGCAAATACAGTGAAAGCAGGGGTTATACCGTGGGGGAGGGACATATAAAACAACAAAGAAATAATCTTATAAATATGTTAGAAATAATCGCATGAAAGAAAAAAAAATTGAATACTTATCTTGGGGTTCATTTCACCTAACATAAACTTATCTGACCTTTTCTACTTGACTCAGACAAATTCTAGTTATTGCAAATAAGGGAACCATGGAACCTATGTTTCTTTGGGCCTGGCTTACTTAACTTAATATAATTTTTTCAAGTGTTTCCATTTCCTAAAAAATGGGGCAATGTCATTGTTTCTGATGGAGGCATAGAATTCCATCTAAGAATTCTTTTTTTTTTAATTTAATTTTATTTTATTTGTGAACATACTGTACAGAGGGGTTACAATTACATGGGCAGGATAATGTGTACATTTTTACCAAGCATTGCAGCCTCCTCCTTTGTTTACCCTTCACCTCCCTTCCCAGCCTTCCCCTTCCCCCCCAATCCCAATCCTTCTCCTTCCCCCCTTACTCCCCCCTCAGCCCCCCCCCCCGCACCGACGTTGTAAAGCTCCTTATGGACATGACAACTTGTACTTCTCATTGTTGAAACAGGTCCACCTGTATCCTTAAACAATTGGTTTTTCCCCATCTCCTCCACAAGTTATACTGACATCAAATATAGTGAAAGCAGGGGTTATACTGTGGGGGAGGGACATACAAAGCAACAAAGAGATAATCTTATAAATACGTTAGAAACCCATGCATGAAAGAAAAAAACCTTAAAATACATATCTAAGGGTTCATTTTCCTGACATCACATTATCTGACCTTTTCCGATTGACTCATACATATACTAGATATTTCAAATAAGAGAAACCATGGGACCTATGTTTCTTTGGGCCTGGCTTACTTCACTTAATATAATTTTTTCCAAGTTTTTCCATTTCCTAACAAATGGGGCAATGTCATTCTTCCTGATGGAGGCATAGAATTCCATTGTGTATATATACCACATTTTCTTGATCCATTCATCTACTGAGGAGCATCTGGTTTGGTTCCATATCTTAGCTATGGTAAATAATGCTGCAATAAACATAGTTGTGCTGGTAGCTTTCATGTGGTCTTGTTTGTAAACATTTGGGTAAATGCCCAAAAGTGGGATTGCTTTGTCATAGGGGAGTTCTATGTGAAGTCTTTTGAGGAACCTCCATACTGCTTTCCAAAGTGGTTGAACAAGTTTACATTCCCACCAACAATGAAGTAAGGTTCCTTTCTGTCCACATCCCCTCCAGCATCTGTTGTTGTTAGAGCTCTTGATTTTTGCCGTTCTAACTGGTGTGAGGTGATATCTCAATGTTGTTTTGATTTGCATTTCTTTTATGGCTAGGGATGTTGAACATTTCTTCATGTGTCTATTGGCCATCCTTCTTTCTTCTTCCGCCATTGTTTGGCGAATAGATATTTAGAATTGTAATATCCTCCTGAAGGAGAGATCCTTTAATTAGTATGTAGCAACCTTCTTTATCTCTTCTCACGAATTTTAATTTGAAGTCTATTTTTTCTGATATTAGGATTGCAACTCCCGCCTGTTTATGGGGGCCGTTTGCTTGGTAGATTTTGTTCCAGCCTTTAACATTGAAAATGTGTTTGTTTTTACGGGCAAGATGTGACTCTTGAAGGCAGCAGATAGAAGAGTCTTGTTTTTTAATCCAACTAGAGAGTCTATGTCTCTTAATTGGAGAGTTCAGTCTGTTAACGTTAAGAGATAGGACTGAGAGGTATTTGGGAGTTCCTGCCATGTTATCTACCTTCTTGGGGGCTGTGAAAACTGGATTCTTCCTATGGTTCTTGGATTCTCAGTTTGGGTGCAGTTTCTTGGCTTTTATTTTGGTCTTGTTGGTTTTCTATGTGTAGGACACCATTAAGAATCTTTTGTAGGGCTGGTGTGGTGGAGATGTATTGTTTCAATTTTTCTTTGCTATGGAAGTTTTTTATTTGACCTTCAGTTATGACGGAGAGTTTAGCTGGGTACAGTATTCTTGGTTGATAGTTGTTTGTTTTTAGGGCATGGCATACATCATTCCAGGCTCTTCTTGCTTTGATTGTCTCTGCTGAGAAATCTGAGGTGATTCTAATTGGTTTCCCTTTATAGGTGATTAACCTTTTCTCCTTGACAGCTTTAAGGATCTTTTCCTTGTTCTGAGTTGATCCTGTGTGGATTATAATGTGGCAGTGGGATGTCCTATTCTGGTCTGGTCTATTGGGGGTTCTAAAAGCTTCTTGTATCTGAATAGGCCTATCTTTTTATATGTTTGGGAAGTTCTCTGCTAGGATCCTGTTAAACAAATTCTCTAGACCATTAACTTTTGTTTCTAGGTGCTCCTCTACACCCATTATCCTTAGATTAGGCCTTCTGATGGTGTCTTCCAGGTGTTGGATAGATCTATCATATTTCTTGGACTTGTCTTGGATAGTTGTATGTTCTTTCTCTATAATATCTAGGCTGTCTTCAATCCCTGATATTCGATCTTCTGCATGTTCTAACCTGCTGTCAAGACTCTCTACTTTGTTTTTTATCTCTTTTCCTTCCATTTGGTTGGCTTTGATGGCTTCAAGTTCTTTGTTGAAGCTCTGTTTTAGGTCTTGCATGAATTTCTTTACTTCCTTAATTTGGTGTTCAGTGTTTGTTTTCAAATCACTTAGTTGATTGGTTATGGTTTCTTTGGACTCCCATTCCTTCTGTTGGGTTCCATTCAGCATTCCCTTTGTGGTGTCCCTGACTTCCTTCAGCTCTTTGTTAATGGATTCCATGAATACCTTTAGTGATCTTTGTGTATTTTCTATCTGCTCTCTCAATTCCTGTATTACTGTTTGATCAGCTTCCTCCCGTTCATGGGATTCCTGCAGTTCTCTTTGAGTGTTCTCAGCATGCTCATGCCATTCCTCCCTTTCTCTTTGAGTATTCTCAAGTTGCTCACGCAAATCTTGTATCAGTTTTTGAGTAGCTTCCTCACACTTATGATATTCCTGTATAAACTTTTGGGATGCCTCCTCTCTCTCCCTATCACACTCATACAGAGTCCTTTGTAAGTTCTCAAACTTTTCATTTATCATGTTTGCCAGCAGTATTTGTAGAGCTATTTGGGAACTTTCCTCTGGATTATTCATTATCTGTTCTGTCCCCTGGTTATCAAGATTGGGAATTGAGATAACTGGATTTGCCATTTTTCTTGTGTTTTTTTGGCTTACTCTGCCCATTTAAGATGAAAATAACACCAGTGTTGTGCTAGAACACTATCTTAAGGCAACCATCAACCAAAGTTTGCATTTGTACAGTCAATAGTCTACAGATACAATCTAGTTCAAGAGATACATCTAGTCAGCATCAAACAACTATATGTTAATGGGCTTTGAACCGCAGAGAAGAATTTGGAAAACCAGAAATTATTAGGGTTAGGGAGAGATGTGAGTAAAAATTAGGAATAGATTGGTGTGGGGAGCCACAGGGAGAGTTAACTATGTCCTAATCTCAATGCAGGAAATAGGTTGGGTAGGATGCAAGTAGAGAGAGAGAGAAAAAGATGAAAGGGAAAGGGAAATGGAAAGAGACCAGAAAAAATAGAAACGTAAAAATTAATATTATTATGGAGATTAAAAGACAATCTATTTAGAGGGGAATGTGAATATATTGGGAGAAGGGGAGGGACATAGAGGAGATGTGAAAAACTTAAAAAAATGCTTAAAATATTATATAGGTATAAACAGGTAGTACTGCTATTAATGAATTTAAGTCTCAGAGGTTTTGAATTGAGTAATAAATTTGTGGATTAAGTGTGTACACAATGGGAGATAGGGTCTACTAGTTAACTACGGGTTTATCTGAGGATGTGCAGGACAAGAGTTAAGTCACATAAAGAAGAACAAAAGAGAGGAAAAGGTGAAAAGGATAAGAAAGGGAGAAAAAAAGAACAGAAGTTCAGTAGAGCTAAACAAAAAAAAAAAGATAATTAAAAAAGACAGAAAAAGAGAAAGAAGACAAGAAAGAAAAACGCACATTCACGTATTCCTAAAATAAAAATTATAAGAGGAAAAAAAAAGTTACTGGAAAATAATTTTTTTTCAAAAAAGGCAAAAATTAAAGATTAATAAAAGTTTTAGAAAAGAAAAATTTTTTTATATATATAAGGTACCAAAAAAAAAAAAAAAGAAGAAGAAAAAAAAGTTCTTTGATTTTTTTTTGATTTTTTTGGGGGAGGTGTGGGAAGAATCCTGTATCTCCCTTGTGTCTGTAACCAGCCTCTTGTTGGAGTCTCTGGTCTGCTTGAGGTCCTGTGGCTTGATTGGTTTCTTAAGTCAGTTTGTTCAAACAGGCAGAAAAATGCTCTGTTTTACCCAAGATTTTGAGATCCTCCTCCCAGGTTAGTTTACTGGGAGGGTGATCTGCTTTGAGAATCACAAAGGAGGGGGATGCAGAGATGAGGCTAGGTTCTGGGTAGAGTTGAGGCCTTTCAACAAACAGTAGCTTTTCCCTGGGGCTATTTTGTGAAAAACTCACAGAGCCCAGCCTGGAGCCATTCTCAGGGTTTCTATTTTTCAGTTGATTGTGGAGGCTGCTAGAGGGAGGGGCAGCCTCTGGCTCTGGTTACCCAGTGGGGAAAGCTACTCCTATGGCTGGCGCCTGAGCTGGGTGACTTTTCCCTGGATGGAGCTGAGTCTGGCAGGTCACTTCACCATTAAGTTCTTGTGACCTGCTAAATGACTAGTTTTATTCCAAGGCCTGAGTTGGAGCTAGCAGCTCCTCTGAGCTTTGAAGGTATCCAAGATGGAGATCTCTGGTACTGGGGGGGAGGGGTGGCCTTCCCTCCTCTGCTCCCTGAGAAGGAGTGAGGACGTCAGGCTTCTACTCACGCCAAGTCTTGGTTACTGGGTCGTCTGGTCTGCAAACTGCAGGATGAAGATGTCCGCTCCTTGTCGGTTCTTGCTGGTGTTGAGTAGAATCTGCTCGCTTGCTGGGTCTGGCTCCTTCGTCCCGGACTCTCTGTGGCTCAGGTATGGCCGCGGCCACCGCCGCCACAGCCACTGCTGCCGCCGCCGCGGCGGCTGCTGGCAAGTGCTCAGATGTGTCTCCTTGCCTTAGCTTCCCCTCTCTTGCCTAACTCTCTGTCCTGTGATGGCACACTTGGTGTGATTCTCTGGCTTAGGACTGTTCATTGGAACTCTAAAACTGCTTTCTATGTGAGAGCTTGTTCAAATTCCAGCTTCTCCTCCGCCATCTTCCCGGAACTCCCCATCTAAGAATTCTTAATTGGTATATTATTTGGTTTATTTTTAATTTCAATTTAATTTTATTGTAAAGGAAATTTACTTAGGGGTTACCTTTTCATAAGTAAGATAATGAGTACATTCCTTATGGAAGGAACATTGTTATCCCCTCCATCGATTTTTTTGTACACTCATACAACTACTGATTCTTTTGCAATTGCTATTGATCAATGGGTACTTTTTCTTTCTTTGTTCATGCATTTATATTATAAAATTGATATACAGAAGGTTTACTTGTCACCTAAAGAGTACACTTCATTTTATTTTCTAAATTTCAAATTTTGAACTTAATTACTTATTTTCTTTTGTTTCATTAGGGTAATTCTTTTTTCAGAGCTATAGGATTAGTTAATTTAATTGCATGATTTTCACACATGTAAATTAATCAGACACATATATTTTGCTTTTAAAATATTTAACATGTGAATATATAAAATTATTTTCTTAATTTTATATCATTGGTGAACTTAACTAAATTTATTTTCTTATATTTCTAAACATATTTTTCCAGGTCACAAATACTAACTGTATTTTCAAGAAGCACATACTTTATTAAGAAAGGCTTCATTACCTGGTCACTTTTTGAAAATTTAATTTCTTGTACTTGAATTTAAAAAAGTTTGAGCTGGGCATGGTGATTTGTGGCTTCATTTTCTAGCTATAGGAGGAACTGCAAATAGGTTTGTAATTCAGGAGAGCCTGGGAAATTATGAGACCTTATTCTAAAAATATCCATAGTGAAATGATTAGAGATATAGCCATCCATAGCGAGATATGGAGCACGCACCTGGATATCATATTCTACATCTTGAGTTAAAACACCAGTAATCTCAATCTTTTGTCAAAATAAAATGATACATGTTTCAAAATGTTTATTATTTAAAACTTGTTTGCAAAGGTTCTCATGTGTTCTATTTCTTAATTTTCAATTTACTTAATCTATAAGAATCCAAGTGTACTGTCTTTTATTTCTCCTAAACTTTTAAATAGTATGAGCAATATTATTATTTCATATATTAACCTTCTTTTACTATTTGTGATAATTTCCTCTGTTTATTATGATAATATCAATATTCCAAATGTGTGTACGTGATGTGTGTGTGTGTGTTTGTGTGTGGTTTCTTTCTGTCTTTTGAAACAAAATACTAATGGCATACAGCTCCTGTATGGTCCATCATTCTGTCCCCTCTCACTCTCCTCTGTAGTACAGCTCTCAAGTCATTATCATTCAGCTTTATTATGCTGTAGTGTTATCTAAATTTTAACTCATTCCTAAATTAATTTTAGTGGCTTCAAGCATTCTCTAAAGACATTTTTCTATATATAATATCTGGGGCCTTGTGTTTTCACAAGGTGCAAAATATTAGTAACTATCAAACATCTAGATAACTGTGTTATTGGCTATTGGTCCACCTGCTCAATAAATTCGCATGTAAGTTCAAGGAATACAGATCATTCAGAACAATCTTGTAAAATGGTGTAACTTGAGCTCTCATATTAGATTTGCATCTTATTACCATGTTTAGTAGTTAGGACAAAATAGCTCTACTGTAAGAACAGACACACAGAGGAATGTAACAGATTTATCAAAAAAAATTCTTAGTTTTATGGTCAAAAGATTTTTAAAAGGATGCTATGAACTTTATCAAATAAAAATAGAATTTTAAATAGGTGTATTGGCACTATTGCTTCTCTAGATTTAAAGAATGATCTTGGACTACTACCTTAAACATTATACAAAAATTTGTAATAAGAAATGATTATCAAACTAAATGTGAGATATAAAAACCGACAATATGTAAATGTAAAAATTCATGACATTGGATCAGTAAAGGTTTCTAAACATTTGACATGGAAGACATTAGTGGCTAAAGAAAAGCAAGAATAAACGGGTTAATATCAACTGATGACCTTTCATAATTCTATGAAAGAAGTGAAAACCTATCCAACCGACAGAGGGCACATATTTGTTAATGCTACAATGTTAATTTGACAATGATCCTGAGTCTTAACTACTTTTATATCTTCTAATTACATATAAATTTTTTCCTGAACAGGTTATTTCTTTAAAGAACATATGTAAATTAATGGTCAATAAGAAGAGCAAATGAATTAAGCTCCTCTTTAGTAACTAAGAAAAAATAAAAATAAAACTCATTTCTATGACCATAATATAAAAAGATGACAGAAAATATAGTAATGCATTTGTGGAGAAATTGATATACTCTAGATAGCAGAATGATTTGTATAATACTGCAATCAATTTTTCAAGCAAGTTTTCAAGTCTTCTAAAGGTCAAAGAGAATTGTATATGATCCAGCCATTACACTTCTATCTATTAGTAAAGAGAAGTAAAAAACTTATTTGGACAGGGAATGTAGTTCATTGACAGTGCACTTGAATAATATGTGTGAGAATCTGGAAATAATCCCCAAAACAAATTTTGAAAAGACACACTATAAAGGATATATGGAGGACAAATTCCTGTAACTAAATTTTGTATCTATTTTAATGTCTGTTCTAAAATTACAGCATTTCTTTTTTATTTATTTTATTTTATTTTTATTATTGTGAACATACTGCACAGAGGGGTTACAATTACATGGGCAAGATAATGAGTACATTTCCTATCAAACATTGTAGTCTCCTCATTTTTTTACCCTTCACATCCCTTCCCAGCCTCCCCCCACCCCCCATCCAATCCTTCCCCCCCCCCCCACCAAAGTTGTAAAGTTCGTTTTCGACCTGACAACTTGTACTTCTCATTGCTGCAACGGGTCCACCTGTATCCTTATTTAAACGACTCGTTTTTCCCCTTCCCCTCCACAAATTATACCGACACCAAATACAGTGAAAGCAGGGGTTATACTGTGGGGGAGGGACATACAAAGCAACAAAGAAACAATCTTATAAATGCGTTAGAAACAAATGAATAAAAAAACATTTAAATACATATCTTAGGGTTCAATAAAATTTACAGCATTTCTATTTGAAGAAATGCAAATTTGTGAAAATTAGGCTTGGAAAACCTCTGATTGTACCCTTCACTTCCAAAGCACTAAAGTGTATACAATAAAAGGAGATAAATATATTACATGTGAATTTCATGTCAGCAATATATATATATATATATATGTATATATATATATATATAGTTAAAAATAATTCACACAAATTGCAGAATACCTAAAAAGATGGTTTCGTTGTTGGCTAAAAATTCTTTGTAAACTACAGTTTTTAAAACAAAGATGTGATTCTGTTTATTTTGTTTATTTTGGTTTTTTTTTGAGTTTATACAGAGATAACTCAATCAAAAAGTGTATGTGATAACTGAAATATCTAGGAATTATGCATCACTTATAAGTAATTGATAACATTTTCTGGAAGAAACTTTTAGTAAATGACAGAAGACCCAAATCTATGCATGTACATTTTATGAAAGCCATGTTACTTGCTCAATCCAATTGCTTTCCTCTTTTTGATAGAAAAAAAGTATTCTCAAGATAAGAGCAAACAGCAGTGAAAAGAAACAAAATACACAATCATCTTGATTTATTTGTGAAAATAACAAATGAAATAAAACAATTCCACTTAAGAAACTCCAACATTAGTATCTATGAAGGTGTTCCTGAATGCCAAGATCCATTGAATTTTTGGAATTTTAATTTCTACTAACATATGAAAACTTGAACAAGAAAACAAATATAGTCTTAGAGCAAACCAGCCTTGGAATAATTTTCTTAATTGTTTTGAAATTACAAAAGAATTGATACCATTAAAATGATCCTTTCCTATGGAAACATTTAAAAATGTTTATCTCTTATTATAATTCAAATAACAAACAAGAGAAATTTTATATAATCATTGCAAATATCATTTTATTACTATCATAAAATAGAATAAATGACAAGACCCAATATATTATCATTATTATTAATTCCTAAACATTACTTAAATATCTTAAGCAATCTAAATAGTCATGTCTTTAACATAGAGGTAAATATTCTATACTTTTTTTTAAATAGAAGTTTTTTTTTTATTGTGAAAGTACAGTACAGAGTGGTTACAATTAAATAGGGATACAGGTGGACCCATTGCAAAAACGAGATGTACAAGTCGTTATGTCGAAAACGAACTTTATTCTATAATTGTTACTTAACATTTTCCAGGGGCATATATTCATGTTTCTTTTTTTATTGTGAAAATACTGTACAGAGGGGTTAAAATTACATGGGCAAGAGATAATGAGTACATTTCTTATCAAGCATTGTTGCCTCCTCCTTTGTTCCCCTTCCCATCCCTTTCCATAAAAACCCCCGCCCTCTACCCAGTTCTCCCCCCCCATGCAGGCTAAAGAAGCTTTCTAAGAAATGTTCACAGTAGTTAAAAGATGTTTTTATGAAATTAATGTGATATATGTTGTTGTTCTTGTTCTTGTTCTTGTTGTTCTCGTTGTTGTTTGCAAGGCTTTGGCATTGTCCCTAAGCTTTTTTATGCTCAAAGGCAGCACTCTGCAACTTGAGGCACAGAGCTAATTCCTGTTTTTAGTGGTCAATTGGAGATAAGAATCTAACAAGTACTTTTTTGAATGGGATAGTTTTGAACACAATTCTAAGATCTCATTACCCAAAATAGCTCGAATTATAGGCGTGAGTCAATGGCACTTGGTTTGATGTATTTTTTAAATTTTAATTATGTTTTAAGATTTTTGTTTCACTATAATGTACATCGTTCTACACATAAATTTAGGTATATGTTTATATTTCTGGTGAAAAATAATCTCTAAAAATGTATGTCTTTCTGCATACAATAAATATGTATATGTGTGTGTGTGTATATATATATATATATATATATATATATATATATATATTTCTGAAGACAGACTCCCTCTAAAATTTTTATGCTAATATTTATTTACCTTTTTCATTCAAAGATATACACTCTATTTTTCCGAAATTTTCCTAGAATAAAATAACTAATATTTCAATAGAATGTAGAGTTTATTACGTTCAGGGGAATTTCAGATATACACATGATATTATAGTAAAATTTGCAGTACATTGCTTGAAATAATTCTGTTCAAACTCATAAATACTTGTGTGTGGTGATGGGGAGAGAGGAAGTTAATTCATACTGGTTAGGAATTTGCAATACTTCAAAAATCTATTCCATAATTTGTTATAAGCACATAGTCAAGCTACCTGATATGCTTTAGTTTTATTGTTTATTTGTTCAAAATTTTAATATGGATGCATGCACAGTGGTAACACTAAAATTATTAATCAAAAGACAAATAATCACAAAATCATAGACACATATCAGACTTTCAATAGTTAGCACTTATGATGTTAATAATAATTTTGATGGATACAATGATGAACACAGTGTAGCCTGATAATGTCATTGGTGTAATTGAAAAGGAAAAAACTTTACACGTTTTTGAAGTTAGATTTCCCACATTGAATACATAGTAATAAACAGCGTTGGATTACATACAGTAAGGATAACAAGAGGAGAGTCTCAATATCAATAAATACATTCACATAAACAGTCAGAGACCGTAAAAACTCTAATTCCTGCAGTCTCTCTAATGTATACTCACTTTTCTTGATGGTACTATTTTCTTATAAATAAAATTGTTTATTTCCACATTTTGATGGACTAAAGTGTAATTTTCAACTTAGTGGGTTTAGTTCAAATAACATTCTCATATAGATACTATTCAGTAACCAATGTTTTCAAATGATATATTGAATATGTTCTTCAATACAGCTGTAAAGACATGACACAATTTACATAATACCACTTTCATATCTGTAGTTACCTAGAAAGGACATAGGCCTTAGAGTCAGGAGGTAAAACTTATTTTTATTTCTACATGAAACAATTTGTGACTTTATATCAACAAACTGAATTTCACTCTTTCCTTATTTGTAAGGTAAAGTGGAAAATGTAAGGACTCTTTTCTTTATTCTTGCTCTAGAAGTCAACAAATATATTCTTCATTATTTCTGTTACATTACATTGATTTACACATGAGAAATGTAAGGCCAACAATCAATGTAGTGAGTAAATAATGATACAAGAATATGTGTCTGAGCTCTTCACTCTGTGTGCTTACAAAGAGAGTAATTTGGTGATAGAGAGGACCAATATGAAAAGACTACGGGGGAAAAGCGTACTTTCGAAATGGTTGTTTTAGGACTAGGTGACAGTGATGAGTAAATGAAACAGGCTGGTGTTAGGGGCATAAAAAGCAGTACAGAGAAATCATATTGTGTAAGTCGTTATGTCGAAAACGAACTTTACAACTTTGGTGGGGGGGGGAGGATTGGGTGTGGGGTGCGGGGAGGATGGGAAGGGATAGGAAGGGGAAACAAAGGAGGAAACTAAAATGCTTCATAAGAAATGTGCTCATTATCTTGCCCATGTAAATCTAACCCCTCTGTACAGTATTTTCACAATTAAAGAAAGTCATAAAAGCTCCAAAAAAAGAAATCATATTAGTCATAAAAAACTGAGTAAATCTTGATCATTCATCTTATCTAATAGGAGGGAGTAGATGGGTAAGAAGAAATCTAAAGAGCTTCCACACGTTTGGCTGGTAACTGTGTTAGTGATGTTCTTAGTAATAAGAACCACAGGTGTTAATAATGGATTTAGGGGGAAAACATCTGATAGTTCTAAAGTTTATATTAAACAGAAGCAAAGGTAGGTCTGTTTAGACATCATCAAAATATCCACGATCATGAATAGGAAAAAAGAATAATAAAATTGGGGGCATTATTGGAGGGAAGAGGAAAAGGAAAGTTCTGACACAAGTGTGAGCAATGTGAGTACCAGTGTGGATAAGATTGGAAGAAAGAGATACATAAGGAAACAAAAAAAGTAGTAAACAGAGATTGACAGAATTAAAGGAAGGAAAGAATTTGCAGGAAGAACTTGAAGGAAATATGCTATTTGGATTTGAAAAGTAACAGGACATAGACAAGTTCAATAAGAAAAGTGTTTTGGTGAAAGTCATCTTGATAAAATTTTGAGATATGAATGTGAATCCATAAAATTCTGGATCCATGAATTCAACAGAACCTGTTGATTTTAAATGTTGGGAACAAATGCTTTTATCCTGACCTTAGAAGAATTATACAGATATAACTGTCATGAACTTTACTTAGAGGTATTCTGTGAATATTTTTTGAAGACTTTTTTAGCCAGGAGTTTATAGATTGAACTACAGCACAAACCAGCCTAATTTGTCCTACAGTTCCAACGAGTGGCCCATATATCCACATCAGTTTGGAATTTTATTGAAATATCTTTAGATATGTTTGGATATCTTATCAGCCTATTCATTATAAATGTAGGAAAAATAACACCAAGTATTAGGTTGAACATACAGCTTTACTGATGTGACTGAAGACTCCTGGAATTGATTCTTCTTTAGAATAGAAAATGCTTCAATAGCCATTGACACATCATAACTGTCATATACTCTATTTAACTATAGTTCTTGTTAGGGATATCTCCATGCTGAAATAACCGTGTCAATCAACCTGCCAGAAATTCTTATATGTAGGAAGTTCTCTTATAAACTTGAAACTTTATTGAATGGAAGAGCTCAGACATTACCCTCACCAGTAAGATTAAATGCCTAAAAAGATATGACATTTTGCTTTAATGCCTTTCTTTCATTTTCTCATACCCATTTGCAAGTAAGGAAGGATTGTGATGTAACAATAATACAATGGTGACTAGTATTAACACAACATCTAGGATCTAGTGTTAATTCGGATGCTTTCTAATTAGCTCCAGATTTTGTGAATATTTATACTTCTCCTAGGAAAACTAATGAGCTCCAAGAAAATGTCCCTAAGGTGCTTTTCAATTCTAATATCACTGTTTGTCTCAAAATTCTTTAAATTCTACATCCTCTAATGTGGGCATAGTGTTATACTGTGGAACTTTTCTCCTGAGAGAGTGAGTACTACCCTATTGTTTAACATGGACAAAGTACCTTAATACATAGACTGGGCATGTGCAACAAGAAGTGGTAGTTGAACAATGTTCTTAGCAGTTTGTACAGATGAAATGGAAATAGAGCAATTCTGAACTCAAAAGGAATGTGCAAAAAAGACAACGGCACAACGTAGAATGTGCCAAGGAAATGCTGAAGTGTAATTTCAAATTATGAGCTCAGGTGTCAGGGTGTGTTCAAAGTACAGCTTCAGACAATGTAGTTGGATATTTTGGGGGGGGGATCTACTTTAAACTATGCTGAGATAATTGTACATGTAGAAGCTCCTGACTCTGACTCTAATCAGCCACAACATCATCAACTTAGGGACTATTTACCAAGTGCAAATTGAGAAAAGAGGGCAAAACAAAGTTAGTGTTCAAGGTGAAGTAATGGACATCACATAACTTTACTTACAAGTCTTCATTTATTTTGGAGCATTAAAGTAGGAAAAAGTCAAGTAAATATTTTCAAGAATCTAAATTGAATGGGAGGTATGATATTGTTCTCTTTTTAACTTGGAAGTTAAAGATTATGTCTTTTTATACTCTAACTTGAGAAAATGATCTGCTGTCAGTTATTTTCTTCTCTTCCCCTTCTTTTGCCCTTCCACTTACATACTTTTTATTTAAACAGACATATTTGAACTTGCATTTCTAAATGCTTCAAAATTATCTGAACTACTTACTACTGCTGGCAGCCTTCTATATCTTTCTCAAGGGAATATTTTGTCACTACCATTTTTATCCTATATGATACTGGATATCTTTCTGCCTAATTCAGTGCAAGATATGCATTAGATTCATTCAGATATCTCAACCCTTGTACCACCATGAAATCCTATCTTACATAGAAATCATGATTTTAGTATGTCTGGGGAGATGGCATCTGTCATTTTTGAATGACCCTAAGTAATAGTTACATGCAATCATGTTTTAAACCAATATGTCACTCAGTAAATGAATAATTGACAAAATGTGGTATATATGCAGCGGAATTCTATGCTTCCAATTCCAAATGGAAAGACTTGGAAAAGTCCTACTAAGTAAAATAAACAAGACACAAAGGAAGAGATTCCATAGTTTCTCTCAGTTGTAATAAGTAGGAAATATCTAGAATAGTCCTAGCAAATGAGCAGAATGGTTCAATGGATATGTATAAGATGATGCTGAGCAAAATGACCTCCTGGAAACAGAGGCTTTTCTTTGTGGTTGTTTTTTTTTAATGTACTATGTGATTTCTTTTTTTCTTTTGCGTTTTCCCCAATGGTTTGTTCCCTGCAGTATTTGATTTCAGTATCATGCGTCATTGTGTATACATTTACTTAATTTGGCAAGGGAAGAGGAACAACAAAATTTTGAGACAAAGAACAAAGGGCAAACCAACTCAATAGCAATACTCACAATAGAACACTTTGGAAATTTACATTACAACTTGTGAGGGGTATTGGGGTGAAGGAAAACTGTGAGAAAATTAGGGAGGGGGTAAAAAGTTCTACATGTTATATATTCACTACCTTACAATTATTGCAACCCGTTCTATATATCACCTTGACTGTAAAATTAAATTAAAAAATAAGCTACATAAAATATAATTTCAATGTATTTGTATAGTAAATATTATTCTGTTATCCCTTTCACTATCAGAGGGTCATCAACTTGAATGTTATCAAAGTATACAATATTTTCACAATATACTTGCCATTATTTTAGTATTGTCTTATAGTAAAAGAGTAATCAGTTCAATTCTATGGAAACTCCTAACTTTTAAAACTGAATAATTGTTAAGAGAACAGAATATAAGTGTTCTTCAATATGTCCATGACTATTAAATACTCATTCTAATATTCTGAACATGCCATACCAGAGACATTTAAAACAGTGTCTGTTTGCTTTTTATTTAATTCTGCAATAGATACAGTTTCCAATGGGATATTATGTATTTTAAAGTCAACAGAAAAAAGAGCCACATTCTGTTAGAAGATAAACCTGTGAACTATGCACTATCTATAATAATTAATTACAGAAGAGTAAACATTTGTTCATCAGAGTAAGCTATTCTTTCTTTCTTTCTCTCTCTCTTTCCTTTCTTTCTTTCTTTCTTTCTTTCTTTCTTTCTTTCTTTCTTTCTTTCTTCCTTTCTTTCTTCCTTCCTTTCTTCCTTCCTTCCTTTCTTTCTTTCTTTCTTTCTTCCTTCCTTCCTTCCTTCCTTCCTTTCTTTCTTTCTTTCTTTCTTTCTTTCTTTCTTTCTTTCTTTCTTTCTTTCTTTCTTTCTCTTTCTTTCTTTCTTTCTTTCTTTCTTTCTTTCTTTCTTTCTTTCTTTCTTTCTTCCTTCCTTCCTTCCTTTCTTTCTTTCTTTCTTTCTTTCTTTCTTTCTTTCTTTCTTTCTTTCTTTCTTTCTTTCTTCCTTTCTTTCTTTCTTTCTTGTTTTCTTTCTTTCTTGCTTTCTTTCTTTCTTGTTTTCTTTCTTTTTTGTCAGTCGTGGGGCTTGAACTCTGGGCTTCAGCACTATCCTTTCACTCTTCAGCTCAAGGCAAGTGCTCTACCGCTTGAGGCACAGCACCATTTCTGTTTTTCTACTAGTTAATTGGAGATAAGAGTCTCACAGGCTTTGACTCCGAGGTCTTTGATCCATTTCGAGTTGATTCTGGTGCAGGATGACATATAAGGATATAGCTTTAGTTTTCTACAAGTTAACCAATTTTGCCAGAACCATTTACTGAAGAGGCTGTCTTTCTTCCATTCTATTTTTTAGCTCCCTTATAAAAGATTAGATGATTATAGGTCTATAGGTTCATTTCAGGATTTTCAATTCTATTCCATTGGTCCTGAGGTCTGTTCTTGTGCCAGTACCAAGCTGTTTTGATTACTATGGCTTTATAATTGAGTTTGAAATTTGGTATTGATATTCCTCCAGCAGTGTTCTTTCCACTGAGGAGCGTTTTTGCTCTTCGGGGTCTTTTATTGTTCCATATGAATTTTTGGATTGCCTCTTCTATTTCCTTGAAGAATGAGGTTGGAATTTTGATAAGTATCGCATTAAATTTGTAGATCTCCTTGGGAAGTATTGCCCTTTTCACCATGTTAATCTTTCCAATCCAGGAGCATGGGAGTTTTTCCCATTTTCAAAGTTCTGTTTTGATTTCCTTTTTCAAGATTTTGAAGTTTTCATCATAGAGGTCCTTCACTTCTTTGGTTAAGTTAATTCCTAGGTATTTTATTTTTGGTGTGGCTATTACAAATGGAGTTGTTTTCCTAATTTCAGCCACACTTTTCTCATTGTTGGCATACAGAAAAGCCATTGATTTTTGAGGGTTTATTTAATACCCTGCTACTTTGCCAAAGTTTTGAATCACCTTGAGTAATTTGGGAATAGAGTCTATGGGATTCTTTAAATACAAGATCATGTCAACTGCAAAGAGGGAGAGTTTTATTTCTTCTTTCCTTCTTTGGATCCCCTTTATGTCTGCATCTTGTCTTATTGCTCTAACTAGTCAATTTAATACTAGATTGAAGAGAAGTGGAGAGAGTTGACATCCTTGTCTTGTTCCTGAGAAAAGAGGAAATGGCTTTAGTTTTTCACCATTAAGTATAATGCTGGCTGTAGGTTTGTCATATACAGCCCTTATTGTTTTGAGGAATGTTCCATGGATTCCTAATTTTTCCAAAACCTTCATCATCAAAGGGTATTGGATCTTGTCGAATGCTTTTTCTGAAACTATTGTGATAACCATGTGGTTCTTATCCTTGCTCCTGTTGATGTGATGAATAATATTAATTGATTTGCGTATATTGAATTAGATTTGCATCCCTGAAATGAATCCTGTTTGATCATGGTGTATGATGTATTGGATGAATTGTTGAACTCAATTGGCCAAAATTTTGTTGAGAAGTTTTGCATCAATATTCATCAAAGAAATGGGTCCATAGTTCTCTTTCTTTGATGAGTCCCTGCGTGCTTTTGGGATGAGGGTTATGATGGCTTCATAGAATGTGTTCGGTAGTCAACTTTCTCTTTCAATTTCATTGAAGAGTTGGAGGAGTATTCGTGTGAGCTCTGCTTTGAAGGCCTTGTAGAATTCCGCTGTAAAACCATCTGCTCCTGGACTTATCTTAGCTGGGAGGTCTCTTCTTGCTGTTTCTATTTCAATGCCTGATATGGGCCTGTTAAGATGGTTTAACTCATCTTGGTTTAGTTTTGGCATGTCAATATTTGCTAGGAAAAGGTCCATTTCTGCCAAGTTCTCAAACTTATTAGCATAATGTTTTGAGAAGTATTCCCTTAAAATGTTCTGAATTTTGGTTGTTTCTGTGGTGATATTTCCATTCTCATCTCTGAGTTTATTTATTTGGGTGTGTTCTCTTCTTTTTCTGATAAGATTTGCTTAGGGTCTGTCAATTTTGTTAATTTTTTCAAAGAACCATCTCTTTTTTTTGTTGATTCTTTCTGTAGTTGTTTTGGATTCTAATTTATTTAATTCTGATTTAATTTCAATTATTTCTTTCTGTCTACTGGATTGGGGTTTATCTTGCTCCTCTTTTTCAAGTAGGCTCAGATGTCTCATTAAATTGTTAGTTTCAGATCTCTCCAATTTGTTGATATAGGAGCTCAGAGCTATAAACTTGCCTCTGAGTACTGCCTTTCCTATGTCCCAGAGGAGCTGGTAATTTGTGTGCTCATTTTTGTTGAATAGCATGAACATTTGATTTTCCTTTCTAATCTCTTCCATGACTCACTCGTGATTCAGCAGTGTGTTGTTCAGCCTCCATGTGTTACCTGACTTTCGTTGGTGGCTTTTGGTGTTGAGTTCTAATTTTATTCCCTTGTGGTCTGAGAGAATGCAAGGTATAATTTCAATGTGTCTGAATTTGGACAAGTTTGCTTTGTGGCCTAAAATGTGGTCTATTTTAGAAAATATTCCATGTGCTCCTGAGAAAAACGTGTATTCTGATGCTGTTGGGAAAAATATTTGGTAGATGTCTGTTAAATCTAATTCATCTATTCAGTTGTTTATATCTGCTGATTCTCTTTTGAGATTTTGCTGAGTTGATCTATCTAGTGGGGAGAGTGGTGTGTTAAAATGTCTTTGGATCTATGTGGGATTTGAGGGAAAGTAGTGTTTCTTGGATAAATTTAGGTGCTCCGTTGTTTGGCGAATAGATATTTAGAATTGTAATATCCTCCTGACGGAGAGATCCCTTAGTTTGTATGTAGCAACCTCCTTTATCTCTTCTCACAAATTTTAATTTGAAGTCTATTTTATCTGATATTAGGATTGCAACTCCCACATGTTTATGGTGGTAGTTTGCTTGGTAGATTGTTTTCCAACCTTTAACATTGAAAATGTGTTTGTTTTTACGGGCAAGATGTGACTCTTGAAGGCAGCAGATAGAAGGATCTTGTTTTTTAATCCAACTAGACAGTCTATGTCGCTTAATTGGAGAGTTAAGTCTGTTAACGTTAAGAAATAGGACTGAGAGTTATTTGGGAGTTCCTGCCAGGTTATCCAACTTCTTGGGGACTGCGAAAACTGGGTTCTTCCTATGGTTCTTGTATTCTCAGTTTGGGTGTAGTTTCTTGGCTTTTTTGTGGTCTTGTTGATTTTCTATGTGTAGGACTTCTTTAAGAAACTTATGTAAGGCTGGTTTGGTGGAGATATAGTGTTTCAATTTTTCTTTGCTATGGAAGGTTTTTATTTGGCCTTCAGTTATGAAGGAGAGTTTAGCTGGGTACAGTATTCATGGTTGATAGTTGTTTGTTTTTAGAGCATGGCATACATCATTCCAGGCCCTTCTTGCTTTGATTGTCTCTGCTGAGATATCTGAGGCGACTCTAATTGGTTTCCCTTTATAGGTGATTATTCTTTTCTCCTTGACAGCTTAAAGGATCTTTTCCTAGGTCTGAATTGATCCAGTGTGGATTATAATGTGATGGTGGTATGTCCTATTCTGGTCTGGTCGATTTGGAGTTCTAAAAGCTTCTTGTATTTGAATAGGCCTATCTTTTTCATGTTCGGGAAGTTCTCTGCTAGGATCCTGTTAAACAAATTCCCTAGACCATTAAGTTCTGTTTCTAGGTGCTCCTCTACACCCATTATCCTTAGATTAGGCCTTCTGATGGTGTCTTCCAAGTGTTGGATAGATCTCTCATTTTTCTTGGATTTGTCTTGGATGGTTGTATATTCTTTCTCTATAATGTCTAGGCTGTCTTCAGTCCTCGAGATTCGGTCTTCTGCATGGTCTAACCTTCTGTAGAGGCTTTCTACTTTCAGGATGGAATAGGAGAAAGCCTAGATCTCCAAAATTTTCTAAATAGAGAGCCGGAAACACAACAAATCAAAGAAAGCTTGGACAAATGGGATTGCAAGAAGTTGCAGAGCTTCTGCATTGCAAAGGACATAGCTAGCAAGATCAATAGAAAGCCCACGAACTGGGAGAAGATCTTCACTAGACATACAATGGACAAGGGTCTCATATCTAAAATACCCTTAGAACTCAAAAAATTAAATCCCCCAACAACAAATCCTCAAAGAAACAACTTCCCAATAAATAAGTGGGCTAATGACTTAAAGAGAAACTTCTCTGAAGAAGAAAAAAGGATGGCCAATAGACACACGAAGAAATGTTCAACCTCCCTAGTCATAAAAGAATTGCAAATCAAAACAATGTTGAGACACCACCTCACCCCAGTTAGAATGGCAAAAATCAAAAACTCTAATAACAACAGATGCTGGAGGGGATGTGGACAGAAGGGAACTTTACTTCATTGTTGGTGGGAGTGTAAACTTGATCAACCACTTTGGAAAGTAGTATGGAGTTTCCTCAAAAGATCCACATTGATCTCCCCTATGACCCATCAGTCCCACTTTTGGGCATTTACCCAAATGTTTACAACCAAGACCACACTAAAGCTACCAGCATAATTATGTTTACTGCAGCATTATTTACCATAGCTAAGATCTGGAACCAACCCAGATGCCCCTCAGTAGATAAATGGATCAAGAAAATGTGGTATATATACACAATGGAATTCTATGCCTCCATCAGAATGAATGACATTGCCCCATTTGTTAGGAAATGGAAAGACTTAGAAAAAATTATATTAAGTGAAGTAAGACAAGCCCAAAGAAACATAGGCCCTATGATTTCCCTTATTTGCAATATCTAATATATGTATGAGTCAAGCAGAAAAAGTCATAGAAGGTGATGTTAGGAAAATGAACCCTAAGATATGTATTTTAAATGTTTTTTTTCTTTCATGCATTTGTTTCTAATGCAATTATAAGATTATTTCTTTGTTGCTTTGATGTCCCTCCCCCACAGTATAACCCCTGCTTTCACTGTATTTGAGTTGATATAATTTGTGGAGGGGAAGGGGAAAAACAAGTCATTCAAATCAGGATACAGGTGGACCTGTTGAAACAATGAGAAGTACAAGTTTTCATGTTGAAAACGAACTTTAAAACTTGGGGGGCGGGAGAGGTTTTGGTGGGGGGGAAGATGGGAAGGGATGGGAATGGTAAACAAAGGAGGAGGCTGCAATGCTTGATAAGAAATGTACTCACTATCTTGCCCTTGTAATTGTGATCCCTCTGTACAGTATTTTCACAATAAAAAATAAAATTTTAAAAAATAAAAGAGTCTCACAGGCTTTTCTGCCTGGGCTGGCTTTGAACCGTGATCCTCAGATCTCATCCTCCTCATTAGCTAGGATTGCAGGCATGAGCCACAGGCGCCCGGTTTAAGCTAGTATTTCTATGACAATCAATGCTAAGTTTTTATGCCACAAAGTCATCCTAGCCCAACAGTTTCCAACTTGTAAGGTACACCATAAAATTCCCTAAATTTACATCATGACTAGATTAACACTATTGTGGAAAAATACTGCACTTCTGCTGTGATGCCCTTCCAAATTTGCAAAGAACAGTACACTAAACATTACTGCATCATCCCCCCCCCAGTGGTATTCTTGAGATCAGAACATTTGCAAATATTACTTTTTATTTTTATTTTACATTTATTTTAATATATGTTATTTGTTGGGTCTTCATCCATCCCACGAAAGATGGACGTGGTCTGAAGCAACATAAGTGTGCCGCTAGCCAATTCCCCAGCCTCCCTTAACCCGGCAAACTATCAGACATAGCGGGGAGTCAAGTGAAAGTAACTCATTTATTAATACACAGCAAGCACTTTTCAAAAGCAAAAAGACTGGGTGGCCTGGGGAGGAAAAGGAACCAACCAATCACTGTAAAGGTCATACCTTATCATGCACCTAAGCTTCCATGAGCTGTTTATGCACTAAACATAAACAAATCGGGCTCTGCCCACTCAACTCTCTCTCAGCACAATCTTTGCTGCCCACATGTCCCACAAATTCCCCCTTTTTTGTTTTAATGTCATGCCCACCTCCCAGTTAGTTATCCTTTTCCCTCCTCTGTAAAGATTATTTTAACAGGATTACATTGGTAAGAATAGCACTGGCCATGCAGGGGGTTCGAGGCAAGTCTGGGGGGCGAGATTCACCAGATAAGGATAGGGAGGGTCCTTGTGCAGGATTCCAGAGCCTGTCCCAGTTACCTCACATCCCCACCTAACACAGTAATAAACATCAGCCCCACTACAGGTAGAAATATCTGAAGCAGCTCGATTACTTCTGGGACATAAATAAAAGTCATTATCTCGTAAGGTTGTACTCTTCACAACATGGGAGCAGCTTGGGTATTAGGAGTTCCACACATGCTGCACGGTGCATCCTAGTGGGTCCCCACATTCAGGTCTTTCTACTATTATCCAGAAAAACAAGGAAATTTAAAGCAAACTCTGCAGACATAACAAAGCAATCCCAGACACCTGGTGTCTTTTAAGTAAGCCAGTTCCTTGTATGTGCCTTGAAGCGAGCAGAGGGGTCAAAATGACCTTTGAGCTTTACTGTCAGCTCCCAACACCCCATCTTTGTTTAAAGAAGTGAACCATCCTGTCTTAGGTTGGGTAGATTTGCCTTGTCTGCCTTAGCTATCATTGGGAACTTCTTCAGAGAGAAGCTGAATGCTTGTCTTAGGTTGGTCAGACTGACACTCCCTCTTACCTGTCTCTGGCTGCAGTTCCTCTCGGGGGAAATTCATTCACTTGGAGCTTGATCTTATGAACTAGCTGGCTAAACTCATAAGAGATTTGCACTGCACGGATAATGCAAAGAAGGCATAGAAAAACCATCAGCAAAAGCATTACCAGGCCAAGCAATATCATTAGCAGTCCTTTAACATTAGTCAGGGATGGGATAGCAGTCTTTGCCACTTCAATGTCTAGACGTGGGGCTTGTTCTAATCCAGCTGTTTGCCTGTGGGGTTGAAAAAGATCTAAAGACAAATTATTATAATTAACATTATCTGCCATAGCCGCTGTTGCTGCAGAGGCAGCTAATGAAATGAAGGCCAAAATCATACCAAGTTTTAGACATGTTTACAGGAAGCATATGGATTCAAGTAATGTCGCTATAGAAGCAATTAGTAAAAGAACAATGAGAGCAAGTAAAATTAAAATAATTAGCTAAACACATGCTTCGGCCACCATAGCCACTTTTCTTTCCTTGTTGGTTTATCCTTGGGCATCCTGTATAGAGAAAATGGGTAAAAACTTAAGGATCCTGGCAGGGATCCAAATGGGATGTGTAGGGCTAGATCTCTGGCAGGAGGTAAGTGTGAATGATGTCCACAAGGAACAAACACTGGGAGAATAGGCTTAAGCAGGTCTCCTTTATTCTTTCTCAAGGTGGCGGGGGGGGGGGGGGGGGAGGCGGGACAAGGGGGAGAGTTTTGTAGCCCCAGCTTTCCCAACCTCCTGAGTCCTTCCCTTCCCTGCCAATCACTTCAAGGGGAGTTGTTGTAAGGCACTTGTGACAGGCACTGCTTGGTGACAGGCACTGATTGGTCCCCCGGGGGCATGTAGAGAGCACGGACAGCTCATGATTGTCAAGCTAGGCAGACATGCCTGTGGGTCACATCTCTATGAGCAGGAAGTGCAGGAAGTGTGCTTCAACTGCTACTCTAGCTGACTCAACCAGATCTGACCGACTCTACCCATAAATTCCCCCTTCTCTTTTAAAAGGACCGTCATTATGGTGACCCGTCATTGGAGGCATTTTTGCCGGGACTGTAAGCATTTAATAATTCCCAGGAGAATAAGCCTTAATAGCGCAAGGCCTCCCCAGGTGACCAGAGAGGATGGTGAAAACCATTGTTGTAACTTTTTAAGCACATCTTCTAAAAATGAGGCAGCGCAAATAAGCTGTATGGTGGTTTGGTTTAGGCAGGTAACATCATGCAGCAGGTGGTGGGTGAAGTTTAAGTACTTAAGGCACCAAGGGCCTTTGATGTAGTTACTAAGTTTAGTGACATTAGGCGCTGGAGTGGAAAGCTAACAGACAGAAGTAGTCATATCATTACATAGTCCTCCTTGTAATCGAAGAAACGTAATCTCTTTTTGGAGCAAGTCTATTTCTTGCTGGAGCACAAGGAGGCCTCTGGTAAGATGATTGGCAACTTGCAAATGTTGTAATTCTATGGATGACAGTTGAGGGATGAGCTGGTTTATGTCTTGCACGGTGGACACGCTTTGGGACAGCGATATAGCGGTGGTGGTAGCTGAAGCCACTGTAGTGATGATCGCCGACACGATTGTCATTAGTAGCCAGAACAATAAATGCGGGAACACATACCAAACCTACAAAGTGATATGAGTCATTGGGTTGCCAGTGATTGCTGAGAGTGCAAGTAGCGGAGAAGTTGTCTCCTAGACAAAAAAAGAACAGGGCTCTAACCACTACCATTCCTGACACCTGGTTGCTTGCAGAGTGGTTACAGCGACAAGTGTTGGCCAATAGGAAAGGGAACAAATCCAGGCAGGAATATGATGAACAAACGATTGGCATGGGGAGTACTAGGTCTCCCAATTGTCCCCTTGATGAGTTCTAAAACTCCTTTAGATTTTGAGGTTTGGGATTTTTTCAGATTGGTTGTATATAGCGGGGTAGACGGACAATGTGAGGTCCCCAAATACTCTGCCTTGCCAGGAACTGGCACGAACGCTAATCACTAATTCCTCAAGAGGAATGGGAACATTGCCAAAGCTATCAGAGTCACTGCATGGGCATAACTGCATATGAAAAGGTATGTCAGTAGCCTGAGTACAATATTTTGCGGTGGGACAAATGGGTTAGGTTGCCGTGTAGTTCCACCATCCTGTCCCATGAGTTACTGTTGAGAGGGGGATGGTACAGCCATCAAACTGTTTTACAGTCTCGTCTGAAAAACAAAAAGAGATGGCTCCCTTCCATCCAAAAGTAAGGTTTGTTTTTTGGTGCCATAGGGCATCTGCCGAAAAAGGAAGGCCAACCGTGCCATTGGAAGAAAGCATTTGAGGGATGATTGTGGTATCTTCCCCTACTATCATCAAGTTTTGGGGGCTAGACATTAACGTTATTTTACCTTGTCCTGTAGCAGATTGAGACTGGCTGTAATAATGGCACACATTAGGAGGAATAGAGTACCATGCCCTGAGTTAGGGTCTGGGGCCATAGCCTGGGCTTGTTCTACCAATTCCTTTAGGTCTCCCCAAGTGATGGCAGGGGCTCTAGCTCGAGGTTTGCATCTCCTCCTCCTCGGTCTGTTCAAGTGTAGTCGACGCATCTCATTCGTAGGTGGTACCGGTTCGTCGGACAACTCCAGCTGCAGGTTTATCACCATGTCTGGAAAGATACAAGCAAATCCTCTCCCTTGTGCAATTAAGGGAGCAGAGCCCTCCCATTTTCTTGTGATGGGGTCCCTCCATCTAACCAAAGGGACTGGAGTAGGTGTTTTCATGAGTCCCCAATGCAGGGCCTCGGGGGATGCACCTGTGGTGGGTGTGAATGTTAGAACGTTTTTTACTATAAGGCAATAATTTAATTGTGTTTGGGGATCTTTATGCCCTAGCCCCTACAGTTTCCCCTTTTCTTTTAAAAGAAGGGTCTTAATTTCTTTATGACTGCGTTCAACAATGGCTTGGCCTTGTGGGTTATATGGAATACCTGTCTGGTGTGTGATGTTCCAAAGGGTACGACATTCATGAAAGTATTTGGAGGTGAAGCAGGGCCATTGAATGTTTTAAGGGTCCAAGGAATGCCCTTAATTGTAATGGCATGTAGAAGTGACTTAATGGCGCGGCTTGTTTCACCTGTTAAGGCTAAAGCTGTTAGAAAGCCTGAGAATAAATCTATTCATACATGGACGTATTTTTGTTTGCTGAACTGGGGGATATGGTTTATGTCCATTTGCCATGTGCCATTGGGCCTAAGGCCTCACGGATTTGTTTCCATGGGTTGAAGTGACCCTAAGGGTAAAGGAAGTGCACAGGAGGAGCAGGATGGAATCCTGTGCTTGCATTGTTGGTGTGTCAAATCAGGAAATAATTGTTTGATAGTAGTAAAGGAAAGCGACCATGCAACGTTCAGGCCTGGTCCATGGACGTATTGGTGAGTAATACAGTTGGTGTGATAGCATGATCAATGGCTTCATTACCAGCAGCTAGGGGTATGGGGAGGTTAGCATGAAATCTAATGTGTTGAATGTACCAGCGTTGGGCATGGTTGTCTAGTACAGTTTTCAGTTTACACATTATTCGTGTTATATCATGATCATCATCTCTTAATAAAGCTGCAGGAAGAATGACAACAGTTTGTACAGCATATAAACTATCAGAAAAAATATTAAGAGGTTCTCTGGGAAAAGATGTAAGGGCGAGTAAAATGGCCAGTACCTCAGCAGCTTGAATGGACAAGGAATCTTGTTGAATCATGTATTTTTTAGTATTAGCATTGTAAAATCCATTAACAGTTTTGCTAATATCGGTAAAAAGCACAACAGCTTGAGGGATAGGTTCCCCCTTGGGACGAGTACAGCATTTACATGAAAGTGGGAGTTCTTGTGTAACTTTAAAAAGGGTTCTTGGGCACATGATTATCAATGTTAAACTAGTAATGGATGACTTGTAAGGCTAATTCCTCTTCAGGTGTCAGAAAATTGAAGACTGTTTTTAGAATGGGCCAGATAAGACGGTCGGAGAATCAGCCATATGTTTGATGGCATCATTCCACGCCTTTGATGGCTAAGTTGCATAGCATGGTAATGGGTGTACTATTTTTTGGTAATTGCGAAGTGTCAAGGTGTACCCATTGTAACACAACACAAGTTTGAGTCAGCGCCGCCATTAGTCAATTATGAGTTAATATAATCAGGGTGATTTCGTCGGTGGTATCTAAAAACACCAAGGGTGTTGACCATATTCCATCAGTGACTTGTAAAACTTGTTGAGCATCAGGGGAAAGTATACAAAGGGAAGTTGTGTCAGAGGGTCCCTGAAGCAATTGAAATAAAGTTTGGAGCTCTTGGGTAGGGAGGAGCATAAAATTGCGTACCTAATTGATATGTCCACATAATTGTTGTAATTCAGTTAAAGTATACTGGGACTTAATGACAATATTATACCCATTTGGGGTAATTGTTTGATTTAAATGGTATCCAAATAGGCGTAAGGGGCTTTAAGTTGAATTTTTTCGGGGGAAATATGGAGGCCTATTTTCCTTGAGTTGTGTTAAACAGGCTTGAATGGCGGTAACCTCTTTATGTACTATTAAAATGTCATCCATATAATGGGCACAAAAGCATTTTGAAAGCAAAGGTCTAATAGCATGGGCAACATACATCTGACATATAGTAGGGCTATTTTTCATTCCTTGAGGGAGAACTTTCCATTGATATCAATGTTTGGGTAACTGACAGTGAGGTTTCCAAACTGAGAAGGCAAAATATTTTTATCTTTGGGATGTAGGTGGATGGAAAAAAGTAGTCCTTGATGTCAATAATGGCAATGTGCCAATCATTGGGTTTTGCAGAAAGATGTGGGAGTCCGGGTTGAAGCATTACCATCTTTTTCATATGAATATTTATGGAATGTAGGTCATGGAGAAGTCTCCATTTTCCTGACCTCTTTTTTTGGATAATAAAAATGGGAGAATTGTGGGGACTGATGCTTTGTTCTATATGTCCCTTTTCTAGTTGCTCCTCCACTAGAGTGTGAAGATGAGGGAGCTTTTCAGGGAAAATAGCTCACTGTTCTACCCAAATCGGTTTGGTGTTATCCCATTGGAGTGGAAATGGCTCTGGTCCTATAATAGTGGCCATTAAAATTGGGGGTACTGTGGGTGAATAATGGCTTGAACGGTTATGATGTCTTCATAAAAAGCCTTATCATCTGTTGTTATCACAATACCCATATTAGTGAGGACATCTCTTCCCCATGGAAGGCCAGGGGCAACAAGAGGTTTAAAAGCTCCGGTGACCCCATCACAGTCTTTCCATCTTACAGGCCATTGGGCATGGAGGGAATCTGTTTTTCCACCAACACCTTGTATTCAGGGGCCAGGAATTAGGTTCCACCGCAACCCTTTGACTTCTTTTTTTCTAAGGACTGTACATTTAGCGCCCGTATCAATGATGCCCTTAAATTTTGTTCTTTAACCTTAAATTCCATTCTAGATTTTCCATTTTGGATAGGAAAAGTCCATTTCACTTGAGGTGGTGGTTGTTGTTTTTGTCCTCTTGGGGTAGGGGCTGAGGACTAACCCCTTATTTAGTTTAGAGGCTGAGTCTTAGAGTGGCATTCAGAGGCCCCCAAAAAACCCTTTTTACATTTAGGACATAGGGAAGGAGGTTGCTTTCTTTTGGGTGAACCCCAGAGTGAAGGGCAATCCTTTTTAAAATGAACAGTTCCCAGAGGAGCTGGTAATTTGTGTGCTCATTTTTGTTGAATATCATGAACATTTGAATTTCCTTTCTAATCTCTACCATGACCCAGTCGTGATTCACAGTGTGTTGTACAGCCTCCATGTGTTACCGGACTTTCTTTGGTGGCTTTTGGGGTTGAGTTCTAATTTTATTTCCTTGTGGTCTGAGAGAATGCAAGGTATAACTTCAGTGTTTCTGAATTTGGAAAAGTTTGCTTTGTGGCCTAAAATGTGGTCTATTTTAGAAAATATTCCATGTGCTGCTGAGAAAAATGTATATTCTGATGCTGCTGGGTGAAATATTCGGTAGATGACTGTTAAACCTAGTTGATCTGAACCTACTTGAAAAAGAGCACCAAGATCAACTCCAATTCAGTAGACAGAAAGAAATAATTGAAATTAAATCAGAATTAAATGATTTAGAAACCAAAAAAACTATGGAAAGTATCAACAAGAAAAAGACTTGGTTCTTCAAAAAATTAAAATTGACAGACTCTTAGAAAATCTTATGAGAAAAAGAGGAGAACACACTCAAATAAATGAACTCAGAGATGAGAATGGAAACATCACCACAGAAACAACCAAAATTCAGAACATTTTAAGGGAATACTTCTCAAAACTTTATGCTAATAAGTTTGAGAACTTGGCAGAAATGGACCTTTTCCTAGCAAATATTGACATGCCAAAACTAAACCAAGATGAGTTAAACCATCTTAACCGGCCCATATCAGGCATTGAAATAGAAACAACAATAAGAGACCTCCCATCTAAGAAAAGTCCAGGACAAGATAGTTTTACAGTGGAACTCTACAAGGCCTTCAAAGCAGAGCTCACACCAATACTCTTCGAACTCTTCAATGAAATTGAAAGAGAAAGTTGACTACCGAACACATTCTATGAAGCCATCATAACCCTCATTCCAAAAGCACGCAGGGACTCATCAAAGAAAGAGAACTATAGACCCATTTTTTGATGAACATTGATGCAAAACTTCTCAACAAAATTTTGGCAAAACAACATCAACAATCCATCCAAGAAATCATATACCACGATCAAACAGGATTCATTTCAGGGATGCAAAGCTGGTCCATTATATGCAAATCAATTAATATTGTTCATCACATCAACAGGAGCAAGGATAAGAACCACATGGTAATCTCAATAGATGCAGAAAAAGCATTTGACAAGATCCAACACCCCTTTATGATGAAGGCCTTGGAAAAATTAGGGATCCATGGAATATTCCTCAATACAATAAAGGCTGTATATGACAAATCTACAGCCAGCATTATACTTAATGGTGAAAAACTAAATCCATTTCCTCTTAACTCAGGAACAAGACAAGGATGTCCACACTCTCCACTTCTCTTCAATCTACTATTAGAATCCCTAGCTACAGCAATAAGACAAGATGAAAGCCTAAAAAGGATCCAAATAGGGAAAGATGACGTAAAACTGTCTATCTTTTCAGATGACATGATCTTTTATTTAAAGAATCCCACGGACTCCCCTCCCAAATCCTTCAAGCTGATTCAAAACTTTGGCAAAGTAAGAGGGTATAAAATTAACCCCCCAAAATCAATTGCTTTTCTGTATGCCAATAATGAGAAAAGTGTGGCTGAAATTAGGAAATCAACTGCATTCATAATAGCCCCACAAAAATAAAATACCTAAGAATTAACCAAAGAAGTGAAGGACGTCTATTATGAAAATTTAAAAACTTGAAAAAGGAAATCAATACAGAACTTAGAAAATGTCAAAAACTCCCATGCTCCTGGATTGGAAAGATCAACATCGTGAAAATGGCAATACTTCCCAAGGGTATCTGCAAATTCAATGTGATACCTATCAAAATTCCAACCTCATTCTTCAAGGAAATAGAAGAGGCAATCCAAAAATTCATATGGAACAATAAAAGACCCCGAATAGCAAAAACGCTCCTCAATGGAAACAACAGTGCTGGGGGAATATCAATACCAAATTTCAAACTCTACTTAAAGCCATAGTAATCAAAAGAGCTTGGTACTGGCACAAGAATAGACCACAGGACCAATGGACTAGAATTGAAAACCCAGAAATGAACCCACAGACATATAGCCATCTAATCTTCGTAAGGGAGCTAAAATATAGAATGGAAGAAAGACAGCCTCTTCAGTAAATGGTGCTGGCAAAATTGGTTAATTACTTGTAGAAAACTAAAATTAGATCCTTATATATCACCCTGCAACAGAATCAACTCCAAAAGGATCAAAGACCTCGGAGACAAAGCAGACACTCTGAAAACATTACAGGATGGAATAGGAGAAACCCTAGGTCTCCTTCGTGCAGGCCGAAATTTTCTTAATAGAGACCTGGAAACACAACAAATCAAAGAAAGGTTGGACAAATGGGATTGCATGAAGTTGCAGAGCTTCTGCATGGCAAAGGACATAGCTAGCAAGATCAATAGAAAGCCCACGGATTGGGAGAAGATCTTCACTAGCCATACAACAGACAAGGGTCTCATATCTAAAATATACTTGGAACTCAAAAATTAAATCCTCCAACAACAAATCCTCAACGAAACAACTGCCCAATAAATAAGTGGGCTAAAAACTTAAATAAAAACTTCTCTGAAGTAGATAGAAGGATGGCCAATAGACACATGAAGAAATGCTCAATCTCCCTAGCCATAAAAGAAATGCAAATGAAAACATTGAGATACCACCTCACTCCAGTTAGAATGGCTAAATCAAGATCTCTAAGAACAACAGATGCTGTAGGGGATGTGTACAGAAGGGAACCTTACTTCATTGTTGTTGGGAGTGTAAACTTGTTCAACCACTTTTGAAAGTAGTATGGAGGTTCCTCCAAAGACTCCACATAGAGCTCCCCTATGACCCAGCAATCCCACTTTTGGGCATTTACCCAAATGTTTACAAACAAGACCACACTAAAGCTACCAGCACGACCATATTTATTACAGCACTATTTACTATATCTAAGATATGGAACCAACCCAGATTCCCCTCAGTAGATGAATGGATCAAAAAAATGGTATATATACACAATGGAATTCTTTGTCTCTAACAGAAAGAATGACATTGCCCCATTTGTTAGGAAATGTAAATGCTTGGAAAAAATTATATTAAGTGAAGTAAGCCAGGCCCAAAGAAACTTGGTTTCCCTTATTTGCAATATCTAATATATGTTTGAATCAAGCAGAAAATGTCAGATAAGGTGATGTTAATGAAATGAACCCTAGGATATGTATTCAAGTGTTTTTTTTTCTTTCAGGTGATTGTTTCTAACACATTTAGAAGATTATTTCTTTATTGCTTTGTATTTCCCTCCCCCACAGTATAACCCCTGATTTCACTGTATTTGATGTCGGTATAATTTGTTGAGGGGAAGGGGAAGAACAAATCGTTTAAATAGTGATACAGGTGGACCCATTGCAACAATGAGATGTACAAGTCGTTTTTGTGAAAAATTAACTTTACAACTTTGGTGCGAGTGTGGGAAGTTAGTGGGGAGGATTTAGTGGGAGGGGAGGGGAGAGGATGTGAAGGGATGGGATGGAGATACAAAGGAGGAGGCTACAATGCTTCATAAGAAATGTACTCATTATCTTGCCCATGTAATTGTAACCCCTCTGTACAGTACTTTCATAATAAAAAAATTAAAATTAAAAAAATAAAAATAAAAATGACCAGTTATGCAACATCTCCAACAAGGTCAATTTCCCATTGTGCCATTAGGGGGCGCGCGCACTGGCGGTCATAGAGGTGAAAGCCTGTGCAAGGGTAGTCCTAGCATGAGTTGATGTCCCCAAATTTTTGTTGGCTAGGATGCCATCAGTGATCTCCCCCTTTCGTTCAGGGGCAATGGCTTTTCTCCATTCCTGTGTGGCCCCTTCCCATATTAGGGTCTTGGTTAGTGTATCTCGGGCTCCAGTGTGGGATAACTTCTGGGCGACTGCTTCTAGAACACGGGCAACGAAGTCAGTGAAAGGCTCATTGCGATGTTGTATGAGGGTTTTTAGTTGTTTGTTGCCTTCTTTCGAAGGGACCAAGGAGTCAGCCCACAATGCACAGAGGAGTACTTGGTCAAAGTACTGCGGAGATGCCACTGCTTTTGCAATGGGAGACCCATAAGCTCCCTCCCCTTTTAAGCAATCAGGGTCCCCCATGGTTGCATCATATCCTCCAGCAGTGACATTTCATGTGCTTTGTTGTTCACATTCATCATAAAAAGCAGCCTTCCATAAAAGGAAGTCCCCTGAAGATGATGCTGTGCACATTAAGTTCTTCCAATCATTGTGGCAACTCAGATCAATGGTAATGGTTTCGAGCATCTGTTGAGCATATGGGGAGTGCAACCCATCTTCCTTAACAGAGGTCCAATATTTGTCAAGCACTTTTGGGCCATGGGGGTAACATTGGTTAGGTGGTGCAGTGGTTCGGTGGACTTTTACCGGGAACATGAACTGGGGTTCATCCATAGGCTTGGCTGCCATTGCCATGGTAGTTGTGGGGCCAGCAAACAACTGTTGTATTATAGGGGGAACAACAGGTTTTCTTTCTTGGGCAAAGTTGGATATGAAGGGCCAAGGATACAAAGTTCCCTGAGGGGAGTTCCCAGGCTAGCCTAAATGGCCAAAAGAAGTGCTTGGGCAGGTTTCCTGGGACCCATAGTGTGGGAGAGGGGTTTTACAAGCATAGCTGTCTGGCCCTCTGGGTCACATGATGGTGGCAGTTGTTGGTCATCTGCATTCTTACTGGAATTGTTTGCTGCCTCCACAAGAAGATGGGAGTGCCTGAGCAGCTTCACCATTTTCTGTATGCTGTTTCTTTTCACAGTGAGGCCTTAAATGCCTGCAGAGTTTCCCCTTCTTCTCTCCCCGATAGACAGGCTTGAATGGCTACTACAATGGGGTAAATTTTAGGGGTAGCTCAGCGCCTTCTCAGATTTCTTTTTTATGAGCCACCTGAAGGAGCAGGTCTAGCTGTCTGGATCCCAAATGGCCCCTGAGTCAATCCAGGGACACAATTCATTTACTATTTCCCATATCAACTAGCTTCCTTTTGTGATACTTTTAACCGTCTACTCTGAAGCAGGGCAACAAGCGCTCGTAATTAAGGCTCTCATGCTGCAGGGGGAAGGTTACCCATGGAGGCACTTACCTTGCATTAGACCGTCCATCTGCCGAAAACACTTGAGCCCCACATTGGGCGCCACTTACAGGGCTAGATGTCCTACAGGGGGTAAGCGTGAATGATGCCCACAAGGAACACACACTGGGAGATAGGCTTAAGCAGGTCTCATTTATTCTTGTGCAAGTGGGGGGGGATTTTACACCCCAGCTTTCCCAACCTCCTGAGTCTTTCTGGGCCAATCACTTAGCGGGGAGTTGATGTAAGGCACTTGTGACAGTCACTGCTTAATGACAGGCACTGATTGGTTCTCTGGGGGCATGTAGGGAGCTTAGACAGCTCATGGCTGTCAAGCTAGGCAGACGTTCCTGTGGGTCACATCTCTATAAGAAGGAAATGTGCTTCAACTGCTACTCTAGCTGACTCAACCAGATCTGACCAGCTCTACCCAAAGGGGCTGTCTCCCCTATGGAAAAAACACATCCAAATCCCCTGCCCATAATAACTAGGGGGTCAGGTCACCTCAATTGGTTTGTCAGGGAGCTCCTTCCACCTGACTTTCACTTAGGGCTTAGGGTTTAGTTGTCCCCAGTACTTCTGAAATCTGGATTCAGTTGCCCCTGTTGAAAAGTTTAAAATGTTAATGGTAAAAAAGCTATCTGTAACTGTATATGGGGGCTAACCCCTCCTTTTTGTTTTAATAATTATAATTGCTCCTTAAGACATTGGTGATTTCTTTCTATAATTGCTTGGCCTTGGAGATTATAGGGAATTCCTGCTCCTGCATCACCAATATTCATATATATATATATATATATATATATATATATATATATATATATATAATTATTTATTTATTTATTTATTTTGTTGGTCCTGGAGCTTGAACTCTGGGGCGGGGCGCTGTCCCTCAACTCTTCATCTCAAGGTGAGTGCTCTACCACTTGAGCTACAGCACCACTTGTGGCTTTTTCTGCTTATGTGTTGCTGAGAAATTGAATCCATGGTCTCATGCATGCAAGGCAAGCACACTACCACTGAGCCACCTTCCGAGCCCCTTCCTGCACCTGGGGCAGGGTGTAGGGGTCGGTTTAGTCCCCCCGGGCTGGTTTATGGGAGATTGTTGTGAACAGTCCTTCTTAAAATACCCCTCCTGCCCACATTTAAAACAAGTCCCTCTCCCCAATGGTCTTGGGGTTCCTTGGCCCTGGGCTGCCAGTGTCTGGGTAATAGCCTCAGTCATTGCAGATGTCTGAGCCTATAAGGATAAATGTAGTGATTAGGAATGATGCTGTTGTGTTCCCATATCTTGCGAGGCAACCACCCCTCTGCTCAGGGAACTCTCTCTCAATCCCACGTAGGCTATGATGTGGTCTGCATTCATCCCTTCCCAGACCAGTAGCTTTACAAACTGATTTCAGAGGTCCCCTGCCGGCAGCTTGCAATTAATACTCTGTTGGACTAGGGCTATAAACTCAAGTAGAGGCTCACCAGGTTTTTGTCTCACTCCTGCTATGGGGGACTCAGTGGGCCCATCATCCAGTTTGTACCACATGGCAAGTCCTGCCTGCCTCACCTGGTCATAGTACAGGACAGGTATTGTGGCCTGTTGGACTCCAGTGGAGTACCCTTCCCCCATCCCTGTTAAAACTGCATAAGTAATAGGTATTGCAGCTTGAACCTGCCAGTTATTCTTCGCCCACAATCTGCATGGCTCCTTAAGGAAAGCACACCATTTAATAAACTGAGAACTGGTGACGACGGCTTTGGCCACATCCAGCCAGTCCTTAGGGGCACATGGGTGATAAGCAATGTCCTGTAATTGGGTATGGGCCCAAGGAGAGTTCAGGCCATTCACCGCCACCACCTTGCAGATCACTTTAAGATCCTTAGCTTCCCATGGATACCATTCCGAGGGCCTGTTAGCTCCTGGTGAAAGATTGACTGGATATGTTGGAGAAGTGAATCCTCTGGCCCAGGTTCTGGGCTCCCAGGTGGGACTTCCTTTACAGGGCAGGCCTCTGAGTAGGTTTCTTCTGCAGCCCTCAGCCCCTCCATGGAAGGTCGGTATGGGTCTGGGTCTTGCAGGTCCTTCTCACAGGTCTCCTAAGGCACAACCTCTGGCCCAATCAGGGGAATAGGGTGGAAGCCTAGGAAAGTCAGGGCACCCAAGTCAAAGGGGGTAACCTTCACCCTTGTTTTGACTTCCACTGTGCATGTTTCAGTGCATTCTCAGTCGAATTTGACCCATTCCTTTTCCTTCTCACTTCCCAAGTCCCCCTTTACTCCTTCTAAGCTTAATGTTGCCTCCTCCGCCTTCTTCTGTGAAATAGCATTACCCATACTAAGGGTTTTACTTACCCTGAGAGACCACTTAGCCTCAGCTGGTATATTTTCCTTTCTTGCCCGAGTTGGGCTCCTGATGTCGGGTCTTCATCCCAAGAAAGATGGACAGGGTCTGAGGAAAGGTAAGTGCACCGCTTGCCCGTTCCCCAGCTTCCCTTAACCCAGGAGACAATCAGACACAGCAGGAAGTCAAGTCAAGCAGGAACTCATTTATTAACACACAGCTAGCACTTTTTAAAAGCAAAAAACACCGGGTTGCATGGGGAGGAAAAGGAACTAACTAATCACTGTAATGGTCACACCCTATCATACACCTAAGCTTCCAGGAGCTATTTACGCACTGAATATAAACAAATCGGACTCTGCCTACTCAACTCCCTCTCAGCACCATCTTATTTTATCTATCATAGATATTCAGGAGATCTGAATATCTGAATATTAAGATCTGAAGATTATGGTTCAAAGCTCACCCAGGAAAGAAGTTTCCTTAGATTCTTATCTCCAGTAAACTGCTCAGGAAAAGCCAGACAAAAGTGGCATTGAATTTCATTTGGAAGAAGTGTAGCCTTGAGCAAAAACAGGATCAGGGACAGTGCCCAGACCAAGAGGTCAAGCCCTAGGACAAACTAAACAACAAAAACAAAATAAAAACAAACCTCAAACCTAGCATTTTTCTAATTGTATACAGAGGTCCGTTATTAAGGAAATTTCTTCCTGTGTTATGTATAGGTAGAAGAAAAAAAGATGTAACACAATTACTCTCTTCACATCATGTTACACCAATGTCTCAAAAAATTGCTTTTTCTAAATTTATAAATTAATAGCATCCATTTGTTGGCAACTGTCTAGATTATTCACATTATCATGTTATACATGAACTGTTGGTATTATCTATTAAGTTCTAATTATACCTCAATTGAAAGAATATTCCAGGCAAATAGAATGCCACAATCATTTGTGCATTTCTAAATTAAACCTTCTACTTGAAAACCATTTTGCAGTATCCTATCGAATATGAAATTGCAAACAAAAAATATTTATTTTAAATGTAAATTCTAATTTAGCCAGGTTTACAAAGTCCTACATTAGATGAGCTTTGCCATTTCTCCAGGCTTAAGTTTTTGTAATCCTTCATCATTTCTTTGGAATCCAACAGAATGATGCTTACTTTCTCAAATTTTTAGTTGGGAATCATGAGCTATTTTGCATATTGGAATTTTCTGAAATGAAGAGAGCATTTAAAACACAACTGAGGATTATATATGAGTTGCATTTCAATAGGAAACTTGACTTCTCAAAACATAATGACAAAACTAGCCCAAACTTCAGACTGTATATTTCTTTCTGTTGTTTGGCTTGTTTTATTGAGAGAAACTTATACTACCTGTTCCAGGGAAGATATCGCTACGTAATTCCATTCTCTAATCTCCTGTCTTAGTCTGAGTGCTAAATTTCCAGGCTTGTATCACATTGCCCTGCCATAGTGTGATGGTTTATTTAATCTAGAAAGAGGCTAGCAATTCTGAACTTCTCTGATAATCTTATCCACTAGACTAAGTGCTTAAACTTTTTATGTACAATTTTCAAAGACATTCTAATATTTGACAGAGGTTATGAACATTTTCAGATGCACATGCAGGGGTCTCTGATTCGTTCCTCCATGGATCTGATCACTTTAATAATAATTAGTTGACTATCTTATTATCTCTGGTCCCTACCTATGTAATATTCTCAACCATTTTGGGGAAAGTTCACTTGAGGACTTTCTAATATTAAAAATTATCACTGTTCTAGTCTTACTCAGGATATATTTTCTAACTTTTCTACACATTCTGAAAGTTGTTTCTTATGTGTGTTTACACATATAAGTGCCTCTGTGTGTATATGCATGCTTGTATGTGTGTATGAAAAATCCTCAAGCTCTTATTCAGCAATCTTGCTCATAACTAGTATTCAATTACTTGAGCCATTCTTCCAATGCAGCTTTTGGCTTGTTAATTTTAGATAATGTCGCAAAGACTGTTCTGCCTAGGCTTGATGCAACCTGAACTTCCCAGACTTCCTTATATTCTTATGTTTTATCTTTCCAGGAGTATCGACTTTTAAACTTGAAATATTTTTGCGAGTGTAAAGTCAATTTGAAATTATTTTCTCTGCTTGGGAAGATTACTATTGACTTTGCCGTTCCTTTTGAGGAAACTTAAAGTCATATTTACACCTGTTTTGTTCATTGTGCGGCTTGAACTCTGATCCTGGGTCCTGTCCCTCAGCTCTTCAACTCAAGTCCAGTGCTCTACCACTTGAGTTACAGCACCACTTCCGGATTTCTGGTGGATAATTGAAGATAAGGGTCTCATGGATTTTCCTGACCAGGCTGGCTTTGAACCACAATTTTCTGGTCTCAACCTCCTGAGTAGCTTGCATTACAGGCATGAGCCATCAGCACCTGGCTCATATTTGCATTTATGTGCACTTAATGACACTATGTAGAAAAAGAATGGAAATTTGAATCAAATGATGTGACATTGCAGCTTTTCAGAAAAATTGAGGTAGCAATAAATATGCCCTCTTTTTCCATGTTGTTACATTAATGACTCATGAGCTATGGGACTCTTACATTAGCATCGTCTGATGTCTGCATATGCAGATTTAGTATCAGAAATTGTTCATAGAGAAAGACTGAGATTTTTAGAAAGCAAAGGAGATCAGGTATGAAAGAGCAGCATAGAAGGATATACAACTTATCACACAGAGATTAAGAAGAGCCTAAGTGTTAGAATAATAAAAGCAATGAGGAATAAACCTAGTTTATAATTAGTTCTTCAATAACCAAAAATGATTCCCTAGAATGGTTTCTGCTATAACTTAGTTACTATAATTTATTCCTTCCATCTGGAGTTATTCCTTCTCTTCTGTCACAAATGTTAACTAGCATCAGCATTTTTGGTGTCATGACTGGCCACAAAGATCTCTAAATCTCACTTAGATTACCTTTCCCTTTCTGATTAGCACTGACCACACAAAATCCTGGAATCTTTCAATTTCCAGAATTAAACTTCACCTGACATCCAAGCACATTCCTGGCATTAATTGCCATGACCTATTAACAAAACTTTTTTTTGTTCAACACAGTATTCTAATATAAGTAAAGTACATGAATTAAGGACTATTGTTAGGTATCACTTGGAAGGAGCAATAATATATTCCAAGTATGGGTTCTTTATTTTGCATTTACTAGCTAAATGACTCTTTTGCCTGTCCTGGGGCTTGCACTCAGGGACCGTGAACTGTTCTTGAGCTAGAAGTCTACCACTTGAGGAGAAGCACCACTTCCAGTGTTTCTTTTTCTGTTTATGTGGTGCTGAGGAATTGAACCCAGGGTTTCATGCAATGAAGCCATATTCCCCGAGCCCTAAATGATTTTTTTCATATTAATAATTTTTGTGTGAAAATACAGTACAGATGGGTTACAATTACATGAGCAAGGTAATGAGTACATTTCTTATCAAGTATTGTTGCCTCCTCCTTTGTTTCCCCTTACCATCCCTGCCCACCAATCCCCCCATCCCCCCACAAAGTTGTAAAGTTCCCTTTTCAACATAACGTCTTGTTCCAATGGGACTTTCTTAAGATGGCATTACTTTTTCTTTCTGTTAATATGTATTATAATTTAGGTCAGGTGATAGGAAAGGAAGTGGAAAACAATACTATGTCCAATAAAGCTGACATCCTATTACATCACTAAGGAAGTAGTGTTAAGACCTGCAGGACTCATAGGTTGTTGCATGTGACATTACTATGTAAAACACGATTAATGTTCATCTCAGACATCCATAACATTCTGCTTCCATTTTCAAGGTCAAGAGCCAAATATCTATGCCTTTTATTGATTGGGTGTTTTTCCTAGGAAGGAAGAAGGAGGATGTGGTAGGTGATGATGGAAAAATATGTATATTAGGCCCCTGTCCAAATTTTTTGCAGTTTATTTTCTTTTTTTATATTATTTTTTATTGTGAATATACTGTACAGAGAGGTTACAATTACATGGGCAAGATAATAAGTACATTTCTTATCAATCCTAGCCTCCTCCTTTGTTTCCTCTTCCCATCCCTTCCCATCCTCCCCCTGCCCCCCCAATCCTCCCCGCTACCCCCCCACCAAAGTAGTAAAGTTCATTTTTCAACATAACGACTTGCACATCTCATTGTTGCAATGGGTCCACCTAATTTAAGTTAAATAAAACATGATTTGTAAAGTGAAAGTTATTTATGGTTTCATTGACTGTTTTAAGAAAACAACTATGCCTTATGTTTTCAATTATATTTCTATGGTAATGTGTAATATTCATGATTTAACTGGTAAAATTGATAACAGTTATATTATATCAAGTTGATTCAAACTTTTATTTGAAAATTGCACACTTAACATAAATATACTTCCACTTTCCTCTACCACATAATTAAAATAACAGTAAAGCAAAGATTGGTGTTAGCCATTCATATGTACAATCCTAGAACTCGGGGGGCTGAGACCTGAATATTTTAGTTCAAGGTCAGTCCAAACATACAAAAGTGTGAAAACTTATCTCCAATTATCCAGCAAGAAGAAGAAGGTGAGCATGTGACTCAAGCATAGAGTGTCATCAGCCATGAGCAAAAAATACAATGGAGACCATTAAACATCGAGTTCAAGCCCTAAAAATGACATATACACACAAGACAACAACAAAATGTACTATGATTATCAATAATGAAGACAAAATAGTAAAAACGATCATGAGAAATGTGTAAACATCTGGAAGACATAAATCATTTCACAGAATTTTGATTCATAAGAGGGAAAAGTCACAGCGTCATTTGTACAATCTCATTGTAGTCATTTGTGTTGAAACCTGGCTAGTGGGTAACAAGTGAAAGAGTAGATTTGATTACCTGACATAGGAGAAATTGCCTGTGACTATACACCATCCCACTCTGCAAAAATTTAAAATCGTGCTTGTTAATTTAAATAAAACTTATTGTTAGAGACTGTTTTGTCCACACAGACTGCAGTCCTTATTTTGAGGCTTCAGACCAGTGCTTTTGTTTATAACCACTCCTGTTTTACTCCCCTTCCCTTGTGCAGCTGTACCTTATTTAGCTGGCACCAAGCCAAGTCTTTGAACTAGACACCCGTGCCTTAATCCCTCCCTTTCTCTAGCTACAACTCATTTCACATACTATCTCTGTCTTAGCATTAGTTGTTTTCTGACTAATCCCCATCAGAAAATACTTATATTAATGTAAACCCATAATAATTAACCTAGTTAGAAAAGGGAGAAAGGGTTTACCATTGTCTGAGGCTCTCATCTGTAGGTTTACTCCCTAATAAATCTGTGCTACACTCTCTTTTTCTCATGGCTTTTGAGTCTGACAAATGATTGATTTGGTTTGATGTAATCCCATTTATCCAGACGTACTTTGGAAATTTTGACCTATGCCAAGGAGCCCTCATGTTTCTGCTAACTGTTCCTGTAAGATTCCTAAGGCATCTGGATTTACATTGACCTCTTCAATCCATTTGGAATTAATTCTGTTACAGGAGAATATAAAATGATCTAATTTCAGTTTTCTGTGTACAGCCAGTTAAACCAATTTTTTGAAGAGGCTGTTTTTCTTCCATCCTGTGTTTCTGACTTCCTTATCAAAGATTATGTGCCTATAGGAGTGGATTCATTTCTGGATCTTCAATTCTGTTATATTGTGTTTCCATGGGAAAGAATGTCATTACCCCATTCCTGAACAAATGGAAAGACTGGGGGGGAAATGCTATTAAGTGAAATAAGCCAGATCCAATTAAATATATGCTGCATGGTTTTCCTCATTTCTAATAACTAGATATGCCCATACATCTACAAGTTTATCTAATAGATAGTAAAAGACAAATAATTAAACTTGGATATGATTAAAAGCACTCTAAGCATTCACATGGCACGAACAAGGGAAGCTATTCTTAGGAGAGGATCACAGTGGCTCAATAGCTATGTACACATGATCAGATAAATGTTGCTTATTGCAATGAACTATAAGAATCAATCATATATATGAAATACATATATCTGTATATAATTTTTAAAGATGTTACAAATAACTGACTTCTCTGTAAACTCAAAAGCAAAATTCTAAGTTTAGAAGATAAAATTGAGGAGTTTTCAACACATAAACTAAAATACATAGGGGAAAAGGTGAGAGAGAAAATATAAGATGAAAAGTAGAATAGCTAACTATTGAAGAATTAATAAACAATATTCAAAACTATACAAGAGAGCTTGGGTACAGCTAAGTTGTAGAACTAGACTAATATATACAAACCCATGATTTCAATCTCTATACCTAAATGTCTAATAATAAATTAATAAATAGTAATAATACAATATTTACCTGAAATAAATGCTTTTATATTAGAGAGGCCTGAATCCTAAAACAATAAACAAAATACTCTCAATTCTTGTATCCCATGAAATGAAACCACGAATGAAGAGCAAATAGTTCCTTTATATCCTTTCCTTTCATTTTCTGTTTTCTTCTTTTCTTTTTCCTTTGGCACTACTGGTGCTTGAAGGTGCTAAGGCTCTAACCATTTTAGATTATTTTTAAGGCCAAGCCTCCCTTGAGCAATGATCTCTTACCTATGGCTTCCACATAGTGAGATAACAGGAAAATTACACTATATCTAGCTTTCTTTGTTTTTGTAGTTTTTTAAGAATTTTTTTGTCAAAACTGGTCATGATATCATTCTTATAAATCTCTGCCTCCTAATTAGCAAGGTTGAGTGTCACCAGTATCAAATGACCAATTGCTCCACATGTTTAATTGGGACAACTAATAGATGTTTTGCTAGCTGCCAGTGGCTCACATCATCAATCCTAGCTACTCAGGAAACTGAGGTCTGAAGATTGTGGGTTAAAATGAGCCCAGGATAGAAAGTCCATGAGATTCTTACCTCCAATTAACTACCATAAAGTTGGAAGTGGTACTATGGCTCAAGTGGTAGAGTGCTAACATTTAGCAAAGCAGCTCAGGGACAGCACTCAGACACCAGAATCAACACACACACACAAAGATAGATGCTTCTAGTTCCTGGCCATGTTCTTTTTTATAATGCTTCTTTTGGTGAAGACTTTGTAAGTCAAATAATCTTGATGCAAAGTAATAGCTATGCTGTCTTGGGCTTGTGGTCCTCAGCTTCATCTTCCTTGCCTGTACAATGAAGAAATTTCTTTGCCAAACTGGTGCAGTGGGAGAATCCAGTCATAATATTCAATGTACATGTGTGAAAATGTGACCACGTAAATGGAAGGAGTGGGGTTGGGTGAGATAAGGAAGAATGATCAAATTAATGACCGATCAAGATGTACTCACAAACCGACATATTAATTTAAAACTCCTTTGTACACTATTTATGTATCATTTTGTAAGTAGAAAAAAATGAAACCAGTGCTTCAGTGCAATCCACACATCTTAGGTATAGATTGCTCAAAGCTGTTTCTTTTAAAGAATACAGGACAGAGAAGAGTGGAACAAATCATTTACAGAATAAAACTGATCAACTCTATCCCAAAGTTAACATCAATAGTGATGTTGACCATACACGTTTGATTTCATGCACTGAGAATACATTTCCACCCATCCCCCAATCCTGGGTTTAAATTCAGGGTCAAGATTCTGTCTCCCCTACTCACTCATAGCTAATGCTCTAACATTTGAGCCACAGATCCAATTCGGGCTGTTTTTGTTTAATTGGAGACGAGTCTCATGGATTTTCCTGCCCAGACTGACTTCAAATTATAATCCTCAGATCTCAGGCTTGGAATATAGGTGTCAGCCATCAGTACCCAGCTTGAGAACTCACTTTTCTACTGTAATTCTCCTCCCCGAAATCTCATAGCCACAATCTTGGGAGAAAAGATTCAGAGAGCCCCCAATTGAAGAACATTATATAGAATGCCCTGTCCCATACACTAAAAAGGGAGAAATGCTATCTCTCTCCCTTTAATGAAACAATAGATGTTAGATTATTATATGAAAATAATGGTAGATATTATTATAATGCTCTCAATATCTATTCCCATCCCCATTAATACCAGGCTTGGTTGTAGAACTTACTTTGACAAATGACATGTGAGAATTGATGGCATGTGTCTTTTCTGAGCTTTACCCCTGTGGTTTTCACGTTTTGCATCCCATGGGAACCTCCAGCAGTCAGTCTGGTTCCCCGAATGGACACCATGCTGAGTGGAAGTGGATCTGGAATAGGCTTTGTAGCATGAGAGAGAGTAAACAAAATTGTAAGGTATTGCGTCCTTGGGGTTGGTTTCCCCAGTAAAATTAAGCTCACATTGAGGTCCCAGCTCTAGGTAGTCTAGGTCTCTTTCTCTCTATTCCCTCCCACTTCCTTCTCATTCTTCCTGAATATTTCCTTTTTCTCCTCAGGTGACACCAATTCGTGAGTCTCATTATCCTAGAAATTTGTTTTAGGGTTAAACATTGTAGCTTTCTGTTTTACATTTTCTCTTAAGTGTTTCTTCACTTTTGTCTTTCTGGAGTTTTCAGCCAGAAGCTCCCAAGTGTGATGGATCTTGAGATAAAAACCCTCTGCCAGGGATGGGAAGGTAGCAGAGTGGTAGAGTGCTTGCATTGCATGCATGAGGCCCTAGGTTCGATTCCTCAGCCCCACATAAGCAGTAAAAGCTGGACAAGACACTGTGGCTTAAGTGGGATAGTGTTAGCCTTGTGCTGAAGAGTTGAGGGACAGTGCCCAGGCCCAGATTTCAAGCCCCAAAACCGACCAAAAATATTTTTTACATGAAGTAAGCCAGGCCCAAAGAAGCATAGGTCTCATGGTTTCTCTTATTTTCAATAACTAGTACATGTCTGAGACAAGCAGAAACTGTCAGACAAGTTGATGTTAGGCGAAATGAACCCCAAGATAAGAATTCAATTTTTTTCTTTCTTGTGATTGTTTCTATCATATTTATAAGATGATTTCTTTGTTGCTTTTTATGTCCCTCCCCCACGGTATGCCCCGTGTGTTCACTTCACTTGATATTGGCATACTTTGTGCAGGGGAAGTGAAAAAACAAATTGTTTAAATTGGGGTACAGGTGGATCCATTGCAACGATGAGATGTGTAAGACGTTATGTTGAAAAACAAACTTTACAACTTTAGTGGGAGGGGGTCTGAGGAGGGACCATGAGGTGGGGGTGGTGAGTTGGGAAGGGATGGGAAGGGGAATCAAAGGAGGAGGTCACAATGCTTGATAAGATATGTACTCATTACCTTGCCCATGTAATTGTAACCCCTCTGTATGGTATTTACACAATTAAAAATAAATAAATTTCTCTGCCATATCTGCCTTACTTGCTTTCACTCCCCTCATGTTGGCCTACTAGGAGGCCAGAATAACATGAAGCTCCAGAAACCTTTTGGATAGAAAAAGAAACCACCGCATGGGAAGTGAGGGGTGTATTACAAGAGATTGGGAACTGAACACAGGTAGAAGGGATCATAGCTTCAGCCTCAGCTGTCTTCTGAATCATTGCCCAGTTACCAGCTGTAAGCCTTTGCTCCAAAATCTATGTGGCGAATTCTGCATTCTTACTGTATCATCCACACACACAGACTTAGTTAGGCATCCAGCATGACATAAAATATACATTTCTTAAATCAGAGAAATCTGTACCGGAGAAAATGTGCAGAAAGAACTTCATTTAATCAGGTTCACTTCATTTTTACAGGCTTATAATTTGACTGAGAGAATATCAAATTCTCTTAGCCTTCACAAAATCAAAATATCCAAGCAATACACCACTGTAATGAAAAAAATCTTTTTACTAAAGTGAGTATTTGGAATGGGAAAAAATCAAATATTATAAAACTTAAAAATTGATCAAATACCAAAAGACAAAGAAAGACACTGATCAAGAACGAAATAGCAATATGTTTAATAAATAAATGAAATGTTTGAGATTTTTATCCACATAGGAAATACATAGGAAAATAAATAGGAAAGTCACTGAGATCCCATCTTACACACCAGAAGAGCTATCACCATGCAAATAAAAAAAACTGCTGGAGAGGTTGAAATGAATCAGGAACTGCGTTTGGTGGTGTGGCATTGTAAACTAGTGAAACCCATATGGAGATCATAATGGAAGTTTACACGATACAAAAAAGACACATATCTTGAAGACCATTATTGCAACCTGGATACATACTGAAAGAATATAAATCAATATGAACATATATGTTCACGGCAGCAATATTCATAGCAATCAAGCTGTATAATCAACCTGGATGTTCCATAAAGAGGGAATAAAGAAAATGCACCTTTCATAGCTATAAACATGTTTTGGTATATAAGAGAAGTGGATGATTCTACTATATCATTGCTAAATATTTTTCGATAGATTCTTAATCATAATTTCACTGGTTTTGTGGCATTGTGTTTTTTCTTTAATGAAGGACTTCCATATTGATTTCAGAGCAGTTACAATAGGATGAAAATATCATTTAAAATGTGCATATTAGATAAAAATTTAAATTTATAAATGAACACATACAGATCATCATATAGAGTTTATAATTTGAAGCAATTTTAAGAAGGCAACAGTAGGGGGAAAAGACAATGTTAGAAGCTTAATAACAAATATACAGATATGGAAAAATACAAAAAAGGTGCATCTAATTAGTGCTAACAGTAACAAAACATTTTCCTCAGGTTTTAAAAATGAAACTATTAAAATAATACTTAATAACATCAAATAACTATGGCATGGAAGAAAATATAGCATAGCCATATTTTCCCCAAAAGTTTGTTTTATATTATAACAAATGGATTAAAACAAAATGTAATTACATGTCTGAAGATGATAACACTTTCAAGTGTCATTGTTTGAATCCAGCAAAGAAAAGTAACCGACAAGTACAGGGTAAGAACAACCTGGGTTATGGAAGAAGATACTTAGTAGAACTTTGTGAGGAAAGAATGTGCTACTTTTTCCTCATCAAATTAGTACAGCTACCTTTTGAGAGAACACTTGTAGTCAGAGCCGTGGAGTTACTAATTTAGGTAATAATTTATTAATTTTATTCCCGAATCCTGTGATGTGATTCCCAAATGATGTGAGTGATCCTAGATTTTCTGAGCCCTTTTTTCACACAGTTTCTAATTCTTCCCCATGCCAATGATTCTTCTGCTACTCTCATTTCTCCTTGTTTCTCAACTCAAATCCTGTGACCTTTAGTTTCATGAGAAAGAGCTGAAGAAAAATGAAGATGGCCGGGTGTCTGAGGTAACATCCATTCCTGTTTGGAGGATCTGGGGAAGGACCACCACGTGGGCCTCATAATCAGATATTAATTGACCTCTTTGGAAATGGAGAAACTCACTCTCTCAGGCAAAATCTGTCATTTCTTGACTTTATCTGAAGAGATTTGGTAATAGGGAACAATTCAGAGAATGAGCTTTCCCACCACCCACCACAGCCTTGTCAGAATGAATAAGATCAAAATTAAAAGTGGCCTCAGTTCCCATAGGGCTAATCAAAAGCCAAGAGATCACACATTCCTCCTCATCAGGGACCTTCTGGTAGGAATAGAGTCTGGGCAAAGTCTAAGATGGAGATAAAATGAGACTGGGCCTAAGGAGGACACAAAAGAATGACCCTCTCTTTGACTACAAGTGAGTTGTGTAGTGAGACATGAAAACTTCCTTCATATATGAAAATTCACTAGGTGAGTTATCTCACTGCCGCTTTGCAGGAGATCAGTGTCCCCAAAGGAGAAGGTGTTAAATGTTGTGACTGCCAGTTTGCTCTCTAGGCTCTTGTCTCTCCCACCCCTTCCCATGCCAGGAATGCATTCCTTCTTTTAGGCACTCAACTACTTGTCCTCACTCTTAGGCGGGAATACTGTAGGCTATTCTTTTGCCAACCTCTTGCATTTGAGGTAGAATAGGCCCAGGCCCAGCTCATGCCAAGGGGTAGATTCAAGAAGGTGAGTATAAGTTCATATTTTTATTGAAAAATAATCATATTGAAAGAATTAAATGAAATTAATAATTGAGAGATTTTGAGTTTATGGCCGCTAAATTTAAGTAATTATTACTAAAACATCTAGAATCATGGATTAGGAAGAGGACAGTGAAGTAGTTTCAATATAATTTGCAAAAGAATCACCATAGCCAGAACAATTAAAGGAACTATTGGCATAGATCCATTTACAATCTTAGGAGTGACCTTGGATTGGTGGCTTTTAGAATAATATCTAAAAGAGAGGGACTTGCTTGGCACTGGTGGCTCACACCTGTAATCCTAGCTACCCTGGAGGCTGAAATCTGAATATTATGATTCAAAGCATGTCCAGACAGAAAAAGCTAGAAGTGGTGCACGGCACAAGTGGTAGAGCACTAGCATTGAGCTCAGGGACACTGCCTAGGCCATGAGTTCAAGCTTCAGGATCAGCGATACAACGACAACAAAACAATAATGATAAAAAGAAATAAAAGAAGGACTTAAAGATATGTGATGGAATGAGGCTGATGTGTAACTGTTTAGGGAACCTACAAGGAGACAAAATTTGGATCCAAATAATATCTATTCATGACTAATCAAGGATGCAAAGCAAATGCCAAATTCCTCTTCTCAAAAACTTGCACACTTGGGCTGGGATGGTGGCTCAGTGGTAGAATGCTTGCCTGGTATGCATGAGGCCTTGGGTTCGATTTCTCAGCACCACATAAGCTGAAAAAGCCAGAAGTGGCGCTATGGCTCGAGTGGTAGAGCACTAACCTTGAGCTGAAGAGTTGAGGGACAGGGCCCAGGCCCAGAGTTCAGGCCACATGACTGTCCAAAAAATAAAAAAAAAACTAAACTAAACTAAACTTCCAAACATATCTTTTCTCATAATTGAGGAGAGGCTTCTGTTAGAGGAATTCTCCTTATCTAGCTCAAGGGGATCAGAACTTCAGTAGAATTTTCCTGTTGAGATGTAATGTGCTTAACTGTACTGAAGCTAATCATGGCTAGGAAAGTATGGACTAATACGTTTGTTGTATTTTTCCTTATAAATATATAATATTCTCAGGTATTATATAAAATATATTTTATAATAAACAATAATTATACATTATATATAAGATATTAACTATATTATAATATAACATATATATTAACAGACTTCCTAATTTTAGAGTTAGGAACAAGCAACATATTAAAAGAAAAATGCTTGAATCTCTGAGTAAGTTCTCTACAACAGGACAATTCCACGTTTCATTCTCATTACCCAGAGAGCAACATAGGAAAGCGATGCCCATGGAGGTGGTTCCCTGGGTTTTGGAAAGTCTTATTGCATATATATATATATATATATATATATATATATATATATATGCATATATATATATGAAATATTGTTTTATACTAGTGAATATATCTAAAACTATAATAACAGATAAATAAGTGAACACCTATGTGCACACACACTCAATCACTTTCAAATATAAGAATTTCTTTTCTATGCTGCCTATTCACCTACAGAGAGAGTACATGAGTTGCCATTGAATTGTCCTGGAAGTTCTTTATCTGGCTACTCTAGCTTCACATCCTTTGTTCTGTAAGTAGCCAGATGTTTTGTGTTCAACAATAATACTTGTTACAGGCAAAAGTATCCACCCTGACACACAGAGAAACTTGGATTTAAAGAAATGCCAGAAATAAGTGGGAGGTACACAGTACTTTTCAAAATTGAATAGATTACATATTTATTAGAAAGCTCGTAAGAAAAAATATTCAGTGTAGGATGAAAGACTTCAGAAAACTACAGTATATGTTGTTTAGATGATTTTTTAAAACAGTCTCTCAGGTGCTGGGAGGGTGGCTCAGTGTAGAGTGCTTGCCTTGCATGCATGAGGTCCTGAGTTTGATTCCTCAGCACCACATAAGCAGAAAAAGATGGAAGAGGTGTTGTGACTCAAGTAGTATCACTAGCCTTGAGCTGAAGAGCTGAGAGACAGTACCCAGGACCCAGAGTTCAAGCCCCACAACCAACAAAAACTAAACAAAACAGTCTTTCACTTTTGTGTGCTCAACATTGTAACACTAGTGCTTCAGTCTAGGGCTAAGATTTTAGGTGTGGACATTTATAAACACTCCTGATTCAGATTCGAATTGATAAAATTTTTAATCAATATTTTGTTCTTATTAATTTTGCTCTTTGTAAATTCACATAGACCTATAAAAAACGGTGTGGCCATCCCAATAACATTCTCGAAGTACTTCCTAATGATGACTTACAAAAAGTTGTATTCTATTACACCAAGGAAAACAATGCTACAAATAAGGAAAACCAATACATAAATATTAATGATTAATAAAATAAAAAACAAAACATTTACCACTGTTTCCAGTATTTGAAATGTACTACATATTCGATTTATTATTTTCTCATAGTTCTGTACATTTAAAACTGCCTAAGTCTATGATGCTCAACAAGAATTTCATAGGCTATGAGAAGCCTTTAAAGTTACCCACTAAGATTATTATTTATGGTTCATCTCATCATTTGTATATGGCTTATACCATCATTTGTTCCTCGCTAACATAAAATAAGGAAGCCCTTAAATTTTAACAGAAACTGTGAAGTTAATGTCTTAAATCTTCACTCTGCGTCTTTACACAAACACTTTGCAACTTCTCATTAGTAAAGTTTCTATAACTCTGAAATGTACATACTTAGTAGTATATGACTGCTACCATGAATCTTAAATGCTTTAATGAAAAGTTTTACAACCTGCTAAATAGTCTTAATTTTGGCATATATGAGCACATTCCCAAAATTAAACATATTTAAAACATTAAAATTTTAACAAACCTTAACACTTTCTATAGTGTTCATTATGACAGGTTCCTTGTACAGAATAATTGAATTCCTCCTCGTACACATCCGTTGAACAACAAATGTCTGGAATTATTTTGTTTTTGACATGTCAATCTTGACTTTATTCTTAAATGTGTTCTTATGTAAGAAATACATGGTTCTAAAATTTCACGACAATTCTTTTGAATTTAATTTTTGTGGAATTGTCTAGTTTAAGAAAATCAATTACTCTTTATATATAAAATTGTTCTGTGCTCAATTCAGTAGCACATACACTAACAATGGAACAATAAAGAGAAGAATAGCCCCTGACTGAGGATGACACTCAACTTTGTGAAGCATTCCAGATTTTTAAAAGAACAGATTTCCTGATGGGATGTGGACAGAAGGTAACCTTAATGCCTTGTTGTTGGGAGTTTAAACTTGTTCGACGACCTTGGAAAGTAGTATGGAGGTTCCTCAAAAGACTACAGAGAGCGCCCCTAAGACCCAGCAATCCCATTTTGGGCATTCACCCAAATGATCAAAAACAAGACCATAGTAAAACTACCAGCAAAACTATGTTCCTTTCAGCATTATTTACCATAGCTAAGATACATAACCAAACCCGATGCCCCACAGTAAACGAATGGATCAAGAAAATGTGTGTGTGTGTGTGTGTGTGTGTGTGTGTGTGTGTGTGTGTGTGTGTGTGTGTGTGTGTGTGTGTGTGTACTGGAATTCTATGCCTCCATCAGAAAGAATGACATCACCCAGTTTGTTAGGAAATGGAAAGACTTGGAAAAAATTATATTAAGTAAATTATTCCAGGCCCAAAGAAGTGAAGTTAGCCAGGCTCAAAAAAACATACATCCCATGTTTTCCTTATTTGCAATAACTAGTATGTGTCTGAGACAAGCAGAAAAGGTCAGATAAGTCGATGTTAGGGGAATGAACCGTAAGATAAATATTCAAAAAATTTTTTGTTTTTTGTTTTTTTCCTTTCATGCAATTTTTTCTAACATATTTATAAGACGATTTCTATGTTGCTTTGTATGTCCCTCCCCCAAGGTATAACCCATGCTTTCACTGCATTTGATGTTGGTATAATTTGTGGAGGGGAAGGAAAAAAACCAATTCGTTTAACTCGGGATACAGGTGGACCCATTGCAACAATGATATGTACAAGACATTATGTCAAAAAATGAACTTTAATACTTTGAGGGGAAGAGGACCAGGTTGGGGAAGTGGGAGAGTATGGTAAGGGATGGGAAGGGGAAACAAAGAGGAAGCAACAATGCTTGGTAAGAAATGTACTCGTTATCTTGCCCATGTAATTGTAAATCCTCTGTCAGTATTCTCAAAAAAAAAAAAAAAAAGAAATGCACTCAGTAACTAGCCCATGTAATTGTAACCCCTCTGTATGGTATTTTCACAATTAAAAAAAGAAACATAGGTCCTATGGTATCCCTTATTTGCAATAACTAATGTATCTCTGGGATAAGCAAAGAAGGTATGGTAAGGCAAAAAAAAAAAAAAAAAAAGGAGGAGGCAACAATGCTTGATAAGAAATGTACGCATTACCTTTTCCATGTAATTGTAACTCCTCTGTATGGTATTTTCACAATTAAAAAAAGAAAAAGTCAAAACATGTGCATATGACTAGATAATATGATGTTAAGGTAAATGAACCCCAAGATAGGGACACAAGTGGTTTTTTATTTCTTTCTGTTGTTTCTAATATATTTATAACGTACGATGTGATTTATTTTTATGTGCATCCCCCACAGTTAAACCCCTGTTTTCACTGTATCTGATGTTGGTGCACCTCCATCTTGTATATACACTTCTCTAATTTGGGGATGGAAAGGGAAAAAACAAAATTCTTAAATAAGGATACAGTATGACCCATTGCAACAATGTGATGCACAAGACAGTATGTTGAAAAATGAACTTTACAATTTAGGCGGGTGGGGGGAGGGCAGCGTACTTGTGGAGGTGGGAGGGAAGGGATGGTGGGGGAAAACAAAGGAGGATGTAACAGTGCTTGATAGGAAATGTATTCGTTACTTTTTTCATGTAACTGTAACCACTCTGTACAGTACTTTTACAATATAAAACATAAAAATGTTCTGGGATGGAAGAGAATATATCCCCTATTTTACCCATATAATATCGTTAACAAAGAAATTAATGCAAAACACTGATATGAAGATATTTTGAATAAATGTGTGTGTGTGTTTGGGTATGTGCATGCCTGCGCATTTTCATTCTCAGAGTTTGAATTCAGTGCATCAAGGTCTTGCTAGGCCATTCCTCTCTAGATTGATGAGGTACTATATAAGCTACATCTCCATTCTTGTCTCTTTGCTAGTTCATTAATTTTTTTAAAAAAATAATCTCATGAATATTTTTTGTCCTGATTGGCTTCCAACGGTTATCCACGGATCTCAGTTTCTTGAGCAGATACCCGAGTGGACAGGATTACAGGTGTGACCAAGAAGCACAAGGTTTTCAGAATAATTTAAAAAGTAGAAGAAAATTTACTTCATGGAGGCTTGTTTATCATCTTCTGCTTTTAAAGCATTTTGGAGTGATTATATGTGAATTTATTTCATTTTTGGATTCTTAAAAGACAGTAAGTCCTTTTTTTGTTTTTGTTTTTGTTTTGGTCATGCAGCTTGAACTCTGGGCTTGGGCGTTGTCCGTGCGCCTTTCAGCTGAAGGCGAGTGCTCTACTCCTTGAGCCACAGTGCCATTTCTGCTTTCTTAGTGGTTTATTGGAGATAAGAGTCTCACAGACTTTCCAGCCTGGGATGGCTTTGAAGCGCAATCCTCAGATCTCAGCTCCTTCTGTAGCCAGGATTATATGGTGGCGTGAGCCACCAGCTACCGTCTATTTTTAGTACTGTTAAAAACGTATACTGGAACTGTGGAACAGAAGAAATTTGTCTCTCTTTAGACCTCAATTACCAACACAGTCTGTGTTGAAGACAAAATGTGACAGAAAACAATTACTGTGGGCAATAATTGCTGTTATTTCTTGGACAACATGAATATTGAATTGAGAGTGTAAGGGAATGGAGAGGATTTTACCTACTTTTTATTGCTAATTTTTGGAAATTTTGACTCATTCACTTCCCCACTATGTGTCTTTGGGCCATGCACTCAGTGCCTATAATTACAATATTTCCTAACACTAAAATGGTAATAATATTAGAATTATAGCAAATGTTTTCTTAAGAATTAAGAGAAATAAAACTTGTGAAATACTCAAAATAAACTTCTAGGAATGAGCTTACAATTACATGGGCAAGATAATGAGTATATTTCTTATCAAGCATTGTTGCCTCCTTCTTTGCGTCCTGTTCCCATCCTTTCCCATCTCCCCCCACAGCCCCCCATCCCATCAACCACTACCACCCCCCGCCAAAGATGTAAAGTTCGTTTTTCGACATAAGGACTTGTACATCTTATTATTGCAATGAGTCCACCTATTTAAATGATTTGTTTTTTCCCTTCCCCTCCAAAAATTATAACAACATCAAATACAGTGAAAGCATGGGTTTTACCATGGGGGACGGACACACAAATCAACAAAGAAATCATCTTATAAGTGTTAGAAACAATTGCAATAAAGAAAAAATAAATAATTGAGTATTTATCTTGGGGTTCATTTCACCTAACATCAACTTATCTGACCTTTTCTGCTTGTCTCAGATATATACTAGTTATTGCAAATAAGGGAAACCAAGGGACCTATGTTTTTTGGGCCTGGCTTAATTCACTTAATGTAATTTTTTCCAAGACTTTCCATTTCCTAACAAATAGGACAATGTCATTCTTTCTGATGGAGGGCTAGAATTCCATTGTGTATATATATATATCTCATTTTCTTCATTCTTTCATCTAGTGAGGGGCATTTGGGTTTGTTCCATATCTTAGCCATGGTAAATAATGCTGCAATAAACATAGTTGTGCTGGTAATGGACAAGGGTCTCATATCCAAAATATACCTGGAACTCAAAAAAATTAAATCCCCCAATAACAGATCCTCAAAGAAACAACTGCCCAATAAATAAGTGAGCTAAATACTTAAAGAGAAACTTCTCTGAAGAGGAGAGGAGGATGGTCAATAGACACATGAAGAAATGCTCAACCTCTCTAGCCATAAAAGAAATGCAAATCAAAACAACATTGAGATACCATATCACCCCAGTTAGAATGGCTATAATCAAGAATTCTAACAACAACAGATGATGGAGGGGATGTGGACAGAAGGGAACCTTAATGCATTATTTTTGGGAGTGTAAACTTGGTCAACAGCTCTGGAAATTAGTATGGAGGTTCCTCCAAAGACTACACATAGAGCTCCTCTATGATCCAACAATACCACTTTGGGACATTTACCCAAATGATCACAAGCAAGCCAGCAGTTTGATAAAATACTAAATAGAATGCAATAAGTATTACAAAAGCCATTACATGTAATGAGAAACCAGAAGGAATGTTCTCTATTGACCATGCTCTGCTTCAAAGGCAGCCAGGTGGATAAATTCTCATGCTGTAAATCAAACTGGTTTTATTATGTCTTGGCAGTATAAAAACATAAGGGACAGAATAATGAAAAGGAATGTTGTAGACTGAGGTGAACTCCATATGAAAATGTGCAAAACTGATGAAAACGTAAAAGTCTCTGAGTAGTATATTGTGTTTTACATCATTTAAGTTAAATTGCAAAAATAGGGAATACCTAAAGGAATGAATTCTCTTTTTGATAGCCAATCAAAGGTCCTTAGAAGATTGAACTCATTCCTCATTCTTGTAGAGGCATCATCAGATGAGAGGAACTCTATTTTTTTTTTTGCTTCTTTCCATTTATACTTCAGTTTGAAATCTGAACTACATGAGACTGAAAGAAACCTAGAAATATTATACACACAGGCTTTGGAAAAAGCCATGAAAGAAAAATAAATAAAATACATATAGCCTTGTAAAAGGTCTAACTAAATTTATTTATATAGTCTTAAGTGAAAACAGAAAATGATTTAAACAATATAATATTACTGAAAATTGAAAAATGTTAAGAGTTGCTTAATTTTTTCCTTTCTAATATATTGAATTAAGTATTGATTTTATATAGAGAGATTAAAGATGAGATTAACAAGAAACGTATACAAATCAACAAAATTTCTGAATAGAAATGTTTTCCAAAAAGCCCTGAAAAGCGTCAGTGTGTTTACAAAGTAGTGTTTAATACCACTTCTATGCTGGGTTAATGCTTTGTGAACAGAAGTCATTAGAGAATTGCAATTGAAAGTTACTGTGACACTAATTCATAACTATTATAACTCTTATCAGAAAAATCAAAGGAACCAGGTGTGGTGGAAAAGGCTTGTAATTCCAAGCATTTAGCAGTTTGGAGTAAGAGGATTTGAGTCTAAGGCCAGTCTGTGGTTCTGCACATAGTAAAATTCTGCCCTTAAAAAATTCAAAATGTAATAATGTTGGTGAGAGTGTGAGAAAAGGAAATTTTCTACACTCTTGGTCAAAATACAGGTTAGTATTCTCATTGTAGAAAGTACTTTGCAGTTTTCTAAAGAAATGCAAAGTTGAAATATCATCTGACACACCAATCATTTGATTATTTCTCTCTGGGTTACTTGTAAGTATATCTGTAGATGTTTGTTATTCACATTTTTCACAACAGCCGCCCAGATAATAAATAGAAGTTAAGTATTCAACGACAGACTAATAAAGCAACTGTGGTGCATGCACAAATATATTTTTCTGTTTCATCTTTAAAATAACAAGAGATTTCTCCAATTAGGCATAACTTACAATGACCTGAAAGATGTATTCTAAATGAAGAAAAATGTTGTCTTCTGATAGTTGTAAAGCTATACACACACACACACACACACACACACACACACACACACACACACACAAACACACACACACACACACACACACACATACACCAACCTCAATCATTAAGAGAGAAATTTATTTAAAAGTAAAGCAAACTGGAATTGGTGGGGCATTTAGGTCACAATGTAGAAGATAGTAAATATACAGGATGACCAAGTATTTTAATGTACAACATGAGGATACAAAGGACAAAACGGGCCTTACATAGGAATGAAGCTAAATGAGTAGGAGTTGTTCTTCCTAGTAGGTGCTGCTTTTTTAGATGTTCTTCCTTCTGTAATGGATGTCATGAACGTAATTCTTTAAATATACCTGCCTGATTGTAGAAATAATAACAAAAAATGTAGCAATAATGTTGTATGCTCAACATAGAACAAAATGTCAAATTAAAATACATGAGATTATCCTAGATGTAAACTAATAATTACAAATAAGGGAAACAATGGGACCTATGTTTCTTTAAGTCTGGGTTACTTCACTTAATATGATTTTTCCCCAAGATCTTCCATATCATTACAAATGAGGTGGTATCATTCTTTCTGATGGAAGCTTAGTATTCCATGTGTGTGTGTATGTGTGTGTATGTGTGTGTGTGTGACATTCTCTTGATCCATTTATCTACTGAGGTGCATCTGGGTTGATTCCATATCCTAGCTATGATAAATAATACTGTGATAAACATAATTGTTCTGGTAGCTTTAGTGTGACCTTGTTTGTGGTCACTTAGGTAAATGCCAAAAAGTGGAATTACTGTGTAATAGGGGAGCATTATTGTGTACATCAAGGATAATCATAGTAGATAAGAAGAATAGCTCAATAGCTATGTACATATGAAGGTGTAATGTGATTCCAAGGGAAATGATCTCCAAGATATGTTCTATCTTGTTGTTGTTCTAAATGTACTACGTGATTTCTTTTTATCCTTTTGTGTTTTCCACACTTATGGTTTATCCTCTGTAGTAACTGTATTTGATTTTGATTCCCTGGGTATTGTAAATATGTTGATCTGAACTAGTTAAGGGAAAGGAAAAAGTCAAATGGTGAGACAAAGGACAAAAGGGGGAACCTATGAACCAGTGATACTCACAAGACAATATGTTGGAAATAGTCTTGGGGGGGGCATTGGGAAGGAAGAGTGAGAAAAATGAGGTAAGGGATAACAAGTTATAAAAGAAATGAATTCATTATCTTACTTATGTAAATATAACCCCTCTGTATATTAACTTGACAATAAAATTTAAATAAAAAACATAAAATACATGATAGCAAGCAGCAATACAGGAGATGTGAGTGGGAGATATACTGTACTATACAAAGAAGAGTAAAACAGCTGTGGAGAGCAGTAATTTGACTTTAACATAAGAAGTAATAAACTAGCATACAGATTTTCAGCCTGATTTCAGTCACTAAAAAGGGAAAACAAAATGCACAATCAGTAAAGCAATAGAGATAAAATGGAAAATTAAACAATTAAGGTGAAGAGATGACTTGGAACAAGAATAAAAAATGACAAAATTAGTAAACAAATAAGAAGCTGGTAAGCTAAAAAATATTACTAATAATTCTAGTAATTTTTTTTACCTCATAACTTGTTAGAGCCATACTTCAAATCACAGTATAATAGTATATCATTTTAAAAATAGGTTACTTATTATTGATTTCTTAATATTGAATGTTTAATATATAATTTTAATTTCAGTACCTATAGAAAAGAAAGGGCAACTAAGTTTAATAATGTATTTCATGAATTGTAAAATTGAGAAGCATTAGAATTTTAACAAATAACATATCATTATTGTTTCATTTCTGTGAATTAATGTAATAATTCAAAGTGTATTCTACACTTAGCACTCATCTTAACATCAAATAATAAATTATTGCACACGACTTGCTATTAGGTGGAAGGTTTCAGCACTGTGGTAATATTCATACCACACAGTACATCAGAGTTTGACTACTCTCATCTAGCTTAAATTGTGGAAATTTGATTTCTACATGCATGTTAAATTCCTGTCTAGGTGAAATCTATAAAATTATATAAAATTATATATATGAGGAGTGTTTCAGATGATACTTAAAAGTCACATTCATTAATTAAAATTTTATTGTTTTCTACCAAATAAATATTTATAGAGAGACTGAATTTCTGAGTAGTTGATGGTGTATGTGTGCTTGATTATACATATTGAGGGTTATTTTATATTTCTGCCATTGTTTCTACAGTTGGATTTAATTTTCCATAAAGTGTTAAGTGTACTATATTGAATATATGAAAGTAAACTGAATGTTTATTCTATTAATATTTTGCCACTTGTCTAATCCCAAGTTTAAATTATCCATATGTTTGAAGTAATGAAAATAACAACAGATATAAATTAGATAATTCAGTGTGTAGTAGACAAGTATTTTCACCTTTATTTTGATAGTTAGTCCTCTTTTACACTACGGAATATTCTAGGGAAAATTTGCTCAAGGCTGACCACAACTGCAGAATATTACGGTTTGGTCTATCATAAGAGAAGGAAGGAAGAGGTACCGTCCTTCCAAAAGTCTGCTCCCAGGGATGTGATCTGTTTTATGGTGTTGACTTGGAAATGAGCATTTTTTTCACAGTCAACCTTGAAAAGCCAGCTTGATAGACCATTTTTGTAAGTAGTTACATTGGATTATCCATAGCTTTGCAAGGATGCCGGATTGCTTCATTTTGATACAATGAAAACAGGAATTCATTCAGCTGTTCTTTATATCTTTAGGAGAAAAACCCATTGACTCTAGCCCTGGGGATCAATGGGGCCCCAAGAAGCTACTACCTTGAATAGTAATCCTAGACCTCTAAAAACCAAACAAAACAAAACTCCAGTAGGCAAAGCCATTTAGGGCAACTATCACAGCCTACATGAAGTCAGGCAAAATACAGAAGCTGAGAGTCATTTAGCTGATAACTAATATAATTTTATGAGACAGACTGAAATGAGACTTCAGAGAGAGGGTCAAAAGACTAATCAGAGAGACTAAAATTGGTCACACGAAGATTGGAAAATACAATTCTTTGTAGAGCAAATAAATCTTAGAAAGCCTGTGCATATAAGAACAAGACAGCAGACCAAATTCCAGAAATGTGCATTCTCTTAGAGGTCAGCTTAATGAATTATCAATGGAAATCTTTGCATTCCTAAATATTTGACCACATGTAGGGGAAGGCCAATTGCTGAAGAGAAAGAAAATGTCATCAGTCTGTACGAGGTCCATTATCACATTAAGAAGGAATCAAGCACAGATTTGTAATAAAAAGAGAAAAAAAATATTCCAAATGAGGGTTTCAATTGATTTGTTGTAAAAGTTTCCGATTTAGGTGCTAGCAATTACCATACAATTGATCCAGTCCCACAGCTGAGTTGATATTTACTGCAGTATTCCCACATGAAGGAAAAGAGAAAATTTACAAATGTCTGATGAAATGAGTTGAGAGTGAAGTGTTCTAATAGTGACATCTGAGGTTTAGACATAGATGAAGAGGGGGATTTTCTTTTATAAAAATCTCCCATTTTTAGCCTGGTGCCAGAGGCTCACAGCTGTAATCCTAGCTACTCAGGAAGCTGAGAACTGAGGACTACTGTTCAAAGCCAGCGTGGCAGGAAAATCCCTGAGACTCTTTTCTCCATTTAAACACCAGAAAACCAGAAGTGGTACTGTGGCTCGAGATGAAGAGCACTGACCTTGAGTTGAAGAGCTCAGAGACAGTACACAAGCCCAGACTTAAAGCCCCTCGACCAACACCAAAAAAAAAAAATCTCCCTTTTGTTGGACTGCCTACATCTTTTACTAACATTCAACTAGGAAGCCATTTTATCACCCACAACATTTACAAAATTAATTGTTCTCAGAGTCAAAGCAGACACCCTAAAATCTTTACTGGAAGGAATAGGAGAAACGTTAGGTCTCCTTGGCACAGGCCAAAATTTTCTTAATAGAGACCCAGAAACACAACAAATAAAAGAAAGGCTGCACAAATAGGATTGCATGAAACTGCAGAGCTTCTGCATGGCATAGGACATAGCTAACAAAACCAATAGAAAGCCCACGGATTAGGAAAAGATCTTCATTAGCCATACAACAGACAAGGGCCTCATATATAAAATATGCTTGGAACACAAAAAATTAAATCGCGAAAAACAAATCCTCAAAGAAACAACTGCCTGATGAAATAAGTGGGCTAAAGATTTAAAGAGAAACTTCTCTGAAGAGTAAATAACAATGACCAATAGACACATGAAGAAAAGCTCAAGTTCTCTATCAAAAAGAAAGAAATGCGAATCAAAACAACATTGAGATTCACCTTACCCCTGTTAGAATGGCTATCAATAAGAAATCTAATAACAACAGATGCTGGAGGGGATGTGGCCAAAAGGGAACCCTATTGCATTGTTTGTGGGAGTGTAAACTTGTTCAACCATTTTCAAAAGCAGTATGGAGATTCCTCAAAAGACTCCACATAGAGCTCCCCTATGATCCAGCAATCCCACTTTCAGACATTGACACAAATGATCACAAACAAGGCCATACTAGAGCTATCAGCACAAGTATGTTTATTGCAACATTATTTACCACAGCTAAGATATGAAACCAACCCAGATGCCCCTCAGTAGATGAATGGATCAAGAAAATATGTGTGTGTGTGTGTGTGTGTGTGTGTGTGTGTGTGTGTGTGTGTGTGTGTGTGTGTGTGTATATATATATATATATATATATATATATATATATATATATATATATATATGAATTCTACGTCTCCATCAGAAAGAATGCCATCTCCTAATTTGTTAGGAAATGGAAAGGCTTAGATGAAAATTATATTAAGTCAAGTAAGGCATGCCCAAAGAAACATAGGTCCCATGGTTTCCCTTATTTGCAATAACTAGTATATGCCTAGGACAAGCACCGATAAGATGAAGTTAAGTGAAATGAACCCCAAGACCGGGACACAAGTGGTTTTTTCCTTTCTTGCTGTTGTTTCTAACTTATTTATAATGTACCATTTGATTTTTGGTTGCTTTGTATGTTCCTCCCCCATGGTATAACCCCTGTTTTCACTGTATTTGATTCTGGTGCCCTGCATCTTGTATATGCAGTTCTCTAATTGGGGGAGGGTAAGGGAAAACAGAAAATGCTTAAATAAATAGGCATACAGGTTGACCCATTGTAAAAATGCTATGTACAACACACTACATTGAAAATGAAGTTTGCAACTTCAGAGGTGGGTGGAGTAGTTGTGGAGTTGGGAGGGAAGGGATGGTAGGGGAAAAACAAAGGAGGAAGCAACAATGCTTGATAGGAAATGCACTCCTTACCTTGCTTATTTCACTGTAACCCCTCTGTACATTATTTTTACAATAAAAGACATACAAAATTAATTTAATGTTTGGTTATGGGCCGGTATTAGGACTTGAACTTATGAACGTTCCACTTACTTTCACACTTCTAACTGGGATCTATATCTGTCTTTAATTTTTATTAATCATTTTTTCAAGGATATATCCAATAACACTGTCCCCTAACTTTTGTATAAAATAAATTTTGGAAATTTTACACTGAGTTAAACTTATTATGTTACATTCATCATTCTACTGTCTTCAAGTTTCTAGTATTTCTTGGAAGTTAAAGACAGGCTCTCTGCTGCATTGATTAAGACAACTTTTGCCTGGTCCCAGTCTATAATCCTAACTGCTAAGGAGGCTCAGATGAGGAGAATGTTGGCTTGAAGCAAAAGCAGAGAATTCCATGAAATTCATCTCCAAAATGATGCATATTTATGCATATAATTACATATAATATATTTAATATGTAATATATTTGTGAGATATATACATACTGTATATCTGCAGGAGATGGGCACAATGAAACAATAGCAGGCACTGATTTAATTTCACTGCGGTCATTCTACTTTGACATTTTTTATTAAAAAAATAGATGACCATGATTTCATTTAATGTCCTGTCCAATATCATTTTGTTCATATCAGGCAGGCTGTACCTCATGTCACACATGAATGCAAGAATAATAGGGGTTAGCTCATTACATGATGGCTCATTAGGACATAGGATATATTCCTCAACTTAGTTGATCCAATCTCCATTTTTTGTTCTATATTGTCCCTTTGCCTTGGGTCTGCAGGTTACAGTTTCAAGATGATATTTTGTTATTTTGGATACAGGTGAATGGAGAAATGTATGTGACCTCCAAGTCAATTACTTGTATCTGGCTAAAATTGATATATTCAAATGGAAAATTTGCCATCCTTATAGAATACAAATAAGACTCCAAGCCTGCTTTGCAGCCATTGTAATTTTCATCTAGGAATATTTTATACGGACAAAATTATTGTACCAAATATGTCCTTCAGCAACTACCCTTGGGAAATCCTTATGCTCATGCCAAAGTCATTGACCTTCACATTTCCTTTGTCATCCAACATGGTCTTATTAGGTTTAATGTCTCAGTGTTCATTTCTATATTCGCTAAAGCAATGTACAATCCTCACATTATGTCTGAACAATTTTCTGACTTAATTCTTGAATAGGTGGCATGATTTTCACATTTATCTCAGGAGGTCTCTGGATGGCCAGTTCCATTGCTAGGCATTGGTGCTCATCCTTCTCCCTCACCTGGAATGACCTGATCATGTGTGGTTGATGGAAAATCTTAATAATGCCTATCTCATTTAAATTTTTTTTGTGGGTCATGAGGTTTGAACTCGGCCTGGGCACTGTCGCTGAGCTATTCAGCTTAAGGCTAGTGCTCTATCACTTGAGCCACAGCATTACTTCTGGCTTTTTTTGTTTATGTGGCACTGAGGAATTGAACTCAGGGCCTCATGCATGTGAGGGAAACATCTAACACTGAGCCACCTTCCCAGCCTGTCCATCTCATTTTGGTCTGACAATTGTTTTAACTCTCCATTCAGGATCATTTTCCCTACCACCTTATTGTCTATGAGGTGGTGCTAAGCCAATGTTACATATCCATAGCTACCATATTCAATTAACTCCTCCTTCACACAGTATTGTTCAGGGAAAATCTCCTCCTTCCATAGCCAATGATCTCCTTCATACTGTCTTGTTCAGTGAAAATCTCCTTCTCTGAAGAGCTTGAGGATAATTCACTGTGTTCTCCCATCTTTCTGCTAGGATGTCAAGGAGTAAATCTACCTAAACTTGGCTAAGAAAATAAAAACCCCAGAGCAATAACCAAAAGGAAATACCCAAACCCACATAAAACAAAGTTAACCTCCAAAAAAAAACCACTCAAAATTGTTAATGTAGCACTGAATCCAGCAGGTCACCAGAAATTCCCAGCATTATAAAGGAGTGCAGAGACCACTTACAATGGCTGCACTGGGCCAATCACAGCTTGGCATGAACCCACTAGCTCTTTTGGTCTTGAGCCTGTAGAACTGTTGCCAAAGTTTCCACAGGGATGCAAGGTGCAAAGAATGATGCCACTGCTGCTGCCATGGCAGTGTTGCAGGAAATTCAAGTGCATCAGAAAATGCCTTCTGTTCTTGATGTCTTCCTGGTCCTAGTGTTTGCTCCCAAATGTTTTGTCCTTGAGTATTATGGATGTCCTCATGTCTGTTTCTGCTAGACCCCTGGCCATGTGCAGGAGCCAAACATACACCAACAAGTGGCTTCCATTCACCATTTGTTTAGGTGTTGGAACTTGCTCCAACAATCTAAAAACAAAGTGGATTCCTATGTATTTCTAGGTGTAGGGGGCACATGACTAACAGTCCAATTGGAAACTTTCACTAAAGTGGATCAGATTTTTTTAACTTGACAATAAAGAGAAAATTCACAGAAATAATTAAGGCATACAAGGTGTCCTTATTTGTTGAATTATATCCCTTGCACAACTGCTTAAAATAAGATTAAATCCTTATTTGGTATGGAGTTTATTTATTGTTGGCACCATAAAATAGATCATTTCTGGTCTTTAAAAATTTGTAATATCCATATGCACTTTGGTGTCTTCTAAATGGAATCCAAGATGAGTCCCATAGCTCTTGAGTAGAACTAAAACAATATCACACTCAGCAATAACATGTGGTTGAAAGGAGGCAGATAGTGACACCCGACTGCAAAGTGACTATTGCCAGGATGAATCCCCTGTAGAAATACTTGTTTTCCTTTTCAATATTTACTAATAAAACACATCCGTGTATTAATTGCAATACATTACTACTTTAATACAAATTAGGAATGTTCTCTATTCAAATCAGTGAATTTTGACAACTATTTAACTATGTAATGCTGAGTCCCCTTATAAAGTCAGTAAGTTGGCACTTTTGTCATTTACATTAAAATGCAAAGAAACTATGTCCAAGAAAGTTTTATACTGAGGTGAGTCATGCAAGTGGCTGTTTTCTCACTTGAATTTAAATCCAGTAGGATACTTTATGGCATCCATAATCTGAAAAGCTGCTCTAACTGGGGTTTAAAGACCTCATCAATTTACTCAAGATATTCAATGTCTTTTTCTTTAAATCTAGAATGACTGATGTCAAAAGAATAGTGGTATCACTTCAGAATCATCTAATACTGTAGCAAAATGCCCTATTCCATACATCTCCATGAAGCAGGTTATTAACAACTACAGGAGTGAGAGAAAAGAGAGCATCATTCCCATGATATTTTCTTTCATAGAGTTTACATCAGAAGCCTTGAAATCCATAAGACAGTGCGATGATATGTTTAAAGTGAAGAACAAGGGCTACAGTAAGGGAATTATGTGGTAGAACCCCTCTCTAGAAAATTGGAGGTCCTCAGCTTGAACTCTCCTACTACCAAATCCATCAGTCTTCTTTTAGAGAAATAGGTATAGCTGTGTATTTCAATTCCATTGTGATGCTATAACAAAATTCCTTAAGACCAGGTCCCAATAGCTTAGAGAAAGCTATTTGTACTCAACAGAAATTCTGAAAGACAAGATCTAGAACCCAGAAAATTCAATGTACTGAGAGGTCAGCTTCAACAGGGCTTTAATGTGTTCCTTGTTGCTGCATACTCACATGGTGGAAAGGTTAGAATCTTATCTAAAAGAAAACAACACACCTGACAGACTTCTTCTCACCAACCAGATGAAGTTGTTTTGTTTCAGATCTCTATTATTTCTTCTGTCATGTCCCTCCTGCTTTTGTTTTTTTTGGGGGGGGGAGGGGAAGGGGTAGGGTCGTGGGGACTGAACTCTGGGCCTGGGCACTGTCCCTCAGCACTTCAGCTCAAGGCTAATACTCTACCACTTGAGCCACAGCACCACTTCCAGCTTTTTTATTTTTGCTTATGTGGTGCTGAGGAATCGAACCCAGGGCCTCAGGCATGCAAGGCAAGCACTCTACAACTGAGCCACCTCCCCAGCCCTGCTCCTGCTCTTGTTTATAGCTGACTGGTCTTGAACACTTGAACCACCGAAGAATGGATGTTTGGATTTCAAGTATATATATACCACCAAAATCATCTGTTGCTTCTTCTTTTTTGGAAGTAAACCACTTACTTGTCCCAAACCATGTGCTTTATTGTCCTTCTTGTATAATTTTTTTAAATTTTTGGTCTGTTATGCATTTTCCAGCTTATTTAACAAGGACCCTTCACAGATAGTAGGCAAATACTCTACCACTGAGTTACAAATTCCTCTCATAGTATTATAATTTTTTATTTTTAAATAACCTTTTTATTGTAAAAATACTGTACAGACGGGTTACAGCACCAAGAGCAAGGTAATGAGTACATTTCTTATCAAGCATTGTTGCCCCTCCTTTGTTTTTTCCCTACCATCCCTTCCATCCCATCTCCACAACTCCACTCCCCCCAACCTAAATTGTAAAGTTTGATTGAGATGTACAAGATTTTTTATTTCTGTATTGTTTGACTTCATGTTAAACTAACTTACTGAAAACATGTAAATATGTAAGCCTGTAAACATGTTTGTATTTTTATACAGACTACCATGCCATCACAAATTACAGTGTTTTCATTCAATTGCAATCTCCTCCTCCTCCTCCTCCTCCTCCTCCTCCTCCTCCTCCTCCTCCTCCTCCTCCTCCTCCTCCTCTTCCTCCTCCTCCTCCTCCTCCTCCTCCTTCTTCTTCTTCTTCTTCTTCTTCTTCTTCTTCTTCTTCTTCTTCTTCTTCTTCTTCTTCTTCTTCTTCTTCTTCTTCTTCTTCTTCTTCTTCTTCTTCTTCTTCTTCTTCTTCTTTCTTCTTTTCAGTTAACATATCAAATGTATTGTCGAATGTCATCATTGATAACAAATCTCTCTCAGAAATACCTCACCTATTTTTTTTAAAGAATATCATAGCTGCTTGAAAGATATTCTACATAAGCTAAAGTTATTTGCTTGTGTCAGAGTTTTCAGTAATATTAAAAATATTATTCAGTAACATAAAAAATATTATTAAATGCTTCTGTATCAGCATCTATTGAGATTATATGATATTTCTTCTTTATTCAGTGTGATAAATTGCATTAGATTTTCTAAATTGTAACTACATAAGTGGGTTTGCAGTTTGATGGTAGAATGACTTGATTACCATGTGTTAAGCCTGTGTGAAATCTTCATGAAAACACACACACACAGGAAAAATGGAAAAACAATAAATGTAAACTATCCTTCATTTCTGATACATATTCTGTTTTGTTTAGGATTTTTTGCCTTTCTCTTCATAAGTAAAATTACTATAAATACATTCACATTTTGTCATGGGACTTATGAAGTTAATTATGAAGAGTTTATTCTTTGTTAAAACTTTCTGGAACAGTCAAATGGATATATTGGGTGAGGTGACATATACCAATTATTCCAGTTAAGCATGGCCTATCCCCACAAAAGAAAGAAAGGAAGGAAGGAAGGAAGGAAGGAAGGAAGGAAGAAAGAAAGAAAGAAAGAAAGAAAGAAAGAAAGAAAGAAAGAAAGAAAGAAAGAAAGAAAGAAAGAAAGAAAGAAAGAAGGAAGGAAGGAAGGAAGGAAGGAAGGAAGGGAGGGAGGGAGGGAAGGAGGAAGAAAGACTCTTAACCAACCAAACTGAAAATCACCATTTAAATAAGAAGGCTTGGGGCATTACTTAAGTAGTAAAGGACTTGTATACAATGGGCAAATTTCCAGGTTTGACACCTAACAATAGGTAAAAAAAAAAAAAGAAGGTATTTTCTTTGACAAAATTGGCCAGGAAATATTTGGTTAGAGTTCTTTTTTTCCCTCTTATTTTTTTTCTTTCTCTTATTTCAGAGACATAGTTTTTTTTTTTTTTTTTTTACATAATCTATATAACAACGTTCAATCCTCCCAATTTAGCTCCTAAAAGTTGAGATTACAAGCATATGTTTTCACACTTGGCCTTGTTGGCATCTTTTTTTTTTTTTTTTACAATAAATTGTGTTAGCATAAGTATAGTATACAGAAGTGTTCAAATGTTTTAAACTGTTTGCATGTTCCCTCATTCCCCTAGTGTTAATGCAATGTAACAGTACTATACGTTTGTAAAATAAAAAAGCAACATTGGTCTATTGGTACTAATTAAATTACAACCTTTACTTCATTTTGCCAATTTTGTACTACTTTCTTTCCTTTTCCAGTATCTACTACTGTTGCTTTTTTCTTCTGCCTTTCTCCTTTGTTTATGTTATCTACTCAGCTGTTTCATCAACAAGGAAAATTAAAAGTAGGTTAAAATCACCATTTGCCAGGCACCAGTATCTCATGATTGTAATCATAGGTATTCAGGAACCTGAGATCTGAGGATCACAGTTCAAAGCCAGCATGAGCAAGAAAGGGGGAAACTCGTGAAAAAAACAGCATTTAAAAAATAACTGAAGAGCTGGAAGATGGCTTAGTAGGTAATGTGCTTGCCTAGCTTCATGCATGAAAGCCTGAGTTTGAGTCCTCAGTGCCAATTAAACAGAAAAAGCTGGAAGTAGAGCTGTGGCTTAAGTGGCAGAGTGATCACTAGCTTTGAGCAAAAGACCATTAGGGGCAGTGTCCAATCCCTGAGCTTAAGCCCCTGGACTTGCAAAACAAACAAAAATATAGTTCCCCGATTGTTTTGTATGTAGTGTTCCATCTCCATGGTGAACATTATCCTTACAGCAAAATCAATACAACACCACAATTTACAGTGCTCAGCATACCCATGTGATTATTAGCCATCATATTGTACACCAGATGTAAAGAGTTAAGGAAGAAATATAAAGAAAGAAAGTCACTAGGAAAACCTATCTTGAGACTATACAAGAATAATTTGGTTCTAGACTATGCTTTGACCAGATGTGTGGCTTAAAGAATCAGAAAAAATGTTAGATTTTGACCTTTCTACCTGTAAAACTGGGGCAACAATACCTGCCCATCACTAGGATTGAACTCTAGGAAGGATTGTTCCGAAAGTATAAGCCTTGCTAACCTTGGCTCCCACTGAACAGGAATACAGAGTTCACACTCAATAATGCCTGGACTCAAAGATAGAATTCAAAAATGGGATTGTGTCAAACTACGAAGTTTCTGCATGGCAAAGGACATCATTAGCAAGCTAAAGAGGTCCTATGGAAGCAGAGATTTTTGCCATGTCTACATTAGAATATACAAAGAACGCAATGAATTACACTAGCAAAGAATTAACAACCCAATTAACAAATGGGCAAACAAACTAAGTAGAGACTTCCCAGAAGAAATAAAAATAGCCAGTAGTCACATAAAAAATGTGCTACATCTCTGGCCATAAAGTAAATGCAAACCAAAACACTTGAGACGAGCTGGGGAGGTGGCTCTGTGATAGAGTGCTTGCTTTGCAAGCATGAGGCCGGGTTTGATTCCTCAGCACCACATAAGCAGAAAGGCTGGAAGTGGTTCTGTGGCTCAAGTGATAGTGCTCTATCCTTGAGCTGAAGAGCTGAAGTTCAGTACTCAGGACGAGAGTTCAGGTACCACGACTGAACAACAACAACAACAACAACAAAAATACACAACCACTTGACTTGCTGCTCTTTTTTGATCTCACTTTAGACTGATCACAAAACATTGTTGGTGGGAATGTAAACTTGTTCAACTACACTGAAAAATATAGCCACAAAATAACTATGTTCATTGTCAAGGTATAGTTATAGCACAAATGCCTTCCATATATGAATGGATCAAGAAAATATGGTATATATACAAGGAGTAATTTTAGTCATCCATTAGAATATTGCATCATTTATAAAGAAATGGATGTACCTGGAAAAAATTTTGTGAAGTCAGGGTGCATGATATCTCTCATATGTGGAAGCCAGGTCTACATGTAAACATATAGAGTGTTGTATGCACATATACATAAATATATTTCACGAATTACAGTATGTGTTGGAAAGAATTTAAATGTTGTAATACTTTAGAAAATCTAACAGTACAATAAAATGTATATAAGGAAACTGGCACTTGAAAGGCAGGAGGAGGTGAATGAAGTGAAGTCACAATTTTCATCTCATATCCAATGAAACTAGGAAAATTGAGAGGAACGAGTTGAGTTTCAGGGATGGGAGAGGTGATGAAAAAAGTGTCACTGATTAGGATTCATTGTACTTACAATGAAAAATGTAATTAAAAATAATTATGCCTTAGCCTACCACCTATGACTTACATATTCACACTTCTGAGTATCCATCCCCCTTCTAAACAACCATGAACCACCTCATCTTACTTAGAAAAGGTACCACTTTGCTGTGTCTGTGAAGCAAGGAATTGTAGGCAGATCAAATTAATGGTGTCCACATATGCCAAGCCATCAATATAAGGCCAGAAACCATGAAGATATTACAAGAAGTGGCAGAGGAATCACCATGGATCCTAGAACACAGGTCCAAACTTTCTAACTAAAGATCCAGAATCACAAGAAATCAAAGAAAGCCTGGATAAACTAGTGCCCACATGCGCACTAGTGATTTTCTGACTGCATCAAATGTTTTGGTGCATTTAAAGTATTAAAAAACAATAAACCCCAATCCAGTAGACGGAAAGAAATAAGTAAAATTAAATCAGAATTAAATGAATTAGAATCCAAAAAAACTATAGAAAGAATCAACAAAACAAAGAGTTGGTTCTTCGAAAAAATTAAGAAAATTGACAGACCCTTAGCAAATCTTATCAGAAAAAGAAGAGTACACACCCAAATTAATAAACGCAGAGATGAGAAAGGAAACATCACCACAGAAAAAACCAAGATTCAGAACATTATAATGGAATGCTTCTCAAAACTTTATGCTAATAAGTTTGAGAACTTGACAGAAATGGACTTTTCCTCCCAAATATTGATATGCCAAAACTAAACCAAGATGAGTTAAACCATCTTAACAGGCCCATATCAAGCATTGAAATAGAAACAGCAATAAGAGAACTCCCAGCCAAGAAAAGTCCAGGACCAGATGGTTTTACAGTGGAATTTTACAAGGCCTTCAATGCAGAGCTCACACCAATACTCCTCCAACTCTTCAATGAAATTGAAAGAGAAAGCTCACTACCGAACACATTCTATGAAGCCATCATAACCCTTATCCCAAAACCAGGCAGGGACTCATCAAAGAAAGAGAACTATGGACCCATTTCTTTGATGAACATTGATGCAAAACTTCTCAACAAAATTTTGGCCAATCGACTTCAACAATTCATCCAAAAAATCATACACCACGATCAAACAGGATTCATTTCAGGGATGCAAAGCTGATTCAATATACACAAATCAATTAATATTATTCATCACATCAACAGGAGCAAGGATAAGAACCACATGGTTATCTCAATAGATGCAAAAAAACATTCGACAAGATCCAACACCCCTTTATGATGAAGGTTTTGGAAAAATTAGGAATCCATGGAACATTCCTCAATACAGTAAAGGCTGTATATGAAAAACCTACAGCCAGCATTATACTCAATGGTGAAAAACTAAAGCCATTTCCTCTTAACTCAGGAACAAGACAAGGATGTCCACTCTCTCTACTTCTCTTCAATCTAGTATTAGAATGCCTAGCTACAGCAATAAGACAAGATGCAGACATAAAGGGGATCCAAAGAGGGAAAGAAGAAATAAAACTCTCCCTCTTTGCAGACAACATGATCTTGTACTTAAAGAATCCCATAGACTCCACTCCCAAATTACTCAAGCTGATTCAAAACTTTGGCAAAGTAGCAGGTTATAAAATTAACTCCCCCAAATCAATGGCTTTTCTGTATGCCAACAATGAGAAAAGTGTGGCTGAAATTAAGAAAGCAACTCCATTTGTAATAGCCCCACAAAAAATTAAATACCTAGGAATTAACTTAACCAAAGAAGTGAAGGACCTCTATGATGAAAACTTTAAAATCTTGAAAAAGGAAATCAACACAGAACTTAAAAAATGGCAAAACCTCCTATGCTCCTGGATTGGAAAGATTAACATAGTGAAAATGGCAATACTTCCCAAGGCTATCTACAAATTCAACGCGATACCTATCAAAATTCCAACCTCATTCTTCAAGGAAATAGAAGAGGCAATCCAAAAATTCATATGGAACAATAAAAGACCCCGAATAGCAAAAACGCTCCTCAACGGAAAGAACACTGCTGGAGGAATATCAAAACCAAATTTCAAACTCTACTATAAAGCCATAGTAATCAAAACAGCTTGGTACTGGCATAAGAACAGACCTCATGACCAATGGAATAGAATTGAAAACCCAGAAATGAACCTACAGATCTATAGCCATCTTATATTCGATAAGGGAGCTAAAACAATAGAATGGAAGAAAGACAGCCTCTTCAATAAATGGTGCTGGCAAAATTGGTTAACTACTTGTAGAAAACTGCAGCTAGATCCTTATATATCACCCTGCACCAAAATCAACTCGAAATGGATCAAAGAACTCGAAGTCAAAGAAGACACTCTGAAAACATTACAGGATGGAATAGGAGAAACCCTAGGTCTCCTTGGTTCAGGTCGAAATTTTCTGAATAGACACCCGGAAACACAACAAATCTAAGAAAGGTTGGACAAATGGGATTGCATGAAGTTGCAGAGCTTCTGCATGGCAAAGGACATAGCTAGCCAGATCAATAGAAAGCCCACGGATTGGGAGAAGATCTTCACTAGCCATACAATGGACAAGGGTCTCATATCTAAAATATACTTGGAACTCAAAAAATTTAATTCCCCAACAACAAATCCTCAAAGAAACAACTGCCCAGTAAATAAGTTGGTGAAAGACTTAAAGAGAAACTTCTCTGAAGAAGAAAGAAGGATGGGCAATATACACATGAAGAAATGCTCAACAGCCCTAGCCATAAAAGACAACATTGTGATACCGCCTCACTCCAGTTAGAATGGCAAAAATCAAGAACTCTAACAACAACAGACCCTGGAGGGGATGTGGACAGAAGGGAACCTTACTTCATTTTGATGGAAATGTAAACTTGTTCAACCACTTTGGAAAGCAGTATGGACGTTCCTCAAAAGACTTCACATAGCGCTCCCCTATGACCCAGCAATACCACTTTTGGGCATTACCCAAATGTTTACAAACAAGACCACACTAAAACTACCAGTACAACTATGTTTATTGCAGCATTATTTACCATAGTTAAGATATGGAACCAACCCAGATGCCCTTCAGTAAATGAATGAATCAAGAAAATGTGGTATATGTACACAATGGAATTCTAGGCCTCCATCAGAAAGAATGACATTGCCCCATTTGTTAGGAAATGGAAAAACTTGGAAAAAATATATTAAGTGAAGTAAGCCAGGCCCAAAGAAACACAGGTCCCATAGTTTCCCTTATTTGCAATATCTAGTATATGTATGAGTCAAGCGGAAAAGCTCAGATAATGTGATGTTAGGAAAATGAACCCATAGATATGTATTTTAATGTTTTTTTTCTTCCAGGCATGTGTTTCTAATGCATTTATAAGATTATTTCTTTGTTGCTTTGTATGTCCCTCCCCCACAGTATAACCCCTGCTTTCACTATATTTGATGTCAGTATAACTTGTGGAGGAGATGGGGAAAAACAAGTCGTTTAAGGATTCAGGTGGACCTGTTGCAACAATGAGAAATACAAATTGTCATGTGAAAAATGAGCTTTACAATGTCGGTGGTTGGGGAGGGGCGGAAAGGTTGGGTTGGGGGAAGGGAGGAGGCTGGGAAGGGAGGTGAAGGGTAAACAAAGGAGGCTGCAATGCTTGGTAAGAAATGTATGCATTATCCTGCCCTTGTAATTGTAACCCCTTTGTAAAGTATGTTCACAAATAAAATAAAATAAATAAAATAAAAAAAGTATTAAGAAACAAGGTTCAAATGTCCTGTGATTTTTTTGTGTGTTTCTGTTTGTATGTATGTGTCTATCTGGTGTAGTTGTGGGTGTGGGTGTGCGCATCTGTATGTGCATTTACTTTGTATCATGCTTGTTCTCCACCTGTTTTAACATAATTGTCAGGCTTTGAAAGTAGACACTACGATTTAAAGTTATGACAATTTTCCAATCGTTTTTTTCAACAAATGATTATTTGAATTGAAGGACATAGAGGAAGGAGAAAGAGAGGGGTAGAAAGAGGGGAGTTCTAAATCTAAGACTGAAACAGCCATATTCCAGAACAAGGCTTCAGAACTAGGTATAAACTAAATCCAATGATGTGCTGTCAGTCAGCTAGCTGTAAGAAAGCCCCCATCTGGCCATAGGTGTGGATTGTAGGAAAAAAGATAATTCAGTAAAAACAGTCTGTGACATTTACACAAGATCTGGACATCACTTCCTCTTGGGCTGCTGCTGTGCAGGACCAAAATTTGATCTGAAGCGAAACTTGGAATTACAAAAGTTAAAACCCAAAGTCTACTAAACTCTAAAAGGCCTGTGTAACTCCTTAATCCTCATCCTTGATATATGACTTAGTGGGAAAGGCAGAGGGCAGATTTCCAGCTATTACAGACTTCTTCCTTAGTGAACAATGAGCTACCACCTTCAGTCATGTGGTTCCAGCACAGAATTGGCTCAGATCTGTGAACCTGAGTGTAGAAATTTAAATCTCCATAGTGTGAATGACAATTTGGTCTCCTACTAAGATAGCAGTTTGGGGGACCATGGGTAGCTGTGGGCAAGTCTCTTTTTAATAGCTTATCCTTTGTGCACATTTGGTTTAGATACAGGGATACATAACTAACTAGTAGCAGTGGTCACCGCAGGGTAGAGCAAGAGACCAACAGTAGAGGGACAGAAATCAAGCTCATGCCATCTGCCGCCATTTTATATTGCTTGAATTGACATGTTCTTCATGTATTTTAGCAAAACAAGAATAAAAAATTAACATTACATATAGATTTCTAAATTGCCTCTTTGCTTCTGAGAAAAAGTAAAAGTAAAAATGAATTTAAATGGAAAGGCAGTACTTTAAGAGTAGGGAAAAGGAAGGGAGCAATGATAATGGGCATCTCCTGAAGTCCAATCTGGAGACTTTATTTACCAACATTGGTGAATAAAATGAAACTATGTAACAAGATTGGCCTGCCTACTTTTTCTCAGCAACAAGGCAGTCCTGTCTGCTTTCCTTAGCAACATGACAACCCTGCCTTTATTCCTCATTTATGCCAGAGCCAAAGGGCTCAGTAGAACATGACTAAAGGAGAAAGTTGGAGCTGTCTTTGTAAGATGAAAAAGAACAAGCCATGGATATATCTGGAAACCTAGAAAGCCCCTGGAGCCTTGAACTGTTAGGCCTTTCAGGCACCAGTCTTCCACAGAAATTAAACATTCAGAGAGAAAGCCAAGATGTGCTCTGAGTTATGTAGATTGCCTTACTCAAAGAAAGACCTCCCAATGAAACAATTCTCCCTGCCAACAACAGCCCTTCAGAGTGAGGCTGAGGAAATAAAAGACACACTAAACTTTCCTACCTGCCAGAAACCAGCCCACACCCTGAGGTCACCAGGACAGCAGGGAGGGAGGGCTCAGCCCTGTCACAAAACAAGGATGAAGCTCAGAGGTCCACATCTAATCTCATAATGTACTCAGACCTCCTAAAGTTCCAACAGCTTCCAGAAGGTGTCTGCAGCACTTTAAAATGATCAAGCTCTAAAGCCATAACTCTGCACCCAGTGTTAGCCTTATTTAATGACATACAAGCCAAGTAGGGCTCTCTGATAAATTTGCTAAAACCACTGCACTCCATGCCAGCATCCAGTCACTTGTCTTCTGCTGACAAAGCCTGTGGGTCATTCAAGACAGAAGCAGCCATGACCTCAACTCCACCTGCCATGGATATTCAGCAAACCTTACCCTTTTGCTCCCTTAGCAATTTCTTTAATTTTGGAATAACCTCACCAACACTGTCTCCTAATACCACTGCCTCCAAGGGGCGAATCCCCCACCCAACCAAACAGTCAAACAATCTGGAGGTGTTCTCTTTGGGATGGACAGATCAGCCTTTCCATAAGCCCATTTCCAGGGACTCCCCTTCCCCCAGATGCCTTGGAAGGGGCATCTGCTCCTTCTAGCAGCAGGCGTGGCACTCTTCCCAGACCCACACTGACCACAGCAGCCTCTGGACAGCTGGACATTGCATGTCCAAGTTGGGAGATCTGCTGTCTCCAAGTTCTATGGTTGAGGAGATGCTAGGCAGGTTCCTCTGCCAGTAGGTGGACCAGGTTGAGGACTCTGCAAAGCCTTCAGGCAAGGTTTCATGTACCAGCTTGTCCACTGCACAGCTGGGCAACCCTGGTGAGACTGCTTGGGCTCTGGCTTCCTTGGATCTGCAGTGTTAGGGAACCTTCAGATTCCCCCTGCCAGAGACACCATATAGTTGCTCAAAAACAGGACCAAATGATCCTGGTCAATCTACTGCAGTCTTTAGCAGTTTTACCCCACCAGCATGGGACTCTCTGGTGCAACCACTTTTAGAGGGATATTTCTGGGTAGCAAGCAAGTCTAGCTTTCCTTTTATAAGCCAGCAGCCTACTAATATAAGCTCATCTTCTGCCCCCTGCCAACCTGGACAACCCTACCCCTCCCAGCTCCATTGCCCACCCTGTGCTTAGGGGCCTCCTGAGCCCAGGTTCTTCTCCTGAACCTGCCCATGTATTTTGAAAAGAGCCCAGAGAAAACCGTGGCATCTGTTGTACCCAGAAGTCAGTCCACAGTGAGGCTTCTGCAGCCCCCAGCCTTGCTCTAAGCATAGCCACCAACAGGGAAACACCCCCAAGCACCACCAATGCGTAAAAAAAAGAGCCTGTGCTTGTGGCACCCACAGTCACCAGTCATCAGTCCTGGCACGGGAGCATCTGCTAAGGCCACCCCAGTAGGTTCAAGGGTTCTGACATAAAGACAGAGGCAGGCAGGTGCACCCATGCAGGCTGACTTTGGAGCAGCTGGTCTTCCAGGTGCAAGCGTGACATTGCAAAAGATTACATCACACACTAGAAGATAAACAATGACTCTGTGCTCAGAGAACTGACAGAGGCAGGAAATCAGAGAGAGAGAGTAGAGTGTGTGGCTAGCTTTGCTTACTCTAACTCTGATGAAGCAGCTAGGAATAATCTAAACATCCTACCATAAACAATAACAAAAGTGGAAGCCATGTAAAAATAAATATATGTATATAAATGTATGTATGATATAAATATGTAGGCATAAATATGTATATTCTATATATAATGTGAATATGTAATGTATGTATAATGTATATATGTATAATGTACAGAGGGAAAAAATGAAATATCGAGTATTTGAAGGAATAATAACCAGTACCTTCCCAATTTTGATTGAAAGCATGAACCCTTCTATGCAGGAATCTACCAGCCCAAAAAAGTCATTTAACATAATTATACAGGTCCACACTAAGACACATTCTAATTGAACAAAGACCGAAAACCTCCCAAGGCACAGAGACACAACTCATCACACCAAAGTGATCTTCAATGATATTATGACAAATTTCTCATCAGAAACTAGATTAACTATTAGACAGCAAGGGCAACAAATTTAAAGTGCTAAAAGGAAATATCTAAAATTCACTTTTATAACAAATATACTTCCTCCAAATGTAAGAGATGAGCTAAGTACTTACTGATGGCCCAGTCTTATAAGCCTAACTACTCAGCAAGGTGAATTGTGAGGATGGTGGCTCGAAGCTAGCCAGGAACTTGTCCTCTCAGGAGGAAGTTATAAGACACAGCTGTCCATGAGAAGGAGGGAGTGTGCAGTGCCCTTGCTGGAACAAGACATAGGATAAGGTGGCCATCAAGAATGGAGACTGTTAGCTAGTGTCTCGAGAGAAGCAATTTATAAGATGCAGTAGTCCTCTAGAAAATCAGAGGATTTTGACCACTGTCCTAGTGATTTCAGAAATGCCATGATAATGACCAGAGTAACCTCAAGCCCAGCTGGATTCCTTAGCAACAGCTGTCAAGGCTGGCAGGCTATGACTGGTCCACTTTTAATCTGACCTCAGACTCTGATTGATCCATTTCCTCCATGATATCACAATGCCTGGTTGCGATTGCTCCATTGTGTGAGGCCATGCAGGAAATATAGGAAGACATTGTGCTCCGTTAACAGAGCTGGGAGCTCTTGCTTGATGATCCGCTGGACTGACTCAAAACTAAATGATTTGTTGTTTGTGGGGACTGGTTGTCATTTACATTTTGGTATTTCTTTTAAAATTTTATGGGTTTTTCATTAATTTATTTAGTTTATTTTAGGTAGATTTGCTACCTGCCATCATAGCACAAGGATGGAAGAACACAAAGTATCATCCTACTTTCTCCTTGAAGGAGGAGACCATCAAACAATACCTCATGCAAGAGCTCATCGACAAAGGTACCTATGTACAAGTGAAGCTGGCCCATCCCCACATCACAGACAAGGACGTGGCATTTAAAATACTCTGGAAGTGAGAGTCCTCATCATGGGATAAAGAATAAGGTGGACATTTTTAAGAAGTTATGGCAGAAACACAATATCAGGTTGTACCAGGTTATGGAGAAGGAAGAGTATGAGTATCTCATCATGGAAATGGCCACTAGGGGATACCTCCTGGGGTAGATCTTAAAATCCTGCCACCTATATGAGGATGAAGCCAGGAGGCTCGCCACACAAATTTTAAGTGCTGTTTGCACCAAAATAGAATCACACACTGAGACCTTAAGTCTAAAAACATCCTTTTGGACACCAAAGGCAATATCAAGGTCATTGATTTGGTGTAAGCATCTGGCTCACCCCTGGGCAGTCGCTAATGAATGTATGTGCAGTTGTGCTATTCCATTACTCTGAAATGTTCCTGCAACCTGCAGTTGCAGGTGGCTCACGCCTGTAATCCTAGCTATTCAGGAGACTGAGATCTGAGGATCATGGTACAAAGCCAGCCCTGGCTGGCTGTCCCCTCTAAGCAGACTCATACTGATTCCAAAGACTAATTTGAGGAGAAGATGACAGAGGATAGAGGTGGCTAGCAAAATAGCTACCACTCTTCTCAGAACAAGCCGCTGAATGTGGGTCCAGGAGCAGAGCAGTTCCAGACAAAGGGGAGGAGAGCCCTAAGAGATATCAAAGATAACCTCACTTGAAAACCAGAAGGTTGTTATTGGGATGGGAGAGATTTGTAGGGGGTCTACTAAAGAAAGAGTTGTAAGTGGGATCCATGAATGGAGATCAAAACACTGTTTGCCAAGCAACGCCCTCAGTCCAGCCCAGAAGACAGGTGCACCAACTGTCTTACATTACCTGAAGAGGGATTCCAGCCAGGGGGCATCGAGTACTGCACTGATAAACTGACATTGTAGTTATTAAAACATGTAATTTTTGTGCATTGTATCAATTCCTTGCACATGCAAAACTACTTGAATTACACTTGAACTACACCCTAGTCTTTAAAAATGTAGATTGATTTATTTTATTCTGTGTTATTCTTTAAGATACAGTGTCATTATATAGCACAATTCTATTGCCTAGTCTCCCAAGTGTTTGGATTACAGGTGTGTACCTCCATGTCATCCATCATACTATTATCTGAAACTTTCCTTATGTTTTAATACTTTATTTTATCCCTTGGCAGTACTGGGGTTTTGATTCAGAAGCTGGTGCTTGACAAGCAAGTGCTCTATCCCTTGACCCCTGCCCACAGTCCTTGCTCTTCTTTTTACTTGAGATCAGCTCTTATTGTATTATTTCCCTTGGGTCATTATCAGACTGTGATTTAAATATTTAAAGTTTTCACAGTAGAGGTCCTTCACATTTTTATTTAAATTAATTAATTTCTAGATTTGTTGTTTTGTTTTGTTTTGTTTAGATTAGATTAGATTTGATTTTGAGGCTAATATATATGAGATTGTTTTCTGGATTTCAGCCTGGATTTTCCCATAGTTGGTAACACAGAAAAACTACTGATTCTTGTGGGTTTTTTACCCTGCTACATTGTTGAAGGTTAGCATCACCTTTACTTAACTTGAGGGATGAAAATATAGGGTCCTTTAAATACAGGATGATTTCATCTGTAAAAAGGGATAATTTTACTTCTTCCCTATTTGGATGCCCTTTATGTTTTTCTCTTGCCTATTGCTCTTGCTAGAAAGTCCATTACCATATTGAAGAGTAGTAGAGAGAGTGGACATCCTTGTCTCATTCCTGATTTTAATGTCTTCATGCTTCCACCGTTAGGAAAATGCTAATTATCTCTATCATATTTATGCTCTGTATTAAATTGAGGAATGTTCCATGCATTCCTAGCTTCTCAGACTTTTTTAATCATCAAGGGGTATTAGAGCTTGTTAAAAGCTATTTCTACATCCCTATAGACGATCATGTGTTTCTTGTCCCTGCTTCTGCTGATGGTTTGTATTATGTTTATTGACAAGAGTATTGAATACAATTGAATCCTAGGATGAAACCTATTTGGTCATACCATATGATTTTTTGTTAGTTGCTGAAATTGGTTGGTGAGAATTTTATTAAGAAGTTTTGTATTAATGCTTATCAAAGAATTGGTTTCATAGTTCTCTTTCTTTGGTGAGTCCCTATGTAATTTGGGGAAGGGTCTAAATCTAGCTTCATAGAATATGTTTGATAATTCCATTTCCCTTTATATTCCATTGAAGAGTTAGATCTGTGTATTGTAAGTTCTTTTCAGGCCTTAATTTCATGGTACATTCATTGGGTCCTAGCTTTTTCTGGAATGGGAAGTGGTTTATTGACATTTCATTTTCATTACTTCTTATGTGTTACTTCTTGGTTCAGATGGAGTATAGGAAAGCATCAAATTCTCCAGGATTCTCCAGGTGATTGATATAAGGTTTTCAAAGTACTCTCTTATAGCATTCACAATTTTGATTATATATGTTGTGTTGTCTCATTTTTGTCTGTAATTTTCTCTATTTGGGTGAGTTCTCAAATTGTTTTTTGGGTTTATTTATTATGAAGGTGATATACAGATGGGTGGGTTACAGTTATATAAGTAATGAGTACATTTTTAACAGTGTTACCCCTTCCCCATTTTTTCCTGCTTCCCCCAACCCTGACATCCAATTCCTACGAAGTTGTTAAGTTCATTTCTAACATAGTTTCTACTGTATATCACTGGTGCTTTGGTTAATCTTTGTCCCACCATTTTTGTGATTTCCCTTCCCTTCCCCAAATCAGGTTAACATGTATAAGACAAAGGGTACATAAAAAACAGTGACTACAGGGAATAAACCAAAGGGTAAAAACTAAATAGAAATAACTCAAAACCGTTCACTATACAATCATCTTGTATCCATTTCTTGGACCTCATTTCGATAAGCATCATTTTATATGGTGATATGCATATTGCTATTGAGCTATTGTGAATATCCTAGACATATTCTAGTTTTTCCAAATGAGTGGAAAAATGTAGCATATGATACTTTGGGTCTGGGTTGTTTGACTTATTATGTTTCCCAAATGATTCAATTTCCTTACAAATGGGGCAATGTCATTCATTCTGACGGAAGCATAGAGTTTTGTTGTGAATATATATGACAATTTCTTGATCCATCATTGCTGGGTCATAGGGGAGCTCTATTGATAAACATCTATACTTCTTTACAGAGTGTTTGAAGAAGTTTAAATTTCCACCAATAGTGTAGTAATGTTCCTTTAGGGCTACATCCCAACCAGCCCAGCATCTGTTATTATTAGGTTTCTTCATAATGGTCATTCTACCTGGGGTGAGGTGGAATCTCAATGTTGCTTTGATTTGAACTTCTTTTATGGCCATAAATGTTGCATGTTTCTTCATGTGTCTATTGGCCATGCATATTTGTTTTTCAGAGAGGTCTCTCTTTAAATCTTTAGGCCACTTATTAAGAGGGTTGTTGTTTCTTTGAGGATATTTTGGGGGGATTTAACTTTTGGAACTCCAAATATATTTGAGATATGAGGCCATTGTGTATTGCAGAACAAGTAAAGATCTTCTCCCAATCTGCTGGGTTTTTATTTATCTATCTATATAAGTTCTCTTCTTAGTCAAATTTGGTATGGTTCTGTCAAGTCTGTTAATTTATTTAAAAAACCAACTCTGATTTGTTGATTCTTTCTGTGTATTATTTTGTCTTTATTTAGTTATTTCTGATTTAATTTTTTATTTGTTTCTGTCTACTGCTTTGGGTTTGAGCTTGTTCCTGTTTTCAAGGAGCTTGAGGTACATAATTAAAATATTCATTTGAGATTTTCCCAATTGCTTGATGTTGGGACTCAGAGCTATACATTTTCCACTAAGTACTGCATTAACTGTGTCCCAGTAATTTGTCTGTTTACTTTTGTTAAATTCCAGAAACTTTCAGATTTCCATTCTAATCCCTTCAGTGTCCCATTGGTCATTCAGCAACGTGTTATTCAGTCTTCATTGGTTTGACCTTGTTTTTTTTTATTTATCTTTTTAGTTGTAAGTTTATTCTCTTATAGACTAACAAGATGTGGGAATTCAAATAATTTTTCTTTCAATTTGGACAGAATTTCTGTGTGACATAAGATGTGTTCTATTTTGGAGAATCTTCCATGAGCTGCTTTGAAGAATGTATATTCTGACGCTGAACGTATATTCTGTAGATGTCTATTAGGACTAGGTGGTCAATGTAGTTATTAAGCTTGCAGTTTCTCCATTGAGTTTTTCCTGGATAGATCATCCATGGATGACAATGATGTATTGAGATGTGATTTTTTGGTTAAGTAGTATTTGGTTGATGAAGTGGAATGCTCTAGGATTCAGGGCATTGATATTTAGACTTGTTATATCCTCCTAATAGAGAGTTGCCTTTATCAATATGTAATGTCTCTTCCTACAAATTTTAATTTGAATTCTATTTCATCTTATGTTAGTAATTCAACTGTGGCCTGTTTATGGTGTCCCTTTGCTTGAAAATTTTCCAACCAGCCTTTCAGTTTGAGTATGTGTTTGTTTTTGTCAACAAAATGTGTCTTTTGTAGATACTACATGGATATGTCTTTTCTTTTCTTTTGATACTCCTATCAAATCTATGTCTTCTATATGGAAATTTAAGTCTATTGATAATGAGAGTTAAGACTCAGAAATATGTGATATGTCTTGCTATGTTATACACCTGCTGTTAGGAGAGTCCAGAGGACACTGGCTAACACCCTCTTTTAATAAGTTTCTCTTTAGTTCCTTCTTTGTTACTTACACTTTAAACTGACCTCCACTTTCTACTCTATTGCCACCTCCTACACCCTCTCTGGATCCAGAAGTGGGGGGTAAACAACCTGGAGGATCTAACAATAACTTAAAAGGGCTGGCAGAAAAAACTCGCAGCCGAAAAACTGCCACTGACCACCTGCAAGTGACACCGACAAGATCTTAGCCTCGGGTCTTGGCCCAGGGGGTCTGAGTATGGGGGAAAGCCTGTCAGTCTGAGGGGATGGCCGCTAGGGACTTCTTTCCCTTGTCCCAAGATGACTAAAAATTCTCCTCTGCCTTGAAAGGCCCCTGGGTCAACGTTTACAGAAATCAAAAAAAAAATCCTCTGGAGGTGAGTAAAGGGGGTTCGAGTCCCCTGGTAAGTGGATTTCAGTCCCACTTGTGTATGGTGGTGAGATGTTGCCCCATTCACTGAGCCCTAATTTTGTCTTTGTGGCCACTTCTTTGTCTTGTTTACTTCGGTGTGTTTTCGTTATGTTTTCTGAGGTAGGGATAAACTGGGGGCCCATTAGCCCCCAACTCAGCCTTTGGTTATTGTCTTGGCTAGTTCTGTTTTAAAATTGGTAGCAGTTTTAAATATACATACAAATGATTTTAATTTTTATGTGCTTTAAGACCTGTGTGTGTTTTGTAAGTGTTTGTAAAAGAGTTCAAGATAAAAATTGTCCACATGCTATAACAATTGTGTGAGTTTAAATTTAACATGCAAAAGATTATGAGGTTTGGACATTACCAAAAATTTAAAAAAATTTTCACATTGTTTTAAATGACTTTTTAAGGATACTTTAATTTAAAAATAAAAAATCTGGTATTTTAAAATACATAAGGCTGTTTACACTGTAATCAAGTCATCTGGCTTAAAAATACATTAGCTGTTTAAAATTTAGTTCTGTTTGCTAAACATTGAAAATAAATATTAAACCTTTAAATATAAAAGTTTGTTTACCACTGTCAAAAACATTACCTGTTCTGTCTGTCTAAAACTGTGTATTTTCATTCAAAAATCCAAGAGATAAAAAAAAACTTAAAAGCCAGCAACAAAAACCTATCTTTAGGGGCCAAGTTGCCCAGGTTTGTTCTGTCCTTTTTCAGTACAGATAAATACTAAAAACATGCTAATAAAAATTAATGATGTGATGATCTGATTACTATTGCTAAAATTGCCCTTTGGACTTAAAAAGAGGGTTAAAAACATATTTGTATAATGTGACTTACTTTCAATAATGTTCTATAATTAGGATATGTTTTTAAAAGTCATAAAGGTGTTAAGTCTAACTTCTTGGTACAGGAATGGTGATTGTAATTCTTACATTAAAAATTTGTCATTTAAGTTTAAAAGTTTTAATGTGTATCTGTTTTAAAACAAACAGCCAAAAAACAATAAGTGACCCTTGGCCTCAAGATTTTAAAGGATTTTTTAAATGTAACTAAAACATAAAATATAATATAATTAGAGATTAATATGAGGCTTAAAAATTAGAAATGGATTTCTGGAGGACATAAAGTTTAAAAGTAAAATTGTTCTTCCTCAAAGTGGAAAAATAATGATTATCAAAATAATTGCTTAATTCCTATTCCACTTTACTCATATAGGTTTATTAAGTTTCCAGCAAGCCCAAAACAAAACACAAAAAATTCTTACTAGTTTGTCTGATGTAACTTTGGCTCTTAATATGTTTCAGGTAAGAGCATGCTTATAAGCTACTTCTATGTTGACCACCTTATTGCTTTTAATGGCCTTTTATAAGACTCATTGATCTACAAACTTGTTCAAAGCAAGCCCGGGCAGAAAAAGGTCCCTGTGGACTGTCACCTCTACTCAGCCAGCAGAGTACTAAAAGTGCAAGCAGAATTGCTTTGGGACTCAAAGTGACAGAGTGCTAGCCGTGAGCTGTAGAGCTGAGGGTCAGCACTCAGGCCCCACGTTTGAGTCCGGCGACCAGCTGGAAATGCAAATAAGACATTTATCCCAGTGTAGAGAAGACATTCCTTGGACCAAAACAATGGAAGAGCATCCAGAGGCAGTAAGACACTGCTTGGATGGCAAAAATGTCAGATCCTAGAGTCATTTGTGCATGACCCTTCAAAAATTGGTCAGAGCCAGGAGGTCATGGGAAGATAGTTTGTAAGCATGCCTAATGTCCATGACTATCTACCTTGTAGGGACAGGAACTTGTCAGTAATCTCTGATAGTACTAAAAAGCTAAAATTATAAAATGTGGAGGATGGGTTCAAACCCAACCCCTGTATGTGCCAAAAACCCTAATTGGCAATAACATTTGAGCTAACACCAGCTACATAAAATTTATCTGTTCAAAAAAAAGTTTGTAAGCCTGAAAGTGTGTTTCTATTAACATATGTCTAAAGGCTTGCACAGGTGACTGAGACATTTTTAGGGTCACTAGAGGTCACCTTCCTAAAGATGCTTTTACAAATCAGAGTGCTAAACAAGCTGCACTGTTGTAGCCAGAAAAAAAATGTCTGTGCATTTGTCAAAAGTTAAAATATTGTTCTTCATGACATCTAACCCTGGTAACCTCTTTGTAAAATAGACTAAGGTTATAGTTTCCTGGTTAGGTAGGATCAACACCCCTAAGTCAGCTTTAAAAAGTTGCAAAAGATAAATCTTCGCCCATCATCCCTTTTTAAACCAAGGGACCAGAGTTATTAAAAAAATGTGGCAAAATCGACAGAAGAAAAAGGCATGGAAAATAGTAGTACAGGCCTGAGCCCTCTATATCTGCCTAAAAATCAGCCTTATTAAAAAAAATCTATCTAGTTAAAAAGATTGTCATCTTGGTAAATTGTCCTGGGCTATTTTCTAAATAGTTTTAAAATCTAATGGGGCCACAGCCTGCCAAGCCTATGTATCACTTGTATCCTTAACAGTCTGTGTAGAAATTTACAGCTCGGCAAGTGTTGTGACAGTCCCTTGGAGCCACTGAAAGACCCTGTTGCTGCTGCTGCTACAGCCTGACAATCACATAAAAAAGTCTACATCGTTACCCTGACCACCTCCACCATGAAGAAAGTAGACTAAACTGCCTGATTCCTTCTTTTGGATGGCTTCGCTTTGTCCATGTTACCATATACCTACTCTAATTTTATTTTATTTTATTTTATTTTTTAATTTAATTTTATTTGTGAACATACTGTACAGAGGAGTTACAGTTACATGGGCAGGATAATGCGTACATTTCTTACCAAGCATTGCAGCCTCCTCCTTTGTTTACCCTTCACATCCCTTCCCAGGCTCCCCCCTCCTCCCCTAATCCCAATCCTTCTCCTACCCCCCCCCCCCCCGCACCAACGTTGTAAAGCTCGTTTTGGACATGACAACTTGTACTTCTCATTGTTGCAACAGGTCCACCTGTATCCTTAAACAACTGGTTTTTCCCCATCTCCTCCACAAGTTATACTGACATCAAATATAGTGAAAGCAGGGGTTATACTGTGGGGGAGGGACATACAAAGCAACAAAGAGATAATCTTATAAATGTGTTAGAAACCCATGCATGAAAGAAAAAAACATTAAAATACACATCTAAGGGTTCATTTTCCTGACATCACATTATCTGACCTTTTCCGCTTGACTCATACATATACTAGATATTACAAATAAGGGAAACCATTATCAGTTTTAATATGTTTAGGAAGTCCCATAGTGGCAAAGCAGTGTAGGGAATGAGAAACACAATTTTTGCTAGTCTCCTCTGCAAGAGGAGTAGCCATAATAAAATTAGACCAGGCCCAAAGAAACCTACTCTAATTTTATTATGGCTACTCCTCTTGCCGGGGAGACTAGCAAAAATTGTGTTTCTCATTCCCTACACTGCTTTGCCACTATGGGACTTCCTAAACATATTAAAACTGATAATGGTCCGAGATATGTTGGACAAGCTTTTCATAAATCTTACCAGATTTTTCACTCTACAGGTATTCCCTATATTCCTCAAGGACAAGAAATAGTTAAACAAGACAATGGGCTGTTAAAACACCAAATTTTTAAATCAAAAGGGGGAAATTATACCACTTCTTTCCTGTTAATATTCTTCTAATGCTTTATTTGTACTACATTTTTAAAGTTTGGATTATAATGGCCTTTCCACAGCATAGCAGTTTTGGGGGGAAAAAAGAGAGCAAAGAGATTTTGCAAGTTAAGTGGAAGCATCCTTTAAGAGGTGATTGTGGAGTCTCATTCAGATGACAAAAACGTTGACACATTGGGCTTACATGCCTTATCCCCCGATTGTGGGAGGGAGTTGAAGTACTCATTCACGTCAATAGATCAGCATACAGTACAGCCCCGATCCCTTCATCCAGCACACCAAGACCAGAAGTATCTCAGCTTCAGGCATTGGAACTCCTTTATGCTTTACCACCAGCTCTAAAGGCTCCATTCCAGGCTGTATTATAATGCTAGCCAGGACTCAAAAAATTTGGATCCAAGACAAAAATCAAATATACAATATACAGATGACATCTTTACCAACTGGGCACCCAGTTCATGCAAATTCTACTCCATCCTATATGATACCGCGTTGCATTAATTCTTCACAAATAGTAGTATCTACAGGAGAGCCTCATCCAATAAAGTGCAGACATATACAGCCATTTGTTACCAATATTTCTGGAACTAACTGTCAATTAATGAACTGGTCTGGAGCTATTCTTACTAATAAGTACAATCTTGGACTGTGGTGGATGAATGGGCATCCTCAACATCATGTTTGGATGCTGGTGGCTACACTCAACAACATAACCTGACCCAATTCATCTTTTTGGGAAGGGAGGTGAAGGGTAAACAAAGGAGGAGTCTGCAATGCTTGGTAAGAAATGTATGCATTATCCTGCCCATGTAATTGTAACCCCTCTGTACAGTATGCTCTCAAATAAAATAAAATAAAATTTAAAAAAATTATGAGTTGTATATCAGCACTCTATGTCATTATGTATGGACTGTTTAATATTTCTGTTGGAGCTAATTACTTTAATGCTTCCTGCTATTAATTGTTCTTTTACTAATTGCTCATATAGCCGCATAACTAAATCCATACTTATTGTTAGACAACCATCTTTTATCATGCTTCCTGTAATTATTTCTAAAACATGGTATAAAGATTCTGGTATTCAGGTGTTTAGACAATTAAAAGAACTAATGCGCCCTCATCGATTTGTTGGGCAACTTGTAGCTGATGTTTTGGCCTTTATTTCGTTAGCTGCCTCCACAGCAGCAGCTGCTGTGGCACTAACACATAATGTACAAACTGCCCATTATCTTAATTAGCTTGCTCATAATACTACATAAGCAGTACCTCTGGACTCTAAAGTGACAAAAACTGTTAAAAATTGTTTAAATAAGTTCAACACTATATCCCTTCCCTGACTTATGTTAAAGGATTGCTAATATCATTGCTTGGCCTGGGAATGCTTTTGCTAATGGTTTGTCTATGCCTTCCTTATACATACACTGCAAAATTCTTTTATGATTTTAGCCAGCTAGCTACATAAGATCAAGCTCCATATAAAAAAATTCCCCCCGAGAGGTGTTATAGCCAGAGACAGGTAAGAAGGGGTGCCAGTCTAACCAACCTAAGACAGGGCCTTCATCTTCACTCTAAAGAAGTTCCCTATGAGGGGTAAGACAGACAAGGCAATCCACCCAAACTAAGAAAGGCGGGTTCGCTTCTTTAAACAAAATGGGGGAGATGTTGAGAGCCGACAATAAAGTTTAAAGCTCATCTTGACCCTGGTGCTCACTTGAAGACATGTACAAGGAACTGGCTTACTTAAAAACACCAGGTGGCAGGGATTGCTTTGCTATGTCTGTAGAATTTGTTTTACTTTCTACCAGTTGAACTTGTCTTGTTTTTACTACACTCTGGTTTCATTAAAATTTTCCTTGTTTGTTGGGACTATTGTAATCTTATGTTACCTCTTGACTTTTAATAGTATATATTAAAAAATGTTAAAAATAAACGGCGCTGCAGTCTTGAGCTGCCGACCTCCCCACCTCATCCTTTGTCTTATGTCTTTATTTTTCCCCATCCTCACCCCCTAATTCAGGATTTCCTTTTGTTGCTGGCAGGCTCTGGAACTTTGTCATTAAATATTTTTATACATCATTTGAATGTAAAGGAGTGTTTGGCTTGGGACCATATTCACGGTTGGTAGTTGTTCATAGTTGTCATATATGATGTAGTAGTCATATATCATATATCATATAGTCATATAATATGTTAGTTGTCATATATCATTCCAGGCTCTCCTTTTTACCATATCAGCTAAGAAATCTGTATTTATTCTGAATGTATATCCTTTATAAATAATCTTTTCTCTATGGAAGCTTTAAGAATCCATTATTGGTATTTAATGATCTAATGGATTATGATGTGGTAGTGGATTTTCAATTCTAGAATTATCTATTCAGTGTTCTAAAGGCTTCTCTTTTCTGAATGAGGCTATCTTTTTGGATGTTTGGCATGTTCTCTGCTAGAATTCTCTAATATGTTTCCCTTCCATGTAGTTTCCTGCTCTTCTCATTCTTTATAACTATCTCCCCGAAATTTGATCTTCTAAGTGAGTCTTGAAGTTCTGGCAAGATCATTTCTTATTTCTTCGATTTGTCCTAAATGATTATTTCCTCTTTCGTATTAGACTTATTCTGTCTTTGACCCTGAGATTATCTTCTATGTCATCTATTTGCTGGGGAGACTTTCTATTTTGTTTTTGATTTCCCTGTCTTCTAATTGTTCATTTTTTTAGGGCTTCTATCTCTTTATTAAAGCTTTATTTTAGGTCTTGTATGTACTTTCTTTACATTTTTTCTTTGGATGGGGGGGAGGTTGCAAGGGTTTTCTTAGTTGTGTCTTCTCTCATATCTTTTAACTAGGCATCCATTTTTTCCTTGGACTGTTTGCCTTCTCAGAATTTATTTACCTTTCTGTTTGCAGTCTCCATTAATTAATTTGCTAATCTTTGGTTGGTCTCATCTTATTCACAAATTTCCTTATAAAGGTTTCTATCTTTCCATTAGTCACATTTTCAGCAGTATTTTTAATGTATTTTGATAACTATCTTCTAGTTCCTTGATTGTCTGTTCTAATGCCTGGTTATTTACTGTGTGAATTATACTACCTTGACATAACTTCTTTTGTACTTTTCTAATTTGTTCTGTCCATTTGGAGGTTTTCTTTTGAGGAATCTATGATTTTAATAGGTGACTCTCTATATTCTTGGTTGATTTGCCAGGTGTTTGTTTGGTCTTTTGTTTTGATTTGTTTTTCTGGAATTAGGTTTTTGTCCAGACAATTAAATGTGGGAGTAGAAATCAGTTGTGGTGAGATGTTGTGATGTTAATACTTGTGGTTCCAGTGACAGTTTGGACTGTCCAGTGGTATGGTGAACTCTCTGTGTATTAATGTGTAACTTTCTCTGATGTACAATTCTGTTCCTGCTTTTTTCCATGTGGCCCTTTTATTTCCACACTGCAGATGTGCTTTTGAATATGTTGGCCAACACAGTCACAGCAGTCACCTGCCTGGTTGGGAAATTTCTCATAAATTTCTGTTTTCTTGTGAAGACAGTATAATAGTCTTATGAATTGTATGTCTATAATTATATCTATATTTATAGCTGTATATCTATCATTATAGCTGACTTGGTGTGACCCTCTAGATGTGGAGTACCTTCTAGGACTCTAAATCTCTGTTTCATTAGAGATTGCTAGGATAATTTTCTGTTGTTATTCTGCCACTGTTTTTCCTCTTTCTCAAATTTATTTTTTATATTGTGGATTTATTCACATAATTTAGGATTTGTGATGGTTGTGGAAGTTATTTTTGTTTTTCTGCTTGTGTTACTTTAAGTAGTGATTTCAGGATTGCATGAAGAAACACAAAGGGACAGAAATGTATGTTATTATATTGAGAGAAATAGAGAAGATATTTTAACCTATTTGCTACATGTAAATTAATATTAAGCAAAGCTAATTAAAATAATTATTTACTCTTTAGAGGATGAGTATAGTACTCTTGGATATCTTGGAGGAAAAGATTTTAAACTCATTACAACTGAGGCCTTATATTGAAATTACTGGCAAAACGTCTTTTTGAGAAAGAAAAAAGTTCCATTTCTTTCATATTAGTATTATAAAATCACAATATCTGCATGTTTAATTGTTTTCCTCTGCTATTTTCAATTCCATTCTTCTTCCATTAGCTATTTAGGGCCTTGAATGACCACTTCCTTAAAATACCTATATTGCTTGTATTGTGATGTAAATCTCATTAATATTAATACGAATTTATTTCTGAGTCAACTTTTAAGCTACATTCCTATGAAATTTATGCATTCTCTAGCATGAGACCTGACTATTTTACTCTATTCTATGTTTTAATCAATAAATCATTCTCTTTAGAAATATTTTCCCATATTTTATATTGCTACTGTAAACACCATGTGTTTCTAGTATTTTAATTGAAGTTAATATAATGTTTGGAACAGGAAGGCAATTACCCCCATTATCACTTTAAAGTAAACCCTTGGGAACTATTTTATATAAATAAAAATAAAAAAGTGCAATGCACATGTTTATACATGAATAATATATTATTTAAGTCAATTTGACACCACACCACAGCCATTCTCAATTGACTTAAAGGTAACAATATATTTTGTTCATGAATATCACTCATTTTTAGAAAATGACTAGTCAATTCAAAATCTATATTATATTTGAAAGTTAAAAAATGAATATTACACCCAGATTTGCTGTCAATATCCTATTTCCATGAATACATTTATTCAGCAAACAGGGAAACAAAAAATAAGGCTTTGTCACATAGAATGAAAGTTGTAGAAGCAGACAGTCTTTCCTTAAAGTGGGAAGTACCTGCAAATCGTGTGATTTATTCAAAGAAACTACACAAATTCATAAGAGGATTTGTGATCAGAAGTGATAGGTAAGCAAAGTAGCTGGAAAACTGTATATGTGAATTGAGCTTCCAATATAAGATTACAAGCTTTCAATAAATGAGCCTGTAGAAAATGATTCTGTATCTCTAACACACATAGTGTTCTACATTTTCCCACAAACTCCCGTTCTCTTACCTCAGTTCTTCATCAATATTATTCCATTTCATGATGTCAATTCTTACTAAAATAACAAGGTGGGTGTTTTTCTGGTCTCTATATCCAATACATTTTAGTATTTTGGAATAGTAGTATGAATTCATGGTGTTTGACTTAATGTCAAGTTTGAAGATATTGTATTCAGTGTACTGTTAATTGGCCTGAAGCATCCAAAAACACAGTACACTAAGAACAAGGGACTTGATCTAAGGGAACCATACAGGTCCAGGCAATATCCTGAAGCAAAGAAAAACCAATGGACCAAATATCAATCAACTATAATTACAACGGAATGGAACTGATCTCTGCTGTGTCTGGGTGGCAGCTGTGTGTGTGTGTGTGTGTGTGTGTGTGTGTGTGTGAGAGAGAGAGAGAGAGAGAGAGAGAGAGAGAGAGAGAGAGAGAGAGAGAGAGAGAGAGAGGGGGAGAATTTTAGTGTGGCTTCCATATTTACAGTCCATAGAGGATTACTTGTTAGGGAGGACGTACTCATATCAGAGCTCTGATACCACTGTCATCACTTTTTACTGTGAAAAACACTTGCTTAATCTCTAATTAAATAGGGAAAATAAACTAACATCTAAGGCGATTGTTTTGACAATTAATTAGTATATTGAAGCCCAAAGGGAGGAATTGGAGATCAATATATCTTTTTTCCTCTCTTCTGAATATTACACAGCAATAGCTCTGATTTCAATAGTCTCCTGCAATGTACTGACAGCTGACTTGCTAATATACTTAATAACATGAAACATATGATAGAGAAATAGATCAGCCAGCAAGCACAAAGGGCTAGTGATAAGATAGAACTATTGAGCAGAGTTGCCCCCATCTTTTAGAAATGTAATTCCTTCATATGAACTTCAAATTTTGTGGCTTTCCCTGTATGATTAAATGGTAAGAAAGTACTGTAGAAACAAGAATTCCTGTTCAGCCAAGTAGAAAGTGCTCATGATCCCATCCTTATGTTGCAAATTTACATTCCACACTGACTCTCTTTTGGAATGCTTTCATTTAATATACGTAGGCACCTCATCCTTACCTGTGGGAGACAGGAAAAAAGTTAATTTTCTTTGTGTATTAAATTACGTAAATTAATGTGTACAGGCATGATTTGTATAATTACAGAAGTTTGTAATAAATGAAATTAGGGATCATGTCACAACTACAAAATATAAATAAAATCACATAACAAGACTAGAAGTAACAGCATTTTGTGCACGAAAACATACAGTAGATTAGTTGCAGAATTTCTATTTTGAGATAGAATTTATATTAAAGTATAGTGCACTTTACTAAGGGTTGAAACATTTTATTGAAAAATATATTTATTAGAGATACTTTACTGCATAATTTTAGGGATACAGGTGGACCCATTGCAACAATGAAATGTACAAGACATTATGTCGAAAGATGAACTTTACAACTTTGGCTAGGGGTGGGGAGGTGGAGATTTTTCCATCTCCACCCTTCCTGGATGGGAAAGGGAAATACAGAGGAGGCAACAATACTTGATGAGAAATTTACTCATTACCTTGCACAAGTAATTTAACTCCTCAGTAAGGTATTTTCACAATAAAAAAAAAATTTAAGAAAAAAATGATCCCAAAGTAATCATTTTTCTTATTATTTTCCTATTTCCATGTGATTTACCTCCAATTTAGAAATCCAGATATAGTACTTAATTTAATTTAACCAAAATTATTATTGAGTGTAAGGCTCTTATACTCTCTACATTCTTCACAATAAGATCTTCAAATATGGTGAGTTTGAAATGATTAGTCTCTGTGTGAACTATGATAATATTATTTACAATGTGAGTGAAATGTTTAAAAAGTAGCATTTATTTTCGTTGAATTGCTCTGAAGAGACAATAATTGATATAATCAAAGACTAAAAATGATTAGATTTAAAATTTCGAATTCAGGAAATGTTTTTGACTACACTTGTTACTGGAGCCTTCACAACAACCTCATGAGAAAATTTATATTGATGAAGCAAAAATCCCAGAGGATAGATATTTACGAATAGGAAAATCATATCATTCTGAATATGTAGAGCTACATATATCAAACATAGAAAATTTAGCTTTTAAATACCTAATTGCAGGGTAAGTACTTGTTCTGAAAGGAGATAAAATTGCATTTATTTTAAAAAGTAAAACAAAGTATTCATTTGAATACAAGACAATGTTTAAATATCCCTCATCCAAGACACGATATACAGTTATTTTTCATGCCAATTATGTTCTCTAAACATACTACAAATAATAGATTAGTAAACCTAAATCATTGCTTTGTAGGGAAATAAAAATTTAGTTTCCTAAAACTCATGACTATAACTTTTTCTCAAACAATTAAGAAGTAACTGTTTTATATTTTTTGTCATGGAATATTATTTGATAAATTTTTGTTCATTAAGTTAATTAATTGGCCAATAACAATATAAATTAAGCATGAACAAAGTTTATCTAATACAAGTATTTCTTTCACGAGACATATCATGGCTCTCTTAAAGAATATTGGAAGGCAGTGTGTTATTTATTTATTAATTTTTAGTTATTTTGTTAATGGTTATTATGTTTCAGAAGTGGCAGTTTAATTATGCTCTTTCCAAAATATATTTAAAACATTTGATTATACTCCTTCTATTTCCTTTTAATTACTCCTTCCTCCAAAGATCTTCTGTTTTTCACATCAAATTACATCTTTATATATGCCCATGTAATCTAATTTGGAAAATTTAAGGTGAAGTGCAAATTAATTCAATATGTACAGTGGATTAACAAGATGAACAAAAACGAGTATTTTTTGCTAACTTCTGAATTGAGCTAATATTATTATTATGGTTAGGGTTAGGATCCCAGACAGATTTTAGAGTTAGGGTTAGAGAAATAGAAAATTAGGTTCAACACAGGATGACCCATTGCAATAATGATACTCACAACACACTATACTGAAAAAGAACTTTTCATCATGGGGAAGGAAGAGTGAGGGAGGTGGGAAAGGGAATGGATAGTGGGACAACAACATTGAAGAGGGTAACACTGCTCAACAAGAAATGTACTCATTACTTTACACATGTAACTGTAATCCCTCTGTAAGCCTCATTAAAATAAAATAAAATTTAAAAAAATAATGAAAAATAAAACGAGAGGAAATAGAAAAGCACTTTAAAAATTTAGGTTCAAAACACAAGTAAAATTTAGACCTAAAAGCTGAGCAAGAGATAGGATAAATGTGAAATAGAGGCTAGCTATTAACATTACAATTCGGTTATATGTAGGCTTAGGATTAGACAAGGTGTTCCAGTTAGAGCTGGAGTTATGATGAGAAAAAAGATGTAAGCTATTGTGTAAAACTGCAACATATTTTAAGAAGAATGAATGGCCTCTAATTTAGAATGAATGAAAACCAGTGTAGGCGTTATTTTAAACATTCAGCTATAATTTGGTTTAAAGTGTGAGTTGCTGTTTTAGTTCTTCTTAGGGATAGGGAAGGATAAGCTTTAGGGTAAAATTTAGTTTTCCACTAAGAAGTAGAAGCAAAACGTGATTGAATAGAGTCTGTACAATTTTCCTTACATTAACCATTTGGTGTTAAGTCAGATTGTGATTAGGATTAGGTTTCCGGTTAAAGGGTTTGAGGATTGAGTAAAGAAATGGATTAAACTGGAGGCTCACGCCTATTATCTTAGCTACTCGGGAAACTGATTTATGAGGATTACAGTTCAGAGCCAGCCTGGGAAGGAAAGTCTCTGAGAATTTTATCTCCAATTAAGCACCAGAAAACAGAAAGAGGTGTTGTGGCTCAAGTGGTAAAGTGCACACCTTAAACTAAAGATCTCAGGGGTCGTGTCCATGCCTAGAACTCAGAGATAGTGCCCAGGCCCAGAGATCAAGCCCCATAACCAACAAAAAAAAAAGTAATGGGAAAAATGTTAAGTAAATCTGAAATTATTTTAGGTTTTAGGAATTCAGGAAAAGCTGGGATAATGTAAGTACAATGTATTTAATAATATGAGGATTTGATATCAATGGGGATAGTATTCCTCTTATGGAATAACATAGATTCAGAGATAAGAGTTAGGAAATCTGTAGGGTTTAGGAAAACCTGCAATTTATTTCAAGAATTACAAGTGGAATTTTGGTTAGGATGACACAAAATGATCATTTTTCATAAATTTTAGAATTGGGATACCATTAGTGTTAAGGTTATAGTTAGGATTCCAGCCATGGGTAGGGTTAGAATGAAGGAGAAAAAAAATGAAGCTCAAATTTAAGGTAAATTTTAGAATAAGCCTGGTAATATTTAGAATGAATGTGCATTAGAATATTGCTATTAATATTAGAATCTACTTGCAGTTAGGCTTATATTTATTCTCAGTGTTCCAGTTAAGATTAAGTTTAGGGTTAGAAAATGACTAAGATATTAGAAATAATGGAAACCTTTGTTTGGAAGGCTTATTTGAATCAAGTTAGGATGAATCAAAACTAGTGTACGTGTGTTAGTATTAGTATTGACATATAATTTGGATTAAGATCAGGGTCAGTATTTTGTTCTAATTATGATTCGTGTTATGAATAGGAAAGTTTTAGTATAAAATTGAGTTTTCACTAACAAGTACAATAAAAAATGTGAGATTGAATAGTAACTAGAGCATTATCATTATATTTATTTGTCAGTGATCATTCTTATAATGATTAATGAAAGTTTTCCAGCCAGGTTTAGGTTGAGAGTTAGCATTAAATAATGTACAAGATGATAAGTTAATCTGAAATTGTTTTACGATACAGTGGTTCAGGAAATGGTAGGATCAATGGAACATACAGTATTTTTCCTGATAAGAGAATTTGAAGACAGGTAATATAATGGTTCATGTTAGGGAACAAGATAACTTCAGAGGTAGAGTCAAGAAATTTGTGGGAATTACAGAAAATTGAAACACATTTCCAGAGTGCAAACTGGAGTTTTCAAAATGAATAAAAACTAGAGTATTTTTCTTAAACATTAATTTTGGACTATCATTAGGTTGAAAGTTAGGTTTCACTTCCAGCTGGACTTAGTGTTAGCATTAGGGAAATGGAAAATTTAAGGTCAAACTGAAAGTAAATCTTCTAATAAAAAGTCAAGTTAGAATTAGGTTGACTATGAAATAGGACACTGCTATTAATATTAGGATTAGGGTATGATTAGTGTCAGGGTTAGCCTGAATGTTCCAGTTAGGGTTCGGGTTAAGAAAATTGCAAGATATTGAGTAAAACTACAAACTATTTTTAAGAAAGATGAGTTGGATCAAATATAGGATGAATAAATCTAATGTATTTTTGTGGTTTTTAGAATCCAACGGCAATTGGTTTTAGGGTGAGGGTTACTTTTCTAATTTATGAACTGATGAATTAAAGGCACAATTATTTCATTCTTACAAACCAAGCCAGTCACGATTTGGGGAAAAAACTCAATTTTCTACATGAAAATGTGTCAAACTATTTTCCAACCAGGATTAAATAATAGTGAACAGGTTGTCATTTATTAAAATTAGATATGTTGATAATACAGCTTTCAAAAATATCCAAACACATAGGATAGGAATTCAGACATGTTATTGGGAAAACAGATATTGTACTTACTGTACCTGGGAAATTGTGTGTGTGTGTGTGTGTGTGTGTGTGTGTGTGTGTGTGTGTGTGTGTGTGTGTGTGTGTGTGCATCCACCACAGGTCTTCAACTCAGGCCTGGGTCCTGTTGTCAGCTTATACTGTGCAACTATGGCACTAAGCCACATAAGCACAGGTTTTCTTCTGGCTTTTTAGTACTTAATTTGTGATATGTATCTCATGGATTTTTCCTGTCTTGACTTAATATTCTGATCCCCAGCAATCCTTGGGTTAGTGTTACTGTGGGTGGTACCACAAACAGACAGTTCAATAAACTGGGAGCAATATGGAAGTATTTGTGCAAGATACAAAGTAACCAGTTCATTAATGTGGGAGTAACAATATCTCATTAGATTGCCTTCAAACACACTGTTTCTGATGTGTTTAACTGAAGTCCAAAGCATAATCAAACCTATTAGCCACAATATATGAAGTAGCACATATTTATGGTGTAGAATATGTTCAATGAACTAAATCCAGAAACAAAAGTCTTTGCTGGGTTTGCAGCAAAAAAATAGAAATGAAGTCTAGACTGGAGGCCTGTAGCAAGAAGCAGAGCATCTGTTTAGTGTGAGTCCAACTCCCAGGACCATAAAGAAGTAGAAGAAAGTGAAAGTGTAGGAGAAAGAAGAAAGGAAAGGAGGAGGGAGGGGCAAGAGAGAAGGAAGGGCATAGCAGGAGGGAGAAGAGGAGGGAACAGGTAGAAAGTAGAGGGGAGGAAAGAAGGAAGAAGGTATCAGGACCCTGGGGAAGAGGAGCAGGAGAGGAGGCAGGAGGAGGAAGATAAATGCAATATAATAAAAGAATTGTTGGAAAATATTTTGCATAAGTGATCTGGATGTGCATGGCAGGATTATTTTCTAATCAGAGAGACCACTAGCACAGTGACAATATGGGTGATACCTGTTGTTCGGTCATTTTATTCTCTTTCTTCAGTGAGGAGTTCAAAAGAAATCCTGAGTTTGGTGTTTTACAGATATACTTCAGGATTTCTTTTTCATGAATCAAGCATGGGAAAGAACTAAATGCAACCTCCCTTAATTAAAAAAGAATAGAAGCTATATTTATTTGTATTCCTGTGCATGAAGAAATTCTGGAGATTTCTGGTTAATTCAGAGGGCCCCATGCAAAAATATATGACAAGAGGAAAGTAAAACTCTTTTTAAAGTATAATATGTTATCATTGATGAAAAGTTTTAGTGGACGGTTTTCGGGTTTTTTTTTTTTTTGCCACTTGTTCAGTGCTCCAAGGCTATGCCCTGAAGCCCTTTCCAAGTCACCACTTGAACATTCATTTCTGTAGTTCCTGTGGGTGTGGGTGCCTCCTCAGTTCACCCGTCAAGAAGTGGGACCCCCTCCCTTGTGGTGAATGTGCAGTAAATGGATGTGTGTGCATGCTCCCCAGGATTGCCATATGAGCCTGGCCCAACCTGTCCACCTAACTGCCCAGTCTTAGTTGCTCCATTTCATACAGGAGCTGGCAGCCATGGTGCTGCATTTGATGCCACTGCTGCCCTCTCCTCCTCCAGCTGTCTGGTACTGGTCTGCAGTGGTCTTGAGTGCGTGTGCCATCCCAGGGAGACTCTGTTCTGGGGTCACTGGCTGACCCATGGGTGTGGGGTGGGCGGACAACATGTTTTTACACTGCAGAGTCCATGGGAGAAGGAAGGCATGGGATGCATTCTGTCCCCTTGGGGCCAGGCAGCGCAGGCTTGGTTCATCTCATCAGTCTTTAAGGCGGTCTGGGGACTGGAGCCATGTGCTGGCCCCTCTGCCAGCAGGCTTGTGACAGCTGCAGCAGCTCAGCAAAGTGAAGCTCCTTCAACATTTCTGCGGACCTCCATTTTCTGGTCTCTGTGGTCTCGTCTACAGGTCCATCCATGCATATTCCATCAGTGCCAGAGGAACCTGGATTTGCAGTGCACCAGCTGCAGCACCAGGGATCCTAAAGCCCCATTGACTTTGCTTTGAAGCCCCCTCCATCGTCCTTCTGGGCCACATGGGCCCAGCTCTGGGTGCCAGTCCGGGTATGCTCCATTTGGAGGCAATGGGCTCACCCCCTACCCAGGTTGTTCTCCAAAGCAGGGGAATGGGTTTGGCCTTCGCAGGACTTGGGGTCTACTCTGACTTCTCCCCTGGTTTTGGCACCTGAGTCTGGGTTGCTTGGTTTGGTCACTGATGGAGCCTTGTTGGCTGCAACCCACTGCAACAAGTGCTGCACCTACTGCAGCAGCAATGTGGGGTCATGGACCCCCTCAGGGTCACCACACAGATCTCTGATGTGTCTACTTGGGCTAGGTGTGGGTTTCATCCCAGGACACCCATTAGGAAGTGCCACTCCCCTTCATGGTACTGCAAGCAAGAGGTGCCACATATAATTTCTACTTTAACATTTTCCTTCACTGAGATAAACAGAACTGGGAGATATAAATACGTTTTATAAAAACGAAATATATAACCTATATCTCTTCACCCTGTTAAACCATTGTAATATTTTTTATCCAGTAGGAATTCTGAATGTAATTACTTATTTTACTTTTGAATATAACTAATGTAATATATTTTGTGTGTATTTTACCATTCTAGTATAACTTCATTTGCACTACTTACATACATATTTTTCAATTTCTGAGATTTAATCATGTGTTTATGCATAAGAGTTTTGTTGTACTTTTATTTCAGTTTGCCATTGTGGCCTTATAAATACAACCAATAAAATCCATTCTTGCTAGTATCAAGTTCAATGATTTTGGACTAGAGACTCAAGGATATACCATTATATATCATACAGTAATGTGTTTCACTCCACTTCATCTGGCATGCTGGTCCCTCTGGTGAATTAGGATCCTAGTGGCAGCCTGCCCAAATCAGGTCCTTGCAGGCACCTCACCTGGGACTGTGGGAGAAGATCAAGGTGTGCCTGCTGTTGGGCTAGGGAAGCAACAATGAGGCTGCTGAGTGAATGACATTGTGCCACTGATTCACATGTAGCGCCTGCCTGTCCCGTGAGCCTGGGCCCTGAGGATCTGCCCCTGGGAGCATACACACTATTGGACAGGGGCCGCCACCTAGGAAGGAGTGCAGAACGAACAGAAGCCACTCTGTGGATCAGCTTGTACAGTATTTATCCTTCGTGGAACAGGGGATGATTCTGCTTGCTGTGGGGAGAACACAAGAAGGACAGGCCCAGGATTCGTGATGCCAACTTTGTGCTAAGGCTGGCAAGGAAACTTTCCTCCACGCACTCTCCAGCAGGCTTAGGAAGCCCTTCCAAGCTCCTTGTACATTAATTAGCAGCCAGAGACACTCACATCCGGTACTCCTGGATTCTCTTTTGGGTTTGTTTTTAATTTACTCAGAGATCCCCTCCCTCAGACAGCAGAGTTATATTCTGGGTTTTGTAAAATGTTCTGCATCTGAGCATTCCCCGTGTTTGGTTTTGTATTGTTTCTTGTAAATGCATTGTGAAATTTGTGTTTTAGGTGTTGAGGTGCAGGAGGAGGAGCCAGATTATGAACATAGTTTCCTAAAACTTTTCATCTAAAATGAAAACAGATTCTCTCTAAAAATGCCTTTCCAGAAATAAATTTGAGAGGGGAAAAGGCTATTTTCTCATGAGATCAAAGTGTGCTATTTTTATATGCATGTATTATACGTTCAAAATACAATTAAATAATTCACTATATAGGAACAATTGTCCAGACCTAAGAATTAAATGTCTTGGGAGCTAGAGGCAGGGTTTTTGTGAGCTTTATCCAAAGGGACGGAAGAAAGTTAAAATCCATAGATTACTTTGTAGAATCAAAATGGTAATATAAAATGAGAATCACAAAAAAAAAACCCTCTGGGCTCTTCGGGGACTTTTATTGTTCCATATGAACTTTTGGACAGCTTCTTCTATTTCATTGAAGAGTGACATTGGGATATTGATAGATATCAAATTGAATTTGGATGTATCCTTTGGCAGTATTGCCATTTTCATGATGTTAATCCTTCCAATCCATGAGCTTGGGAGGTTTCCCACTTCCTTGTTTCTGCTTTAATTTTCTTTTTCAGGTTTTTAAAGTTTCCATCATAGAGGACCTTCAAAGTGTAAGTTAACTCCTAGGAATTTAATTTTTGTGTGGCTATTAAAATGGGGTTGCTTTCCTAATTTCAGCTGCACTCTTATCTTGATTAGAATACAGGAAAGCCATTGACTTCTGAGGGATAATTTTATACTCTGACAGTTTGCCAAAGTTTCTGATCAGCACAAGTAACTTGGGAGTGCAGTCCATGGGGTTCTTTAAATACCAGACAATGTCATCTGAAAAGAGGGAGAGTTTTACTTCATGTTTCCCTATTTGGATCCCCTTAAGTTTGCATCTTGTCTTATTACCCCAGCTTGAATTCTAATACTACGGTGAAGAGGAATAGAGAGAGCAGACATTTTTATTTCGTTCCTGAATTTATAAGAAATGGCTTTAAATTTTCACCATTAAGTATAATGCTGGCTGTAGGTTTGTCAATCCTTAGCAGAAAGAACAGTACTGGAACAATATCAGTTCCAAATTTCAAACTCTACTAAAAAGCCATAGTAAAAGAAAAGCTAGGTACTGGCACAAGAACAGATCTGACGATCAATTGAATAGGACAGAAGACTCAGACGTGAACCCACTGACCTATAGCCACCTAATCTTTCACAAGTGAGCTAAAATAGAGAATAGAAGAAAGACAGTCTTTTGAGTAATTGCTATGGGCAAAATAGGTTAAATACCTGTAGAAAACAAAAGCTAGATCTGTATATATCACCCTGCACAAGTATCAACTCCAAATGGATCAAAGACCTCAAAATAAAAGAAGACACCATGAAAACATTACATGAAGGAATGTGAGAAACTCAGGGATTTTTAGCACAGGACGAAATTTTCTTAATAGAGATCCAGAAACAAAAGAAATAAAAGAAAGGTTGGACATCTGGGATTGCATGAAACATCAGAGCTACTGCAAGGCAAAGGTCATAGCTAGCAAGATCAATAGTAAGCCCACATTCGGCAGAAGATCTTCATGAGTCATAAAACAGACAAGGACTTATATCTAAAATATATTTAGGACTCAAAAAATTCAATTCCCCAACAACAAATCCTCAAAGAAACAACTGCTCAATAACTAAGTGGGCTAAAGACTTAAAGAGAGACTTCTCTGAAGAGGAAATAAAAATGGCCATTAGACACATGAAGAAATGGTCAACTTTTCTAGCATAAAAGACATGCAAATCAAGACAAGAGAGATTGCACCTCAATCCAGTTAGAATGGTTGTAATCAAGAAATATAGGAGAAACTGGATGCTAAACAAGCTCTTGCATAGAAAGAAGTTTTAGTGTTCCAGTGAACAGTCCTAAGCCAGAGAATCACACCAAGTGTGCCATGATAGTACAGAGAGTTAGACCAGAGAGGGAAAATACAGAAAAAGAGACAGATCTGAGCACTTGCTGGCAGCTGCAACAGTAGCGGCGGCCATAGCCACCATACTTCCAACACAGAGAGTCCGAGACAAAGGTGCCAGATGTGGCAGGTGGGCAGATTCTACTCAACACCAGCAAGAACTGACAAGGAGCAGACATCTTCATCCTGCGGTTCGCAGACCAGAGACTACCCAGGAACCAAGACTTGGCATGAGTAGAAGCCTGACATCCTCACTCCTTCTCAGGGAGCAGAGGAGGGAAGGCCACCCCTCCCCCTCCACTACCAGAGATCTCCATGTTTGATACTGACAAAAGCCTGGCTGAGCTGTTAACTCCAACTCAGGCCTTGGAAGAAAACTAGAGGCATTTAGCAGGTCACAGGAACTTAACCTGACCTGCCAGGCTCAGCTCCACCCAGGAAAAAGTCTCCCAGCCTGAGCCACCAGACCCAGGAGTGGCTTTCTTCACTGGGTAAATAGAGCCAGAGGCTGCCCCTCCCTACAGAAGCCTTAACAATCAATTGAAACTCAGTAAACATAAACCCTGAAAATGGATCTAGGCTGGGCTCTGTGTCTCAGAAGATAGCCCCTCAGGGAAAAGATACAGTTTATTGTAAGGCCTCAACTCTACCCAGAACCTAGCCTCATAACAGCATCTCCAAACTAGAGGAAACAGCCATCTCCCTCTTTTTGATACTCAAAACATGTCTCCCTCCCATTGAACTAGGCTGGGAGGAGGATAACAAAATCCTGGGTAAAGTAGAGCATTTTTCTGCCTGCTCAAACAAACTGATTTAAGAAACCAAACAGGAAAATCAAACACCAAAAGCAGACCAGAGACTCCATCAAGGGACTGGTTAGGGACACAAGGGAGATACAGGATCTTTCCGTACCCCCCCCCCCCCCAAAAAAAAATCAAAGAACTCTTCTTTGTACCTTTTATAAATAATTTTTTTCTAAAACTTTTTTTAATTTTTAAATTTTTTTTAAAAACTTGTTTTCTATTAACTTTTTTTTTCTTCCTCTTATATTTTTGTATTTTAGGGGTATATATGTGAGTGCTTTTTTTCTTTTTTAAATTTTTTTTTTTGTTTAGCTCTACTAACATTTTGATCCTTTCTTTCTTTGTTTCTCATTCTTTTCACCTTTCTTTGTTCTTCTTTGCTTGACTTAATTGCTGTTCTGCTCATTTTCAGGTATACCCATAGTTGATTATTAGACCTTATCTGCCATTATGTACATACTTAATCCAGAAATTTATTACTCAATTCAAATCCTCTTAGAATTAAATTCCTTAAGAGCAGTACTATTTCTTTTGCCTATATAATATTTTAAGCATTTTTATTTTTATGTTTTTCACATGTCCTTTATATCCCTCCCTTCTCTCATTTTATCCACATTGTTCTCTGAATATTTCATTATTTATTTGCATAATTTTTAACTGTTGCACTCTTTAATTTTTGCTTTTCTATTTTCGCTTATCTCTTTTTTTCTTTTTCTTTCTTCTTTTTTCTCTCTCTCTCTACTATCATTCTATCCAACCTATTTCCCACTTTGAGATTAGGACTTAGTTAAGTGAACTCTCCCTCTGCCTTTCCACATCCCTCTATTCCTATTTTTACGCACATCTCTCCCTAAACCTAATTATTTCTGGTTTGCCAAATTCTTCTTTGTCGTTTGTAGTCAATTAATACAGAGTAGTTTGATGTTCAATAGATATATCTGTTGAACTAGATAGTATCTGCAGAATTTTGACTGTGCAACTACAGACGTTGGTTGATGCTTGCATCAAGATAGTATTCTAGCAAAAAACTGGTGTTACTTCCATCCCAAATGGGCAGAGCAAGACAGAAAAACACAAGAAAAATGGCAAGTCCGGGTATCTCAACTCCCACTCATGATAATAAGGGGACAGAACAGATAATGAATAATCCAGAGGAGAATTTCCAAAAAGCTCTACAAACACTACTGGTAATCATGGTAAATGTAAAGTTTGAAAACTTGCATTGGACTCTGTATGAGCATGATAGGGAGAGAGAGGGGGCAAACCAAAGGTCAATACAGGAATATCATGAGCGTGAGGAAGCTACTCAAAAATTGATACAGGAATTGCACGAGCAGCTTGAGAACACACAAAGAGAAATAAAGGAATGGCATGAGAAGGCTGAGATCAGTCAATTAGAAAGTCAGGAATGGCATGAGCAGGCTGAGAACACTCAAAGAGAACTACAGGAATTGTGTGATTTTGAGGAAGCTAATCAAAAAGTAATACAGGAATTGAGAGAGTAAGATGAGAATACACAAAGATCACTAAAGGCATTCATGGAATACATAAACAGAGAACTGAAAGAAGTCAGGGATACAAAAAGGGAATGCTGAATGGAACCCAACAGAAGGAATGGGAGTCCAGGAAAACAATAACCATCCAACTACGTGATTGGAGAATAAACACTGAACACCAAATTAAGGAAGTAAAGAAGTTCATAGAAGATCGAAAACAAAGCTCCAATAAAGAATTTGAAGCCATCAAAGCTGACCAACTAGAAGGAAAAGAAATAAATAACAAAATAGAAAGTCTTGATAGTAGGTTAGACCATGCAGAAGATCGAATCCCATAGACTCCACTCCCAAATTACTCAAGCTGATTAAAAACTTTGGAAAAGTAGCAGGGTATAAAATTAACCCTCAAAAATCAATGGCTTTTCTGTATGCCAACAATGAGAAAAGTGGCTGAAAGTGAGAAAGCAACTCCATTCGTATTAGCCACACAAAAAATAAAATACCTAGGAATTAAATGTTCACAAACAAGACCACACTAAAGCTACCAGCACGACTATGTTTATTGCAGCATTATTTACTATAGCTAAGGTATAGAACCAACCCAGATGCCCCTCAGTAGATGAGTGGATCAAGAAAATGTGGTATATATACACAATGGAATTCTATGACTTCATCAGAAAGAATAGCATTGCCCCATTTGTTAGAAAATGGAAAGTCTTGGAAAAAAGTTATATTAAGTGAAGTAAGCCAGGCCCATAAAAACATAGGTCCCATGGTGTCCCTTATTTCCAATAACTAGTATATGTCTGGATCAAGCAGAAACGGACAGATAAGTTGATGTTTGTGAAATGAAACCTAATATATGTATTCAAATGTTTTTTTTTCTTTCATGTGATTGTTTCTAACACATTTATAATATTATTTCTTTGTTGCTTTGTATGTCTCTTCCCCAAGGTATAACCCTTTCTTTCACTGTATTTGATGTCGGTATAATTTGTGGAGGGGAAGGGAAAAAACAAATCGTTTAAATAGGTATACAGGTGGACCAATTGCAAGAATGAGATGTACAAGTCGTTATGTTGAAAACGAACTTTACAACTTTGGTGTGGGTGGGGGGAGAAGGAGGACTGCTTGGGGAGGCAGGGGGAGGATGGGAAGGGATGGGAAGGGGAAACAAAGCAGGAGGCTACAATGCTTGATAAGAAATATACTCATTATCTTGCCCATGTAATTGTAACCCCTCTGTTGTGTATTTTCAGAATTAAAAAAAAGGAATGTAATAACAACAGATGTTGGAGGGGATGTGGCTAAAAAGGAACCCTACTGCATTGTTTGTGGGATTGTAAACTTGTTTAACCGAGCCATATGGAATTTCTTCCTAAGACTCAATGTATAGTTCCCCTATGGCCCAGCAATCCCACTATTGGACATTTACCCAAATGATCACAAACAAGATCATACCAAAGCTGCCAGCGCAACCATGTTTATTGCAGCATTATTCACCATAGCTATGATATGGAATCAACCCTGATGCTCCTCAGTAGATGAATGGATCAAGAAAATGTGATATGCATATATATATATATATATATACATACATATAAATATATATATAGACACAAACACAAAATGGAATTGTATGCCTCCATTACAAAGAATGACATTTCCCCATTTGTTAGGAAATGTAACGACTTGGTAAAAATTATATTAAGTGAAGTAAGCCACACCCAAAGAAACATAGGTACCATGCTTTCCCTTGTTTGCAAGGACTAGTACATATTTAAGACAAGCAGAGAAGATCAAAGGCTATGCAAATATGACCATATAAGATGTTGTTAAATGAAATGTAACCCAAGTCAGAGACACAAGTGGTTTTTCCTTTCTGGCTTTTGTTTTTAATATACTTATAATGCACTATGTGAATCTTTTGTAGGTTCATCCCCCCCATGGTATAATCCCTGTTTTCACTGTATTTGGTTCCAGTGTTCTGCATCATGTATATACATTTTTGAAAGTTGGGGACTGGAAGGGATGTAGCAGAATGCTTAAATGGGGATGCAGGTTGACCCATTGTGATGATGAGATGTACAGGACACTGTGTCGAAAATGAATTTACAATGTTGGACAGGGGTCAAGGAAGGAGGAGTTGGAGAGGTGGGGAGGGAAGGGGTAGTAGGGGAAAAACAAAGGAAGAGGTAACAATGCCCGATAAGAAATATACTCATTACCCTTCTCATGTAATTGTAAACCCTCTGTGCAGTATTTTTGCAATAAAAATATATAAAAAAATCTCTGCCTGGTGTAGATTTCCAGTGCTGCCCTCGGGCATTGCATTATTTTTTGCCTTTTCTGGCTGTGATTAGGTCCAACTGCCCAGTGAATCTGTCCTCTTCAAGGCATCTTGGTCCAGAAATGGGACTTGGATTATCCAGTGGTGGTTGGAACCAGGCTAAGGACCGGACAAAACTCCTTCCAGGGCATGGTTTCTTCATTCCCCATTCAACTAGGATTGCAAGCAGAATTTCTCTGAATTTGACCCCAGAAAACAATCACTGAACCAAAAGGCAAGGTAACCAAACACCTTCCCTCCTCCCCCTATTCCCTCCTTTCTTCCTTCTTGGGAAAGTACGAAATAATTTTGCAGGTTTTGGCAAACACACAAATTGCCCATCATCTCCCCTAGTAAACTAGGTTTCAAGTCACTAAGTCATGTAAATGAATAATGCCAAACTCATTATTCTGTACAACATCTTCAGGTCGTTTGGTGCTTTAATTTGTTGTTGGTGGAGGTGGTGGTAGGGGGGCCTGAACTCTGGGTCTGGGCGCTGTGCCTGAGCTCTTCAGCTCAAGGCTAGTGCTCTAACACTTGAGCCACAGTGCCATTTTCACTTTTTTCTGCTTATGTGGTGCTGAGGAATTGAACTCAGGACCTCATGCATGCAAGACAACACTCTACCACTAAGTCTCCTTCCCAGCCCTAATGCTTTAATTCTTTAAAATTTCTTTTTGTCAGTCATGGGGTTTGAACTCAGGACCTGGGTGTTAACATGTCCCTGAGTTCTTCAACTCAAGGGGAGCCCTCTACCACTTGATCCACAGTGCCACTTCAGGTTTCTAGATAAGCATTTCTCACACTTTCCTGTCAGGGTTTACGTTGAACCATGAAATTTTAAATTATATTTCTTCTATGTGTTTATTGGAACATTACAGTTTTTCTGAAATTTAAAGATTTTTGTCTTCAAGTAATCCAACAGCATTAAATATTACATTTGGAAGCTATCCTGTAACACATCCATTTTGAAATTATGTTAAGATGAAAATCTTATTCTTTGTAGAAAAATCTCATTAAAATCCAAATGGCAGATTTGCTAATTTCAGCAGCCTTGAGTCTCCTTCCTCTTTTCTTTCTGTAGTATATTTTCTTGTTTTGGAACAAGTGGCATGGATTGTCCAACCATTCAAAAGGAAGCTTTTTCCATTTATTTAGTAGAAAAGGAATGGAGCCTGCCTGCATCTCAAGGCAATTTTGAGTATAATGTTAATCTGATAATAGATATCATTGAATTTTCAAAGTCATTTTGATAATTTTTTGTTAAACCATTCATTAAAGAGTTTCCAAATAGCAAGAATAAAAAAAAAGTTTTGCTTCCTAAGAAGGTTTTAAAAGTTAGTAATTCAGCAAAACACATTCTATTATTCTAAGATTCCATGGTGAAGAATTTCTCTTTTATCATAGCCCTTACCACTGACCCCTTCCCTTCAAACTTGTAGCTTATTCAGTTTTCTTGTTCCAGCTTTCATTTTTGTAGTAGCATCTGTAACTACATTGACAATGAAATTCTATTTGTTGTTAGAGAGCTCAATTCATATTGCCAAAGGCAGCCTCATTAGCATATTATAGAACATAAAATATTGAATATCATTAACGTGATCCTATGCAACTATTCCATCAATTAATATAAGTACTACATAATGTGCATTTTCATATAACTTTTAAAATGCAAAGTAGTTACATATCTATGTCATAAAATAATTCAGACCACTAGTAGGAGATACTAAGGTAAACCTTTTGCATCATGCCCAATATTCTTTGTAAAATTTTCAGTTCTCATTAACTTTCACCTTAGGGCCTTCTTTTCCTAGCAACAAGATATAAGTGATGTCCTTGGATTTTAGTCACCTCTGAGTAACCTCTTTTCTTTCCACTGCCAGTTAGTCCCTCGTGTTAAATACCTGAGAAATAACTTGTCTCAATGTGCCTGCAAGAGGAATACCCAAGTTGACTGTCTGTGCCCACTCTTCCCTTGCTTTGTTTGGGAATGGGGTATCAGAGACAGGGGTGTCAGTGATCATGGTGTTATGAATTATGGGTAGCAGAAAACAGTAGTTGAGACTAGGATACCAGGGAAAGGGTAACTGTTACTGTAATTGGTGAGGTGTAATGTCAGGAAATTGGGTGGTAGCAACAGCATTCAGAACTGTTTAGCAGGGACAAGGAAGTATAGACAAAGTGAAAGAGTAAAAGTTGTAATGGATTGGGGGCACAATCAGGGTAACAAGGTCATGGGTGTCCAAACTGGGTATCCAGTACTAGGATGGAAGCAATTGGCATGGTGGACTGATGTGGTGCAGAGCTCTGGGTTTGCCTGTCCAGTTTTGGCTGTTAGATCTTTAGGGAAACTACCTCTAACAGCTCACTATCAGCTTGTGTTCAGGTAAGTGCCATCTATAAATGTCTACTCCAAGTAGATTGCATTCTTTGACACCAGCTATAGGATCTTTGCCCTAAGTATCCTGAGAGAGAACACTCCACATTCCAGCAGAATAGGCTCCGCATAGCGAGCTGCAATCACCTTATACAACTTTTGCTACTCCTTTCCAATATCAATTATCATGATACCAAGGGATCTGAAATGTGCTCAGCAGCAGTGCTCTGGGAAGCTACCAAATCTTACTCTGACATTCTGGGTGATCCTTAAACATGGGCAAGAGCATTTGCTGATACTCTTCCAACTTCTTTCTGTGGCTCGGGAGAGCCAGACTTTTGGACCTCAGCTGGGTTACTTTGATATCCAGATGGTCTCAACTTGCTCTATATTCTCTCTCTAGGTGTTCATCAGCTTTAGCTGCCTCTCCTTTTCCAGCCAGGTAGCTCCCTTCATCTCCACATCCTTTGAATTCTGCTTCATATCAACCTGTGACTTTCACACCAAGCCCTTCCACTTTCTCATCTGCCTCTCTAGCTGTGAATCTGCCACAACAAGCTACATGTAACTTCTGTATCTGTTTATCAAGATTTCAGCTGGAATCCAAGGTGGTACTAGCTAACTGAGAACATGGGGAGCACCTTAAATACTCCCCTGCCATTCACTGCTCATTGAGAAAGATGCAAATGTGTTGTGGTCAGAATCTCCTTCTCCATTTCTGGTTCAGCAGAATACAGTGAAGTCACAATGGAGCTACCAGACCGCTTCTATGTCAGCAAGTGACCCAACCAAAGATAATTTAGTGAGGGGATACTTACCAAATGTAGTAGGATGAATGCACATTATTTGTAGGACACTACTAAGATCTTTCATCAAACTGGTTATTTTATGTCCAAAATGGCAGACTAATCTTAGGCTCTATCCTAGATCTTCCTGTTCTGAAGGCCCTGAGGACTCTACATACAACTCAGACCTAATGACATGGGTGAATAGAAAAGTAGGTGAGTATGGATTAATATTCTGAAGGTGAGCTAAGATGTTGTCTTGTCATTCCTACCATTAAATCAATGTCCTTTCTCTGACCTTCACCATATCTCTTTATTTGGCATAATTGGCAGGTTTCTTAGTGGTTCATTTTTTTCTTGTTAGTTCAATGCACAGGTTTAAACATTAAACAATGGATTTCCATTGTCCTAGTAGGCGTTTTGCCTTCTAGGAGCTTCCTTCCAGGTAACTCTCTTGTTGGACCCTCATATGCATATTCTCACAGAAATGAATATCTCACAAACCATGGAATATCGTTGCTCAGTGATGATTAGCTCACACAGAGACTCAAGAAGTTTGGGTCTGGAGCCTTTCTGAGAGGCCTTTTACTATATACTGTAGGAAATATGGACAGTAATTCCTCAGAGCAATACCACTGGTAGCAAGTGAGCCCTGACTACTACTTAGCACTTACTAGTCCTACCTAGGATATGAACACATGAACAAACCATGTTTAGCCTATTACACAGTGCCCTCATCAATGAAATCATTTTGAGCCTGGGAGAAAACCTCCATTTGTAAAGTAGTATACATAAGAAGCAGAAACAGCGTGTAAGGGTGTCTATACAGTTGGGAAATAAGATTCTGAGGGGTGGGAAGGGATGAGTTTAGGTAGCAAACTTACAAGTAATTATAATTTTCTGAATTCCTAACCTAACTTCCTTCAGCCCCTCAGATCCAATTCAAGCAGTGGATCACAAAATGGAGTTTTTAATCCCAGGCCCAAACTCTAGGTGTTCTTGTTACATCTTCCCACCTGCCCCTGATGTAAAGAGTCAGAAGTACAAAGGGAAAGGGAGCCCCATGCTCAGGAATATAAATGGAGCTTACAAGCTCCATTTTCTTTGTTGAAGATAAGATAAAAGGCAGCTTGAGTTTCTAAGAACTCAGTGTCTAGGCTACATGGCTTCTTCAGAACTTCTTTCCTTCCTCCTGTGTTTTGAGAGCAACAGTTAGTACAGTGCTTCGGTCTCTTAGGGGCAATCTTTCTCTTCACATAATGCTTAAAGTAGACAATGGGTGGAAGCTGCCATTAAATCAAAAAAGTATGAAATAGCACACATTGAGTGCATCCCCTCAATTCCTGGACCTAACAAGTTCCCCATTCTGAAGACAAAGTGATTATGGGTGAGTACTAACAAATACCACTGAATGGTGAACTTAGAACACTTTTCCCAAGGCAGGTTCTGTCCAGGTTATTAAGATGGCTGAGATCTACTGGATCAATGAACTTACAGACAATGCAAGAAAGAAAAGTCTAAGAGATTGAGTCCCAAAAGAAGAAACTGGACTAGGAATAGAAAACTTATTATTGCTGGAAAAGGAGGAATACTGATTTAGGAGAATTTTTCTCTGAATACAGACATGGGTAGCATTGTAACATAATTCTAAGTTGTGGCTCATCAGTAGAAACTATCCAGTCAAACCTCACTAAAAATAAAAATAAAACTTTAAAAATAAAAATCTATTTGGATTTCAGTACTATCTATTTTAATATGTGGGGGGGGTCTGATTATGTATGGGACAGCATTGGTTCTTAAAAATAATGATATTGACAGGATCCTTCAGGTTTCTCATTCAAGTCTGGTGGTGTTCTAGCTCTACCACTTGAAACACACAATTCTCACTTTCTTCTGGTTAACTGGAGATAAACATGTAATGGATATGTCAACCTGGGTTGGTTTCCAACTGTGATCTTCAAATCTTACTCTCTGTAGTAGGTAAGTCATAAGAATGAGCCATTATGCTCAGCCCATTATTTCCAGTAAGTTACTTAATCTTTCTGAATCTCAGTTTCTTCCTGTGTGGAAAGTGCAAAGAATTCCTTTGTGGACCTTCGAATCCAGTGGGAGTTATGACAGTACAGGAAGTATCAGTGTTCAGTATGTGTGTACAGAGCCTGACACTCTCATAAAACTACTGATGTTTATATTGAAATGAATTCCAGAAATTGGAAATAAGAGGGATTTTTCTGTTCTTGTTTATCCATTTATGAGCATTGAGGACATTTATGAGACATTCAAGGAAACAGGGGAACAGATGGAGCATGTGTACTCTGTAGGTATTATGTTCACAATGAAATATACCACTGTGGACAGGGAGAGAAGGGAAAATAAGAGACAGAGAGCAAAGGAAGGGATGGGATTGTCAAACAAGAAATGAACTCATTACCTGACTTAGAAAATGGTGATCCGTATGTAATTACCTTAAAAATAACAATTTTAAAAATCCGGGTTGATGATTCTCTGCTCTAGTTTTGGAGGTGCCCTTAAGACTCAGGCCCACCGATAGAGTTTTTGAAGGTCAATTTCTATGATAATTAATGTAGAGCCAAAATCTCTTAAGAAATGTTATAAAAAAAAAGTATTTCATTCTTTAGTACTTGTCAGGATTCTCAAATCCCACCTAAACAGATAATGAGAAATGAGCCAACCAGGGGCTCAAGAATTTCAAGAACAAAGGCAGGGACTTGTAGGTAAACTCTGGGGACTGGGAGGGCAGCAGTGCTGGTCTGGTGATGGCCATGCCTCTCTGAAGGTCCTTGTAAGTTAGTGAGGGCCAGCTCTGCTGTGGGCTAGGCCTCAGTCTCCCCTTGAAGCAGGTACTAGGAATCGCTGGCATAGCCTTGGCCTGCCCCATGGAGCTGGCCTAGCATGGGTGCTGTGGACCAGGCAGCTGCTGGGAGGCTAGGTGAAGCAGGGCAGAGGAAGAATGGCTGGTGGGCACTGCTCCACCTCAGCCAGACCCAGGGCCAATGGGGATGTTCTTGCTCTGGATCAGGACCTGGGACTGCCCCCTAGACAAATGGCCTCTTGGTACCTGTGTGGTGGCCACCATGTGTGGGCTGGGAACTTCCTTAGCATGGCTGAGGAGTCTCCATGGAGAGGCTCATTTGGTCCAGTGCCTTTCCCATCTTCTGGATTCCCCCTGTCCTCCTACCTCATGCCATGTCCAACTAAAGGAGTCAACTTCTCCAGGCCTCTGAGAGGCCATCCTGGAGATGCTCACAGTGTTTCCCACTTTGGTTCACCATGCATGCAGGGCTCACACGGTGCTATCCTCCAGGCAAAGCATACCTCCATTTCAACTTGGCCACCCTTGCTTAGGGGACCACAAACTGCATTCTTACACAGAAAGGCAGGGGTAACCAAGGCTGTCCTGCAGCCTAAGGCATCCTTTGACTCCTCCTATTCAGGTTTGGGGTGGCTGTAGATCCAACTGCACATTCACTTTTGATTATTTTAAAGTAAGAGGAAAAAGCTTCATTGTCCCAGATGAAGCTGCCCTTGGGGTTCTCTGTGTACAATAGTCTTGTGCTGAGATAAGGATCCCCAAAGACCACCAAGGAGCCAATTCCCATGCAAGTACATAAGAGTCATTTATTGCAGGCTCGAGACTGGTCTCACAACCATTACAGTTGCAGCGGGTCAGAGTTGAGAGCCTTGACCCTTCAGTTAAGAGGGTTTTATTATAGGGTATAAGGTGGGGGTAAGGGGTCCCCTATCTTGGCAGTTACATTATTGGTTGGCATTTAGTAAGTCAATATTGTCACAATCTTATTGGCGAGCATGCACAGGCTAAGCAGTATGCAACAAACTATGTTAAATATGCTATCTGAAGAACATCTGTAAATTTAGGTACCTACCTGTCATCCGCTGATGGCTATTGCTAGGGAAGTTATGGGCAGAAAGTTATTGGGACATTTCAGTTTTTCCAGATACCTAAGTTCTAACTTTCAGTAAAATCTTTACAATGGGTACTTTCAGTAAAGGCCTGCACAATGGATACTTTCGGTAAAGGACTTTAAAATGAAGTCTAAGTCCAGAATGACTGTATTTTGGCTAAAGCTTCTCACTAGGTTTGTGTGTGTGTGTGTGTGTGTGTGTGTGTGTGTGTGTGTGTGTGTGTGTGTGTGTGTTTGGTGTGAGAGAGTCAGACACAGCTGAGGTTTGGGGTAAAACACTTCTTCCATTTAGCATAGAGTTTTATTATCTAGTGGTTGTTTCCCCTTCTGAATTCTGAGTTCTAAAATTGTCCTCTTATATATTTTTATCCTTTGTTCTTCTTGATATTCAGATTCCTAAGGTCTGCTTGTGAACTTCAGCATTTGCTTCCTGAAAGTCGTGTCTTTCTTCTAACTTTTATGCAGCCCTTTGCTGTCTTTAAATGCAGTTTGTGCTGTTTTAGTGGTTTTACTTAGCTGAGACTGTTGTGGCTCAGGCTGTGACTGTTAATTCTGAGATTATTTTAAGCTAATATGAGATACTATCCTTTCAGTCTATTTAGCAAAAGAAGTTCAGCATCTTTATTTTAACAATTTCCTGGCTTTAAAAAAAACAAAAACATCCAGTGGTATATATGTACAATTATTTGTTTTTAGTTAATTGTGCACTACTGTAATGAAAAAAATCTTTTTACAAAAGTGAGTATTTAGTATGGGAAAAAATTAAATATTATAGAACTTAAAAATTGATCAAATACCAAAAGAAAAAGAAAGACACTGAGCAAGAATGAAGTACAACTGTTAAGTGTTTAATAAATAAATGAAATGTTTGATATTCTTATCCACATAGGAAATACATAGGAAAATAAATAAGAAAGTTACAGAGATCCCATCTTACACACCAGAATAGCTATCACCACTCAGATAAATAAACTGCTGAAGAGGTTGAAATAAATCAAGAACTGTATTTGGTTTTGTGGCATTGTAAACTAGGGCAACCCATATGGAGATCATAATGGAAATTTACACAATACCAAAAAGACACATATATTGATGAACTTAACGGCAACTTGGATACATATTTTTGTTTTGTTTTGTTTTTGGGTCCGGTCATGGGGCCTGAAGTCTGGGCCGGGGAGCTGTGCCTCAGCTCTTCAGCTCAAGGCTAGCGCTCTACCACTTGAGCCACAGCGCCACTTCTGGCTTTTTTGTTTTTGCTTACGTGTTGCTGAGGAATCAAACCCAGGGCCTCAGGCACGCAAGACAAGCGCTCTACCACTGAGCCACCTTCCCAGCCCCTTGGATACATACTGAAGGAATATAAATCAACATGAACATCCATGATAATGGCAGCAATATTCATAGCAACCAATCTGTGTAATCTACCTAGATGCACAAAAAAGATGGAATAAAGAAAATGTGCTATTCAGGTATATAAGAGAAGTGAATGTTTCTACTGTATCATTGCTAAATATTTTTGGATATATACCTAATCCTAATTTCATAGGGTTTTGTGGCATTCTGTTTTTGCTTTAATGAGGGACCTCTATATAGACTTTCAGAGCAGTTACAAGAGGTTGGAGATATCCTGTAATATGTGGATATTAGATCAAAATTTAAATATACCAATGAACACATGCAAGGCCATCATATATAGTTTATATGAAGCAATTTATTATTATTGAAGCAATTTAAGAAGGCAACAGTTGGGGGAAAAGACAATGTTAGAAGCTTAATAACAAATACACAGACATAGAAAAATACAAAAATATGTGCAACTAATTAGTGCTAATTTTAACAAAACATTTTCCTCATGTTTTAAAAATGAAACTATTAAAATAATAACATCACAGAAACCTGTCATAGAAGAAAATGTACTATAGACATATGTTTCCACATAATTTGTTTTATAACAAATGGATTAAAAGAAAATGTGATTACATGTCTGAAGATGATAACACATTCAAGTCTCATTGATTGAATCCAGCAAAGGAAAGTAACAGAGATGTAGTGAGTAAGAACAACGTGGGGTATAGATGAAGATACTCAGTAGAACTTTGTGAGAAAAGAATGTGGTCCGTTTTCCTCATCAAAATAGAGCTAGGACAGCTACCTTTTGACAGAACACTTGTAATGTAGAGCAGTGGAGTTACTAATTTAGGTAGCAATTTATTACTGTTAGTCCCTAATGTTATGATGTGATTCCCAAATGATATGAGTGATCCTATATTTTCTGAGCACTTTTTGCACCCAAAGTTTCTAATTCCTCTCCGTGCCAATGATTCTTCTGCTACTCTCATTTCTCTTTGTTTCTGAACTCCACTCTTGTGACCTTTTTATTCATGAGAAATAGCTGGCGGATGGCCTGGAGTCTGAGCTAACATCCACTCCAGTTTGGAGGATTTGGTGAAGGACCTCCACCTGGGCCTCAGTATCAGATATTAATTGACCTCTTTGGAAATGGAGAAACTCACTCCCTCAGACAGAATCTGTCATTCCTTGACTTTGCTAAAGAGATTTGGTACTAAGGCACAATTCAGAGAATGAGCTTTCCCACCAGCCAACACAGCCTTGTAAGGAGGAACAGGTTCAAAACTAAAAGTGGCCTCGGTTCCCAAAGGGCCAGTCAAATGCCAAGAGATCACACTTTCCTCCACATCAGGGACCTTATGGTAGGAATAGAGTCTGGGCAAAGTCTAAGATGGAGATAAAGTGAGACTGGGCCTAAGGAGTACACAAAAGAATGGCCCTCTCTTTGACTACAAGTGAGTTGTGTAGTGAGACATGAAATCTTCCTTCATATATGAAAATTCACTAGGTGAGTTATCTCACTGCCACTTTGTAGGAGGTCAGTTTGTCCAAAAGAGAAGTTGTTAAGTGTTCTGACTGGGGGCTGGGAAGGTGGCTCAGTGGTAGAGTGCTTGCCTTGCATGCATGAGGCCCTGGGTTCGTTTCCTCAGCACCACATAAGCAAAAAAATAACTCACAAGTGGCTCAAGTGGTAGAGTGCTAGCCTTGAGCTGAAGAGCTGAGGGACAGCGCCCAGGGTCAGAGTTCAGGACCCATGACCTGACCCCCCAAAAATTGTTGTGACTGCCAGTTTGCTTTGTAGAATGTTGTCTCTCCAACCCCTTCCCATGCCAAGAATGCATTGCTTCTTTCAGGCATTCAACTATTTATCATGACTCCTAGGCAGGAATACTGTTGGCTATTCTTTGGCTAAGCTCTTGCATTTGAGGTAGAATAGGCCCAGGCTCTGCTCATGCCAAGAGGTAGATTCAAAGTGAGTATAAGCTCAGATTTGTACTGAAAAACACTAATATTGAAAAAATTAACTGAAATTAGTAGTTGAGTGATTCAGGGTTTATAGCCACTAAATTTAAGTAATTATTAGTAACACAACTAGAACCATGGATTAGGAAGGGAACATGGAAGTAGGGTCAAAATAAGATGGAAAAGACACATAGTAGTCATAACAGGAGATGAGAGTGTGAAAGAACTATTGGCATAGTTCTATTTACTATCTTAGAAGTGACCTTGGATAGGAGGCTTTTAGAATAATATCTAAAAGAGACGGACTTTCTGGCACTGGTAGCTCACACCTGTGATCCTAGCTATCCAGGAGGATGAGATCTGAGTATTCTGATTCAAAGCAAGCCCAGGCAAAAAAAGCCAGAAGTAGTTCTGTGGCTCAAGTGGTAGAGCACTAGCCTGGAGATCAGGGACACTACCTAGGCCCTGAGTTCAAGCTTCAGGATCAGCAAAACAACAACAACAAAAAAATAATGATAAAAAAAGAAATAAATGAAGGACTTAAAGCTATGTGATGGAATGATGATCCTATGTAACTGTTTAGGGAACATAAAAGGAGACAAAATTTGGAGCATAATGATACCTATTCATTACTAATCAAGGATACAACGCAAATGCCAAATTCCTCTTCTTGAAAACTTCTAAACGTGGGCTGGGAAGTTGGTTCAGTGGTTAGAGTGCTTGCCTTGCATGCGTGAGACCCTGGGTTTGATTCCTCAGCCAGAAATGGCACTATGGCTCAGGTGGTACAGCACTAACCTTGAGGTGAAGAGGTGAGGGACAGCACCCAGGCACAGAGTTCAGGCCCCTTGACCGGCCATAAAAAACCCTCAAAAAACAAAAAAAATCATCCAAACTTATCTTTTCTCATAATAGAGGAGAGGCTCCTTTTACAGGAATTCTTATCTAGCTCAAGGTCATCAGAACTTCAATAGAATTTTCCTGTTGAGATGTAATGTCCCTATCTCTACTGAACCTAATCATGGCTGGGAAAGTGTGGACATTGATACGTTTATTGTATTTTTCCTTATCAAGGTATAACACTGTCAGGTATTATATATAATACGTATTGTAATATACAATATATATTATACATTATGTACAATATATTATAAGACAACTTAAATTACACATTAACAGACCATAATTTTAGAGTTAGGAGCAAGCAACATACTGAAAGACAAATGCTTGAATATCTGAGTAATTTCTCTACCACTGGACAATTCCAGGTTACATTCTTATTACCGAAAGAGCAACGTAGGAAAGCGTTGCCCATGGAGGTGGATCTCTGGATTTTGGAAACTGTGATCTGCATATATATATATATATATATATATATATATCATATATCATATATATATATATGAAATATTGTTTTATACTAGTGAATGTGTAAAACTATAGCAACAGATAAATAAGTGAACACCTATGTACACACACACTTAATCACTTTCAAGTATAAGAATTTCTTTTCTATGCTCCCTATTCACCTACATAGGGAGTACATGAGTTGCTCTTGAATTGTCCTGGAAGTTCTTTATCTGGCTACTGTAGCTTCACATCTTCTGTTCTCTAAGTAGTCAGATGTTATGTGTTCAACAATAATACTTGTTACAGGCAAAAGTATCCACCCTGACACACAGAAGAATTTGGATTTCAGAAATGCCACAAATAAGTGGGAGGTACTGCAGTAATTTTCAAAATTGAATAGATTACATATTTATTAGAAAGTTTGTAAGAAAAGAAAACTTCAACGTAGGATGAAACACTTGAAGAAAACTACAGATTAAATTACATACAGCCAGGTGTTGGTAGCTCATACTTGTAATCTTGGCTACAAAGGTAATGCAATAAACATCCATTTCACAGTCTAGTAACATCATATGGTATAAAGAATCTGATTAACTGATTCATAAAATTCAATATAACGCAGTTAAAACATCCAATATCTCAGGTGTCAACTTAGCAGAATGACGGCTATATTATCCAGCCCTATCCAACTCACAATGGCAGAACGTTCTTCCTGAGAAAGTCCAGAGACCTTTCTACTGACTGCTCAATGCAGACAGGTTCCCATTCTCTATTATTTGGGCATGTGAATATCTGATAACTTGCCAAAGGCACAACATGGTACTGGCGTCCAGTAATGATATCTTAGTTCTCAGGAAAAAAGGAAATTGAAGACAGTGGGAAAATCTACCAGATTCCTGAATGATTTCTATCATTGTGCTAAAACTCTTCCCTTCTCCTGACACTTGAACAAACTGCAGGAATTGTCACTCCAACCACATGTCCAAAAATTGGCTTTCCAAATATTTACCTGTTTTCACTTTGTCATATCAAGATACACTATTGTAGTCCCTTTTTACTTAAATGATCAGCTATGGTTTGCCCAAGGAATTGTTGTTGTTGTTGTTGTTGTTGTTTTTAATTTTTTGGGGTCCGGTCGTGGGGCCTGAACTCTGGGCCTGGGCATTGACCCTCAGCTCTTCAGCTCAAGGCTAGTGCTCTACCACTTGAGCCACAGTGCCACTTCCGGCTTTTTTCTTTTTGCTTATGTGGTACTGAGGAATCGAACCCAGGGCTTTGAGCACGCAAGGCAAGCGCTCTACCATTGAGCCACCTTCCCAGCCCCCCAAGGGATTGTTGACCTTACCAATTTTGTAAATTTTAGGTCATCAAACAATCACTTCATAGCCCTTAAACATTAAAAATACCTAACCATATATGTCTGCATTACATACTTATTACTGTTTTTCTTCATTTGTCATTTTTTACATATTTCTGTATCCCAGGGCTTAGTTCTGTAATCTTCCTTCTCATGATTGTTGCTACTGAGTGCATTTAATTATTTCAGTTTGTTTTCTCCAGCTCTGTTCTTTCTTTTGAAGTCCTTAATAGCATCCTGTCTACTGACAACTGGTAGCTATTGATTTTAACAAACTCAAAAGATCCCAAAGTGAGCTTTGATCTTTATTTTTAAACCTATCCCTCATTACTATTTGATTAAGTGATAACTCTTCCAGTTTTCTTGTCAAAATACTTTGGGGTCATTTCAGACTTACATACTTTTTCACACCTCATATATAATCTATGACCAGGTTTTTACAAATTAACTCACATAATATTTTAGGATACATATACTATATACACACACATACATTATATATATATATATATATATACATATATATATATGTATATATATATATGTATATATATATATATATATACACATATATGTGTGTGTATATAGTATATGAGTGTTAATACTATGACTTAAATTCACGGCCTAGGTTCTTTTACTTTTCTTATTTGCTCAGGCTGTCTGTCTTCCATTTGAGCCACAGCTCCACTTTTAGATTTTTGGTTCTTAGTTGAAGATAAATGTCTAATGTTCCATTTACCTGGTCTAACTTAAAACTATGATACTCTGTTTTCAGACTTTTAAATAGCTAGATTTAAAGGCATGCACCACTAAAACCACCCCTATCATATTTTAATTAAATATAAATTTTAAAGACGAATATTTGTGATATTTTCAAATCAGTATGCTTTCATTTACACCAAAACACATTGATTTAAATGTTTTTCGTTATTGCAGTTCACTTACCAAGAAAAGAAAGGAAAAATTCACAACCAAAGAATCTCTGAATGTACCAGTGCTCAAGTCTGCTAGCCACAATTTCTTTGCTGGGAAATAACAAAGGATGATATCATCTACAGGCAAAGCAGAGAAAATGCCCTTCACTGAAGTTGCTGAAAGGTTGATAAGTATGAGGAGAAGCAACATTACCCAGAAAGTATCACAAAGTGTTTTCTGTGGATGTGTGGCCAATCTTACAGGATGTTCATAGCAATGAGAATATTTGAAGGTGAATAGGAAATTACAGAAGTGTGCTTTCTTGAAGATATATGTTTATAGCATAGTTTATATACTGTTGAAAATGAGACAGTTAAGATAGGGATGGTGTCATTCCTTGTATCCTTCACAGTATAATATTACAATCAGTTCTATACATACATTATTTATAGTAATTATAGAATATCCCTAATTATGTATATATTATAAATATATCATTTACATGTTATGTAATATAGTATATTACATATATTATGCACACATAATATAATTTTTCTACTTGTCTGTCTAGGAATTAAACTACAATATCTTTGAAAATTGATAGGAGAGTCCTCACAATTTCGATTGCAACCTATAGTTTTACCCAATAAGTAGTTATTTATTCTGAATTGGTTTAGAAGTGGAATATCATAATATAATTGAACATTCAAAAATAATTATGTAAGAACATGCCAAGGATGGAATTCAAAAAATATAACATGACTCATGTCTGTAATCCCAGCTACTTAGGGGCTGAGATCTGAACATAGCTATATCAAGCCATTCTGAGAGTAATGGCTCAGGGACAACACCTTTACCCTAGTTCAAGTCTCAGTACTGGCACAAAAATAAATTATTTGACTAAAACATAAAAATATATTTATTTAAATAAAGTTGTCATTCCTTGTATCCTTCACAGTATAATACTAAAACCAGTTTTATACATATATTATTTATAGTAGTTATAGAATATCAGTAATTATACATATATTATAAATATATCATTTATATGTTATGTAATAGAATACATTACATATGTTATGCACACCTAATTTATACTGATAACAGTATTATCCATTAAACTGATATATGTTTTAGAATAGGGAATAGATTTTCTTTGGTACAACAAGGAAATAAATAGTCACAAAATTATTTATTTTGGATTATATATTGATAACAAACTATTCCCTGTGTATTCAAGGTACTTCATGATAAAAGCTTGTGTTCATCAGTACAAGTGTCTTTGACATGGACTTGTTCTTCTTAAGCAATTATCCCAGGAATAATAAACAGTGGAAGCTGAATGATGTTCATTCAGGTATTTCTTAAGAAATTAAACCGATCTTTATTTGGTATAAAGATCACTTACACTGTCATTATCCACACCCTTTCCATTTAAAAAATAGCATTGTTATTGCCATTATAACCATAATTAGGAAGATAAAGTGGGTTCATCTGCTCCATAGGTATTGAAAGGTAATAATGTGACACAATATCCTCAGATATGCCTGGTGGAAACCTGGATTTGAATTATGGGTTCACAACTGATCAGTCTTAGGTACTTAGGAAATTTGGCCTTATTGCCTACTTGTGTTTTTAATAAAATACTTAATTCATCTCCTAACTTGAAAAACAATCATGAGCACTAAAATTACACTAATGCAGGTGCAGTGCTTGGAATGGTGTCTGTGCATTGTGTAGTAGGTCCCAGAGAAGTCAGCTTCCATTAAAATGGTCACAACATCCTTCCTGAAGGCCTTAAGAAATACATACCCTATTGATATTAATATCTGTGAAAATTTGTCTTTACTACAAAAAAATGTCTTTTCTTCATATGAACAATGAAAGTAATGTTGGGACTGTCCTGTGGTTTTTACTGTGAAGGAGTTTTGCCTACATTTCATTCTTACTCTATTAGTGTTAGCAGTAGCATTCCTTAGTGCTACCCTTCATGTTTCTTATTCTGTGTTCCATTTGGAATACTATTGTAACTTACTTTATAATCTTTGTTATCAGAATAAATAAACTAAAACTGCTGAAGTTTTCAATAAATAGTCAATGCATTACAATGCATTACATTTTATGTGCTTAATACTTTCCTGAAATTATGATTTCTGGATTATATATGCCTAATCGAGTATTTTTTATGGTTTCTTATATGATTCATATAGATTTCTTATGTTATTCTTATATGATTTCTTAGAGATCTAGAAATAAAACAACTCACAACAGGAAAAGAGGAGGTAAGTAGTCATAAACAATACTTTTATGGTGGTCTTAATGGCTAAGCGTAAAGAATATATAGCAAAACTGTTGGAAGATTTATTTGCTCTTTTTGCTGTTCTCTCCCCCTTCTTTGTAGAAAGGTTCTCACTATGAAGTGCCAAATAGTCTGGAACTTTCAAGCCTTGTCTCAGTGACAGAAGTGATGAATTAGGACATGTGCTCCCATGACTGGCTTTTAGGAAGTTCACAATATAGCAAAACAAATATACATAAAGAAACCTTTGTAGGTGTTGTGTATATACTTCCTCAATTGACAAAATTAAATTCATATGTCAAAACATCAAATTACTTATAATATATGCAGTTCAGCTGGCATCACTAGCACCTCCATAAATCAAATGCAAACTAAAAGCTCTACTGCAAAGACCAACATCTAAAGCAGTGTTGGAAATACAAGAAGATACACAATAAATCTAAAGGAGTGAGATCTTTAACTCTGGCAATGAGCAATGAAAGCTGAATTTTAACCAGGATTGAAAAGTTAGGGTGTCCACTAACTATGTGATTAGAGTTGCAGTGTTGACCTTGGTATCAAGATTGGAGGTAAAATTCAAATGCAGCTAAGGTTGCTTCAGTATTGCAGCTTGATACAGTGTGACCCTGCCTGATAATGATAAAACACATAAGAGAAGCTAAGTCAGTAAATTGTATAGGAAGGGTTCTCCACTGAGAATAATTGCATGGGGTGATCATCACTCTTGCATTGAAAATGTATAGCCCATCATTCTACATTAAACTCTAGAGTTTTTCTGATCCGAAGACAATTATATACACCAATGTGCCATGAGTGCTGAGCATGTAGGTGTACATTATTCTAATATAAGTAAAAATCCCCACAGTTATGGAATGGCCTGACTGCGACACTTCATTCTGTGTTGTTGAGTTTCATGTAGAAATGTTCATAATTAGGCAATTCACACTCACCTAAGTCTGAACCAGGCAACTGAGTTAAGACATTAGGATCATCACTCCAGTGACGTGATCTGTGATCTATGGAATATATAAAATAATTTCACAATGTATATGTCTTTCTGAAAGTTTATGCAATACCAAATACCAAATATAAAAAAGGGACAATTATCTATCTCTTATATTATCAGAAGTAAAATATTTCTGAATTGTAATTCCTTGCTAGAGGATCACAGAGTGACTGCTGATGTTTGGTATCTTTCCAGGTTCACCTATATATTTGTCTATATTCTTTTTGGGGGGGGGGTGTCCGGTCGTAGGGCCTGAACTCTGGGCCTGGGTGCTGTCCCTCAGATCTTCAGCTCAAGGGTAGTGCTCTACCACTTGAGCCACAGCGCCACTTCCAGCTTTTTACTTTTTGTTTATGTGGTGCTGAGGAATCGAACACAGGGCCTCAGGCATGCAAGGCAAGCACTCTACCACTGAGCCACCTTCTCAGCCCCCATTTGTCAATCTTCTTTGAGGAAATGTTTTTCCATGGTGTGTTTTGAGGTGTTCAGCATATAAGTACTGTCAGTAACCGCAACCATGGGATAGCAAAGATGATGGGAAACCTGGCCAAAGAACTGAGAAATCATGGGAAGTGATAGGAAAGAAAACACCAGAGGACCCAAAGCCTCATTGCCAGCTTCTGGATCTCCAAATCCTGCTTAACATGCTTTATATTCATTCTACTACAAGGAGGGGGGATCAGTGGCTACAGATATGCCCACAAATTAAGGCACCAATCTAGCTTGTGTTTACAACTATTAACATGAGGTATTGTTTGTATACATAGGGATAATTGAATCCCTTATTGTTAGGGAGCAGAAATGAGCAATAGTCATTACAACCATAGCACAGACATCCATCTTATCTCCAAAGTCTTGATCTTTTAGTGTCCAATAGCTCTTACTTAAATACTCTTGAGGTCATAACTCATACCTATGTCTTCATTTGACTGTTTGACCTTTCCAGAGCACAACTCTCAGCCTTTTGATTGCTGTTTGAGATGGCTTCCCAATATATCCCTTTCCAAGTCTAACAGCTTGACTCTAGAATCCCTCACAAGTACTGTGACAGATGTATTATTTTGAAAATGATATTTTTTGGATAGATTCAATTTTTAAATTTTATTTGATTTTAAAAATACTGTACAGAGTGGTTTCAGTTACATGAGTAAGGTACATTCATTATTGTTACCCAATCCATTGTTGTTCTCATATCCCTTCCCACCCCCTACACCCCCCCCCCCAGCCCAAAGTTGTCAAGTTCATTTCCGATAGAATGTGTTGTGTATATCATTGTTGCAATGGGTCACTCTTATTACTTCTTTCATCACTATGTTTTTTTCCCTTTCCTTGTCCAAATCAGATAAATGTATATACAAGATGGAAGGTACCAGAATCAAGACAGGGATTGCCAGGCATAAACCAATGGCAAAAGACAAATGAAATAAAATAAAATCTAGATACACTATTTCACAGAACTTAATGTTGACATCTGAAAAAAATGCTTATTGTGGCTGGGAAGGTGGCTCAGTGGTAGAATGCTTGCCTTGCATGCATGAGGACCTGGGTTCGATTCCTCAGCACCATATAAGCAAAAAGAAGAAAAGACGGAAGTGGTGCTTTGGCTCAGGTGGTAGAGTGCTACCCTTGAGCTGAATAGCTGAGGGACAGCGCCCAGGCCCAGATTTCAGGCCCCACGACCAGACACCCCCCCCCAAAAAAAGACGTGTTTTTTCCATGTCCTGGAGTTCATTTCAATTAGCATCATTTTGTAAGTTCAAATGTACGTAGTCTGGAACCAGCAATCCTGCTCCTGGGTATTTGTGGAAATGATCTCAAGCTAAAACACACTAAAATAAATCTACCACTATGTTTTTGGCAGGATTATTAGCATAGCTAAGATATGGAACAAATCAAGGTGCCACTCAATAGATGTGGATCAAGAAAATGTGGTATATATACATAATGGAATTTTAAGCTTCTATCAGAAAGAATGACACAGCCCCTTCTTTCTTTTTTCAAATCTTTATTTTGATTAAAAGGTTACATAGCATCCCAAATTTCACAGTATTGTGGGATAGTGAAGCTTAAAGGCACAAACACATTCTAACATTCGTAGGACAAATTGTCTATCATGGTGTATAACATTTATGAGCTTTGCAATACAGTTATTTCTTCCACATTGGGTGATATGTATATTTATTTTGTTTTGCATAGCATTGGCTGTTTCTTCTTTCCCACTTGTCCATTGTGTTGCTTACTTCATTTTGGTCAATGTCCAGTGCAGTTGATGGGTCCTGCTGTTCTGTATTTCCCTGATTCCATCTAGTTCTGTGTCGTCCTCCTGGTTTTCTTCTGGTGTGCACATATATACCATACATGTGATCAGTAGCATGGGGGTTATTTAGTAGTGATTCGACCAGGTGAATGGAAGTCCTTTGTTTCTTAAGTCCTGTTTATTTTGTCGAATCACCTAACATTTTGGATTTAACATCCACTTATCAGGGAGACCATGTGCTGTTTGTCTCTGCACTTCACTTACCTCGCTCATCATGATTTCTTCTAGTTCCATTCATTTCCCTGCAAATGCCATTATTTTGTCGTTTCTAATGGATGCATAATATTCCATTGTGTATAGATACAACAGTTTTTGGATCCATTCATCTGTGGTGGGACATCTGGGTTGTTTCCATATCCTGGTTATTGTGAACAGTGCTACAATAAACATGGAGGTGCATGTGCCCTTTTATACTGGTTCCTGTTTTTCAGGATAGATACCTAGAAGTAGTATGACTGGGTCATAAAGGAGGTCAATATTTAGCTTTCTGAGGACCCTCCAGAGTGCTTTCCAAAGTGGATGTATAAGTGTACATTCCCACCAGCAGTGCAATAGGGTTCCTCTTTCTCCACATCCCCCTCCCACAGCATTTGTCACTAGTTCACTTGAGGATGAGGGCCATTCTCACTAGGGTAAAATGGTATATTAGGGCTGTCTTTACTTGCATTTCCCTCACAACCAGGGATGGTGAACATTTCCTCATGTGTTTCTTTGCCATTTTTATCTCTTCTTCTGAGAAGTCTTTCTTTAGTTCCCTTGCCCATTTTGTAGCCCCACTCTTCACTAAGTCTTACCCCTTACTATTTCCCCTTCCCATAAAGCTTGACTGGATCCACTGGAAACCCACTTCCAGTCATTCTCCTCCTTAAAATGTCCAATCTTAACTAGCCTACCCCCTGGTAGCTCTGCTATAAACTTTCAAAGTCTTGACTGCAAACAGACTCCTTCCTGAAAGCCCTCCTTTGCAATAGGGAAACTTCTCTTCCACTCCACCCCTTCCTGTAATCCCTGTCCTGAACCAACAGAAACCAGGCCATATCATTATCTCCTTCTCTGTCATGCCTTGCTGCAACAAGAACAGTGCCTACGTCAGGCTCCTCCCTCGAATCCACCAGATACCCGCCCCTAACTACTCCATTAACTCATAGTCCCATTGCTCCCATATCCTTGTTTCTCCAAGCTCTCCCTTCCCTTTCATACCCACCCCCAACCAGCCTTCTCCCTTGAGCCCCTTCTGGTTTTATTAGAAACTCAGCCCATAACTAGCCTATTGCTAAGTGGCCTAATCTCTCAAACACAGCCCTGAACCTACCTCTTCCCACAAAGCCCATCATGCTATACCAAAAACCCTTCACCTCCCTATAACTGCCCTTGAAGCCCCACCTTCCTCGGCCAGAAGATTCTCACACAGCCCATCTCCTGCCTGGAAAGCCAGCCCTGCTCCACCACAAGCCTCTCCACCTCCCACATCTACTCTCTCAATTCCCTGCTGTGCTCGCCAGATAAACCCACCCCCTATTGGTTCTTCCCTAAGATCCACACCCTACTCCACCAGATACCCTGCCCACAATTATCCTACACCATTATAGCCCTTCTACTCCTTCTCAAAGCCTCTATTTCAACTAGCCCCATAACTCCAAGCACTGCCCTGGTCCAGAAACACCCCACTAGAAAACCCCCACCACACGATCCCATCTCTCGACATACACATTGCTTCACTGGAAACCACTGCACCAGTTGGCCTCCCTCTGGAAGCCTCATCAGGCTCAACTGTAAATCCCTGTCCCTCCATAGTCCTTCTTGAAGGTTGCTTTGCCCTACTGGAAACCCTGTCCAAAGTCAATGTCCTGCTTTGCAAGACTGAGATCCCGGCCCAACCTTACTTCTCTTTTTGAAGTTGTGACTGGCTACTCCAGAAACCACATCCTAACTAGTAGAGCACTGGATCCTGTCACTGCTCTCACAAAGCCCTGGTCCTAGAAAAATCCTACATACATTGTAACTATATCCTGCTCTGCAGGAAACCCCACCTCCACCCTAACACACTTCCCAAAGGCCTGCCATTGTCCACCAAAACCCTGCCTTTTACAAGCCTATCTCTTCCTAGTTCCATCCTGTCCTCTCAAATCCTGAAAAGCCTCTCCCTCATAGTTCCTCATTTCTGCACCAGAATCCCCACCTTCTGTCAGCCTCTTGCCTCCATTCCCTGCTCTGCCTTATGGAATCCTCACCCTACATACCCCACAAGGACTCACAGTCCTCTACCAGCACCCCTCCTCCAAGTAACCTCCTCTTTTGTAGCCTTGTTCTGCCCCAAACAGCCTCTTCCCCAGTGACCCCACCTTCTTCCAATGAAAACTTGTCCACCTGCCATCCTCAATCAAAAATCCTGCCTACTCCACAAGAGATCACATCCCTAACAAGTGTAGTCCTTTCTGTCCCCTCCCTGCTATCTCAAAGCCCTACACAGTCTGGTCTTCACCCTCAAAGCTCTGCCCCGCTCCACCATAGAGGCTGTGCCAATACCAACTCCTCCTTTGAACCAGACAATGCTCCACCAGAAACCAAACATCATCTCATCCATGAAAATCCCATCTAGTAACTTTTATTACAAATGTGATTTAATACTGGACATAGAGTACATACTAATCAATAAGAGAAGAAAGCAGTATTGTAAAAAGGCAACAAAAATTAGATAGCTATTAGATGTCTTAGTCAAGTTTGGGGTTCTGTAATCAGGCAGATATACATTGTGTGAAGATTTGGGAAGATGATTCCTCTTATTGGAAAGCATTCTTTGAAGTATCAGTAAGGTTTCATTAGTGACCATTTTATTTCTAGAAAATTCGTGCACATTTGTGCCCATTAACCTCAAAAATATTAGTTATTTTAAATCCTCTGGCTTCATTGAGGAAAGAGTATCAGTGTGTAAAAAGATGACTTTCAACTAATCTCTCTAATGAATAATTTTGGAGTTGCTTAAATTACTGTGTACCAGCGTTTTTAGTAGCAGAAATTCTCTACCAGAATCCACTTTGAATTTCCTCCTTCCACTTAAATGACCTTTGGAAAAGATTGAAGTGAGATTATACAAGTAAAATGCTAGAAATAAAAATGTATTGAGATCATAACAAAATTATGATGAAGACCCCACCCAATTGTGTTTAAATTTCTAACAAAAGGAACTTAAGCCTATTTAACTGCAGACTTTCTGAAGACTAGAATACAAAAATATAAGAAATGCCCTGATTTTTTTTTTGGGGGGGGGTCCGGTTGTGGGGCCTGAACTCTGGGCCTGGACGCTGTCCTTCAGCTCTTCACCTCAAGGCTAGCACTCTACCACTTGCCCTGTTATAACATGGTTCTGAAAACAAAAACAAAACAAAGAAAGACAACATAATGAGACAGAAGGGAATGAGGAAGTTGTACATGTGATATAGAGTGTAAAAAATACACTGAATCAGGTAAAAATAATTTTGGTCACAATGTCTGGTTGTTCAATATATTTCATTGTAAATATTGTTCTTTGTTAAGCTGTGACTTAATATAGGTCTCAGCAGGCATCTGCCCAGGTAATTGTGTAGTTAGTCAATTTCATCATTGTAGATCATCAGGATGAAAAACTCCACACACCTTATGACACAACTGCAACAGCAGTAGACATACACTCCTATTGGTCCAACAATGTAAGCCAGACATGTGTTTTACCAAAGCTTTGTATGTGGTATGCTATGGTTTATTCAGGCTGAAGAGCCAAAGTAACTCCAATTTGAGATTTACCCCACCATCTTGTGTAGGTTGCCCTCAGATTAACCCCAAGAGAGAGAAAAAAACACAGGTTGCCACCAACCCTGCCATGCTTAAGAAAGCAGACCAGATGCACAAGTGTTCCAGGAACAGAACATACCAATAGTTAATAAAAAGGGCAGTGTAGTTAGGGTGGCCTCAAACCAATCATGTAACTGCTTATGTAGAAATTCCCTAAACTTCTTTTTTCAATACTATAAAAGCTGTGCTGATTTTGTGCTTGGTGTCTCTTACTGTTACTGGTTACCGAGTGCACGGAGGAACAAACTTGAGCTTGCAAATAAAGGACTCTTTTGCTGTTCGCATTGGTCGTGGTCCCTGGTGGACTTTCCGAGGTTCCAAGTCCATACAACATTTCTGGGGGCTCACCTGCAATTCCCCTTATGAGACCTTGCAGATGCCCTACCACAGAGTCCCCAAAAATCCAGCTGTTATGTCAAGGCATTGCTGTTCTGTATATTTGGTTGCCTGCAGGTTCTGTATCTGTAATTCTGGTTTCCCACGGGGTCTGTATTCTGGTTGGCAAGGAGTCTTGGCAGATGCGATATAAGATTGCCAACGTGGTCTGTGAGGTGACGTCCCCAGACCCCTCTAGGAAGATTGCTGTTTAGTACGGACTTTTTTGTGGGGGAAATGTTCCATCGTAGTCTCACACTTTCATGCAGACATGTTTTGTGAAGTTTTCTGTCTGTACTGGGAAGTTTTCCGTTTTTTGGGAAACTCTCCATCAGTAGCCTGGCACTTTCTGGTTGGCAATTTACTATGCTTCAGCATGCCTTTGTAAGGTGTGTGTTAGTGTTGAGTATTCTGTTTGTCATTTGAGGTTTATCTTAACCTTAAGCCTTGCCCAGGGAGGTCTGAGTATGGGGGAGAATCTGCCAGTCTGAGGGGATAGTCTCTAGGGACTTATTTCCTTTGCTCCAAAGTGACAGGGACTTCCCTTCCACCTTGGAAGGCCCCTGGGTCAACAAATGTTGGTGAGATGTCACCCCATTCACTGAGACCTGATTTTTCTCTGTTCTACATTTCCTGAGATAGGGAAATTCTCGGTGAGAGTGGCAGGCTCACTAAGCAAACTTTGAATTCAGCTTGCTGAGTGAGAATGGCACAGAGTTCTGGTAGAGACAAACTCAGCCTTTTGTTGTTGTCTTGTCTAGTTCTGTTTCAGAATTAGTATTATTTTTAAGTGTGGGTTTTTGGTTTTTGTGTTTTTGTAATTTATTTGAACATCTCTGGGGAAATAAAAGTTCCAACCTCCAGCTGGGCTCAGTCACAGAGAAGGCTGTGTGGATGGTTTTGACTTTTCTGCTAGTCCCGAAAATGTAAAGTGCTCTTATCTAAAATTGGATAAAAATCAGGCCAGTTCAGATTCAGGTGACCCCCGCAACACCACCCCCAGCCATCCTCTAACAGAAGGGATTCAAAAGACCAATTAGTGAAATGCCTTACTAAACAAGCAAGAACTGGGAAAATGAAGCTCCACAAAGTTGCTTAGTTTGAAAGAAATATTGTCTTAAATTTTTGTTTGAAAACTTCAGAAAATGTACATACAACTGATCCTTATTTTGGCATGCTCAAAGATCTGCGTGAGTGTATTTTGTATGTGTTTGTGAACATGTTCATGATAGAAAGTATCAGCATGCTCTAACAATTGGGTGGGTTTAAGTTTAAAATTCAAAGGTTATGAGGTTTGAACATTACCAAAAAATTTTTTTAAGAATTTACACATTGTTTTAAATGGCTTGTTAAGGATTCTTTAACTTGAAAATTAGAAAATCTGGTATTTTAGAATGTATAAGACTGTTTACACTGTAATCAAGATATTTGGCTTAACAAAAAGGAGAAACTTACAAGCCAACAGAAGACCTATCTTTAGGAATGAAGGGTGAACAGGCAGAAGTGCAGTTCAGCTGGTCATGCATGGTGGAAGAGGCCCTGGGAGGAGTCCATGCACGGTGAAAGAGGGCAAGCTGGCACAAACGCAGTTCATCTAACACTAAAGAGTCGGACTCATTGCATGCCCATTCCAAAGGAAGGGCCAAGTGTCCATCTTTATTCTATCACTTTTCCCTGCAGATAGACACTTGAAACTGGTGGTAAAAATGACTGATGTGAAGATCTGATTAGCATTGCTAAAACTGCCCCTTGGACATGTTAAAATTAAAATTAAGAAGGCCTTAAAAAGAGGGTTAAAAAGTTTATTTGTATAATGTGATTTGCTCTTAATGATATTCTGCCATTGGATATGTATTTTTTAGGCATAAAGGTGTAAAGTCTAGCTTCTTGATACAGTAATGGTGATTATAATTTTTGCATTAAGAAAAGATTGTTATTTGAGTTTAAAAGTTTTAATGTGTATCCAAGAGGGAATGAATGACACCTAGCCTCGAGAGGTCAAGGGATTTTTTCATAATGCAACCAAAAACTGAAGTATAGAATATTAAAACAGAGATAAATAGGAGGCTTTCAAATTAGGAATGGATTTCTATATATAAAGTTTAAAAGTAAAATTGTTCTAAAAATTTGCCTCAAAGTGCAAAAAGTAAAAATTAGGATTTCCAAAATAATTGCTTAATTCTTATTTCAGTTTGCTCTCATAGGTTTTTTTTGTTTTTTTTTTTTTTGTAACATTTCCAAGCAGCCCCACAGAAAGGAGTGAGGATTCTTGTAAGTTTGTCACATGTAACTTTGGCTCTTAATAAGTTTCAGGTAAGAACATGCTTAAAAGCTACTTCTATCTATGTGGACCACCTTGTTGCTTTTAATTGTAGTAAAGTGGCCTTTTATGAGACTAATTGATCTGCAAACGTGCAAAGCCAGCCCGAGTAGAAAAAGGTCCATGTGAGACTCTCACCTTTACTCAGCCAGCAGAAGGCTGAAAGAGCAAGCAGAGTTGCTGTAGGATTCAAACTAGTAGAGTGCTAGCCTTGAGCTGTAGAGCTAAGGAACAAAACTCAGGCCCTGAGTTCAAGTCCAGCAACCAACTAAGGGAAATGCCGATGAGGCATTTTTCCCAGTGTGGAGAAGAAACTCCTGGGACGAAAGAAATGGAGGAGCATCCAGAGACCGTAAATCACTTCTTGGATGGCAGAAATAATGTCAGATCTAGAGTCATTTGTGCTTGGCCTTTTAAAAAATGCTGAAGGCCAAATAAAAATCTTACATAGCAAAGAAAAATTGAAACAATACATCTCCAGAAAATCAGCCCTACAAAAGATTCTTAAAGATGTCCTACACATAGAATACCAACAAGAACACAAACTGAGAATCCAAGAATCATAGGAAGAACCCAGTTTTCACAGCACCCAAGAAGGTGGATAATATGCCAGGAACTCCCAAATACCTCTCAGTCCTATTTCTCAACATTAACGGACTTAACTCTCCAATTAAGCGACATAGACTCTCTAGTTGGATTAAAAAGCAAGATCCTTCTATCTGCTGCCTTCAGGAGTCACATCTTGCCAGTAAAAACAAACACATTTTCAATGTTAAAGGCTGGAACAAAATCTACCAAGCAAACGGCCCCCATAAACAGGCGGGAGATGCAATCCTAATATCAGATAAAATAGACTTCAACTTAAAATTCATGAGAAGAGATGAAGAAGGTCGCTACATATTAATTAAGGGATCGCTCCTTCAGGAGAATATTACAATTCTTAATATCTATTCCCCAAACAATGGAGCACCCAAATTTATGCAAGAAACACTACTTTCCCTCAAATCCCACATTGATACAAAGACATTAATTGTTGGGGATTTTAACACACCACTCTCCCAACTAGATAGATCAACTTGGCAAAAACTCAACAGAGAAACTGCAGATCTAAACAGCTGCATAGATCAACTAAATTTAACAGACACCTACCGATTATTCACCCAGCAGCACCAGAATACATGTTTTTCTCAGCAGCACATGGAACATTTTCTAAAATAGACCACATTTTAGGCCACAAAGCAAACTTGCCCAAATTCAGAAACATTGAAGTTATACCTTGCATTCTCTGTGAACACATGGGAGAAAAATTAGAACTCAACACCAAAAGACATCAAAGAAAGTCTGGTAACATATGGGGGCTGAACAACACTCTGCTGAATCACGGGTGGGTCATGGAAGAGATTAGAAAGGAAATTCAAATGTTCATGCAATTCAACAAAAATGAGCACACAAATTACCAGCTCCTCTGGGATACAGCAAAGGTAGTACTAAGAGGCAAATTTATAGCTCTGAGTTTCTACATAAACAAATTGGAGAGATCTGAAACCAAAAATTTAATGAGACATCTGAGCCTCCTTGAAAAAGAGCAGCAAGATAAACCCTAATCCAGTATGATGGAAAGAAATAATTAAAATTAAATCTGAATTAAATGAATTAGAATCCAAAAAATATAGAAAAAATCAACAAAATAAAGAGTTGGTTCTTCAAAAAAAATAACAAAATTGACAAACCCTTAGCAAATCTTATCAGAAAAAGAAGAGAACACACCCAAATAAATAAACTCAGAGAGGAGAATGGAAACATCACCACAGAAACAACCAAGATTCAGAACATTATAAGGGAATACTTCTCAAAACTTTATGCTAATAAGTTTGAGAACTTGGCAGAAATGGACCTTTTCCTAGCAAACATTGACATGCCAAAACTAAACCAAGATGAGTTAAACCATCTTAACAGGCCCATACCAAGCATTGAAATAGAAACAGCAATAAGAGACCTCCTATCTAAGAAAAGTCCAGGACCAGATGGTTTTACCACGGAATTCTACAAGGCCTTCAAAGCAAAGCTCACACCAATACTCCTCCAACTCTTCAATGAAATTGAAAGAGAAAGTTCACTAATGAAGTCATTCTATGAAGCCATCATAACCCTCATCCCAAAACCAGGCAGGGACTCATCAAAGAAAGAGAACTATGGACCCATTTCTTTGATGAACATTGATGCAAAACTTCTCAACAAAATTTTGGCCAATCAACTTCAACAATTTATCCAAAAAATTATACACCATGATCAAACAGGATTCAGTCCAGGGATACAAAGCTGGTTCAATATACGCAAATCAATTCATATTATTCATCACATCAACAGAAGCAAGGATAAGAACCAAATGCTTATCTCAATAGATGCAGAAAAGGCATTCAACAAGATCCAATACCCCTTTATGATGAAAGTTTTGGAAAAATTAGGAATCCATGGAACATTCCTCAATACAATAAAGGCTGTATATGACAAACCTACAGCCAGCATTATACTCAATGTTGAAAAACTAAAGCCATTTCCTCTTAACTCAGGAACAAGACAAGGATGTCCACTCTCTCCACTTCCCTTCAATCTAGTATTAGAATGCCCAGGTACAGCAATAAGACAAGATGCAAACATAAAGGGGATCCAAATAGGGAAAAAAGAAATAAGACTCTCCCTTTTTGCAGATGACATGATCCTGTATTTAAAGAATCCCATAGATTCCACTGCCAAATTACCAATGCTGATTCAAAACTTTGACAAAGTAGCAGGGTATAAACTTAACCCCCAAAATCAATGGTTTTTCTATATTCCAACAATGAGAAAAGTGTGGCTGAAATTAGGAAAGCAAATCCATTTGGAATAGCCCCACAAAAAATAAAATTCCTAGTAATTAACATAACCAAAGAAGTTAAGGACATCTATGATGAAAACTTTAAAAACTCGAAAAAGGAAATCAAAACAGAACTTAGAAAATGGCACAACCCCCCATACTCCTGGATTAGAAAGATTAGCATCGTGAAAATTGCAATACTTGCCAAGGCTATCTACAAATTCACTGCAATACCTATCAAAATTACAACGTCATTCTTCAACGAAATAGAATACGCAATCCAAAAATTTATATGAAACAATAAAAGACTCCGAATAGCAAAAATGCTCCTCAATGCAAAGCACACTGCTGGAGGAATATCAATACCAAATTTCAAACTCTTCTATGAATCCATAGTAATCAAAACAGCTTGGTACTGGCAGAAGAACAGACTTAAGGACCAATGGAATAGAATTGAAAACCCAGAAATGAACCTACAGACCTATAGCCATCTAAGCTTCGATAAGGGAGCTAAAAAAATAGAATGGAAGGAAGACAGCCTCTTCAGTAAATGGTGCTGTCAAAATGGTTAACTACTTGTAGAAAGCTAAAGCTAGATCCTTATATATCACCCTGCACCAGAATCAACTCCAAATGGATCAAAGACCTTGGAGTCAAAGCAGACACTGAAAATATTACAGGATGGAATAGTAGAAACCCAAGTCTCCTTGGTGCAGGCCGAAATTTTCTGAATAGAGACCCGGAAACACAACAAATCAAAGAAACGTTGGACAAATGGGATTGCATGAAGTTGCAGAGCTTCTGCATAGCAAAGTACATAGCTAGCAAGATCGATAGCAAGCCTACGGATTGGGAGAAGATCTTCACTAGCCATACAACCGACAAGGGTCTCATATCTAAAATATACTTGGAACTCGAAAAATTAAATCCCCCAAAAACAAATCCTCAAAGAAACAACTGCCCAATAAATAAGTGGGCAAATTACTTAAAGAGAAACTTCTCTGAAGAAGAAAGAAGGATGGCCAATAGACATATGAAGAAATGCTCAACATCCCTAGCTATAAAAGAAATGCAAATCAAAACAACCTCACCCCAGTTAAAATGGCAAAAATCAAGAAGTCTAATAACAGCAGATGCTGGAGAGCATGTGGACAGAAGGGAATCTTACTGCATTGTTGCTGGGAGTGTAAACTTGTTCAACTACTTTGGAAAGTATTATGGAGGTTCATCAAAAGACTCTACATAGAGCTCCCCTATGACCGAGCAATCCCACTTTTGGACATTTTCCCAAATGTTTACAAAGAAGACCACAGTAAAGCTACCAACACATCTATGTTTATTGCAGCATTATTTACTATAGCTAAGATATAGAACCAACCCAGACGCCCCTCAGTAGATGAATGGATCAAGAAAACGTGGTATATATACACAATGGAATTCTATGCTTCCATCAGAAAGAATGACATTGCCCCATTTGTGAGGAAATGGAAGGGAAAAAACCCTAAGATATGTGTTTAAATGTTTTTTTTTTCTTTCATGCATTTGTTTCTAACGCATTTATAATATTATTTCTTTGTTGCTTTGTATGTCCCTCCCCCACAATATAATCCGTGCTTTCACTGTATTTGATGTCGGTATAATTTGTGGAGCGGAAGGGGAAAAACAAGTTGTTTAAATAAGGATACAGGTGGAGATCTTGCAACAATGAGCAGTATAAGTTTTCTTGTCAAAAACTAAGTGTACAACTTTGGTAGGAGGGGAGTATTTTGTGAGGGGGTCGGGGGAGGCTGGGAAGGGATGTGAAGGGTAAATAAAGGAGGAAGCTACAATGCTTGATAAGAAATGTACTCATTATCTTGCCCATGTAATTGTAACCTCTCTGTACAGTATTTTCACAATAAAAATAAATAAATAAATAAAATTAAAAAATAAAAAAACAAAAATTATTGGTCAGAGCCAGGAGGTCATAGGAAGATAGGTTGTAAGCTTGCCTAATGTCTATGACTATCTACGTTGTAAGTGACAGGAACTTGTCAGTAATCTGTGATAGTACTAAAAAGTTAAGGTTATAAAATTTGGAGGATAGTTTAGATCCCAACCCATGTATGTGCCAAAAGCTCCAATTGGCAGTAAATTTTGAGCTGACACCAGCTACATGAAATTCAACTGCTCAGGAAAAATGTTTGTAAACCTGAGAGTGTGTTTCTATTGATATCTGTCTGCAGGCCTGCATAGGTAACTGAGGCATTGTTAGGATTACTAGAGATAACATTCCTAAGCCATCCAGAAAGATCCTTTTGCAAACCAGAAGGCTAAATAAGTTCTGCTGTGGTCAGAACAAAGAGTCTGTGTATTTGTCAAAAGTTAAAATATTGTGCTTAATGACATTTAAACCTGGTAACCACTTTGTAAAATGGGCTAAAGTTATAGGTTCCTGGCTAGGTAGGATCAACACCCCTGAGTCAGCTTGAAGAAGTGACAGAATATGTATCTTCTCCCATCTTCTCCTTTGAAGAACAAGGGAACAGAGTCACTTTTTTAAAAATGTGGCAAAATAGAAGGAAAAAGCATAGGAAATAATAGTACAAGCCTGAGCTCTCTATATCTGCCTAGAAAATCCTAGCCTTATTAAATAACTATAGTTTAAAAATTTGTCATCTTGGTAAATTTTCCTGGGCTATTGTCTAAATAGTCTTAAAAACTAGTGGGGCCACAGCCTGCCAAGCCTATGCAATAAATCCTTAACCAGTCTGTGTAGGAATTTGCAGCCCATCATCAGGTGTGACAGTCTCTTGGAGCCACTAAGAGACCATGTTGCTGCTGCTGCTGCTGATGCTGCTGCACACCCTAGTGGATAAAGTTCAATGACAGCCTGACAGTCACCTGGAGGAAATCTACATCATCACCCGGGCCACCTCCCCTGTGGTAAAATTCTTCTGAACTCCTGCCTGATTCCATCACTTGAGACTGCTTCCTGGTTAAAAGCTGCTAAAACTAAGATCTTGTGGGACATTCTTTTGGTGATATCCAGTAATACTCTCTAATTCATAGTAGATATTGTGAGCAAGGATATCACTGGCTTGCCTTAGGCACTTCAGGGTCACATTCTAGTTTGGTTCTGGTATGATAATAACCTGCTTCCTCCTGGGTGTGTTTTAAAAATAAAGGAGAGATTTTTTTTGAAATCAATGGAGGTAGTAAGAGGAATGAGACCCGACCTAATCTTAGCCTTAAAACTAGCAAGATTTTCATCCCACTGGTGCCTTGAAGCTTTCTGAGATAACTTGGTTAAACAAGTCAATGGAAAAATGGGCAGTTTTAAACTCTAGCCACAAAGAAGCTCAAGGAATTCTGAGGACGAGGAGGGTAGTTAAGAAAGCCTGAGGAAAGGAATTGGGGAAAAATTGATATCCTCTGGATAAGAAAGGTTTTAAAAAGTAAGGATTGTCTTAAAATGTTTGTAAAGAAGACAAACTTCAGAAAGTTTAAGGATGTAGAAAATGGTATGAGTATGTCTTAAAATTGGAACTTATGAGTACAGTTGGTATAAAATTATGTTAGCTGTGACATATGTGTAAGTTTTGTTTTTCAATACTTGTATGAATTTCCCACCTTCCTTCCTTCCTTCCTTCCTTCCTTCCTTCCTTCCTTCCTTCCTTCCTTCCTTCCTTCCTTCTTTTCTTCGTTCTTTCTTTCTTTCTTTCCTTCTTTCTTTCTTTCTTTCTTTCTTTCTTTCTTTCTTTCTTTCTTTCTTTCTTTCTTTCTTTCTTTCTTTCTTTCTTTCTTTCTTTCTTTCTTTCTTTCTTTCTTTCTTTCTTTCTTTCTTCTTTTTATTGTGAGAATATCATACAGAGGAATTACAATTACATGGGCAAGATAAGGAGTACAGTTCTTATCAAGCATTGTTACCTCTCTTTGATTCCCCTTCCCATACGTACCCATACTCCCCCCACCTCTCCCCACTAGATCCTCTCCCCCCCCCACACACAACAAAGTTGTAAAGTTCGGGTATATATATACTATGGAATTCTATGCCTCCCTCAGAAAGAATGACATTGCCCAATTTGTTAGGAAATGGAAAGACTTGGAAAAAAATATATTAAGTGAAGTAAGCCAGGCCAAAAGAAACTTAGGTCCCATGGTTTTCCTTATTTGCAATGACTAGTATATGTCTGAGTCAAGCAGAAAAGGTCAGATACGTTGATGTTTTTTTTTTCTTTCATTCAATTGTTTCTAACATATTTATATCATAATTTCTATGTTGCTTTGTATGTCCCTCCCGCACTGTTTAACCCTGCTTTCACTGTATTTGATGTGGGTATAATTTGTGGATAGAAAGGGCAAAAAAAATCGTTTAACTAGGGATACAGGTGGACCCATTGCAACAATGAGATGTACATGTACTTGCTTTTTTTCCACATGACTTCACACAGGGGCTTTAAGAGCAAACAGAAGATTAGGAAACAAACACCTAACAATGTCCTAGGAAGTAGATGTCAAAAATGGATGCAAGAAGTAGATGTCAAAAATGGATGCAAGAAGCACATTGCAGGCTGAAAGGGCCCTGAGAGCAAAATGATTTGGGCAGGATGAGAGGAATAATGACAAATAAGGCATGGATCTGAACTAGGAAGTGTCCCTTGAGGCTGAGACCATGCTGGTTCCTAGACCTAGTTGAGGATGTTGGGATTTGACAATGTCCACATGTATTTAGAGTGATGTGGGAGGGGATATTTCAGCCTCCAGTTTGTCTTTGGGATGGTCTTATGTGAGCAATCAGTTTAGATCATTGTGTCTGAGAGATGACACTACTTCCCTCAAAATAAAATAGAATATGGAACTCTGAGAGCCAGGCAACTGTAACTGACAGTCAACTCAAGCCAGCTCACATGGCCTGTGGTTCAGGAACAAGAAAGATATTCCTGAAGAAGTGGATGTTGGCAAAAAAAAGAGAACTTCTGTCCTTGCAACTGGGTATCTTTGAGGTTTCTGAAGCAAAGTCAACTTCCTTCTTTGCACACGACTTTTGATGTTCACCACGGGGTTGAGTCTTGGCACATTAGTGGATAGCAGATTACACAGTTGTGGATGTGGTTGTAGTTTTGGACTCTCATGGATGACAAGGAGGGCTGTGTATAACAAGTCAGATCCAGTGGGGAAACAACATTCTCCTCCTATCACATGTGGAACTTTAGAGGATTGTATTTGAGAAATTCCTAGAAGTGGGTTGTGAGGAGCATCCTGCTTACAGGAGTCTCTTCCCACTTCCGAACATGCACCTCCCGCCAGAAAAACGCTATAGTATAAGGCTCAAGATAGGGAGGGCAAGCTCACATTTTCCTTGTCACCTATCTGCCCACAGCATGGTTTGTTCCATCTACCCTATGTGGATGGGCTTCTACCCTGATGATTTGTATGAGCACAAAAACTATGACACCCTGAAAGAACTTACACAGTATGTCAAGCTCAAGATACCCTCTTCAGACTTGCTCTTCTGCTTCCATATTCTTCTAGACCAGCTGGAGGAATGCATGACCCATGAGACCAAGAAAATGGGGAAGAAGTCCTTGTTTAGATGCCTCAGAGCTGGTGAGTAGGGATGGAACCTGGGTCCCTAGGGATGGGCCTGATTGGTCAAGAGTCCTTAGTATGCCCCAGCTTGGCAAAATGTCCTGTTATGGATCGTGTTTGCCGGGTAATATCTGTTCTCCTTTTGAAAGAACTTGGAAGTAGCCACTCATTAGAAACATCCTACCTTCTCATCAGTGTTCATTCCAAACTAAAGTTCTACAGCTTCCACCATTAGATCCTCAAGAAAGTTTAGTCACACCTTAACTTCTAGAGTTCTAAGACTCCTGTACCTATTTCCATACTCAGGTTTGCCTCACAGTAAAGCATCTTCTGCAGAACTCCAGATAAAGAACCCATCAACGATGTCACCTAAGGTGACTGATAGAGATTGGAAGCCATCACTGATCTCCAGAAAACATTTGAATATAGAGGGATTTTTTTTAATTTGTAGAAAGGCCAAAGCAGGTTTTGAGTCCTGTGAGCATCCCACTGGTTCTGAACCCCACATATGGTGCAGGCTCACCTCCATATACCACCAAGGAAGAAGATCCAGAATATCTTCCATTCATACTCAAAATCTACCTAGATCGTCTCCAAACCAGTCAAAAAGACACGTCTTGGTGTGCAGGGTAAACGTGTGCTAATGGAAAATGACCCCAGTCTATGTTCAGGAAAACCAATAAGTGAGGTTTAAAATCCAGAGTCAGTTGAGGAAAGGGAATCTTTCCTCACAGAATACTCAGACCCTTCTGTACTCCTGTAGGAGATCTAATTTCCAATTGAGAAATTAAAATCTGTTCCTCCCTGGACTCAGGAAGAAAATCCTGTCTGTAATGAGAAAGTAAATCCCTTTGAGGACTCTGAGGCAGAATTTCTGCCTGTGGGCAACCTAGAGGCCAATCTAGATTTAGAGATTCGTTTCCCCCTTCCTGGGAAAATATTTTTCTTTTTTGTTCTGATTTTTGTAAAATGTTCATTCTATTTATTTTTCTAACTTTATTAAAATGTCAATGTTTTTTATTTATTCTAGATTCATGAATCCTAAATATGTTTCTTTTTAAGCCTACAATCTGGAGCATCGTGCATATGTGTTCTGTTGGGGGAAAACACAGAGTGACAAGGTGCTGTACTAGAGATCCTACTGCATATATAGCGAACTGTTAAATGTACAGGGAACTGAAAAGAAGCCAGGCCATGCCTGCATGGGGTGATAAGGTGGCTAGAAAAGGTCTAGGGCAGCAGATAAGATATCCTAGAAAGCTATTCTTTCAATTGGGAAATATGCCACAATTCTTATATTGGTATGTGCGACACTCTTCCAACAGTGAGTTCAAATCTGTATGCATATTTATTGTGCTTTGGGTAAATATGGAAGAAAAATTTGGCTCCAATAATATAAAAAATCTACTTAGGGCTGAAAATATTTGACAAAATGTATAGGAAATATGTATACTGGAAAGTAAAAGCCATCATCAATAGAAGAAAGAAGGCTTACATAGATGAACAAATGCAAAATCAGGAAGAAAAATAACACAATTAAATCAGTTATATGTAAATACATGTTATATTCTTTAGGTTATATATGGTATAATATATAAGAGATTGAATATGATTTTTCAAACGACAAAGGCATTTATATTTTTAGTCTTGAGTATTTATTACACAAAACATTAGTGTAAAATGCTATAGGGGAAAGTAGTGATATAATCTGATTATAATTATATGAATATATATTTGTGTGTTTTTAGACCTAACACTAATTATAAATAGAAGAATAAACATATACATATATTTGTATATATCTGTATATTGAGTGAATATTATGAAACTGACTACACTATGTATAAAAAAGCACCTATGAGTTGAGTCCATGAGACTCAGGCCTGTAATCCTAGGGATGTGGAAAGAAGGGTTCTGAGTTTTAGTCTCTCTTACCCCTATGGCATTAGTGTAGCAAAGAGACACATATGCAGTGGGATCACACTCCATTACCGCAGAGGAAATCAGTATAAATCAGCCTCTTATCTTATAACAGTCTGCTCAGTCCCGGTACAAAGATGGCCATCTGTAGAACATCAGATGGAAACTTGGCATTCCCTCCAAAAGGGTCTAAAAAGAGCCTTCTGAACTACAGTCCACTATACTGAATTTAACATTATTTCCTTCCAAGCTGCAAACACATAGAAATAGGGCAAAGGCTCAAGAGAGATGGACAAAGACTTACAAATACATAAAATTATATACTCTGTTTCAGTTATTCAATGACAAATCATAAAAGCATGTCCTGAAATTTTCTTTTTATTATTGTAAAAATACAGTACGGAGGGGTTACAATTACATGGGCAAGATAGTGAGTACATTTCTTATCAAGCATTGTAGCCTCCTCCTTTGTTTACCTTTCCCATCCCTTCCCAGCCTCCCCCTGTCCCCCCACCCAATCCTCCCCCCCACCAAAGTTGTAAAGTTCATTTTCGACCTGACAACTTATACTTCTCATTGGTGCAACGGGTTCACTTGTATCCTTATTTAAACAACTTGTTTTTCCCCTTCCCCTCCACAAATTATACCGACATCAAATACAGTGAAAGCAGGGGTTATACTGTGGAGGAGGGACATACAAAGCAACAAAGAAATAATCTTATAAATGATTTAGAAACAAATGCATGAAAGAAAAACAACATTTAAATACATATCTTAGGGTTCATTTTCCTAACTTCACCTTATCTGACCTTTTCTGCTTGACTCATATATATACTAGATATTGCAAATAAGGAAAACCATGGGACCTATGTTTCTTTGGCTTGGCTTACTTTACTTAATATAATCTTTTCCAAGTCTTTCCATTTCCTAACAAAAGGGGCAATGTCATTCTTTCTGATGGAGGCATAGAATTTCATTGTGTATATATACAACATTTTCTTGATCCATTCATCTACTAAGGGGCATCTGGGTTGGTTCCATATCTTAGCTATTGTAAATAAGGCAGCAAAAACATAGTTGTGCTGGTAACTTTCTTATAGTTTTGTTTGTGAACTTTTGGTTAAATGCCCCAAAATGTGATTGCTGGGTCATAGAAGAGCTCTATGTGGAGTCTTTTGAGGAAACTCTATACTACTTTCCAAAGTGGTTGAACAAGTTTACACTCCCAAAAACAATGAAGTAAGGTTCCTTTCTGTCCACATGCCCTCCAGCATCTGTTGTTATTAGAGTTCTTTATTCTAGCCACTCTAACTGGGGTAAGGTGGTATGTCAATGCTGTTTTGATTTGCATTTATTTTATGGCTAGGGAGGTTGAGCATTTCTTCATGTGTCTATTGGCCATCCTTCTTTCCTCTTCAGAGAAGTTTCTCTTTTAGTCTTTAGCTCACTTATTTATTGGGCAGTTTTTTCTTTGAAGGTTTCTTGTTGGGGGGTTTAATTTTTTGAGTTCCAAGTATATTGTAGATATGAGACCCTTGTCTGTTTTATGGATAGTGAAGACCTTCTCCCAATCCGTAGGATTTCTATAGATCTTGCTAGCTATGTCCTTTGCCATGCAGAAGCTCTGATACTTCATGCAATCCCATTTGTCCAGCCTTTCTTTGATTTGTTGTGTTTCAGGGTCTCTACTAAGAAAATTTCGTCCTGAGCCAAGGAGACCTAGGGTTTCTCCTATTCCAAACTGTAATGTTTTCAGAGTGTTTGCTTTGACTCCAAGGTCTTTGATCCATTTGGAATTGATTCTGGTGCAGGGTGATAGATAAGGATCTAGCTTTCGTTTTCTACAAGCAGTTAACCTATTTTGCCAGCATCATTTACTGAAGGGGTTGTCTTTCTTCCATTATATTTTTTTGAGCTCCCTTATCGAAGATCAGATTGCTATAGGTCTGTAGGTTCATTCCTGGGTTTTCAGGACCTATTCCATTGGTCCTGAGGTCTATTCTTGTGCCAGTACCAAGCTGTTTTGATTACTATGGCTACATACTTGAGTTTGAAATTTGGTTTTGACATTCCTCCAGCAGCCTTCTTTCCGTTGAGGAGCGTTTTTGCAGTTCAGGGTCTTTTATTGTTCCATATGAATTTTTGGATTGCCTCTTCTATTTCCCCGAAGAATGAGGTTGGAATTTTGATAGGTTTTGCATTGAATTTGTAGATAGCCTTGGGAAGTATTGCCATTTTCATGATGTTAATCTTTCCAATCCAGGAGCACGGGAGTTGTTTGCCATTTTCTAAATCTGTTTTTATATGCTTTTCCAAGTTTTTAAAGTTTTGATCATAGAGGTCCTTAGCTTCTTGGGTTAAGTTAATTTCTATGTATTTATTTTTTGTGGGGCTATTACAAATGAAGTTGCTTTTCTAATTTTAGCCACACTTTTCTCATTGTTGGCATACAGAAAATCAATGATTTTGGGGGATTAATTTTATACTCTGCTATTTGCCAAAGTTTTGAATCAGCCTGAGTAATTTGGGAGTAGAGTCTATGGGGTCCTTTAAATACAAGATCATGTCATCTGCATAGAGGGAGAGTTTCATTTCTTCTTTCCCTATTTGGACCCCTTTATGTTTTCATCTTGTCTTATTGCTGTAGCTAGGCATTCTAATACGAGATTGAAGAGAAGTGGAGAGAGTGGACATCCTTGTCTTGTTCCTGAGTTAAGAGGAAATGGCTTTAGTTTTTCACCATTAAGTATCTTGCTGGCTATAGGTTTGTCATATACAGCCTTTATCGTATTGAGGAATGTCCCATGGATTCTTAATTTTTCCAAAACCTTCAACATATAGGGGTGTTGGATCTTGTCGAATGCTTTTTCTACATCTACTGAGATAATCATGTGGTTCTTATCCTTGCTCCTGTTGATGTGATGAATAATATTAATTGATTTGCGTATATTGAACCAGCTTTGCATTCCTGATATGAATCTTGTTTGATCGTGGTGTATGATTTTTTGGATGAATTGTTGAATTAGATTGGCCAAAATTTTGTTGAGAAGTTTTGCATCAATGTTCATCAAAAAATGGGTCTATAGTTCTCTGTCTTTGATGAGTCCCTGCCTGGTTTTGGGAAGAGGGTTATGATGGCTTCATAGAATGTGTTCGGTAGTGAACTTTCTCTTTCACTTTCATTGAAGATTTGGAGGAGTATTGGTGTGAGCTCTGCTTTGAAGGCCTTGTAGAATTAGGCTGTAAAACCATCTGGTCCTGGACTTTTCTTAGCTGAGAGGTCTCTTATTGCTGTTTCTATTTCAATGCTTCATATGTGCCTGTTAAGATGGTTTAACTCATCTTGGTTTAGTTTTGGCATGTCAATGTTTGCTAGGAAAAGGTCCATTTCTGCCAAGTTCTCAAACTTATTAGCATAAAGTTTTGAGAAGTATTCCCTTATAATGTTCTGAATCTTGGTTGTTTCCGTGGTGATGTTTCCATTTTCATCTCTGAGTTTATTTATTTGGATGTGTTCTCTTCTTTTTCTGATAAGATTTGCTAAGGGTTTGTCAATTTTGTTAATTTTTTCGAAGAACCAACTCTTTGTTTTGTTGATTCTTTCTATAGTTTTTTTTTATTCTAATTCATTTAATTCTGATTTAATTTTAATTATTTCTTTCTGTCTACTGGATTGGGGTTTATTTGCAGCTCATTTTCAAGGGGGTTCAGATGTCTCATTAAATTGTTGATTTCAGATCTCTCCAATATGTTCATGTAGGAATTCAGAGCTATAAACTTGCCTCTGAGTATTGCCTTTGCTTTGTCCCAGAGAAGCTGGTAATTTATGTGCTCATTTTTGTTGAATAGCATGAATATATGAATTTCCTTTCTAATCTCTTCCATGACTCACTCGTGATTCAACAGTGTTGTTCAACCTCCATGTGTTACCAGACTTTCTTTGGTGGCTTTTGGTGTTGAGTTCAAATTTTATTCCCTTGTTGTCAGAGACAATTCAAGGTATAAATTCAAAGTTTCTGAATTTGGACAAGTTGGCTTTGTGGCCTAAAATATGGTCTATTTTAGGAGATGTTCTATGTGCTGCTGGGATATACGTGTATTCTGATGTTGCTGGGTGAAATATTCGATCGATGTCTGTTAAATCTAGTTGATCTATGCAGCTGTTTGGATCTGCAGTTTCTCTGTTGAGTTTTTGCTGAGTTGATCTATCTAGTGGGGAGAGTGGTGTGTTAAAATCTCCTACAATTAATGTCTTTGGATCTATGTGGGATTTGGGGGAAAGTAGTGTTTCTTGATAAATTTGGGTGCTCCATTTTTTGGCGAATGGATATTTAGAATTGTAATATCCTCCTGAAGGAGAGACACCTTAATATGTATGTAGCGACCTTCTTTATCTCTTCTGACGAATTTTAATTTGAAGTCTATTTTATCTGATATTAGGATTTTAACTCCAGCTTGTTTATGGAGGCCATTTGCTTGGTAGATTTTCTTCTAACCTTTCACATTGAAAATGTGTTTGTTTTTATGTGCAAAATTTCTGAAGGCAGCAGAAAGAATGATCGTGCTTTTTAATCCAGCTAGACAGTATATGTTGCTTAATTAGAGAGTTAATCCTGTTAATGTTAAGAAATAGGACAGAGAAGTTTTTGGGAGTTCCTGTCATTTTGTCCACATTCATGGCGGCTGAGGCAACTGGGTTCTTCCTATGGTTCTTGGATTATCAGTTTGGGTGCATTTTCTTGGCCTCTATTGTGGTCTTGTTGGTTTTGTATGTGAAGGACATCTTTAAGAATCTTTTATAGGGCATGTTTGGTGGAGATGTATTGTTTCAATTTTTCTTTGCTATGGAAGATTTTTTATTTGGCTTTCAGTTATGAAGGAGAGTTTAGCTGGGTACAGTATTCTTGGTTGATAGTTGTTTGTTTTTAGGGCATGGCATTCATCATTCCAGGCTCTTCTTGCTTTGATTGTCTCTGCTGAGAAATCTGAGCTGATTCTAATTGGTTTCCATTTATAGGTGATTAATCTTTTCTCCTTATCAGCTTCAGGATCATTTCCTTGGTATGAATTGATCCTGTGTGGATTATAATGTGACTGTGAGATGTCCTATTCTGGTCTGGTCTATTTGGAATTCTAAAAGCTTCTTGTATCTGAATAGGCTTAACCTTTTGCATGTTTGGGAAGTTCTCTGCTAGGATCCTGTTAAACAAATTTCCTAGGCCATTAACTTCTTTTTCTAGGTGCTCCTCTATACCCATTATCCTTAGATTAGGCCTTCTGATGGTGTCTTCCAAGTGTTGGATAGATCTCTCATATTTCCTGGATTTCTCTTGGATGGTTGTATGTTCTTTCTCTATAATGTCTAGGCTGTCTTCAGTCCCCGAGATTTGATCTTCTGCATGGTTTAACCTGCTGTAGAGACTTTCTACTCTGTTTTTTATTTCTTCTCCTTCTAGTTGCTCAGCTTTGATGGCTTCAGATTCTTTGTTGAAGCTCTGTTTTAGAACTTGAATATACTTCTTTACTTCCTTAATTTGGTGTTCAGTGTTTATTCTCAGATTGGTTATGGTTTCCTTGGACTCCCATTCCTTCTGTTGGGTTCCATTCAGCATTCCCTTTGTGGTCTCCTTGACTTCCTTCAGCTCTTTGTTAACGGATTCCATGAATGCCTTTAGTGATATTTTTGTATTCTCATCCTGCTCTCCCAATTCCTGTATTACTCTTTGATTAGCTTACTCGAGTTCATGCCATTCTTGTAGTTCTCTTTGAGTGTTCATAAGCTGCTGTGGATTAAGTGTGTACACAATGGGGGATAGGGTCTAATAATTAACTACGGGTTTATCTGAGGATGTGCAGAACAATAATTAAGTCACATAAAGAAGAACGAAAGAGAAGAAAAGGTGAAAAGGATAAGAGCATAAGAAAAAAGATCAGAAGTTCAGTAGAGCTAAACAAAAAACAAATTTTTTTTAAAAAAGAAAGAAAGAGAAATGCATACACACATGTACTCCTAAAATAAAAATTATAAGAGGAAAAAAAAGTTACTAGAGGACAATTTTTTTTTCAAAAAAGGTAAAAATTAAAAAAAGTTTTAGAAAAGAAAAAAAATTATAAAAGGAATAGAAAAAGGAATAAGAGAAAAAAAAGTTCTTCGATTTTTTTGGGAGGGTTGGGAAAAATTCTGTATCTCCCTTGTGTCTGTAACTAGTCTCTTGTCTGCTTGTGGTCCTGTGGCTTGGTTGGTTTCTTAAGTCAGTTTGTTTGAACACGCAATAAAATGCTCTGCTTTACCAAGGATTTTGTGAACGTCCTCCCAGGTTAGTTCAATGGGAGGGAGATCTGCTTTGAGTATCACAAAAGAGGGAGATGGCTTTTTCCTCAAATTTGGAGAAGCTATGAGGAGGCTAGGATCTGGGTAGAGTTGAGGCCTTTCAGCAAACAGTAGCTTTTCCAGGGGGCTAGTTTTTGACAAACTCACATAGCCCAGCCTGGAGCCGTTCTCAGGGTTTATGTTTACTGAATTTCAATTGATTGTCAAGGCTGCTAAAGGGAGGAGCAGCCTGTGGCTCTGATGACCCAGTGAAGAAAGCCACTCCTAGGGCTGGCTCCCAAGCGTGGTGACTTTTCCTGGGTGGAGCTGAGTCTGGCAGGTCAGATAAGGTTCTTGTGACCTGCTAAATTACTCTAGTTTTCTTCCAGGGCCTGAGTTGGAACTAGTAGCTCTGCTGAGCTTTGTCGGTATCCAAGATGGAGATTTCCAGTAGTGGGGGGGGGGGGCGATCGGCCTTCTCTCCTCTGCTCCCTGAGAAGGAGTGAGGACGTCAGGCTTCTACTCATGCCAAGTCTTGGTTCCTGGGTTGTCTCTGGTCTTCGAACTGCAGAGTGAAGATGTCTGTTCCTTGAAGATCGAATTTCAGGGATTGAAGTTAGCTTAGTTATTATAGAGAAAGAGCATACAACCATCCAAGACAAATCCAAGAAATATGAGAGAGCTATTCAACACTTGGAAAACAACATCAGAAAGCGTTATCTGAGGTAATGGGTATAGAGACAGAAGTTAATGTTCTAGGAAATTTGTTTAACAAGATCCTAGAAGAGAACTTTCCAAACATGCAAAAAAAAAGGTCGATTCAGACACAAGAAGCTTTTAGAACACCAAATAGACGAGACCAGGATAGGACATGCCCCATCAGATTATAATCTACACACGATCAATTCAGACCAAAGAAAAATTCCTTAAAGCTGTCAAGGAGAAAAGCTCAATCACCGATAAAGGGAAACCAATTAGAATCACTTCAGATTCCTCAGCAGAAACAATTAATGCCAGAAGAGCCTAGAATGATGTATGCCATGCCTTAAAGTCAAACAACTATAAACCAAGAATACTGTACCCAGATAAACTCTCCTTCATAACCAACTAGATCACAATAAAGGCCAAGCAACTGCACCCAAACTGAGAATCCAAAAACCATAGGAAGAACCAAGTTGCCACAGCCCCCAAGAAGGTGGATAAAATGAAAGCAACTCCCAAATACCTCAGTCCTATCTCTCAACGTTAACGGACTTAACTCTCTAATTCAAGGACATAGACTGTCAACTTGGATTAAAAAGCAACATCTTTCTATCTGCTTCTTTCAGGAGTCACATCTTGACCGTAAAAACAAACACATTTTCAATGTGAAAGGTTGAAACAAAATCTACCAAGCAAATGGCCCCCATAACCAGGCGGGAGTTGCAATCCTAATACTGGATAAAATAGATTTTAAATTAAAATTAGTGAGAAAAGATAAAGAAGGTCGCCACATACTCATTAAAGGATCTCTCCTTCAGGAGGATATTACAATTCTAAATATCTATTCACCAAACAATGGAATACCCAAATTTATCCAAGAAACGCTACTTTCCCTCAAATCCCACATAGATCCAAAGACATGTCTGATTCTTCTAGTGTGCTGTGAAATTTTGCAGTGTCATATTCTGCTTCATAGGCCACCATGCAGGCCTGCACTTGGAAGAGGATTTTCTCAAAGGCAGCCTGCATGGGTGCACCTGCTTGCCTCTGTCTTGATGTCAGAGCCCCACAGCTACTTGGGGTGGCCTTAGCAGATGCCCCTTTGCCTGGACTGCTGACTGGTGACTGTGCCAGCACAAGCACAGCCTCTTTTTATTACACATCAGAGGTCTGCAGTGTAACCTGGGGGTGTTCCCTTGTTGGTGGCTATGCTTGGAGCAAGGGTGGGGGCTGCAGAAGCCTCACTGTGGCCTGACTTGTGGGGTACAACAAATGCCAAGGGTTTCTCTGGGCTCTTTACAGAATACATGGGCAGGTTCAGGAGCAGAAGCTGAGCTCAGGGGGCCCCTAAACACAGGGTGAGCTTTAGAGCTGGGCATCACAGATTGATCTTTTTGAAGGACTGCGGACAGCATCTGGAAGCTGTTGGACCTTTAGGAGGTCTGATTACATCATGCAATTAGGTGTGGACCTCTGAGTTTCATCCATTGTTTGCAATAGGGCTGAGCCCTCCCTCCTGTATTGTTCTGGTGCCCTCTGAGTGTGTGCTGGTTTCTAGCAGTGAGAAAAGTTTAATGTGTCTTTTATTCTCTGAGTCTCACTAGGAAGTTCTATTGTTGTCAGGGATGATTCTGTCATTGGGAGGTCTGTGTGTTCTCTGATTAAGGGAATCTACAGACCTCAGGAGCACATCTTGGCTTTCTCTCTGAAAGGCCTAAGTGTTTAAGGCTTCAGATGCTTTATAGGTTTCCAGACATATCCAGGGCTTTTTCTCTTTGATCTTTCAATGACAGCTTTAATTTCCTCCCTTACTCATGGTCTATTGACCGCTTTGACTGTGGCATAAATGAGGGAACACAGGCAGAGCTGTTCTGTTGCTAAGAAAGCTGACAGGGCTGCCTTGTTGCTGAGAAAAAGCAGGCTGTCCTATCTTGTTACATAGTTTCATTTTATTCCCTGATGTTGGTAAATAAAACCTCCAGGTTGGACTTCAGGAGCTGCCCATGATCATTTTTCCATTCCTTTTCCCTGCTCTTACCATACTGCCTTTCTATTTAAATTCATTTTTATTTTTAATTTTTGTCAGAAACAAAGAGGCAATTAAAAATCTGTATGTAATGTTAATTTTTATTCTTGAATTACTAAAATACATGAAGAACATGTCAAAACAGCATAAAATGGCAGGTGGTGTGAGCTTGATCACTGTCCCTCTACTCTGTCTCTCTTGCTCTACCCTGGGGTGACCACTGAGACTAGTTAGTTATGCATCCCTGCATCTAAACCACATGTGCACAAAGAACAGGCTATTAAAAAGAGACTTTCCCACAGCTATGCAAGTCCCTCAAACTGATGTCTTAGTAGGAGGCCAAGTTTCCATTCACAGTATGGAGCTTCAAACGTCTACACTCAGGTTCACAGACCTGAGCCAAGTCTGTGCTGGAACCAGGACTGAACATGGTAACTTATTGTTCACTAAGGGAGAAGTCTGCAATAGCTAGAAATCTGCCCTTTGCTTTTCCCACTAAGTCACAGTATCAGGTATGAGGATCAAGGAGTTACACAGGCCTTTTAGAGGTTACTAGACTTTGGGTTTTAACATTTGTAATTCCAAGTTTCTCTTCAGATCAAATATTGGGCCTGCACAACAGCAGCCCACGAGGAAGTGATGTCCAGAACTTGTGTAAGTGTCTCAGACTCTTTGAATTTGTTTTTACTGAATTGTCTCTTTTTTTTTTTTTTTTTTTTTTTTTACAATCCACACCAATGGCCAAATAGGGTGTAGAAAAACAAGGCCACTTCCACCAAACCAGATTGTTGGTGTTCAAGACCTAACTTGAGTCCACTCCATTTGATGCAATACTGTTCAAAGGAACATTCATTCAGTGAGGAGTAAAACATTGTACATCTGTCAGAGATAGATGTTAACAGATATCCTTGAAATTTAACGTTATAGGTGGTATTTGAGCCAGATGCTGGTGGCATATACCTGTCATCCTGGCTACTCAGCATTCTAGTTTGAAGCCACCCAGGTCCAGAAGGTCTGTGAGACTTTTATCTCCAATTAACCACCAATAAGCCCGAAGTAGAGTTGTGGTTCAAGTGGTAGAGCAATAGTCTTTGACACAAAAGTGCAAGAACAGCACCCAGGCCTTCAGTTCAAGTGCCAGGGCTAGCAAACACATACCAAAAATGTGGTATTTGCAACCAAAGAATAAATTTTAATTTGATCTCTTTTTAGCCAATTTAATGTCCGAGCTCTTGATCTGAAAGCCTCTTGGCCACTCTACTCCTGGAGAATAACAATTATTCAAGTGGAAAATAAGGATCTAGTATGATTCTCCATTAGAGATGCTGATGTTTGAAAGACTATGCGAAAAAAAATTCTTCAGTCTCTAAAAGAATATAGCACTCACAGTGGAACCTCTGAATTTGTTAATTGATGGTCAGTATATAGGCTTGAACTCAGAACCTCAAGGCTAGCACTCTACAACTTGAGACACATCTCCACCTCTAGTCTTTTTGGAAGTCAATTGGAGTAAGAGTCCTATGGATTTTCCTCAGATCTCAGCCTCCTGAGTAGCTAGAATTACAGGCTTGAGCCTGTGATGGCTAATTGAAATTTAATGGTACCTACTACCAGAGATGGTAGTTAAGGCATTTACAACCACCACAAAAGTCCAAGTTAATTTCAGCTTTGGTTTCTCCAAAACACTTAAGAGAAAGTTCAGTAGAGATTTATAATTAAACATTAATAGTACAATTCAAATACTCTTGGCGTATTTTTTTAAATTGTGAGAATACCACACAAAGGAGTTACAAATACATGGGCAAGATCTTGGTTTATTTTGAGTCCTGCTAAATCCCAGATTTGCAGGGACAAATCCCAAAATACAAGTGTTAGCATGTCAGAGACAGGAGAGTTCCCTGAAATTGCATTAAAATTAATATTAGCATTAATATCATTTGTTTAACTAACAATCTAACAAGTACACTTAATATAATTTTTTTCAAGCCTGTTCATTTCCTAACAAATGGAGCAATGTCATTATTTTTGATGGAGGCATAGAATTCCATTGGGTATATATACCACATTTTTTGATCCATTCATCTACTGAGAGGCATCAGGGTTGGTTCCATATCTTACTTATGGTAAATAATAATGCAATAATAAACATAGTCGTGCTGCCAGCTTTAGTGTGGTCTTGTTTGTGATCATTGGGGTAAATGCCCAAAAGTGGGATTGCAGGGAAATAGGGGAGCTCTATGTGGAGTATTTTGAGGAACCTCCATATTGCTTTCCAAAGTGGCTGAACAAGTTTACACTCCCACCAACAATGTAGTAATGTTCACTTCTCTCTGCATCCCCACAAGCATCTTTTGTTATTAGAGTTCTTGATTATTGCCATTCTAACTGTGGTGAGGTTGTATCTCTATGGTTTGATTTGCATTTCTTTTATGGCTAGAGAGGTTGAGCATTTCTTCATGTGTCTATTGGCAATCCTTCTTTCCTCTTCAGAGAAGTTTCTCTGTAAGTATTTAACCCACTTATTTATTGGACAGTTGTTTCTTTGGAGACTTGTTATGGGGGGATTTAATTTTTTGAGTTCCACGTTTATTTTAGATATGAGATCCTTGTCGGTTGTATGGCTAGTGAAGAACTTATCCCAATCTCTGGACTTTCTATTGATCTTGCTAGCTATGTGCATGGCCATGCAGTAGCTCTGCAATTTTTGTTCAATCCCATTTATTCAACCTTTCTTTGATTGTTGTGTTTCTGGGTCTCTATTAAGAAAATTTCGGCCTTCTCCAAGGAGACCTAGGGTTTCTCCTATTCTATCCTGTAATGTTTTCATATTGTCTGCTTTGACTCTGAGGTCTTTGATCCATTTGGAATTGATTCTGGTGCAGAATGATATATAAGAATCTAGCTTTCATTTTCTACAAGTAGTTAACCAATTTTGCCAGCACCATTTGCTGAAGAGGCTGTCTTTATTCCATTCTATTTTTGAGCTTTTTTATCGAAGGTTAGTTGGCTATAGGTCTGTGTGTTTATTTCTGGGTTTTCAATTCTGTTCCATTGGTCCTGAGGTCTGTTCTTATGCAGGTACAATGTCGTTTTGATTACTATGGCTTTGTAGTAGAGTTTAAAATTTGGTATTGATATTCCTCTAGCCCTGTTCTTTCTGTTGAGGATTGTTTTTTGCTATTCGGGGTCTTTTACTGTATCATATGTATTTTTGGATTGCCTCTTCTAATTCCTTGAAGAATGAGGTTGGAATATTGATTGGTATTGCATTGAATTTGGAGATAGCCTTCGGAAGTATTGCCATTTTCACGATGTTGATCTTTCAAATCCTGGAGCATGGGAGTTTTTGCCACTTTCTAAGTTCTGTTTTGATTTCCTTTTTCATGTTTTCAAAGTTTTCTTCATAGATGTCCTTCACTTCTTTGGTTAAGTTAATTCCTGGGTATTTTATTTTTTGTGGGGCTATTACAAATGGAGTTGCTTTCCTAATTTCAGCCACACTTTTTTCATTGTTGGCATACAGACAAACCATTGATTTTTGAGCGTTAATTTTATACCCTGCTACTTTTCCAAAGTTTTGAATCAGCTTGAGAAATTTGGGAGTGGGGTCTGTGGGATTCTTTAAACACAAGATCATGTCATCTGCAAAGAGGGAGAGTTTTACTTCTTCTTTCCCTATTTGGATACCCTTTATGTTTGCATCCAGTCTTATTTGTAGCTAGGCATTCTAATTCTAGATTGAAGAGAATTGGAGAGAGTGTACGTCCTTGTCTCGTTCCTGAGTTAAGAGGAAATAGCTTAAGTTTTTCATCATTTACTGTAATGCTGGCTGTAGCTTTTTCATATACAGCCTTTATTGTATTGAGGAATGTTCCATGGATTCCTAATTTTTCCAGAACCTTCATCATAAAGGGGTTTTGGATCTTGTCTAATGCTTTTTCTGCATCTATTGATATAACCACGTGGTTCTTATCCCTACTCCTGTTGATGTGATGAATTATACCAATAGATTTGCGTATATTGAACCAGCTTTGCATCCCTGAAATGAAGCCTATTTGATCTTGGTATATGATTTTTTGGATGAATTGTTGAAGTCGATTGGCCAAAATTTTGTTGAGAAGTTTCTCATGAATGTTCATCCAAGAAATGGGTCTATTGTTCTCTTTCTTTGATAAGACCCTGCCTGGTTTTGTGATGAGGGTTATGATGGCTTCATAGAATGAGTTCCATAGTGAACTTTCTCTTTCAATTTCATTGAAGAGTTGGAGGGGTATTAATGTGAGCTCTGCTTTGAAGACCTTGTTGAATTCCGCTGTGAAACCATCTGGACCTGGGCTTTTCTTAGATGAGAGATCTCTTATTACTGCTTATATTTCAGTGCTTGATTTGGGCCTGTTAATGTGATTTAACTCATCTTGGTTTAATTTTGGCATGTCAGTATTTGCTAGGAAAAGGTCCATTTCTGCCAAGTTCTCAATCTTATTAGCAAAAATTTTGAGAAGTATTTCCTTATAATATTGTGAATCTTGGTTGTTTCTCTGGTGATTTTTCCATTCTCATCTCTGAGTTCATTTATTTTGGCATGTTCTTTTGTTTTTCTCATAAGACTGGCTAAGGGCCTGTCAATTTTGTTATTTTTTTCGAATAACTTACTCTTTGTTTTGTTGATTCTTTATATGGCTTTTTTGACTTCTAATTCATTTAATTCTGATTTAATTTTAATTATTTCTTTCTGTCCATTGGGTTGGGGTTTATCCTGCTGCTCTTTTTCAAGGAGGCTCAGATGTCTCATTAAATTGTTGGTTTCAGATCTCTCCAATATGTTGGTGTAGGAACTCAGAGCTATAAAAATGCCTCTCAGTACTACCTTTGCTGTGTCCCAGAGGAGTTGGTAATTTGTGTGCTTATTTTTGTTGAATATCATGAACATTTGAATTTCATTTCTCATATCTTCCATTATGCACTCCTGATTCAGCAGTGTGTTGTTCAGCCTCCATGTGTTACAGGACTTTGTTTAGTGGCTTTTGGTGTGGAGTCCTACTTTTAATCCCTTGTGGTCTCAGAGAATGCAAGGTATAAGTTCAATGTTTCTGATTTTTGACAAGTTTGCTTTGTGGCCTGAAATGTGGTCTATTGGAAAATATTCCATATGCTGCTGAAAAAAACGTGTTTTCTGATATTGCTGGGTGAAATCTTCGGTAGATATCTGGTAAATCGAGTTGATCTATGCAGTTGTTTAGATATGCAGGTTCTTTGTTGAGTTTTTGCCAAGTTGATCTCTCTAGTGGGGATAGTGGTGTGTTAAAGTCCCAAACAATTAATGTCTTTGGATGTACGTAGGATTTGAGGGAAAGTTGGGTTTCTTGGATAAATTTGGGTGCTCCATTTGGTGAATAGATACTTATAATTGTAATATCCTCCTGAAGGAGTGATACATTAATTAGTATGTAGCAACCTTCTTTAACTCTTCTCACTAATTTTAAATTGAATTCTATTTTATCTGATATTAGGATTGCAACTCCTGCCTGTTTATGGGGGCCGTTTGCTTGGTAGATTTTTTCCAGCCTTTAACATTGAAAATGTGTTTGTTTTTATGGGCAAGATGTGACTCTTGAAGTCAGCAGATAGAAGGTTCTTGCTTTTTAATCCGACTAGACAGTCTATGTCTCTTAATTGGAGAGTTAAGTCCATTAATGTTGAGAGATAGAACTGAGAAGTATTTGGGAGTTTCTGCCATTTTATCCACCTTCTTGGGGGCTGTGGCAACTGGGTTCTTTCTATGGTTCTTGGATTCTCATTTGGCTGCGGTTTCTTGGCCTTTTTGTGGTCTTGTTGGTTTTCTATATATAGGACATCTTTAAGAATGTTTTGTAGGGCTGGTTTGGTGGAGATATATTGTTCCATTTTTTCTTTGCTATGGAAGGTTGTTTTTGACCTTCGTTTATGAAGGAGAGTTTAGCTGAGTACAGTTTTCTTGGTTGATTGTTGTTTGTCTTTACTGCATGGCCTACATCATTCCAGGCTCTTCTTGCTTTGATTGTCACTGCTGAGAATTCTGAGGTGGTTCTAACTGTTTTCCCTTTATAGGTGATTGATCTTTTCTCCTTGATAGTTTTAAGGTTCTTTTCCTTGGTCTGAATTGATCCTGTGAAGATTATAATGTGATGCTATTTTGTCCTGTTCTGGTCCGGTCTATTTACAGTTCTAAAAGCTTCTTGTATCTGAATAGGCCTATCTTTTTGCATGTTTGGGAAGTTCTCTGCTAGGATCCTGTTAAACAAATTTCCTAGACCATTAACTTCTGTTTCTAGGTGCTCCTCTACACCCATTATCCTCAGATTAGGCCTTCTGATGGTGTCTTCCAAATGTTAAATAGATCTATCATATTTCTTGGACTTTTCTTGGATGGTTGTATGTTCTTTATCCATAATATCTAGGCTGTCTCAATGCCTAAGACTTCGTAAGAACATAGTAGATATTATTGAATACTAGATACACAGTTCTGGCACTGTCTACTAATACGCATTTATTGGCATACTACCACCTGCCTATCCATGTATGGTTATTTTGGCCACCTCTAGGCTTGATCTCAGAGCCTGCCAAGAATTTCATCCTCGAGTAAGAAGCCAAGTGTGACACCTGTTTTCCTTTTCTGAGAGAGTGCTGGGTGTGAGACATGATGGAGAACAAGTCTACAAATCTAGATGCAATTTGATAGTATGTAAACAATGTCATATATGTTTTGGTGTCCTCACAGTCGGTAAAATAAACTGTAAATAACTGAATAAAACAACAAATACAATGAATAAACACACCAAACATGATATAGACTGAACATGTATATGGAAGCCCAATCCTATCTTTAAAATATATATAAGGAATATGACTGGGGCATGAATTCAGGCTTAGGGAACAAGCCTGAATTTCTGGTCTTCAAACATAGTGAGCTTCCCCTTCCCCCACAGTGCAACATAGTTACCAAGTCCCTAAGTTCAAATCCCAGGCCTTGCAGATAAAAAAATCACACATTCCAAGACAAGGAGTTTCATTAGCATTTTAAATATTTTTTAAAGTTCACTTTGACTTTATTTGAAATATTTTGAAATATTTTTTTATTTTATTTTAATTTTATTTTGACCATCTGCCATGAAGAGTGAGAATGAAAATGAGGATATCATTTCTCCCTAGAAGTTTGGGACAGTTGATGTTATTTCTTATTTTTTCTATTTTTTTTATTTGTCTGTCGTGGGGCTTGAACTCTGGGCTTGGGTGCTATCCCTGTGCTCAACGCAAACGCTTAAGCACTTGAGCCACAGCACCACTTCCAGTTTTCTAGAGGTTTATTGGAGATAAGAGTCTCACAGGCTTTCCTCCCTGGCTGGCCATGAGTAGCCTTCCTCAAATCTCAGCCTCCTGAGTAGCTAGGATTATAGGCATGAGCCACCCGTGCCATGCAGTTGATGTTATTTCTATTTAGAGTTATTTTTATAATTATAAAATGTCTGCAATTGTGTCTTGTGAGTTTTCCTCAGTGCCTACCATGAAATAGACTAAGGGAGTCCTCATACCACCAAAGGTTGAGTTTCTGAATAAACACTCACTTCTGTGAAGACAGTAGGTACTTGTAAGCATTTTGGGAATAAACTAGATTCTAAAATGAAAAACAAAAACATTGGTACTAAGATGTAGCTCAGTTGTGGAATAGTTGCCTAAAGAGCCTAAGACCCTGGAAGAAAAGTTTCCTAAGGCTCAGAATGTTAGAATTTTGTATGAACAATCTTCTTTCCTTTTTTTTTTTGTCGGTGGTGGGGCTTGAACTCTGGAATTGGGCATTATCCCTGCGCTCTTCAGCTGTTTGAGAGCACTCTACAGCTTGAACTACATCACCACTTCCGGTTTTCTACGGGTTTTTTACTGGTTCCGGTTTTCTCCCGGGGCTTGCCTTGAATGCCATCCTCAGCTCTCAGCCTCCTGAGTAACTAGGATTATAGGTGTGAGCCACTGACGCCTGGTACATGAATAAACATTTTAAGATTGATTCTAAAGAAAGAAACCTCGAACGTACTTTTTGTACAAATAATTTATAATGCCATGATTAAGGCACTAATTCAGAAGTATTTTTTCATTGGCTGGTTTCTTAGTTTATATATATATATATATATATATATATGTATATATATATATATACATATACATATATATATATATATATGTATATATATATATATACATATATATATATACATTATTAATTTATATATACACATATTATTAAAAACATAGCTTTGAAGTGTACCTAAGAACATATGGGCTCATGTAAAATTGTACAAATGCACAAGCTTGATCTTTTTTGCAGTTTGTTGTTACCATAAATTAGATGGGATTTGTGTACTGTTGTTTTGTTGTTTGTTTTTGGAGGATTTCTCTCCCCTTTATCCCCCTACCCCCCTCTCCACGCACTTGAACTCAGCTTGCTCTTTCTTGGCTTCTTTGTTCGTAGCTGATTTTCTACCACTTCAGCCATACCTGTAGATTGGCTTTTTGCCAGTTAATTGGAGATGATATCTCTCAGGCTTTGCTGCCTGGACTGGCTTTGAAACTTCATCTTCCAGTTCTCACCTCCTGAGTAGCTAGGATTACAGATGTAAGCCACTGGGGTGCCTAGGGATGAATTAATTTGGTTGATGTAGTCTTTCTGTTTTTCTAAGCATGGGATGATCTACTATAGAATTTCAATGAATGTCCTGGGTCTGAAGTAAGATATATAATACATATGCAAATCTGGATATATCTCATAAGATGTAATCAATTTAATACATGTTATAAATGTAATAATAGTCAATAAAATAATGAATGAATAATACAAAAAATAAAATAAATACACACAAAGCAAATTGCAATAAACATAAGTATGTAGATATTAATCATTATTTCAAATGTGGATGAATATTACATTAACAGGGCTGGGGATTGAATTCAGGCCTAGGGAACAGGCCTGAATTGCTTGTCTTCAAAGAGGGTGAGTTTCCCCATCCCCCCAGTGAATTAGAGTTACCCAGACTCTGAGTTCCATTGCCAGGCCTGGTAGAAAAAAAAGGGCATGAATTCCAAGCCAGGGAGCTTCATTATTATTGTATGTATATATATATGTATGTATGTATGTATGGGACTTGAACTCTGGCCTTGGGAGCTGTCCTTGTGCTCTTCAGCTCAAGGCTAGTGCTATAATGCTTGAGCCCCAGCACCACTTCTGGTTTTCTAGTGGTTTATTGGAGATAAGTGTCTCACAGACATTCCTGCCCTGGCTGGCTCTGAACCATGATGTTCAGATCTCAGGGTCCTGAGTAGCTAAGATTACAGGCGTGAACCATAGCCGATGCCAGGCTATTTTTAATATTTTTATTTATTTGTTTATTTATTTTATTATTATTATTATTATTATTTGCCCAGCACTGGGCTTGAACTCATATCGTGGCAACTCTGCCTCAGCTAACATCAACCTAGGCTTGGATGGTGCAGCCTCTGGACCCACAGCCCATCCTGGGATACTAGGCCTCGGGGGCTGACAGGAAAACAAAATGAAAACAAAAACAAAAAAAAAAAGCCAGGAACCACCTACAGATGGCAGTTTCTTGGTTTTCTTTGCTTGCATGGTGACCATCCCGGGTCCAAATAACACTGCTGAAACCTGTTGGTCACTTGGCATTGCTGAAGGCTGACATGCTGTCAGCGAAGCCATAGGCCAACCTGGACACCTAGGCCTTGAGTTTGAATCCCAGTCATGCTACATACAAAGGGTTGGAGAGCCTAAGAAACTATTGTTTGTCCATAGGAACGCCAGAGAAATATGATCAATGTCATGGTTGGATGAGTAGTTCATCAATCAGTCTAGTATAAATTTAGACCCAATAATCACAGAACACAGATTGATTTTAATTCATAGTCTATTATGCATTAAAAGAATACTATTCATTATATGGAGTCCTCACTAAAGACCAGAGAACCTGTACGAATGTAGTATATGTCATTTAATTCCACATAGACATCACTGGCAGTATCAAAATATCTAAATATATGTTTATCTGTATACCAGATAAATATATAAATATCTGTTATATATACCAGATAGAAAGGTACTGCTATTTTGGCCAAACCTGTGGCTCCATCCTAGGTCCTGGGATCCACTTGGCAGCTGAATGGGCTAGAGGCTGACACTCACCCATTCATGAATTGGGACTTCTAGGCTCTCAGTTCAGGTACCAGCATTGCCAAATATTTCATCTTGGAGTAAGATTCCAAGTGAGACACCTGTTTTCCATTTCTGTGCACGTGCTGGGTGTCAGGTATGATGTACATAATATGTATGCAAAGCTACATGCTACAGAATAGATTGGAATAAATGTAATAAATGATATAGGTGCACTCACAGTCCATAAAATAAATGTTAATTCAATCAATCAATAATAATATAAAATGAATCACTCCAACAAACATGATACAGACTTAATATATAGATGTAAATATAAATCACATATTTAAAATGTCTATAAATGTTACATTTTTCAGGCTGGTGCTTGAATTCAGTCCTAGGGAAGAGTTGAGAAATTCATGCATGATTCACATAGGAAATGATAGGCAAGACCTCTGGCACAACAATTAATTTTAATTAAGACTTCACAAAATGTGACAATAATAATTACATTCAGGAAATTGAGTCATTTTGAAAGATCCAAGAATTGGTAGTCACATGGTAGATAGGATTCCAACACAGCTTGCCACATCTTCTCTATACAAATAGGTATTTATTAGCATACTAGCTTCAGCTTATGAATGGTTGAATATGGTGCACAAATCCCAGCCCGCAGCTCAATCTCAGGTCCTTGGTAGGGCCTAGAACCATAGTAGCTCAAAAGCTGTTGTGCTCATATGGACCCATTAGAAAGTTGCGCCTGCTAGGCCCAGAGTTCAACTCCCAGCAATGCCAAAAGGTTCATCCTGATGTGAGAAACTAATCCTTACAGCTGTTTTCCTGTCTTGTGAAAGTCCTGGGCCTCATCGAGGATGGAGAATGCTATATAGGCAACTCTATAGACATGGGAATAGGTTGTCATCCACGGCAACACAGATATACCTGTCACCATACTCAATAAAATACACAATACATCCATGAATAAGACTCAAAATTAAATAATAACTACATTGAAAGCAAGATGCATACCACACCTGTATGTAACTAGAGATCCTATGTTTAAAAAAGGTAAGCTTGTTATTTTGTCCACTGCTGGAACTTCAAATCAGGCCCTGGACCAGGCCTGACATTCTAGTCTTCAGGGATGATAAGCTTTCCCTTCCCCCACAGTGCAACAGGGTTACCCAGACCTGAGTTCAAATCCCAGGCCTGACAAAAGATTCATCCTGATGTTAGAAACCAGTCTTTACACTTGTTTTCCTTTCCTATGGAAGTCCTGGGACTCAGCTAGGATGGAGAATGAATGCATAAGCCACCTCATAACAATGGGAACAGGGCATCATCCATGTCAACAGAGTTATACCTGTCACCATACTCAGTAAAATACACAATACCTCCATGTATTAGACACAAAATAAGGAGAAGGGGTGCACGGAACGCAAGATGCTATCCACACATTTATATCAATACATATCCTATTTTTCAATTATGAATTTATGCCTATCTTGGCCCTCACTGGAGCACAACCTCAGATCCTGAGAATGACTTAGCTCCTTAGTTGCTCACAGGCCGGTGTCCTCACCTTGACTCTTTTGTTGCCAATTGGGCCTGCTAGGCTCTCAGTTCAAATCCCAACACTGCCAAAACATGAATCCTGGTGTGAGAAGCCCATTGATTCACCTGTTTTCCTGTCTCGAGAATGTCTTGAGTCTCAGCTAGAATAGAGAAGGAGTAGGAAAGTCTATGGAAATGGGCATAGGTTGCCATCCAAGTCAGCACAGTTATATCTGTCATCATATGCAATAAAATACAAAATGCATCTCTGACTTAGACACACAATAAAAAGAAAAACTACACTGAAAACATGATGCATTCCACACATGTATGGAAATAAAGATTCTATGTGTAACATAGGTGGGCATATGATTTTTGCCTGAGCTGGGGCTTCAATTCAGGCCCTGGGACCAGGCCTGACCTTGTAGTCTTCAACCATAGTGAGCTTCTCCTTCCCCCACAGTGCAAAAGAGTAACCTAGACCTGATTTCACATCCCAGCTCTGGCAGTAAAATGGCGCGAATTCTGAGCTAGGGTGCTTCATTCATAATTTTTCAATTTTTTAATATTTTTTGCCAGACCTGGGGCTTGAACTCAAGTGGTGGCAAACCTGCCTCAGGTCCGATCATCCTAGGCTGCAGCCTCTGGACCCACAGCACATCCTCAGATCCTAGGACCCCAGGGTTTGTAGGAAAAAATAAAAAGCCGGAGGAGAAAAAAAGTGGTGGGAAGTTCCAACTGGTGTTTTTAGGTTTATTTTCATTTGAATGTTGACCATGGTAAGACCGAACCCTGTGGACTGCAGATTGAAGGTGACCTGGTGTGGCTGAAGGCCTGCTGGCTGTCGGGGGAGCCATAGGATGACCAGGCAATGGAGGCCCCGAGGTCGAATCCTGGTCAGCCATCCTACATTGAGGAAATGGCAGGAGTTCCTGAGATACTCAATTCCGGACCTAAGAAGAGCCGTGAAATACGATCAATCTCTTCCTTGAATGAGTAGTTCCTAAGGATTTGAGTAGGAAATGATAGTCAAGACTCATGGGGTATCGATTATTTTTAGTGAAGAGTTGATGAAGTGTGACCATAATCATCACAGTCATTAAATGGAGGCATTGGGGAAGATCCAAGAATCGGTAGTCACAGGGTAGATTGGATTCAATCACAGGTCTCCATCTCTCCTACTCTATACAGATATGTACTTATTTGCTTACTACCTTCAGCTTATGAATGGATGACTATTGTGCTCCCCCTGCCTTACCCCTTGGACTCGATCTCAGGTCCTGGGAATAGCCTAGCTCCTTAGTGGCTCACAGGCTGGTGTGCTTATGTGGACCCATTCGCCTATTGGGCCTGCTAGGTGCTGAGTTCAGATCCCAGCTGCCAAAATATTCATCCTGTCAGAAGCCAGACATTGCACCTGTTTTCCTGTGTGAGTCCTGGGGTTCAGCTAGGATGGAGAATGCATGGGCAACCCTGTGGCCATGGGAAAAGGTTGTCATCCATGTCAGCCCAGTTACACCTGTCATATATACTCAAGACCATACATAATACATCCATGAATAGCATACAAAATAGAGAGGATAACTACGTTCAATGCATGAGGCAGTCCACACACGTATGTGAATATACATTCCATGTTTCAATGATGGATTTAGGACTCTTGTGGCCTCCCTGGGGCTTGATCTCAGCTCCTGGGAACAGCCCAGCTCCTTAGTGGCTCACAGGCTGGTTTGCTCATGTTTACCCATTGGGCAGTTGGGCCTCCTAGGCCCCGAATTCGAATCACAGAACTTCCAAAAATTCACCCTGATGTGAGAAACCATTCGTTGCACATGTTCTGTGCTGTGCAAGTTCTGGGTCGCAGCTAGGATGGAAAATGCATAGGCAACTCTATACTCATGGGAATAGCTTGTCATCCAGGTCACCAAAGTTATATCTGTCATCCTATGCTCAAGAAAATACACAATACATCAATGAGTAAGACACCAGATAAAGACAATAACTATACTGAACACAAAATGCCGCCCACCCATGTATGGAAATAGAGATCCTCTGTTTAAATTCTGAATTTATGACTACTATAGCGCCCACTGGGGCTTGATCTCTGGTTCCAGGAAAGACCTAGATGCTTAGTGGCTCACGTGCTGGTGTGCTCACCATGACTCATCCACCACTTGAGCCTGCTAGGCCTTGAGTTCAAATCTCAGTACTACCAAAAGATTTATCCTGATATGAGAAGCCAATGGTTGCACCAGTTTTCCTATGCTGTGAAAGTCCTGGGTCTCAGCTAGAATGGAGTATGCTAAGTAGGCCACTCTGTACTTATGGGAATTGGTTGCCAGCAATGTCAGCATAGTTATAACTATTATTAGACTCAGTAATATACATATTGCATCCATGAATAAGACACGAAATAAAGAGAATGAGTACACTGAATGCAAGATGCCTCCCACCCATGTATGGAAATATAGCTCCTGTCTTTAAATTATGATTTCATGTGTATATTGACCCTAACTGGGCACAAGCTCAGGTCCTATGAATGGCCTAGCACCTTAGTGGCTCACAGGCTGGTGTGCTCACCTTGACCCATTCCCCAATTCTGCCTGCTAAGCTCTGAGTTCAAACCCCAGCACAACCTAAAGATACTTCCACATGTGAGAAACCAATGGATCCACATGATTTCCTGTCCTGTGAAGGTCCTGGGACTCATCGAGGATGGAGAATGCTATATCAGCAACTCTATAGCCATGAGAATAGGTTGTCATCCACGGCAGCATAGATATACCTGTCCCCATACTCAATAAAATACACAATACATCCATGAATAAGACTCAAAATTAAAAAAAATAACTCCATTGAAAGCAAGATGCATACCACAACTGTATGTAACTAGAGATCCTATGTTTAAAAAAGGTAAGCTTGTTATTTTGTCCACTGCTGGAACTTCAAATCAGGCCCTGGACCAGACCTGACATTCTAGTCTTCAGGGATGATGCGCTTCCCCTTCCCCCACAGTGCAACAGGATTACCCAGACCTGAGTTCAAATCCCAGGCCTGACAAAAGATTCATCCTGATGTCAGAAGCCAGTCATTGCGCCTGATTTCCTCTAATGTGGAAGTCCTGGGTCTCAGCTAGGATGGAGAATGAATGCATAGGCAACCTTATAACCATGGGAACAGGTCGTCATCCATGTCAGTACAGTTATATCTGTCACCATACTCAGTAAAGTTCACAATACCATAATGAATTAGACATAAATTAAGGAGAAGAAATGCACAAAATGCAAGATGCTGCCCACACATATATGTCAATACAGATCCTATGTTTCAAGTATGAATTTATGCCTATCCTGGCCATCCCTGGGGCTAATTGACAGGTCCTAGGAATGGCCTAGCTCGTCAGTTGTTCACATGCTCGTGTCCTCACCTTGACTCTTTCAACAATTGGGCCTGCTAGGTTATCAGTTCAAATCCCAACATTGCCAAAGTCTTAAGGACTTTCCTGCCTGGCTGGTTTTGAACTATGATCCTCATATTTCAGCCTCCTGAGTAGCTAAGATTATAAGCTTGAGACCCCAGCACCTGGCTCTATGTCTCATTTTAGATGTTCAAGAAGTAGAGTACATGATTAAGACCTGCCAGGAAAGTCCACCTGACTATCTATGTGAAGTACCTGTCACAAATTAGTAAGAACTTTTCATATGAGTTCAAAACCTAACCCAGAGCTGATTGGGAGTAATGGAAACTCTCTAGGGATGAAAATTATGGAGTTCATTGAGTGCCAGAACACGCTTCTCTATATTAAACCTGATGAGAGGCACGGTGCATATAGGCCTGCTCTGTCTCCCGTAGTTGAACAATCCCTGAGATATTTGGAGCATTTTGATCAAAATGATGAGTAGCAACATTTTGAATGTGATATAAAAAAGGAGATTGTTTTTTCAGTCACAGACAATATTCTTGAGACATAGTTGGGCTTATGTGGGACAGCTTTCTTATAACCATGATGAATATAGGGAAGACTATGGTAAGTGTCCTCTCTTTGCCCAAGAAATACTTAAGGGACAGAGGAAAACATCCGAATGCCTTGAATAAGGAAAAACATTCTACATAAGAAGTACAGTCACTACTCATCAGATAATATTCAAAAGAGAGAATCCTTTTCAGGTAATGAATGTGAAAAACTTATCAGTAGGGAAATTCACCTTATAAAATTCCAGAGCAAATATACAGAGGAGAACTCCAATGAGTATATAAAATGAAAAAAATTATATCTCTCGGAAGTCAGACATCACTTTCCCACCTCAAATGCCCACAGAAGACAAGCCTTATAAATATGAGGATTGGACAGTTTCCACCCAGAAGTCAACTTTCAGCATAAGAGAACTCATACAAAAGAGAGAACTTGAGGTTCCGGGAAGATGGCGGAGGAGAAGCTGGAGTCTAAGTAAGCTCTCGCATAGAAAGCAGTTTTAGAGTTCCAGTGAACAGTCCTAAGCCAGAGAATTAATTATACCAAGTATACCATCACAGGACAGAGAGTTAGGCCAGAGAGGGAAACCCAGGCAAGGAAACACTTCTGAGCTCTTGCCAGCAGCCGCCACGGCAGCGGAGGCTGTGGCGGTGGCGAGCGAGCTCAGGAGCCATACCTGAGCAACAGAGAGTCCGGGACAAAGGAGCCAGACAAATCAGGCGAGCAGATTCTACTCAACACCAGCAAGAACCGACAAGGAGCAGACATCTTCATCCTGCAGTTCGCAGACCAGAGACTACCCAGGAACCAAGACTCAGCGTGAGTAGAAGCCTGACGTCCTCACTCCTTCTCAAGGAGCAGAGGAGGTAAAGCCACCCCTCCCCCCCCAGCAACGGAGATCTCCATCTTGGATACCGACAAAGCTCGGAGGAGCTGCTAGCTCCAACTCAGGCCTTGGAATAAAATGAGTCATTTAGCAGGTCACAAGAACTTAACGGCGGCGTGACATGCCAGACTCAGCTTCACACAGGGAAAAGTCACCCAGCTCGGGCGCCAGCCCTAGGAGCGGGTTTCTTCACTGGGAAATCAGAGTCAGAGGCTGACCCTCCCTCTAGCAGCCATGACAATCAATTGAAAATCAGTAAACAGAAACCCTGAGAATGGCTCCAGGCTGGGCTCTGTGAGGTTTTCACAAACTAGCCCTGGAAAAGCTACTGTCTGTTGAAAGGCCTCAACTCTACCCAGAACCTAGCCTCATCACTGCATCCCCCACTTTTGTGATACTGAAAGCAGATCTGCCTACCAATGAACTAGCCTGGGAGGAGGATCGCCAAATCCTGGGTAAAGCAGAGCATTTTTCTGCCTGTTCGAACAAACTGACTTAAGAAACCAACCAAGCCACAGGACTACAAGCAGACCAGACACCAACAAGAGGCTGGTTACGGACACAAGGGAGATACAGGATTTTTCCCACTCCTCCCAAAAAAATCAAAGAAGTTTTTTTTTTCTCTTCTTCTTGTTCTTTTTATTTTTTATTTTTGGTACGATATATAAAATTTTTTTTTTCTTTTCTAAAACTTTTTTAATCTTTAATTTTTGCCTTTTTTGAAAAAAATTGTTTTCCAGAACCTTTTTTTTCCTCTTATAATTTTTATTTTAGGGATACATGAGTGTGCGTTTTTCTTTCTTTTTTGGTTTTCTTTCTCTTTTTTTTCTTTGTTAATTATCTTTTTGTTATTTGTTTAGCTCTACTGAACTTCTCATCTTTTTCTTCTTCCTTTCTTATCCTCTTCATCTTCTCCTCTCTTTCGTTCTTCTTTATGTGACTTAATTCTTGTCCTGCACATCCTCAGATAAACCCGTAGTTCACTATTAGACCCTATCCCACATTGTGTACACACTTAATCCACAAATTTATTACTCAAGTCAAAATCTCTAAGACTTAAATTCCTTAATAGCAGTACTATCTCTTTATACCTATATAATATTTTAAGCATTTTTATTTTTAAGTTTTTCACATCTCCTTTATATCCCTACCCTTCTCTCAATAAATTCACGTTCTTATCTAAATAGATTGTTATCGATTCTACATAATTGTATTAATTTTTACCTTTCTAGCTTTTCTGGTCTCTTTTCTTTCCCGTTTCGTTTGTTCTTTTTTTCTCTCTCTCTACTTTCATCCTACCCAACCTATTTCCTGCTTTGAAATTGGGACTTAGTTAACTCTCCCTGATCCTCCCCACATCAATCTATTCATATTTTTTTGCCCACGTCTCTTCCTAACCCTAATAATTTCTGATCTTCCAAATTCTTCTTTGCGGTTTGTAGCCCATTAACGTATAGTTGTTTGATGTTGAATAGATGTATCTGTTGAACTAGATTGTATCTGTAGACTATTGACTGTGCAAATTCAGACTTGGGTTGATGCTTGCCTTAAGATAGTGTTCTAGCACAAAACTGGTGCTATTTTCATCTCAAATGGGCAGAGTAACCCAGAAAAACACAAGAAAAATGGCAAATCCGGGTATCTCAATTCCCAATCTTGATAATCAGGGGACAGAACAGGTAATGAATAATCCAGAGGAGAATTCCCAAATAGCTCTACAAACACTGCTAGCAAATATGATAAATCAAAAGATTGAAAGTATACAAAGGACTCTGTATGAGCATGATAGGGAGAGAGAGGAGGCAATCCAAAAGTTCATACAGGAATATCATAAGCGTGAGGAAGCTACTCAAAAACTGATACAGGACTTGCGTGGGCAGCTTGAGAATACTCAAAGAGAAAGGCAGGAATGGCGTGAACAGGTTGAGAACACTCAAAGAGAACTACAGGAATCCCACGAACGGGAGGAAACTAATCAAAGAGTAATACAGGAATTGAGAGAGCAGGAAGAGAATACACAAAGATCAATAAAGGCATTCATGGAATCCATTAACAAAGAGCTGAAGGAAGTCAGGGAGACCACAAAGGGAATGCTGAATGGAACCCAACAGAAGGAATGGGAGTCCAAGGAAACTATAACCAATCAACTAAGTGATTTGAGAATAAACATTGAACATCAAATTAAAGAAGTAAAGAAGTTCATACAAGATCTAAAACAAAGCTTCAACAAAGAATTTGAAGTCATCAAAGCTGACCAATTAGAAGGAAAAGAGGTAAAAAACAAAGTAGAATGTCTTGACGGCAGGTTAGACCATGCAGAAGATCGAATCTCATGGATTGAAGACAGCCTAGATATTATGGAGAAAGAACATACAACCATCCAAGACAAGTCCAAGAAATATGATAGATCTATCCAACACTTGGAAGACACCATCAGAAGGCCTAATCTAAGGATAATGGGTGTAGAGGAGCACCTAGAAATAGAAGTTAATGGCATAGGAAATTTGTTTAACAGGATCCTATCAGAGAACTTCCCAAACATGCAAAAAGATAGGCCTATTCAAATACAAGAAGCTTTTAGAACTCCAAACAGACCAGACCAGAATAGGACATCCCACCGTCACATTATAATCCACACAGGATCAACTCAGACCAAGGAAAAGATCCTTAAAGCTGTCAAGGAGAAAAGATTCCTATAAAGGGAAACCAGTTAGAATCACCTCAGATTAATCAGCACAGACAATCAAAGCAAGAAGAGCCTGGAATGATGTATGCCATGCCCTAAAAACAAACAACTATCAACCAAGAATACTGTACCCAGATACATTCTCCTTCATAACTGAAGGTCAAATAAAAATCTTCCACAGCAAAGAAAAATTGAAACAATACATCTCCACCAAACCAGCCCTGCAAAAGATTCTTAAAGATGTCCTACACATAGAAAACCAACAAGACCACAATAAAGGCCAAGAAACTGCACCCAAACTGAGAATCAAAGAACGATAGGAAGAACCCAGTTTTCACAGCCCACAAGAAGGTGGATCACATGGTAGGAAGTCCCAAATACCTCTCAGTCCTTTCTCTTAACATTAACGGACTGAACTCTCCAATTAAAGCGACATAGACTGTCTAGTTGGATTAAAAAACATGACCCTTCTATCTGCTGCCTTCAGGAATGACATCTTGCCGGTAAAAACAAATATTTTCAATGTTAATAGTTGGAATAAAATCTACCGAGCAAACGGCCCCCATAAACAGGCGGGAGTTGCAATCCTAATATCAGATAATATAGACTTAAAATTCATGAGAACAGATAAAGAAGGTCCCTACATACTAATTAAGGGATCTCTCTTTCAGGAGGATATTACAATTCAAAATATCTACTCGCTAAACAATGGAGCACCCAAATTTATCCAAGAAACACTACTTTCCCTCAAATCCCATATAAATCCAAAGACATTAATTGTTAGGTCTTTTAACACACCACTCTCCCCACTAGATAGATCAACTAGGCAAAAACTCAACAGACAAAGCACAGATCTAAATAGCTGTATAGATCAACTAGATTTAACAGATATCTACCTAACATTTCACCCAGCAGCATCAGAATACACGTTTTTCTCAGCAGCACAAGGAACATTTTCTAAAATACACGACATTTTAGGCCACAAAGCAAACTTGCCGAAATTCAGAAACAGAAACACTGAAGTTATACCTTGCATTCTCTCTGACCACAAGGGAATAAAATTAGAACTCAACACAAAAAGCCACCAAAGAATGTCCGGTATTACATGGAGGCTGAACAACACACTGCTGAATCACGAGTGGGTCATGGAAGAGATTAGAACGGAAATTCAAATGTTCATGCTATCAACAAAAATGAACACACAAATTACCAGCTGCTCTGGGAAACAGCAAAAGCAGTACTCAGAGGCAAGTTTATAGCTCTGAGCTACTTCATCAACAAATTGGAGAGATCTGAAAACAACAATTTAATGACATATCTAAACCTCCTTGAAAAAGAGCAGCAAGATAAACCCCAATCCAGTAGACGGAAAGAAATAATTAAAATTAAATCACAACTAAATGAATTAGAATCCAAAAAAAACTATAGAAAGAATCAACAAAACAAAGAGTTGGTTCTTCGAAAAAATTAACAAAATTGACAGACCCTTAGCAAATCTTATCAGAAAAAGAAGAGAACACACCCAAATAAATAAACTCAGAGAGGAGAATGGAAACATCACCACGGAAAAAACTAAGATTTAAAATATTATAAGGGAATACTTCTCAAAACTTTATGCCAATAAGTTTGAGAACTTGACAGAAATAGACCTTTTCCTAGCAAATATTGACATGACAAAACTAAACCAAGATGAGCTAAACCAGCTTAACAGGCCCATATCAAGCATTGAAATAGAAACAGCAATAAGAGGCCTTCCAGCTAAGAAAAGTCCAGGACCAGATGGTTTTACAGCGTAATTCTACAAGGCCTTCCAAGCAGAGCTCACACCAATACTCCTCCAACTCTTCAATGAAATTGAAAGAGAAAGTTCACTACCAAACACATTCTATGAAGCCATCATAACCCTCTTCCCAAAACCAGGCAAGGACTCATCAAAGAAAAAGAACTATAAACCCATTTCTTTGAAGAACATTGATGCAAAATTTCTCAACAAAATTGTGGTCAACCAACTTCAACAATTCATCCAAAAAATCATACACCATGATCAAACAGGATTCATTTCAGGGATGAAAAGCTGGTTCAATATAGGCAAATCAATTAATATTATTCATCAGATCAACAGGTGCAAGAATAAGAACCACATGATTATCTCAATAGATGCAGAAAAAGCATTCGACAATATCCAACACCCTTTATGATGAAGGTTTTGGAAAAATTAGGAATCCATGGAACATTCCTCAATACAATAAAGGCTGTATATGACAAACCAACAGCCAGCATTATACTTAATGGTGAAAAACTAAAGCCATTTCCTCTTAACTCAGGAACAAGATAAGGATGTCCACTCTCTCCACTCCTCTTCAATCTAATATTAGAATGCCTAGCTACAGCAATAAGACAAGATGCAGACATAAAGGGGATCCAAATAGGGAAAGAAGAAATAAAACTCCCCCTCTTTGCAGACGCCATGGTCTTGTATTTAAAGAATCCCATAGACTCCACTCCCAAATTACTCAAGCTGATCCAAAACTTTGGCAAATTAGCAGGGTATAAAATTAACCCCCAAAAAACAATGGATTTTCTGTATGCCAACAATGAGAATAGTGTGGCTGAAATTAGGAAAGCAACTCCATTTGTAATAGCCACACAAAAAATAAAATACCTAGGAATTAACTTAACGAAAGAAGTGAAGGACCTCTATGTTGAAAACTTTAAAATCTTGAAAAAGGAAATCAACACAGAACTTAAAAAATGGCAAAACCTCCCATGCTCCTGGATTGGAAATATTAACATCATGAAAATGGCAATACTTCCCAAGGCTATCTACAAATTCAACGCGATACCTCTCAAAATTCCAACCTCATTCTTCAAGGAAATAGAAGAGGCAATCCAAAAATTCATATGGAACAATAAAAGACCCCGAATAGCAAAAACGCTCCTCAACGGAAAGAACACCGCTGGAGGAATATCAATACCAAATTTCAAACTCTACTATAAAGCCATAGCAATCAAAACAGCTTGGTATTGGCATAAGAACAGACCTCAGGACCAATGGAACAGAATTGAAAACCCAGAAATGAACCTACACACCTACAGCCATCTAATCTTCGATAAGGGAGCTAAAACAATAGAATAGAAGAAAGACAGCCTCTTCAGTAATTGGTGCTGGCAAAATTGGTTAACTACTTGTAGGAAACTAAAGCTAGATCCTTATCTATCACCCTGCGCCAAAATCAACTCCAAATGGATCAAAGACCTCGAAGTCAAAGCAGACACTCTGAAAACATTACAGGATGGAATAGGAGAAATCATAGGTCTCCTTGGCTCAGGCCGAAATTTTCTGAAAAGACACCGGGAAACACAACAAATCAAAGAAAGGTTGGACAAATGGGATTGCATAAAGTTGCAGAGCTTCTGCATGGCAAAGGACATAGCTAGCAGGATCAATAGAAAGCCCACGGATTGGGAGAAGATCTTCACTAGCCACACAACGGACAAGGGTCTCATATCTGAAATGTACTTGGAACTCAAAAAATTAAATCCCCCAACAACAAATCTTCAAAGAAACAACTGCCCAATAAATAAGTGGGCGAAAGACTTAAAGAGAAACTTCTCTGAAGAAGAAAGAAGGATGGCCAATAGACATGAAGAAATGCTCAACATCCCTAGCCATAAAAGAAATGCAAATCAAAACAACATTGAGATACCACCTCACTCCAGTTAGAATGGCAAAAATCAAGAATTCTAACAACAACAGATGCTGGAAGGGATGTGGACAGAAGGGAACCTTACTTCATTGTTGGTGGGAATGTAAACTTGTTCAACCACTTTGGAAAGCAGTATGGAGATTCCTCAAAAGATTTCACATAGCGCTCCCCTATGACCCAGCAATCCCACTTTTGGGCATTTACCCAAATGTTTACAAACAAGACCACACTAAAGCTACCAGCACAACTATGTTTATTGCAGCATTATTTACCATGGCCAAGATATGGAACCAACCCAGATGCCCCTCAGTAGATGAATGGATCAAGAAAATGTGGAATATATACACAATGGAATTCTATGCCTCCATCAGAAAGAATGACATTTCCACATTTGTTAGGAAATGGAAAAACTTGGAAAAAATTATATTAAGTGAAGTAAGCCAGGCCCAAAGAAACATAGGTCCCATGATTTCCCTTATTTGCAATATCTAGTATATGTATGAGTCAAGCGGAAAAGGTCAGATAATATGATGTTAGGAAAATGAAACCTTAGATAAGTATATTAATGTTTTTTTTTCTTTCATGCATGTTTTTCTAACGCATTTATAAGATTATTTCTTTGTTGCTTTGTATGTCCCTCCCCACAGTATAACCCCTGCTTTCACTATATTTGATGTCAGTATAACTTGTGGAGGAGATGGAGAAAAACAAGTAGTTTAAGGATACAGGTGGACCTGTTTCAACAATGAGAAGTACAAGTTGTCATGTCCAAAACGAGCTTTACAACGTCGGGTGGGGGGGGGGGAGAAGGATTGGGATTACGGGGGGAGGAGGGAGGGTGGGAAGGGATGTGAAGGGTAAACAAAGGAGGAGGCTGCAATGCTTGGTAAGAAATGTACACATTATCCTGCCCATGTAATTCTAACCCCTCTGTACAGTATGTTCACAAATAAAATTAAATTAAATTAAAAAAAAACAAAAGAGAGAACTTATGAATGCAACAAATGTGGCATGTCTTTCTGGCTAAAGTCATACGTCACTTTGCATCAGATAACACATACAGGAGAAAAACCTTATGAATGTAACAAATGTGGATAATCTTTCAACAGAAGGCACTACTTACTGTCCATCAGAGAAGACACACATGGGAGAAATCCGATGATTTTAACAGGTGTGGAGAATCCTTTACCAAGAAGGCAGTCCTTACCGATCATCAGAGAAGACACACAGGAGAAAGACCTTATGATTATATCAGGTATGTAAAATCTTTCATCCAAAAGACAGACCTTCACATCCATCAGAGAATCCACACTGTAGAGACACCTTATGAATGTATCGAGTATGTAACATCCTTCACCTGGAAGGAAGCTGTTACTAATCATCAGAGAAAAAACACAGGAGAGACATCTTATATATGTATCAAGGTTGCAACTTTTTTCACCTGGAAGGCAACTTTTACTGATCATCAGAAAAGACAGACATAAGAAAAACCTTAGGAATGTTTCTCACCCAGAAGGCACACATTACACTCCATCAGAGAACACACAGGAGAAAAAGGTTATGAATATGAAAAATATGTAACGTCTGTCACCCAGATGGCACAACTTACTGTCCATCAGAGATGACACACTGGACAGAAACCTTATGATTGTAACGTGTGGAAATTCTTTCACTTGGAAGGTACACCTTAACAAACATCAGAGAACACATACAGGATAGAAACCATATGAATGTGTACAGTGTGGAAAATCTTTCACCCATAAAGCAAACCTTACTTAATAAAAACAGAAGACACACAGGAGAGAAACCTTATGAATGTGTCCTGTGTGGAAAATCTTTTACTGAGAAGCCAGACCTTAACATCCATCAAAAACACACACACAGGAAAGAAAGCTTCTGAATGTATTAAGTGTGGAAAGTCTTTACCCGGAAGCAGAACTTACTGATCATCAGAGAAGACACACAGGAGAGAAATTTTGTGAATGTAACAGGTGTGAAATATCCTTCAACCAGAGTCCAGACCTCAGTAAGCATAATGGAATTCACACAGGTGAGAAATTTTAGGAGTGTAATAAATGTGGAAAGTCTTTCACCTGGAAGAAAACTCAGTTTGCATCAGAGCACCAACACAGGAGAGAAGTCTCATGAATGCAGCAACTTTACAGCCTTTTACCCAGAAGGCTCAGCTGAGCGTTCTTCACTGAACATTCAAATGAGAGAAATTCTATGAATGCAACAAATGTGTTTTTTTTTAAAGTTCATCCCTCTGTTTGCATCAGAAACACACAGGAGAAAACACGTTCACATTAATTTATAGAACACAGACAGGAGAGAAACCTGATGAACATTACCAGTGTGTAGAGACTTTCATCTGGGAGGCATACCTCATTGTTGATCAGAGAACTGACATATAGGAGAAACGAAATATAATGAATGGCACAAATGTTCAATGACATTTAATCTGAAGTCAGTCCTCAGTGAAATTGAGAAAATCCACGACAGAAACTGTAAATACAACAAATATAGAAACACATTCAGCAAAAAGTTATATCTCAACAGGTATCAAAGACTTGGACACACGACAGAATCTCCGTAAAAGTAAGCATTAGAGGAAGTCTATCAACTGGATGTCAACCTTCAGCAAGCACTGGAACATTAACACAGAAAAGAAACCCAATGTGGGAAAACTTTTGTCACAGATCTCCATAATTTATAAAGAGAAATCCATCATTGCAGATGTAACCTAGGTGTAATGGGAAATCTTTCTTTACTCTTAAGCATTCCCTGAACCAAGAATTCCTATCCTTTCATTGTTTTGAGTAGGATATATATACTTGAATATTATTCAAAGGATTTGGACATAAGTGATGAGCATTATTACTTTCAGGCATGCAGAGTGATTAAAAGCATAAAGTTGTTGACTTGTATCTCTATAATAAGCAATAACTTCTCATGTTAATTTTATAAACTCTTCTCAGAAATAAGAGTTCTAGACCTTTGAGACTGGAGTCAGATGATCACCAAGTGCTTTGGGGAACAATAGATGTGAAAAGACTGTCCTTAGTTAAGCCCAGGACATGAGAGCAAAGATTTCTCCACTGCTCCCCTAAAGTCTCCACTGTATGTGTGGTCCATTCCTCATAACACAGATGACACTTCTTCCAGTTCAGTTTTTGAATGGAAGATCTTTTTTATTACAAAATGTGCATGAGCTTAAAATCTGTCTGGACACCATTTATCCCTAGATCATTCATATAACATTCAAAGAACATGGAAGGACAGATATTTGGGAACACATTTTCTTTGTGTGCGGACATAAATCTTACAATTTAAACTCGGAGTCTAGGAACTGCCCTTAAACATTTTTGCTAAAGGCTATTGCTCTACCACTTGATCCATAGATCCACTTTGGGTTTCTTTGGATGGTGAATAAAAAGAAGAGAATTCTGCATTTGGTAATGGATGAGTAACACCAAAATTATTTCAGTGCTTAATTAATCACTGGAGATGAGCCACTTGTAATTGACTCACTCTTAACTTATTCTGCTGTTCTGTTGAGTGAGTTATAATAAAACATCAGTATGGTTGATGGTAAGAGCCTGATTTTTCTCACTCTTCTGGAGGATGAAAGTGGAGTTGTTAGGAAGATGAGTATCTCTCTATCACCACTGCTGTCCCTTAATCTCGCTTTCTTCTGATAACTTATCAAATCACTATTAAAAATAGTTTTGGTAAAATTTCTGATAGCAATGTAAAAATTAGAAACTTGGCAAAAGAGAAGCTTGTGAGATGATGGTTGCAAAAATCCAAGGGATGAGAGAGACATAGATAGAGGTAGGACTCTGCTAGATGTTTAGTAGGGTAAAATTCAAGTAAAAAGTGATCCTCATCACTTTCTATTGTGTAGATAAGTACATACAGCAATTTGATACGTTATTATATTCCATGTTTTCTTGATGCATTGATTTTCTAACACCTGGAACACATATATTTGTTGACTTATTTGCAGTCATTTGCAATCTCATGAAAGACCATGGAAGGTAGTCCATTTAGTGAAATAACCACGTAGAGAAAGACATTGAACAATCTTAACAAAAATGGAAACTGTCAAAAATAGATCCAATTTCCTAATGAAGTTGAGAGATGGAGTCATGGAGACATTGGTCCATTTCTACTTGATTCTCTGTTCAAGATTTTGGTATTATTCATCTGTTGGTCAAATTGACCCAAGTAAGATTGTGCTTTTGAAGGGTTTCCAGTTTGGTATGCACTTATATATCACAGAGGAGTTATGTGGTCAAATGCCTTCATTTGGAGAGTTCACATAGAAAGAACAGACCAGACAGAGAGAATGGTGACAGAAATCACAAGATTGCAGCCTGATGTCTATGATTTGAATTGAACATGGAATCTGCAATGTACTCTGTGCCAAATATCCATGATAGACTGTGGAAATGTTACCCCTGTCTATGTTATTCACATTGGATAAACCTGGGAAAAGACAGGTGAACCTTAACTGTTCTTCCTTTATGTGGTTATGTAATTTGGAACTCATATATAATGTCTATGTTTTCCTATGCAACCTCTTTACAACTGTCAATAGTATTAATAATGCTGCAGTTATCCTGAATGTGCCAATATCTATTTAGGATCTATTTACATTCCTTGTTTCCTTACTTCTTTCCATTCCTCCTTCCTTCCTGACTCTATGTATATCAGGAATCAGATTGCTAGATAATAAGCTAGTTATGCTTTTAATTTTTAGAATGCTTTTCATACTGTTTCCCAAGGCAACAGCACTATTTTATATTTCTACTAGCAGCGAACAAAGGTCCCATTATTTTGTTGGTCGTGGGGCTTGAACTCTGGGCCTGGGTGCTGTCCCTCAGTTCTTTAGCTGAAAGCTAGTGCTCTACCACTTTAGCCATACGGGACTTTTGGTGTTTTGGTGGTTTATTGGAGATAAGAGTTTTACAGACTTTCCTGCCCAGGCTGGCTTTGCTCCATGATCAGACCTCAGCCTCCTGAGTAGCTAGGATTACAGGCTAAAGCCACCAGTGCCCAGCATCCAGCATCCTTTTATTTATTTTTATGGTAGGCATCCTAAGGAGTCATTGACATTTTACTTACATTTCCCTACTGCTTAGTAATATTGAGCATATTTTCACACATTTGTTAGCCACATACAAAGATTTATGTATCTTCTTTGTAAAAACGGTGAATTCCAGTGTTTTTCTCATTGTATGTTCAACTTAGTCTGCCATAACAAAATAGTATGCAGTGAGTTAATTAAATAAAAATTTATTTCTCATAGTTCTGAAAGCTTGAAAGGTCAAACCAGTATGCTAGTGTGACTGGGTTCTGATGAAGGATCTATTTTAGGTTTGTAGATGGCTTATATCTCATTGTGTATCTGCATGAAATATTGGTATGTTCATGACTGGGAAAGGAGGAACAGTTGAGATGGAAAGGATCTTTCTTTTCTTTTTCTGTGAAAGTTAAATCCATCTGGGGCCTCACCTCCATGATGTCATCTTACCCTAATTACCTACCAAAGACTCCATCTCCAAATAATATTTTGAGGATTGGGAATTCATCTTATAATTTTGAAAGAATGAAATGTAATCCATAGTGCCCATTTTTAAGTTTATCATCATCATCATCATCATCATCATCATCATCATCATCATCATCATCATCATCATCATCATCATCATCGTCAGTCCTGACAGTTGCCTTGAGTGTTTCTCTGACCTCTTCAACTCAAGGTGAGCACTCTACCACTTGAACCACAGCACCACTTCCCATTTTCTGGTGCTTAATTGGAAATGAGAGTCTCACAAACTTACTTGCCCAAGTTGGCTTTCAGTTCTATTTGAGGTTTTATACTTTTCATTATAGAAGTCCTTTACTTCATTAGTTAAGCACAGTCTTAAGCTCATTTTTTGAGACTATTGTGATTTTTCTGATTTCTTTTCCAGACGGTTCATTGTTGGCAGACAAGCTAATGATTTTTACATGTTGATCATATATTCTGGCACATTTCCAATAGCATTTATAAGATCTAGAATTTTTCTGTGGAAATTTCTAGGATCTTTTAAATACAGGATCATGTTATCTGTGAATAAGCATAATTTAAATGTTTTCTTCCCTTTTGACCTATTTATTTCTTTCTCTTTGCTTATTTCTGTGGCTTGATTGCATTCAATATGGGAAAAAGGAAAAAATAGACATTTGTGTCATTCTTGCTATTAGCAGAAATGATTTAATTTTTCACATATACCCATAATCCTATCGAGATATATACCCAGTATCACTAATTTCTTCAAGTCTTTTATGATAAAAGAATGCTGACTTTAGCTGGGCATTGGTGGGTCACACCTGTAATCTTGACTTCTCAGTAGGCTGAGCTCTGAGGATCACAGTTCAAAGCCAGCCCGGGCAGGAAAGTCCGTGAAGCTCTTATCTCCAATAAACGACCAGAAAACTGGAAGTAGTGCTGTGCCTCAATGATTGAATGCTTGCCTTGAGCTGAAGAGCTGAGGGATAGCATCCAGGCCCACAGGTCAAGCCCCACAACTGACCAAATAAAAAAAGAATGTTTACTTTTGTCAAAGGCTTTTTCTGCATCCAGAGAAATGACTGTGTGAACTTTGTCCTTGATCTGCTTACGTGCTGCATTGTGCCTAAAGATTTATATGTGTTAAACAATCCTTCATCACTGAAATGAAACTAAGTTGACCATGATATATGCTATTTAACTAAATAATCTTTCCCTCTTGTTCCTAATTTGCTTAGTGTTTCTTGTCACCAAATGCCAATTAAATTATAACAGATAGCTTATGAACACAGAGTGAAGCAAAGGTGGGTTTTGTCTAAGTTTGAAGAAATTTAAGAAAAAAATATAAGGACAAGCCTTAATGATAATTCAGAAAACATTTTCCTAAAATAGTCTTTTCTCTCTGGCTGAGATTTGCTATCAAAAATGAGAATCCACAGTTTGGAGATATTTTGTAACCAAAATCCTGATTTCTCATCACTTTTAGTCAAACCTTCTTGGGTGACCTACAGAACTGAACAGAGTAAGCGTCAGAAGATAAATGTCTCCCAAATTCTACTGATGAGTAAAATTTCTTCATGGTTCCAACTAAGAGAAGAAGCCTTAGGAACATCTGCTTCCTTTTCCTGATCTCTTCTGTTCTTATCATATTCATTCTAAGATTCAATTCATATCCACAATAATTGCTACCACTTATTTTATTTTCACAATATTTTAGACTTTATTTTAAATGTCCCATGAACAAATATATTTGAATACGACAACAACATAATGAGGCAAATAGTAAACTATAATCACTTACGTGATGAGAAAACTGAAACCTAAAAATGTATTGTGTCTGAGATAACACCTAGTGGTGGTGAAGTCTACCAATACATTTTCTCTAAATTCACTTACAAGTTCATAAATACTTACACAGCATTATAAAATCTTAGCTATCTTAGACATACACCTTCACACCATTCACTGAATGATTGTTCCAATCTCTGTTCCAACCTCTCTTCATTTTGTTTTACCAAAGTGATAGATGCACCAATAAATCCACACTATTTGTAAGTTTTAAGGAAAAGTTTACTGATACCCAGAAAATTCCTTCTATTGAAAAAGGACGCTTCTGTTAAGAAGCAGCCCCCAGCCCTAACGAGTTTCAAATTTGATGTTTTAGAAGTGACAACTAAAAAAAGTGACTTAATATTTCACATAGATACATATCCTTCTGAGGCTAATTTCAAATCTCAATTCTGTGAGGAAGAGGAGGATTGGTCCCCTCTTCTGAGCTTTAGTTAGCTGATTCTGGAACTTTCCATAGTTGTTTGTTTAGCTGTAGCCTTTACATGTGAATCTTTTGAGTGGTTGGACAATAACTGATCTTTCTTCATGTCTGAGGTCTTAACTGAACCCCCCTCAGTATTTTCAGGATAAACAATAAGTTATAATCAATATATGAAATAATTAATCAGTTTTGAAATTTAAGTAAAAGTAACAGGCTCGAGAAATACTGAAGTTAACATCTTCAGATTCAATTTCAACTAATTTATTTCAACTAGAGATGTCACAGAAAGTAAATTTATATCAGAGCTCAAAAACAAATGATTAGGGGCTTGGAATGTAGCTTAATGGTTGCATGGTTGCATGAAGCCCTCAGTTTGATTCCTTAGTACCACATAAACAGGAAAAGCAAGCTGAAAATGGTGCTGTGGCTCAAGTGGTAAAGTGCTAGCCTCAAGCCAAAGATGCTCAGAGAAAGGGCCCAGGCCGTGGACTGGAAAAAAAAGCAGAAAGACATGCTTAGTCCCATTGATGCTGTATTTTAATAATTCACAAGATTCTTTGGTGAAATTTTTTTGGTGCTGGGCCTGAGACTTACAATCAGGACCTAATCACTGTTCCAGATCCTTCCTATTGTGCTAGCAAGGCTAGCACTCAACAACTTGAACAACAATACCACTCCTGGCTTTTATGGTGGTTAAGTGGATATGAGTCTTACTACTGCTTGGGCTGGTTTCCAACCTTAATCCTCAGATCTCAGCCTACTGAATAGCTAGGATTACAATCACGAGTCACTATAGTCTGCCTGATGAACATTTTCTTTTTTTACCCTATCACATTTTTTTTTACCTTATCACATCAAAAACAGACATGTGTACCAATTTATACAATTATTAGGTGGTACATACTTTTTCAGGCAAAATTACATAGAAAAAAGTCAAACTAATTTCAAAGTCATCTGTTATACCTAGTTGCAATTTGAATGTACTTAATTGTCCATATAGATTTCTGCCAATAATTTCTTCCTATTTTCACTGCTCTGTCATATCTTTTGCCAGCCAAGTTTTGTAATTCTCCACTTTCCCCGTGTTCTCTTTCATTAAATGTCTCCATTAGACATGTCTTCTTCCAAGCTTCATTTCCTTCATTCACAGACCTTGTTTGCTCTTCGGTTTGTATTCTCAAGTGCTCTCCCTCCCTCAGTCTAACTTATATGGATTTGAGAGAAAACTGATAGGAGATGAAAGCCTTAGGAAATAGATTCTAATTCTATATGTGACTTTCAATGAAGGGAATGCCCAAGACAACCTTAGGTAAGGAACCTAGTTTGAAGAAGTTCTCAGGAATTATAAATTTCTCAAAGTCAAGTGGATTAGAAGAGGCCCAGAAACCAGTGTTCCCTCCTGGAGAAGCAAATACACAAGGACAATACTGCAAACAAAAATTGGGTAAGAGAAAATAACTTGGGAAATTTACTAATTTTGGAAATTCTAGCAAGGTTGATGAGGGTAATCTGACTATGTGAGGTGGACTTTGGAAAGTTCAAACATAGGCTGAACTAAGCTGTGGAACTAGTAATTAGGTTTCCAATGAGCAGCACATAAGAATTTGACAATGAAGTTACACACTTGGGTTATTATCTACATGGAGGCACTTAGGCCATGACACATTTTACAATCTCCCTGAACTTCTGAATGTTAATCTGAAGAACATGGATAAAGATGCACAGACTGCACTGGGAATGTGGCTTGTTGTAGCGTATGTGTCTTGTACGAATGAAGCCCTTGGTTCTATTCCTTAGAACCACATGAACAGAAATGCCAGAGGTGGCAATGTGGCTCAAGTTGTTGAGTGCTAGCCTTGAGCAAAAGAAGCACAGGGAGAGTGCCCAGGCCATGAGTTCAAGCCCCAGGACTGGCAAGAAAAATGTGTACAGCCTGAATGTTGTCTGAAAACGATAAGTAAAAGGTAAAATAACAGATACACGCAAACTGTCTAATAAATCTGTGACCCCCACATTTTCAATCCTGTATGTCCAGGTCTTTGCTCAATACTTAACATACCCTCAACAAATATTCTGAATGAATAAATTCATCAATGACCACTTTATAAGAAATTTAATGAAGTAGAAATTAAACCTGAAAATGGGAATGGTCAAAACTTAAAATTGAATTAGAAACCTGTAGTTAATGTTAAAGTGAAGTCTTTGTATCTCTGAGTCAAAGGTTAATGGGGGACCAGAGTATGTGAGAAGAATAGATGATAATTTGGTAGTAAGAGATTTTACTTTTCTGAAGAAATAGGGACAAACATTGTTGATCCCCAACTTAACTAACCATTGATTTTCAACATGGACGTAGGAAAAAGGAGGTAAAAATGAGCATATACAGCCTACAGGAAAGAAAGAGTTATGCTTATGGAGATATCCGTAAACCCCAGGATGATGATTACCTGTGTAAGTAACCCTCTGTGCTTGTTCAAACAGAAGGCAAATGTGCTTTTATAATAATTCATCAGGTCATTTGGCCCCCAATTACTGGTTTACTCTAGTAACTTCACATGAAGAACTAAGTGACAATGATATGCATTCTGTGCTCTTTCTCATGATTGTTAAATCTGAGAATGTACATATTTCTTTATTTTTTTGGGTCCTGTCATGTGGCCTGAACTCTGGGCCTGAGCACTGTCCCTCAGCTCTTCAGCTCAAGGCTAGTGCTCTACCACTTGAGCCACAGCACCACTTCCAGCTTTTTTTCTTTTTTCTTATGTGGTGCTGAGGAATCGAACACAGGGCCTCTGGCATGCAAGGCATGCGCTCTACCACTGAGCCACCTTTCCAGCCCCCGAATGTACATATTTCTTTACTAATTTTTGCTGCTCTTGCCTCAGATTGTGAGCAGTGTCAGAACTCATTCATCAACAGCTACACTGTTAATGGGCCACCTATATTTGTAAGAAACAATGTGGTGGACAAGGGGCATTATGACCATTCAGTCCTCAGTCTGCCCACTGGGCTGAGAATTCGTCAGTACAGTAATCCTGAGGCTGGGCTTAGAGTATGTAATGAGGAATCTGATCTGCCATTGGGTTTGCACTTTAGTCCCTATGAGGGCTTGATCATAGAAGATGAAGATGCAGACAATAGGTACTCCTGGATGGTAAGAAATGCTCTCCCTTTCCCTCCTTTCTCTAACTCCATGTATCCCCCTGTGCCTCCAATGAAACATTGCTAGGACATGGACAAAATAGTTGTATGTGTTTGTGGAATCTGCATAAACGTGGACATTCTGATTTAGGATCAAAGTATAGTGTATATAAACAGAGTGTGTTAGAGGCAAAGTGCATCCACGCTTAAGGAGACTCTGTTAGGACTATGACAAATCCCCTCAGATGTGTAGACGGCATCCTATGTGTTCACAACTGCTGAATCCATGAAGGCTCAAAGAGAATCACTGGACTCAAGTAATGTGATTTTGCCGATTATTACTCAAAAGCCTTTAGCTTGTCTTTCTGAAACTCAGATCACAAAAAGGAGAAACTGCTATGTGTAGATGAAAAAGATAAATCCCCGGCCATCTGGAGTGAGTCCAGCAGTCATTTTCATGGTTCCTAAGAAGATATTCTCCTCACAAGACTTGCACCGTGATCATCACACCTTTCTCAATGGATTCCCATATCTCCATTTTTCTTTTGCTGTACTTGGTGCTTTCAAAATTATGAATATTTGAGGGAAAAGAAATAAAAATATAAATAGTATAGCTGGGTTCCATAGCTCAACCTTTAATTTGGACTTTTGAGATAGAGATGATGAGATCTCAGTCTGATGCCAGTCCTAGCATAAAAGATTATAAGACCCCAATTACTACCAATGGCTGAGCACGTTGGTGCACATTTGTTATCCCAGCTACAGTGGAAGTACAATGGCTGGATAAAGTGAAGTATCTTCAGCAACCCAGGCAAGCACAAGCAGGATGGCAACCCAGGACAGCAGGGGAAATAATACCTCAAAAATAAACTGCACATTGGTGGCTCAAACCTGTAAGTAGCTACTCAGAAAGCTCAGATATGAATATCATGGTTCAAATCCAGCCCATGGAAGAAAGGCTGTGAAACTCTTATCTCCAATAATCCACCAGAAAATCAAAAGCGGCGCTGTGGCTCAAGTGGTAGAGCGCTTGCCTTGAGTTGAAGAGCTGAAGGACAACATTCAGGCACAGAGTTTAAGCCCCTGGACAGACAAAAAATACCTCAAAAATAAACAACACAAAAAGGGCTAGTGGTTCAAGTGGTAGAGTATTGTATTGCAAGAGTTAAGTTTAGTTACTGAGTTCAATCATTAGCTCTGCTATGTATGTATGTATGTATGTATGTATGTATGTATGCATATATATGTGTACTGTATCAAAATAAAGATTTCTATGAGAGACAAAATTAAGACATTAGAAGAAAAACCAAAGGGCCTAACTTCATTCATAGATCCTGCATCTAAAAAGCACATACTGTATACGAGTCAAAGAATTACCCTCAGTAGTTGAATAAATCATATTCCCTGAGTAATTGCGAAACACATGTGGAGACAGAAATGACAATTTCATTGTAGGAGTATTTAACTATAATTTTTCTTCCTAGTTTTTGCAAAGTACATAGTGCCCTAACAACCTACAAGAAAGAACTTTAGTCTATTAGGGTACACTCAAACACGTAGAAGCAGAGTTGGAGCAGTAGTGAGTTTCAGAAAGCAGTGGGTCTGTGATATGTCCTGCAGCCCTGTGCCATGGGGAACCATTGTCTTATCATGAAACGACATCATGAATAAACAAATTTCCCTCTATTGTCTTTATAAGACAAAGAATTTCTATGGGAACATAGTGGAGACAGGTGCATGAGTGAGTCCAATCTAAGGAAAATTACTTGGGCCAAATGTCAAATGATGTGTGCTAATCTAGAAACAGAGTACATGTCCTCACCCAAATCTATGACATAAACTTTAACTCAATTTTGAGAATCTGGAAATCAATCTATTTTTGACAAATAAGGATTAAAAGAAGTCTGGAACTGGGCTTTGAAAACAGTGCACTTAGAGTTCTAGAGTGGATGAGTATTAGGAGTAGATCCAAAGGGAGCAGAAACTTACCCTCTTATGTTTCCTTCCTGTGCCTGCTTCAACTTTAGGTATATGAACTGTGGCAGGTATGCTGAGAAACAGAATCTGAGGGCCTTTCAGTACCACAGGTAGATCTTCTACCAAACCTGTCATGTCATCAAGGCAGGATGTGAGCTGCTTGTCTCCTATGGGGATGAGTATTGACAGCAACTGGGCAGTAAGTGGAAGAAAGAGCTCACAGCAGAAACAGGTGGACCTCACTATGGTTCCTTAAAAAGGAAGAAAAGAAAAAAAAATTCTCTTTAGGAATTTTCGAATATCAACTCTTCGGTAGAACAAAAGGCAATTTAACGTGAGAAAAATTTCAAGTTAAGTACCTCTGAATTTAAAGATGCAGTTTGTGATACTTTATTAGGAAAATTTCCTTATTTTTAACTATTTGTCCTGATTTTACATTTTAAGAACTTCATATGTTTGAATGCAATACAAAATACTGTGCTAAAAGGCTTAAAGGCCAAACAAAGAACCTACCAGCTCTCTTTCAAGGAACCAGTTACTTCTGGCCATTGCAGTTTTTTCTTAATTCCCTCCATATTCGCAAATATTATGCATATGTCATTGTTCATTCATTACATAGTCTACATATTCTGTGAATATATTACTAGGAAGAAAATCAGTTAGAATGAGAGTTCCCATAGAGACTTGTGTCTTTGACAAAAATGAATCCATCTTTTCTCAGGGCGATTTGCTCCAGCCATGGCCCTCAATTCTTGGTTCCATGGCTGCAACTAGGCCTTACTTTTCTTCCTCACTAGAAACAACTAAAAAGTTTTTAGTAAGGATGGCCTGTCATCGGCGTGGAGAAGTTGACTCCTGTAGTTGGACGTGTCAGTGAGAGGACAAATAAGTTGGCAGTAATTTCAGAAACTCTAAGGAAAATATCTGCTACTGGAAAAAGAGTGTCAGTTCATGTTCTAAGAAAATGTAATAGTAAAAATAACTAAGAAATCAGACAGCCCTGATCTGTCCAGGAATCTCAGACTGCCCTGACCGATGATCTCCCAACTCTATCAGGAAGCAATTTAGGTCGGGAAATAATCCAGGAATAGCGCCCACAGCATTCCTGTGATTGGCCCCACCTACCCCAACTTATAATATGCTTGCTATGTATGATTTAACCTATCCTGTAACTGCTAAGCTAGAAAGTCCCTGCCCTTACTGGAAATGATCATTCCCCAACCAATAAACTTAAGACTAGATTTACTCCGAACCACCGACCTATCACAAAATCAGTGTTGTAATGATCCTTCCACCTGCTTCATACACAATAAAAAATCCTTGCTGAACAAGAGATTGGGACTCACAATTTCTGACCTGCTGTGTCAGGGAAGATTTGTGAGTCCAGCTCGAGCTGTAATAAACGACCCTCCTGCATTTACATTGGCAACGGCTCTCTGCTGGCCTTTGGGGGTGTCTGTGGCCTGGTACATCAGCAGGAAGCAGGAGGACAGCGAGAGTCCAGAAGACAGGAGAGGCACAGGAATGAATGCACCTTTCCGTGGAGACGCCTGGGCCATGCTTATGAAGTTCCCAACATGCACGTGTTGGCCACCACACAAGTCCCTGGAAGTCCCACTGGTCTGGGGCACACTGCCTGTTCTAGGTCTACAGTCTGAACTTCTCCGGTGGCCCTGGACCTGGCTAGGCTGGAGCTGTACCCACCAGCCATGCTTCCTCCACCCTGTTGCTCATAGCCTCCCAGCCACTGCCTGGTCTTCAGCATCTATGCCAGTCTGGCTCTCTGGGGCAGGCTGAGGCTGAGGTCACCATTCCGGGTGCCCGTTCAAGTCGAGTGAGGCCAAAGCTGTGGTGGAGCCAGTCCTCACACACTTCCAGGTATGTCCAGAAAGGACTGAACGCCACTGGCCCAGTGCTGCCGTCCTCTCCATCCCCCGAGTTTACCTCCATGTCCCCACCTTTGTTGTTGAAATTGTTCAGCCACTGTGATCTTAATTTTCATTGTTCTCCTTTGCAATACTTGAGACTCCTTCCTCTTCTCACCAGGCCACCAGGCCCCATGGGATCCACCACAACCACCCCACCTCACAGACACTCTCCAGAATCAGGCAGCCTTTGGGCACGCTGCTTTCTGAGCCTCTGGCTTCCTGCCTCTTTCCTCGCTTCACCAGCTTCTGCCAAGGCTTCCTCTCCCCTCCACACCGCACCAAACCCCAACCACAGTGTGGCCTCCCATGTGGCCTACACTCATCTCCCTACCACGCCCAATCCAACCCCAGTGTGGCCACTGCACTGGAGAAGACAACTAAGGTCCAGCAGCAGCAAAGATGCCACAGTGTACAGCTGGCTGAGAACTGGAGGCAGCATAGGTCTCTCTGATCATCTTTCTCTTCACTTACTCAGGTATTAATTGAATTTAGTATTTAATTTTTGGTACACAAAATCTCATAAGTATCTTCTTATTAAGCCTTTGCAGAATAGCTGGTAGAAATGCAGTCCCAAAATTCCGATTGTGTGTTGTTTAATTTTTTTTGAGATTCAGAGATGTTTTAAGTAGTTATAATCATCATAAATTCCACTTTCATAGCAGAGTGCTACTCAGAAAATAATTATTTATGCATCTATTATCAATTATTTACATGACTTGAAACTTAAAGTTTCAAATATTACAGGAAGATCTTTTATTCATGTTGAGTGGATGTGAGTAGGTTGAGCTGTTGCATACATTCATTGTGTGTGTGTGTGTGTGTGTGTGTGTGTAGGAAGTGTATATTTATTATTGAAATCAGGGATAAGGATGAGCACTGGTCTGAACTTGCTTCCTTTTTCTGAGATATATGGTATTTCTGTGCTTGTGGTAGGCTCTGACTGCTTGCCTTTGCCTGATGTGCACTTTGCAGTTTTTTTTTTCAAATAAGCTTCGTATTTCTTATTGAGCAGATAGGGCTCTGATATTGCTTTGCCTTTAATATGCCATCTAGGATCTTATTTTCCTCTTTAAAAATTAACATAAAATATAAATTTTAACCCCTGTCTGATTTTCCCTTTTATTTGCATTTTGAAATAAGTGGTATAAGAAATTTGAGCTCTGTATTCATGAAGTTTGAATTTTCTGTTTAATGTAATAACTGGACACATTTGTTAGTACAAAGATCTTAAATTTCTTTTGTAGTTTTAGTTTAAAATACCTTCCTCCATGTTTTTAGCATGGGAAGACAAACAATTCCTAGTAAAAATGATAACAATTTATCCTTTAACTATCAGATAATTCATAATTAATGTCTAGTGGCAAATGAATACATTTGCTGAATAGATTTCCTTGATAGACCCGTGCACAAAAATTCCCCTCATAGGTGCTGAGAAGGTAGATCAGTTGTAGATTACCTTGCATGCATGAGGCCCTGGGTTTGATTCCTCCTCACCACGTAAGCAGAAAAAGCCAGAAGTGGTACTGTGGCTCGAGTGGTAGAGCACTACCCTTGAGCTGAAGAGCTGAGGGCAGCAACCAGGCCCAGAGTTCACCACCAGCGACAAAAATAAATAAATAAACAAATAAATATATAAATGAATAAAAAAATAAAACAAACTCATACACAAGTAAATTAATTTCAAAGGTTGATTACTATTTTAGTTAGGGGCAGGGTGCCAAGATATAGCAGACCTCTGTCCCAAAGCTTCAAGAAGGATTTCAACAGTTGACAAATATTGAAAACAAAAAGCAAAAAACATAGCTCTGCCAATAACATATAGAATCTCCATTCAAACAGAAAGAAGTACTACGAATGAAATACTTTTTATAACATTTGATAAGAGATTTTGCCTCTATATTAATTATCATATCAATTGACCTTCGAAAACTCTATAGGTGGGCCTGAGTCTCAAGGGCCTCTAACTAAAACTGGAGGAGAGAATCATCAACCTGGACTTTTAAAAATTTTTATTGTTAATGCAGTGGACATACGGGTCACCATTTTGTAATTTAGATAATGAGTTCATTTCATGTTCGAAAATCTCATCATTTCTTTGCTCTCTCTCTGTTTTTCCCTCCTTTCCCTGCCCACAAGTGGTATAGTTGATTGTCAACATAATATCTACAGAGTATCACTGCTGCATTTGTTTCCTTGTTCTCTTTGAATTTCTGTGGCTCCCTCACTGCCCAGAAATGGATAAACAAAAAAAGAAAAATCCATCGTTTCCAATTCCTTTAATTCATTTCAATATAAACATCAGTAGTTTTATGAGATTGTCAGGCTCTATCTGCACATCCCGAACACTTATACTTCCTATACCCAGTCATAACTCGCACCAGATTCTAAGATCCACAAAATAATTCTGTTCACTTTCCACACAAGAAGAAGCTGAGATTCAGAAAGATTAAGTAACTTACTGGAAATACTGGGCTGAGCATAGTGGCTCACTCTTATAGCCTTAGCTACTCCAGAGAGTGAGATCTGAAGATCATAATTTGAAACCAACCAAGGTTGACATATACCTTACATGTTTATCTCGTTAACCAACAGAAGTCAAGAATTGTGTGATTCAAGTTGTACAGCTAGAATTCCACCAGACTTGAATGGGAAACCTAAAGATAGTGCCAATAGGCTGATTTTTAAGAACCAATGCTGCCCCATACAAAATCTCAGACACCACACACACACCTTTAAAAAGATGTTAGTACTGAAACCCAAATAGTTTTTTTTAATTTTTATGTTCGGTTATTACCTTTATTGAGGTATGACTTGATAGTCTTTGCTGATGAGCCACAATTTAGAACTTTGTTGTAATTATATCCATGTCTGTGCCAGAGAAACATTCTCCTACTTGTCTTCCCCCGTTTCTAGCAATGATAAGTTGTCTCATCTTGGCCCAGTTTCAAGTTCATTGTTCTAGTAGATCACAACCATCCTAATAACAAGGGTTATAGGTGGTAACTACTGTACTGGACAATACCTGCCTTGGGAAAATTGTTCAAATTTGTCCATTCAGTGGAGGTTGTTAGGATACACCCATGATAACTTTGTGCTCAGAATTGGGAACTTTTTAGGTCCAGGAATTCAGGGCAAGCACTGTGTGCTATTTCATACTTGTTAACTTTAATTTCAGCTTCCTATTATCTACTTTAAGCATTGTGTGAAGAGAAAAATTGCCCCTAGGACACAGAAACACAGAACTAACTGTTGTTCTCAAAACACAGGAGGAGGGAAAGAAGTTCTGAAAGAGGCATATAGCTTAGTCAATGAGTTCTTAGAAACTTGGGCTGCCTGTTAATCTTAACTTCAACATAGAAAGTCAGAGCCTGCAGTGGCTTGTAAGCTCCATTTATATTCCTGAGCATGCGGCTCCCTTCCCCTCAGCCCTTCTGATCCTTTACATCAGGGTTTCTTAGTGTGTATTAATGTGTTCCTGTTAGTTCAGTGCACAGGTTAAAAAATTAAGCATGCCCAACCATGGGTTTCCATTGCCCTAGTAGACGTTTTGCATTTTAGGACATTCCTTCCAGGGAACTCTCTTCTTGGGCCCTCATGTGCATATGATCACAGAAGTGAATGTCTCACATACCATGGAACACAGTTGTTCAATGATGTTTACTCACACAGAGGCTCAGATAGGTTGGGTAAGAGCCTTTGTGAGAGGCCTTGGACTAGGCACTGTGGCAACATTGACAGTAACTCCTCAGAGCAATACCACTGATTAGAGGGCTATGGAGAGGTAAAAGGAGAGTGAATTTAACCAAGTTCTTATCTCAGAGAGAGAGAAATAGATTAGACAGAATGATAGGAGAGTGATTTAAAAGAAAAGAAGAAAAATGGAAAGAAAAATTTAAATTTAAACAGTGAAACACTTAGAAATTATGTAAGTTTAAAGAAATGGTATTGAATGAAGGATAGAATGAGAGGAGGTGAGGGATAGGAGACATGAAAAACTAAAAAATAAAAGTGCTTAAAATTAGTTATTAAAAAATTAGGGCTGGGAAAGTGGCTCAGTGGTAGAGTGCTTGCTTTGCATGCATGAGGCTCTGGGTTCGATTCCTCAGCACCACATAAGCAGAAAAAGCTGGAAGTAGCACTGTGGCTCAAAGTGGTAGAGCACTATTCTTGAGGTGAAGAGCTGAGGGACAGTGCCCAGGCCCAGAGTTCAGGCCCCATGACCAGCAAAAAACAAACAGACAAACAGGAAATTATATAGGTATAAAGATATAATATTGCTACTAAAGAATTTAAGCCTAAGAGCTTATGAATTGAGTAATAAATTTCTGGATTAAGTGTATATACCATGGGGTATAAGGTCTAATAATTGACGACGGGTATATATATGGGGATGAGCAGAATATCAATTAAGTCACTCAAAAAAGAAAGAAAGAGAAAAAACAGAAAATAAAAAAGTACCAAAAGATCAGAAGATATAAAAAAAGCACACACAGACATACACCTAAAATAAAAATTATGAGAGGAAAAGAAAGATTAATAGAAAACAATTTTAAAAAAGGTACAAAAAGAGTTCTTTTTTGGAGAGGGGATGGGAAGATCCTTTATCTCCACTGTGTCCATAACCAGTCTCTTGGTGCAGTCTCAGTTCTGCTTGTGTTGTTTGGTTTTCCTGTGGCTTGATTGGATTCTTAAGTCAGTTTGTTTGAGCAGGCAGAGAAGTGCTATGATTTACCCAGGATTTTGTGATCTTCTTTCCAGGCTAGTTTAATGGGAGGGAGATCTGCTTTGAGTATCACAAAACAGGGAGATGGCTGTTTCCTCTAGTTTCGAGATGCTGTGATGAGGATAGGTTCTGGGTAGGGTTGAGGCTTTTCAGCAAACTAGCTTTTCCCTGAGGGGCTAGCTCCAGAGACACTCAGAGAGCCCAGCCTGGATCCATTCTCAGGGTTTGTGTTTACTGAATTTTAGTTGATTTTCTAGGCTGCTGTAGGAAGGGGCAGCCTCTGGTTCTGTTTACACAGTGAAGAAAGTCTCTCCTAAGGTGGGAGGCGCATCTTCCTCTGTCTGGGCTGGGTGATTTTCTCCTGGGTGGAGCTGAGCCTGGCAGGTTAGGTCAGGTTCTTGTGACACGCTAAATGACTCTTTTCTTTTCTTCCAAGGCCTGAGTTGTAGCTAGTTGCTCAGAGGGGCCTTTGCCATTATGGAAGATGGAGATCTCTGGTGGTTGGGGAGGGATGGCTTTCCCTCCTCTGCTCCCTGAGAAGGAGTGAGGATGTCAGGTTTCTACTCATTCCAGAGTGTTGTTTCCTGAGTTGTCTCTGGTGTGTGATCTGCAGGATGAAGATATCTGCTCTTTGTCAGTTCTTGCTGGTGATGAGTAGAATCTGCTCACCCGCTGTGTCTGGTGCTGTTTCTCTCTGTTATAGGTATGGCCACTACGGCCACTGTCACTGCCGCTGCATCCTTTGCAGCCTTGGCTACCGGCAAGTGCTCAGTTTTGCCTCCTTGTGTGGATTTTCCCTCTCTGGCCAAACTCTCTGTACCTGATGGCACACTTGGGGTGATTCTGTAGCCTAGGACTGTTCACTAAACAGTGTTTTAGAACACTAAAACTGCTTTCTATGCTGGAGCTTGTTTAGCCTCCAGCTTCTCCTTTGCCATCTGCCTCTGAACATCTCTAATGAGATTCTTATCTCCAATTAGCAATCAGAAAACTAGAAGTGGACTCTGGTGGAGTGCTTCACTTCAGTTGAAGAGCTCAGGGACAGCACCCAGAGTGCAAGTCCCATGACTGATAAAAAATAGAAAGAAAGAAAACAAGTGAGTGCCCAGAGCCAGTGGCTCATACCTGTAAGTCTAGTTAGTCAGAAGGCTGAGATCTAAGGATCAAGGTTCAACACCAGCTTGGTCAGGAAAATCTATGAGATTCTTATTTTCATTTAACCACTGAAACCCATAAGTGACCATGTAACTCAAAGTGGTAAAGCACTAGCTTTGAGCACAAAAGTTCAGGGGCAAGATCCAGGACCTGAGTTCAAGCCCCACAACTGACAGAAAAAAAAGAAAAAGGAATGAGAAGCCACCTTAATGAAATAACTACACAAGTACAATATACAGAATAACTCCTCCCTTCCTTCTTTTCTTCCTTCCATATGTTCACATCCTTCCCTCGTTTTTATCCTAGAACTTAAACTCAGGGCCTCATGTACTTTAGGTAGGTGCTCTACCAGTTCAGCCATACACCTGCTATTTTTGCATTAGTCATTTTTGTTTTTGTTGGTCATGTGTCTTAAACTCTGTGCCTTTGTGCTGTCCCTGAGCTCTTCAGCTCAAGGCGAATGCTTTCCTGCTTGAGCCACAGCACCACTTCTGGTTTTCTAATTGTTTGTTGGAGATGAGTCTCACGGACTTTCCTGCCTGGGATGGCTTTGAACTGTGATCTACAGATCTCAACCTCCTGAGTAGCTAAGACTACAGGCATGAGTCACCTGCACCCAGCTCTGCTTAAGACATTTTTGTGGTATGGTTTTATGTTTATGACCAGGCCATCATGGACCACAATCCTTCTTTTTACCCTTTCTGAGTAGATGAAATGAAAAGCACAATGCATTGGTTTCAGATATTGATTGAGATCCAATATTGTGAATGTTTTGCCTGGGCATCAAATCATAGTCCTCTCTGCATTAGTCAACACACAGCAGATAGCATTACAAGTGTGAGCTCCCATGCTTGGCTCAAATTTATGACGACTAAAACATATGAATAAAGTTTTAATAATTTCAAATGATGAATTTGGGGACAATGGGTGCTCTTACTTTCCTAGTTTCAAATTTCACCAAAAGTCCCAAATATTAACTTTTGATTTCCTCAGGTAAATTAAATAAGAAGATAAACTTTTATTTTATTTTATTTTTTATTTTTTTTGGGTCCGGTAGTGGGGCCTGAACTCTGGGCCTGGGTGCTGTCCCTCAGCTCTTCAGCTCAAGGCTAGCGCTCTCTACAACTTGAGCCACAGCACCACTTCTGGATTTTTTCTTTTTGCTTATGTGGTGCTGAGGAATTGAACCCAGGGCCTCAGGCATGCAAGACAAGCACTCTACCACTGAGCTACCTTCCCAGCCCAAACTTTTAAAAGCAATTAACTAAAGAAAAAAGTTAAACAAAAAACATCCTTACCATTGCAACTTTGGATTTAACACGTTGTCAAACATTGCTTACATCATAGTTGTTTTTTTCTGGGCAGTATATTCCATACACGAATCATGCCACCACGAAAGTCGAGGGCTAAACAGCCTATAGGCTGTAGGTAAACATACAAGGGAAGGCATGGTCCAGCAGCATTGTAGGTGGTAATGTCCCAACATAGGACTTGAGGGGTTAGGGCAGCTTAAATAGAGCTTTTTCCTTAGGAATAATACTCTATTAAGCCATACTTCTTTTTCTGGGTTTATCACTGATTAATTGGAGACAAGTCTCATGGACTTTCCTGCTTGGGCTGGCCTGAAATCATGCTTCTCAGATCTCAGCCTCCTAAGCTGTGAGGATTATAGGCATGAGCCACCAATGTCTAAATCAATTATTCCTTTAACAAAAATCAAAATGGCTACAGTATGGTTTAACAGAGAGCTTGAATCCTTATCAGTTTTGCTCCTGACCTGCTATTCTAATAGGACTCCACAAAATTCACATTCAATTCTTCACTGAAGTAGAGGGTATCCATTGCATGCTCTTCAGCATCATAAATCACTTGCTGGTGAGGAAAAATACCTCTTTTCCATAGGAAATGCTCAATAAATTCTGATTATTGAATAATCATAAACCTAGGAGATGGAAAATACCACTATCCAATCACATTTTTTTGTTGTTCATTGTGGTACTAGAACTCAGGGTCTGGGTACAGTCCCTGATCCATTTTCCAGCACTCTACCACTTGAGCCACAACCCCACTTCTGTGTTGATTTTTTGTTGTTGTTGTTCATGGGGCCTGATATCTGGGTCTGGGCGCTGTCTCTCAGCTCTTCAGCTTATAGCTAGCACTCTACCAATTGAGCCTTAGCACCACTTCCAGCTTTTTCTGCTTATGTGGTGCTGAGGAATTGAACTCAGGGCCTCATGCTTGTAAAGCAAGCACTCTACCACTGAGCCAACTTCTTAGCCCCCCACTTCTGGTTTTTGAGTGATTCACTGGACCTAAGTATCTCATAGGGACTTTTCTGCCCGGGCTGGGTTTAAAACATAATCTTTCCATCTCAACTTCCTGAGTAAGATTATAGGCATGAGCCATCTCTCCATGGCTCCATCCACATTTTTATACAAGTAAATAAAGCTCAGTGATAAAGTGTCTTCCTCTTTAACCAAAAGCAGGTAAATAACCAAAATTGAATTTGAAATTCAGTTGAATCTGAGTCTATATTCTTAACAACTGGGTTGTAAGTTATTTGATTTTTGCACAATTTTGTTAGTAGATACAGCACAAATGTCATGAATTTTCTATTTCAAATGGCCCATGACACATAGTTGGGTGTGGTATGGTAAGCTTGTAATTCCATCACTTGGGAGGCTTAAGCAGAAGCCTGGTAAGTTCAAGACCATTTTGGCTATGTAGTAAGATGCCATCTCAGAAGGGCAGAAAGTAAATGGCTCCTGAATATATAAGCCTTGGCAGTTACTTTCCCATCTTCTGTGTCTACAATGAGAAGCTTAAGACTCTCCAAGGCCAAACAGAAAGCATGACCCAAAAGACTAACCCAAAACACCTGGATACCAGTTGTGTCGACTCATTCTTGGGCCAATATAGTGTCACCCAAAGGCACTATTGAATAGTTGGGTCTATGTCCCCTCTTCTTCTCTCCAGAATGGCCATTTCAAAATCATCATTCCTAGAAATGACAAGGCAGCAGTGATAGTAGGATTTCCATTCCAGCATATTCACAGGTCAGTGAGCACTTAGACATTGGCAACTATAATATTAAGTGACTAGCAAGTGGCACACAGTACCTGAAGAAACTCATAGTTCATAGTATATGTTCTGTGAATTAGAACTAATTAAGTTTGCTACCATAGCTGCAGCAGGTGCAGTACCAGTTTGGGGATGGCAGCAGCATCCTTAGCTCCAGCCCCTTAAACTCTGAAGTGCATCATGAAACCCAGCCACCCTTCACAAAGGCCGAGAGAGAAGGGGGCCACCATAGAATGCTAGGCTCTTATGGTGTGTCATGAGACCATCACCTCACTTCTGTTTCCTGGCTGGATAAGTTGGGGCTGCGTGCCTGTGTCACTTCACTCCTGATTCTGGTCTGGGTGGGTAGATGCTGTGTGCCTGTACCACCCCACTCTCGCTTCTGGTCTGGCTGCTTGGGGGCTCATGCCCATGTCACCTCACTCCTACTTCCAGTCTAGGTGAGTGGGGGGTTGTGTGCTTGTGTCACCACACTCCTGCTTCTGGTGTGCATGAGTAGGGGAGTAGGGGTCATGGTGCCTGTGTCACCTCACTGCTGATTCTGGTCTGGGTGGGTAGGAGCCATGTGCCTGCACCACCTCACTACTGCTTCCTGGCTGGATAAGTCTGGGATAATGCCCTTTTCACCTCACTCCCGCTTCAATTCTGGGTGAGTGGGGGCCATGTACCTATGTTTCCTCACTCCTGCTTCAGGTCTGAGTGAGTGGGGATTGCGTGCCTGTGTCACCATACTCCTGCTTTTGGTCTGGGTGAATAGGGAAGTAGGGGCCATGTGTCTGCACCACCTCACTCGTCTGGGTCTGTCCGATTGGCTCTGAGGTAATTACTCTCTTCAGATGCTGTTAACCATCATGGACTGCAGCCCACGCCAGAGGTTAGACTTTTCCAATTCTCATAGCAAAGCATGACATTAAGGGATTAAGATGGCACCTTGCTAGGTTTAAGAACTATGTTATAAAATTGTGCATGTGTGCGCGCATGTGCACTGGTCTTGGGTCTTGAACTCAGGGTCTGAAGTGAATCTGAGATATTTGATTAAGGTAGAGCTCTACTGCTTGAGCCACAGCTCAACATATTGCATTTTTGTGGTTAATTGGGACTAAAACTCTCCCAGATTTTCCTGTCTGGACTGGCTTTGAACACTATCCTCGGATCTCAGACTTTCCAGTAGCTAGGACTTACAGGTGTGAACTATGGGCACCTCTATTTGCTTGATTGCCATCCAGAGAGAATTGTGCTTGGTAAGTGTTCTGGAGTAAAAAGATTTGAACTCTTCAAATGAGCAGTGGTGAAAATACTCAGGTTCTAGCCTGGCATTGGTGGATCAGGCCTCTAATTCTACAGATTCAGGAATGTGAAATCTGAGAATTGCAGTTTGAAATCAGTGTGTGGAGGACAGAGTCCTTGAGACTTTATCTCCAACAAACTACCACAAACCCGGAAAGTGGCACTGTAACTAAGTGGTAGAGCACCAACCTTGAACAAAAACGCTCAGGGACAGCACTTAGGCCGTGAGTTCAAGTACAATGAGCACAAAAACGAAACAAATCAAGAAAAAAAACCTGGGTTCTTCAGTAGGAGTTTATCATTATAAATATCACTTTCCCATTATATTAAGCTCTGTCATAGGTACATGAATTTTAGGGTATTAAGAAACTTAGCTAAAAATATAGGCAGCATTGTGTGTGTGTGTGTGTGTGTGTGTGTGTGTGTGTGTTTGCCAGTCCTGAGGCTTGAACCTGGGGCCTTAATCTCTTGATTGGATTTTTTTCCATTAAGGCTGGTACTCTGCCACTTGGTCCACAGCTCTACTCCCAGATCTTTTGAATTCTTATTTGGAGATAACAGTTTTAAACACTTTTCTGCCTGTGGAGGCCGATTCTGGAATATGATTATTTGAATCCTGCTATAAAATATGTGTGTGCAGATAGCTCTACTATAAGGCTGACTTACAATTCTTCATGTGTATATGTAGTATTAATAGGCATTCTGCTTAGGCAGACATGAAATTTCAACATAGATTTGATTTGCATTTCCTTGATTATTAAAGATGTTGAATATTTTCATGTATTCCTTAGACACCTATATCTGTTTTGGGGAATGATCTAGTCAATTCACTTGCCTATTTATTGATAATGTTGTTCTTAGGTTGTTTCATTTTTTTGAGTCTATACATCTAGATATTAGGATTTCTTCTGTAATTCAAAAGGCAGGAGTTTAGGCTTATTTTACTTATTCTTAGCAAAAGATGACTTGTGAGCTTCAAATTATTTAATAGATGATTGATTAAAAATGATCAGAAGGATGTGGCTCGCACAGGAGAGTGCCTGCCAACAACTACAAGTTCTGAACTCAGACTTCAAGGTCTATAAAAAAAGAGATATATTTTATTATTTTAAAACAATAAAATTTAATCAGTTATATACTCTCAAAATATGTAATTCTAAATATTTCATTATTATTCATGGTAAAACTATTGCAAATTTTAGCATAAGCTAACAATTTTAGTTTCTATTTTTTCCTTGGTAATCATTCAAGCCAACAAAACTGATAAAATACAGCTTTGACCAGGTGCTGGTGGCTCATGTCTGTATTTCTAGCTACTCAGGAGGCTGACATCTGAGGATTGCAGTTCAAAGTCAGCCTGAGCAGCAAACTCTGTGAGGCTCATCTCTAAATAATCACCAGAAAAATAGAAGTAGTGCTGTGGCTCAAGTGGTAGAGTGCTTTCCTTGAGCTGAATAGCTGAGGGACTTCCCCCAGGCCCCACGATCAAGCCCCATGACCAACCAAAAACAAAACAATACAAAGCAAAAATCCAACTTTATATAAAGGGGAAGAATCTCCAAGTTTTTATTCAAGATTTTTAATGCTTATGGCAAATGATTTATCCGGTAGAAAGTGGACAGCTTATATCTGTCATTGTGATAAGCTTGTTACTATGTGGTTGATTTTCTCCCATTTATAATTTCATTCATCTAACATTGTTGAAGATGAAAAATCCATCAAGGACATGACATACTATTTGGCAAAACTGGTAAGTTGAAATGACTATTTTTTTTTCAAGTTTGACAAAGAAACTGTGGTTTTCCTTCCCTCCCCAGGATTTGAAAAATGAAAAGCATTTTCCCAAAACTGAGGAAGACAGCTCATATTCAAATAATTAGAAGATAATGAAAAGAATGTTTAAGACACATAATATATTTAATTTTGAACCTTCCTCTCAAGAAACTTCCAATAAACTTAGCAAAAATTGGTTATAGGTATTTATATCAAAGAGCTCACTGCAGGTGCCTCATACCTATAATTTGTTACTCAGAAGGATGAGATCTGGGATTGAGATTGGAGCCAGCATGGAAAAGCAATAATTGCATGGATGATGTCCCCTGCTGTTAGATCATATGTGCCTTCCTCCCATCCTCAATGTGAAGCTGTCTCCCCACATTACCATCCTTCTGAAATATTGACATTATCATTGTAATTTCTGGTTTTCTCCTTCAGCATGAAAGGTTCATGGAGCAGGCCACTTGCAGCTGAATTCACATCTGTTTCTCCAGTTGCCTACAACATTGCCTGGTCCTTAGTGCTTAGTAACCTTGTGTAGATGAAACTGCCCTGCTCATGTAATCTCAGAATTCAGTCAGGAAAGCTCATCACGCTGTGATCTTGTGGTTAATAGTTAATTCTTCTAATTATTTTTTTCTTCTTTGTGTATCTAAAGTCCACGTAAGGGTGAGATCAGTGGCTGACACCTATCTGTTGTAATGGCAAAGTTAACTGTGACATCATAGAAGTTTATTGTGAAGCTGCATGAAGACTCATCCACCAAATCACTGCAAATCGTAGCATTCCACATCCAGGGATAGATTTAACAGCTCTGCAATCAAACCATCATTCACTCTCTGCTGGATTCAGACTCAGCATTTCCCTTTCCTATTTAAAATAAAGAAAATTTCAAGACATGATTTTTTATGTCATTGAATTATGGAAATGTCCCTCCAAACAAAAAAATAAGAATGTCATTAGTGGAATGTAAATACAAGGCAAGGAATAAAACAAGCATAAAATTTCCTCCGGAAAAAAATCAAAAGTTGTTTCTGCTACAAAAGTTGGTACTTAAAACTAGGATTGGATTCTGACAGCAGTAATCCTAATATAATATAAGGTAATGAAAGTTTTATTTTTGTGCCAGTCCAGGGGTTTGAACTTGCACTCAGAGCTCTGAGTTCTCTTGCTCAAGGCCAACAATTTACTACTTGAGTCAAAGCTCCACTTCTTGTATATTTGGTAGTGTTGTGGAAATAAGTATTTCCCACACTTTTCTGCCTGTTCTGGCTTCAAACTGTGATCCTCGATGTCAGCCTCCTGAGGAGGATTACAGGCATGAGCCACCAGTACCAAGCTAAAAGTTACTTTTGTGAAATATAAAAATAAGATATATAAAGCAACACAAACAAACAAAACATTAGAACAACAAAACTGAAACAAGTTATATAAAAGATATTAAAAGACAAACACGAAGGCCCCGAATTCAAGCTTCAGGAACAGCACAAAAGAAATAAAGAAGTGTAGAAGAAGAGAAGAAATCGTCAGTGACAGACTTTTAAATTAATCAATCACAAAATTTTGCAATGTAGCAGGGTATAAAATTAACCCTCAAAAATCAATGGCTTTTCTGTATGCCAACAATGAGAAAAGTGTGGCTGAAATTAGGAAAGCAACTCCATTTGTAATAGCCCCACAAAAATAAAATACCTAGGAATTAACTTAACCAAAGAATTGAAGGATCTCTATGATGAAAACTTTAAAATCTTGAAAAAGGAAATCAACACAGAACTTAGAAAAGGGCAAAACCTCCCATGCTCCTGGACTGGAAAGATTAACATCGTGAAAATGGCAATACTTCCCAAGGCTATCTACAAATTCACTGTGGTACCTATCAAAATTACAACGTCTTTCTTCAAGGAAATGTAAGAGGAAATCCAAAAATTCATATGGAACAATAAAAGACCCCCAATAGCAAAAATGCTCCTCAATGGAAAGAACACTGCTGGAGGAATATCAATACCAAATTTCAAACTCTGCTATAAAGCCATAGTAATCAAAACAGCTTGGTATTGCCATAAGAACAGACCTCAGGACCAATGGAATAGAATTGAAAACCCAGAAATGAACCTACAGAACTATAGCCAACTAATCTTCGATAAGGGAGCTAAAATAATAGAATGGAAGAAAGATAGCCTCTTCAGTAAATGATGCTGGCAAAATCGGTTAACTGCTTGTAGAAAACTAAAGCTAGATCCTTATATATCACCCTGCACCAGAATCAACTCCAAATGGATCAAAGACCTCAGAGTCAAACAGACACTCTGAAAACATTACAGGATGGAATAGAAGAAACCCTAGATCTCCTTGGCTCAGGCCGAAATTTTCTTAATAGACATAGCTAGCAAGAATTATAGAAAGCTTACGGATTGGGAGAAGATCTTCACTAGCCATACAACGGACAAGGGTCTCATATCTAAAATATACTTGGAACTCAAAAAATTAAATCCCCCAACAACAAATCCTCAAAGAAACAACTGCCCAATAAATAAGTGGGCGAAAGACTTAAAGAGAAACTTCTCTGAAGAAGAAAGTAGGATGGCCAATAGACACACGAAGAAATGCTCAACCTCCCTAGGCATAAAAGAAATGCAAATCAAAACAACATTGAGAAACCACCTCACCCCAGTTAGGATGGCTATAATCAAAAACTCTAACAACAACAGATGCTGGAGGGGATGTGGACAGAAGGGAACCTTACTTCATTGTTGGTGGGTGTGTAAACTTGTTCAACCACTTTGGAAAGCAGTATGGATGTTCCTCAAAAGACTTCACAAAGAGCTCCCCTATGACCTAGCAATCCCACTTTTGGGTATTGACCTAAATGTTTACAAACAAGACCACACTAAAGCTACCAGCACAACTATGTTTATTCCAGCATTATTTATCATAGCTGAGATATGGAACCAACCCAGATGCCCCTAAGTAGATGAATGGATCAAGAAAATATGGTATATATACACAATGGAATTCTATGCCTCCATCAGAAAGAATGACATTTCTCCATTTGTTAGGAAATGGAAAAGCTTGGAAAAAATTATATTAAGTGAAGTAAGCCAAGCCCAAAGCAACATAGGTCCCATGATTTCCTTATTTGCAATATCTAGTATAGGTATGAGTCAAGCAGAAAAGGTCAGATAATGTGATGTTATGAAAATGAAACCTTAGATATGTATTTTAATGTTTTTTTCTTTCATGCATTTGTTTCTAACTCATTTATAAGATTATTTCTTCCTTGCTTTGTATGTCCCTCCCCCACAGTATAACCCCTGCCTTCACTATATTTGATGTCGGTATTATTTGTGGAGGGGAAGGGGAAAAATAAGTTGTTTAAATAAGGACACAGGTGGACCTTTGCAGCAATGAGAAGTACAAGTTGTCATGTCGAAAACAAACTTTACAACTTCAGTGGGGGGATTGGGGGGGGATTGGTTGGAGTGGCTGGGGGAGGCCAGGAAGGGATGTGAAGGGTAAACAAAGGAGGAGGCTGCAATGCTTGACATCTTGCCAATCTAATTTTAACCCCTCTGTACATTATGGTCACAAAAATTAAAATTAAAAAAAATAAATTAATCAATTATTGGTGGCTTACACATGTTGTATTAACTACATAGGAGGATAAAGTCAGAAAATAACATTTAAAGGTAAGCCCAAACAGGAAATTCCATTGGCCATTTTTCTGTGTGTGCTAGTCATGGGGGTTGAATTTGTTCTACTTTACTCTAGGCTGGAGTTTTATCAATCTCATTAGTGGAATCACTACCAGCTAATTGGAGATAAAGGGTATCATGGAATTTCCTATGCAGGCTGGCTTCAAACTTTGATCCTCAGATTTCAGCTCCTTGAATTATTCTGTAATTTCCATTAGACTGCTATGTCCAATGATCCCCCCAAAAGAAGAAAGAAAACAGCTGGAGCTTGACGTGTGGCTCCAATGGCAGAAATGAGACAATGATTTCGGGGATATTACCAACAACTTTAGATCAATCTCCAGGAACAGTATACACAAGAATAAAATAAATAAATGAAAAGAAAGGTGGAAGAAGAAAAGAGAGAGCCAATTTCAGAGGTTAAAATGAGCAAAACTGAAATAGTTTACACTTGTTTTTGTAGTTACTCAAGGGTCTCACATCTGAGGATCAGTGTTCAAGGCCAGCCAAGGCAGGGGAGTCCATGGACTCAACTCTAATTAGGCAAATATGGTTTAAAAACAAAGCCCCGAATTGAGCTGTGGCTCACATATTAGAGGTCTAGCATTAAAAATATAGTGGGACTGAACTGGGAAGCTGACTCAGTGGTCAAGTGCTTGCCTTGCATGCATGATGCCCTGGGTTCAATTCCTCAGCAACACATAAGCAGAAAAATCCAGAAGTGGCACTGTAGCACAAATGGTAGGGCTCTAGCCTCAAGCTGAAGAGCTGAAGGACAGTGCCCAGGACCAGAGTTCAGGCCCCGTGATGGGCAAAATAAAATAGGGATACAGGTGTACCCATTGCAACAATGAGATGTACAAGATGTTATGTTTAAAAACAAATTTACAACATTGGCTCAGGAGGTTGGTTGTCAGGGCGATGAGGGTGTGGTGGGAAGATGGCTAGGGATGGGAAGGGGAAACAAAGGGGGAGGCAACAATGCTTGATAAGAAATGTACTCATTACCTTGCTCATGTAATTGTAAACCCTCTGTATGGCATTTTCACAATAAAAAGAAAAATATATAAACGAAAAAATAGACGAGAAAAAAAATTACTGGGACAATACATAGGCTCTGATTTATAGCCCCAAGCCCAGCATACATGTGGAAATAAAAAAGATAGAAATTAAAAAATGTGTTGGAAAATCCAACCAAATTTTCAAAATGAGCATGAGTTTTTGTTTCATGTGTGTAATCCTAGATACAAAGATAGATAAAATCTGAGGGTTATGGTGTCTCATCATCAAATCACCAGCAAAACAAACAAACAAGAAAACAGAAGTGAAGCTGTGATTGGAGTTGTAAAGCACCAGTCTTGAGTGAGAAAGCTATGAAACAGTGCCCTGGCACAGAGATCCAGCTTCAGGATCACAAAAATAGTCATAAGAAGAGAACCTGGTGCTGGTGACTCACGCCTGTAATTCTAAAACCTCAGGAGGCAGAAATATGGGAATCGAGTATAAAGGCCAATCCAAGCAGGATAGTCCAGAAGACAGTTGTTTGTGGGCCATCCTGGGGCTAGTACTGTACTACTCCCAGGTTTTTGGAAGTTAATTGGAGGTAAGGATCTTAGACTTTCCTGCTCAACATGGCTTTGAACCATGAAGGTCAGACCACAGCCTCCTGAAACAGTCCAGGAATTGCATGAGTTCCTGCTCCAGGAGCAGCACACCCAAAACAATGAAATTAATAAATGTAAAGAAGGGTAGAAGAAGAAAAGAACCAATAACCGAGGCTTCAATGAGCCAATCAGCCAATCATTGATGGCTCATAATAACTCTAATTCTAGTTACAAAGGAAGCTAAAATCTGAGGATAATATTTAAAGGCCAGGCCAAGTAAGAAAGTTCATAAGACGTGTGTGTGTGTGTGTGTGTGTGTGTGTGTGTGTATGTATGTGTGTGTATGTCTGTGTGTGAGACCTGTTGCTTGAACTTGTACTGTTTTGCTTAAGGCTCTACTAATCTCAGCTTTTTAGTGGTTATAATTGGAGATATCATGGACTTTCCTACCCATGCTGGTACAAAATTTGATCCTCAGATTGCATCCTCATGAATCAGGTCTGGCTCTACATGATAATCATTTCTAATTAACCATCAAAACAGAAAAAAAAAAAAACAGGAATTGAGCTGTAGTTCTCCTGGCAAAACTGGGAAAATGTTTCCGGGACAGCACCCAGACCCTGAGTTCAAGCCACAGGACAAACACGGAAGAAATAAAAGGAGAACAGAAGTACAAAAGGAAGAGTCCGTGAGAGTAGTTGAAATGAATCAAACATTTGTTGTTCACACATGTTATACGAGGTAGTCAGGAGGATGAAATCTAAGGATCACGGTTCATGACCAGCCCAGGCAGGAAAGTCCATGAGACTCATATATCTAATTTGCACCAAAAATAAGTTACAAGCTGTGCTTTGGTTCATTCGGTTGAGTGGTAGTCTTAAACAGAAAGCTTGGAACAGCACCTAAGCCCTAAGTTGAAATCCTAGACACACATTTCAAAACAAAAACAAAAACCGAAACAAAAAAGCAGAAGCTAAAAATGATGGGTAAAGAGAAACATAAAGTTTCAAAATGATCATGGGTTTTGGTTGATGTTTATTCCTAGTTATTCCTAGTCAAAAAGACACTTACAAAAAGAAAGAAAAAAGACCACAAATTATAAAATATGGGAGAAAGCAAAAATTATAATTTCAAAATGAGCCATGGGTTTTTAGTTTATGTGTGTATTCCTAGCTATTAAGAATGTTGAAATTGAGCATCATAGCTCAAAGCCAGCCTGGCAGGCGAGTGACTGAAATTTTTATCTCTAAGTACCCAGTAAAAGCTGGAAATGAAGGTGTGATAATAGTTGTAAAGTACTGAAATTCCATGAAAAACCTGGGAAACAATTCCCAATTCAGCCCTAAGTCGACCAAAAACAAAACTGAAAGAAGAGAAGAAATTACCATTTGAGATTTAAGCCTGGAACTGGTGGTTCTTGCTTATTATTTTAGCTATTCAGGAGGCTGAAGTCTGAAGATACCAGTTAAAAGCCAGTCCAAACAGGAAAGTCTATGGGGCTTTTTATCTGTGTGTGCCAACCTTGTGCTTGAATTCACGTAGGAGCACTACCACTCCCAACATCTTGGTATTTAGTTGATGAAAATAGTCTCATGGACTTTCCTGCCAAGGATGGCTTCAACTACAATCCTCAGATTTCAGCCTCCTATGTCTTGCTTGGCTTTACATGAGACTCTTATGTCCAATTAACCACCAAAAGGAAGAAAAATGAACTAAGCATAGGTGGCACACACCTCTGATGGTAGCCACTTGGGAGATTAAAATCTGAGGATCACATTTGAAAGCCAGCCCTGGTAGAATTCATGGACTCAAATCTAAGTAGCTACTTAAAAGAAAAAAAAAGTACTAGCCACAAGTTATGTGGTGGCTCGTGTCTTAGTGCTCTAATCTTGAATAAAAACTTCTGGGCCTGCACTTGATTTTTAGACCCAGGACCAGCATACACAAGAAAATAAAAATACAAATAAATAGGTATAAGAATGGCGGGGAATGTGGCTTAGTAACAGAGTGCTTGCTTACCATGTTTGAATCCCTGGGTTTGTTTCCTCAGTACCTCATAAATAAAAAAGACTGAAAGTGGCACTGTGGCCCAAGTAGTAGAGTTCTCACCTTGAGTAACAGAAGTTCAGGGACAGTGCTCAAGCCCAGAATTCAAGCCTCAGGATTATGAAAAAGAATAAAAATGTTGTGAGAAAATCGAGTTAAAGTTTCAAAATTTTGGTCAATATGTGTAATCCTAGTGAGTCAGAAGGCTGAAATCTGAAGGTTGTTGTTCATAGCCAGCCTGGACAGGGAAGTGCTTAAGTCTGCAACTAACCAGCAAAAAACACCAGAAATAAAACTGTGGTTGTAGTTGTAAAGCAACAGCCTTGAATGAAAAGCCAATTGAAACCATGCCCTGGCTCAGAGATCCAGCCTCAGCATCACAATAAGAAAATTAAATGGTTGGAAGTAGAGAACCCAGGACTCTTGGTTCATGTCTGTAATTCTAGAAATGCAGGAGGCTGAAATATAAGTCTTATGTAAAGGCACACCCAATCAAGAAATTCCAGGAGACTGTTTTGTGTGTGGTGGCCACACTGGGGATAGGTTTTTGTTGATTGATTGGAGATAAGAATTTCATGGATTTTCCTGTCCAGGCTGCTTTCAAACCATGATGGCCAAATTTCAGCTTCCTGAGTCAGGCCAATACTTGCATGAGTTCGAGCTCCAGGCCCAACACAAACAAAAAGAATGAAATAAATGAAAAGAAGGTGGGAAGAAGACAAGAAAGATCAAGTAACAGAAGTTTCATTGGGGACTCATATTTGTAATTCTAGCTACTTAGGCTAAAATTTGAGGATACTGTTTAAAGCTCAGCTCAAGTATAGGTGTTCATAAGACGTGTGTGTGTGTGTGTGTGTGTGTGTGTGTGTGTGTGTGTGTGTGTGTGTGTGTGTGTGTGTTTGGCAGTCCTGGTGCTTGAACTTGCACTATTTTGCTCAATAATCTACAACTCCCAGATTTTAGTGGTTCATTGGAGAAAAGAGTGTCATGGACTCTCCTCAATTTTCAGCCTCCTGAATCTGGCTTAGCTATACATGATTATTTTCTCTCCAATTAACCTCCCCACAAAAACCAAATGTTATGGTTGGTCCCGTGTATGCCCTGAGACAACATCTGAGCTTCAATTTCCTCTCCAAGGAAAAGTAAAAAAGAAAAAAAAAGAAAAAAGGTGGAAGCAAGCACATATTAATGTTTTAAAATGACCCAAATGTTGATGGTTATATGTGTAATTCTTTTTACACAAGAGGCTGACAACTGACAATTGCAGAGTCAAGTCAGTCTAGAAAGGAACATGCTTGAGATTCTTATCCCCAGCAACACAGCACAAAGCCTTGAGCTGTGGCTGAGGTGGTAAAGCACCAATCTTCAGTGTAAAAGCTAAGATATAGGCTCCAATGACAGATGTCAAGCCACAGGAACCATAAAATTTTCAAAGGAGAGAGGATGAAGGTAGGCTGAATCTGAGAATCATTGTTCAAAGCTACCCCATGCAAGAAAGTCCATGAGGCTTTCTCTGTGTATGCATCTGTGTGCTATGTTTGGCTTAAATTTATGCTGTTTTTTTCAAGGATAGAGCTTTACCACTCCGACTTTTTCAGTGATTAATTAGAGCTAAGTGTCTCATGGTATTTCCTGCTTTGGTTGGCTTTGAACCGTGATCCTCAGATTTCAGACAACTGATTCATGCTGGGCTTTGCATAAGACTCATCTCCTATTAACTACCAAGAGTTAAAAAAAACCTGGAGTTGAGCTGTGGCCCAAGATGCAAACTGGGCAGTCACATTCTAGTACAGCACCCAGGGTTTTAGTTCAAGCACAAAGACAAAACAAATATTGCCATGAGCTATAATTTGGCTTATGTGCAAAGCCACTACTCTTGAAGAAAATGCTCTGGCATTGCATCCGCGCCCTGATATATAGCCCCAGGACCAAAACATATACAAAAGTAAAAAAAAAAAAAAAAAAAAAAAAAAAACAAGGAAAATTTTAACAAGATAAAGTGGAAAAAAACATATTAATATTTTTAAATGAACAATGGGTTTGTGGTTCATGTGTGTAATCAGAGCACCTCAGGAAGCTGAAATCTGAGGATCACGGTTTGAAGCCAGACTACCCAGAAAAGTACATTAGAAACTTATGTCAAATAAACAAAAAAAAAGCTAGAAGTGAAGCTGTAGTTGAATTTGTAAAACATCGTCCTTGAGTCAAAAAGCTAAGGAACAGAAGGGCACTGCTGGCTCTACACTGTAATCTCAGGAGGCTGAGATATGAAGACCATGGTGCAAATCCAGCCTTGTCAGGAAAGTTCATGAGACTCTTGTACTCCAATTAACCACCAGATAACCTGAAGTGGCTCTGTAGGTCAACTGGTAGAGCATTTGCCTTCAGTTGAAGACCATAAAGAAAGCACCCATGCCAAGTGTTCAACCCCTACCCCCCCTTCAAAATAACTAAGGAACAGCAATGTGGCCCAAAGATCAGGTCTACTGGACAAAATAAAATGTACTGAGGTTAAAGGCAAGAAAGAGCTGGTTAAAAATATTAAAATAAGCTGGACACCAGTGGCTCATGCTTGCAATCCTAGCTACTCAGGAGGCTGAGATCTGAGGATCACAATTCCAAGCCAGCCCAGTCAGCAAATTCTGTGAAACTCTTATCTTTAATAAAGCACCAGAAAACTGGAAGTGGTTCTATGGCTCAAGTGATAGACTGTTTGCCTTGAGCTGAAGAGCACAGAGACAGCAACTAACACAGAATTTAAGCCCCACGAATGACCAAAAAAAAAAAAAAAAATTAAAATGTCTGCGGTTGATTGCTCATGCCTTTAAATCCTAACTACCCAGGAGGCTGAAATCTAAGGGTTGTAGTTCAAATCCAACCCAAGCAAGAAAGTCCATGAGACTTGTTAATGTAATTACAATACTAGGGCTTGAACTTGCCCTGTTTTACACAAGGCTAGATACCGTTCTACTACCCGCAGCTTTTTGGTGATTAATTGGAGATAAGAATCTCAGACTTTGCTGCTCAGACTGGCTTCAAATCAAGATCAGATTTCAGCCTCCTTAGTTGTGCTGGACTTTGCATGAGACTTTTCAAAAGAATGAAGCTGGAAGTTTATCTGTGGCTCAATTGGCAGAACTGAGAAAAATCTCTGAGACAGTGGCCAGTCCTTACATGCAGAAAAAAACATAAAATTTTTCTTTTTTTTTAATTTTTAATTTTTTATTGTGAACATACTGTACAGAGTGGTTACAATTACATGGGCAAGATAATGAGTACATTTCTTATCAAGCATTGTAGTCTCCTCCTTTGTTTCCCCTTCCTATCCCTTCCCATCCTCCCCCACTCCCCCACCTAATCCTCCCTACTACCCCCCCTTCCCCGAACCAAAGTTGTAAATTTCATTTTTCGATATAACAACTTGTATATCTCATTGTTGCAATGGGTCCACCTATATCCCTATTTAAACGATTTGTTTTTCCTCTTCCCCTCCACAAATTATACCGACATCAAATACAGTGAAAGCAGGAGTTATACTGTGGGGGAGGGACATACAAAGCAACAAAGAAATAATCGTATAAATGTGTTAGAAACAATCGCATGAAAAAAACATTTGAATACATATCTTCGTGTTCATTTCCCTAACATTTTCAAAAGTAAATAATAGTAGTTGTATAGTATAGAAAAAAATCAAAAACCATGTTTAATATGATACAAAGGAAAACTGTTTCTTTTTAAATGTAGCAAATGAGAACATAGTATAAAGTTTCAAAATGACATGCTGAGAGTAAGGGAAAAAGGAAAAATTTAAAAATTCATGTAAATATTAAATACAAGCTGACATGACCAAAATATAATGTGATCAGAAACTTATCTCTCAGTTATCTATCACTTGCAATTACTTACAAATAATTTTCCCTCCAGTTTCAGCAGCAACCATGGAAATTTAGACATGACCTCTCTATGCAGCCTATACTGTGTAAGGATCTTCCTGTTTTAGCCTCTTGAATTAGATCTGCAGGCATTGCCCTCATTTTAATATATGAGGTTTCCTTTAAAATTTAAAATTAATATTAAAATAATGGATTGTCTGTAAAGCATGATTAAACTAAACATCAGAGATGCACCAGAGATCCTCTGAGGGATACAATCAAAATATTAGAAAAGCACCTACCACTCAAGGTAGGTAACAGAAAGAAGATTTAGCATTTTTTGGATGTGCTGGGGATGAACACAGGGCCTCATGCTTGCTAGGCACGTATAAAATTCAGTGACATTAATTATATCCACACCATTACCTCTATTTGTGAACTATCTTGTTGATACTGATGGAATCCACACAATCATTGAGTAATAATCACCCCAATGACCTGCCCCAGAAATTTTAATCTTCCATTTTCTCTTATAAAATGGTTTAGTCAATGTTTCACATAAATAGTAGATTATTTTTTGTGTCCATCCGTGACAGATATATATTAATTGCAGCATTTTTGTGGATGTCATAATCCATTAATGCTTACCTAAAATTTTGTAAACCTGTATATATGATAGACAATCCAGGTAATTCCAGCTTCTGACTATTGTGAACTTTGCTGTTATTATTGGCATATGAGCTATTAGTTTTTTCTTTTCAGTTCTTTCGGTTACACAATGAGCAATGGAATTGCTGGGTAATGTGGTAATGCTATGTTATGTTAGAAGAATGTGTCATATTGTACCATAATTGCTATATCACTTTTCATCAGCACAGAAATGTACAAAAGGTCAATAAAATGTATTTCAAATGTATTTCAAACCTTCCACAGATGTGCCCTTAAAAATCATTTTTTTTTTTTACTTTTTACTTGCTTTTATTTAGGCCATGCAGGCCTGGAGCTATGTAGCATTGCCCAGAGCTGAAGTGAGAACAATTCCAAATGCCACTGACCTATCCTCCAAAAACATTTAATCTAGTAGCCATTTTCTCTAGAGATAAAATTTAGTGATTATATGCAATTTTACTCTTCTAAAATAAGGTTTTGAATTTTAAAATGACTTATATAAATGTAACACCGCTGTGTACCTTCTTTTTATTAAGAAGAAAAATTATATTTATAAGAAATATAAAAGGACAAAAAAGCTTCTCAGCAGAAAATACATCACAATCACAGTCTAATTCTGACCCAAGCACATAAAATTCAATACAAAAAATAATACAATAAGGGCTCATCTAAAGTAAAATGAAGAGTAAGGCCAGGCGCAGAGGTCAAGTGGTAGAACACTAGGTTGCCCAGCACCAGCCTCTGAATCAAAACCGCAGAATTGCCAAGGGATAAAATAAAGTACTGAAAGTTAAGGAAACATGCAGATAAAATATGATGGACAACAAAGAGGGACACACCTGTAATCACAAAACTTGGGAGACTAAGCAGTAGAATTATGAAATTAAGATCAGACTTGGCTACATAATGAGACTGCATCTTAAATAACATAGAATAAAATAAATCAAACAAAAATTTTAATGACTAGTGTGTAGTTTAGGTGTAATTAAAGTAGTTTTGTATGCACAAAAATTACATGCTTTGATAACTACAACTTTCAGTTTACACTGCAGTACAAGGTGCTCAGTGGCTGGAATCCCTCCTGAGGAAATCTATGGAAGTTGATGCACTTCTATTCTTGGCTCGACTGAGGGTTTCTAGGCAAACAGTGTTTTGATCTCAATTCGTGGTTCCCACTTACAACTCTTTTTTTTAGTACACCACTTACAAATCTCTCCCATCTCAATAACAGGGCCTTCTGGCTTTCAAGTTAAGTTATCTCTGATATCTCTTAGGGTTCTCCTCCCCTTTGTCTGGAACTGCTCTGTTCCTGGGCCCACATTCAGCAGCTTATTCTGAGAAGAGTTGTAACTAAATGCTAGCCATCTCTATCCATTGCCATCTCCACCTCAAATTAGTCTTTGGTATCAGTATGAGTCTGGTCAGAGGATAGAGCCAGCCTGGGCTGGCTTTGAACCATGATCCTCAGACCTCAGCCTCTTGAATAGTTAGGATCACAGGAGTGAGCTACTGGCACCAGGCCACCATTTCTTTCTTCCAGGAAAATTTAGGGGGGTGGAATAGCACAGCAGCACATACATTTGATAGCAATTGCCCCAGGGTGAACCAGAATCTCAGATAAAACCACTGACTTTGATATTGCCTTCGGTATCCAACAGGATATTGTTGGAATTAAGGTCTCAGTGTGATTCTGTTCTGGTGTGGGTAGTGAACAGCACTTACAATTTGGGTGAAGAGCCTCTTGGTTTCATCCTCTTATAGGCGGCAGGATTTTGAGATCCCCCCCAGAAGGTATCCCCTAGTGGCCAGTTCCATTGATGAGATACATATACTCTTCCTTCTCCATCACCTGGTATAATCTGATGGTGTGTTTGTGCCATACCTTCTTAAAAATGTCCACTTCATTCTTTAACTGATGACTGGAGGACTCTCGCTGTAATGCCATGGTTGCAGGACCTCCTCCCGCCCCCCCCCCCCCGCCCCGCAAGAAAACCACCGAGAGTCAGACTCTACAGCTATTTTATTTAATCGGGCTGCAGCTTGGGCATCGTCCTACACTCTGACACAGGGGAGCCTAGGAGGAGAGCCCTGAGCTAAGGATTTGCAGGTCTTATAAAGGCACACAATCAACCAAGTGTTTGGGTTACCATCACATATTGCTTTGCTAGACAGAAACAAGCAACAAGTGGTCACTGTCTGAAACTTTAGCCTTTCAAACCGCCCCCCCCCCCACGCTTGATTTATGGTCCTGAGCCACAATCTTGTGGCTCTGGCCCAAAACTAAACTTCAACAGCTCTTGATCTTGAACGAGTATACCAATAACAATCAGTCCATTTATCTTTTCTTGAGGCATATGCGGAGTGGTTTGGTAGGATGCTTGGAGACTTCCCATGTTTCCTGATGGTCATCCAGGGCAAAGGGGTCAGCTGGTCTGGCATGGGAGCAGTGGATCCAAGCAGCAATGCTGTCCACCTTAAGGGCAGTGGGTGTAGCCAGTAGCACCATGTAAGGTCCCTTCAATTGTGTTTCCTGAGATCGCAAATTGTGCCTTCGAACAAACACCCAGTCCCCTGGTTTAAACAAATGTGGGATAGGAATAGAAGCAGAATCATATAATGCTCTAAGTTGGGGCCACATACTCTTATGCACCAGCTGTAAATAGTCAAGCTTACACAGAAATTCAGTATCATCCAAATCAGCAAGCAATTAAGGACAAGCCGATAGGGTGAATTTCTTATTCTAAACAAGGCAAAAGGAAGGAGCAATACCCAGTCTACACAAGTCTCCAAGGCCAATTTAGTTAAGGTCTCTTATAGAGTCTGATTCATACCTGCCCTGAACTCTGGGGTCTATAAGCACAGTACAATTTCCAATCTGTCCCCAATGCCGGAGCTATTCGCTGACTTAATTTTGAGACAAAGGCTGGTCCATTGTCTGGCCCATTGGGTGATGGGAAGCCATACCTGGATAGAATTTCTTCTTAGCCACGACATTTGTGTTCTCATGCTTTGTTGGGTAGGCTTCAACCCATACTGAAAAGGTTTCTACAAAAACTAGCAAATTTTTATATCCAAATTTTCCACTTTTAATTTCTGTGAAGTCTATTTCCCAATACACACCTGGCCTATCTCCATGGAGGCGAGCTCCTTTTGTAACTGGCTGATTGGAGGCATTGGTGAGCTGACAGGCTTTACAATTTTTAACAATGTCCTCAAGAGTTGATTCCCTTGCCTAATTTTTACTTCTGAGTGTCAGAGCAAGTCCTGCATTCTACAGGTTCCCATGTGAGAGACCCGATGGATTCTCTTAAGAATCCCCTTGCCCAATCTTTGTGGCAAGGTAAGTTTCCCCTCACCAGTTTTCCACCAGTCTTTGTTTCCTTCTCTGCCAGGGGGTTTATAGGCCTTGGGAATTTTCTTTATCCACTCCAAGTCTTCTTGGGAGTACTGAGGCTCAGGAGGCAAACTCATGGCCATGGGTCTACTAGAGTCAGTACTTATGCTCTGGGCTGGAGGGCCACCTCCTTAGCTGCCTGATCAGCCAAGTTATTTCCTTTGGTTATTGAATCAGTTCCCTTTTGATAGCCAGGGTAGTACATAATGGCAATATTTGCTGTTTCCCATAAGGCCTGGATGAGGCTTAAAATTTCTTATTTGTTTTTAATAGTCTTTCCCTCAGCTGTCAACAGCCCCCTCTCATGGCTCCATGGACATGCACGGTGGCAAAAGCATACTGACTGTCTATGTAAATGTTTAGTCTCTTCCCTTTTCCCATATGTAGGGCTTTTGTTAGTGCCACTAGCTCTGCTCTTTGTGCAGATGTTCTCTGGTGGAGTGCTTCTACCCACACTATCACAGTGTCCATGGTGACTGCTGGGCCCGTGTACCTTTTTCCATCTCAAATGAAACTGCTGCCAGCTGTGAACCAGGTATGCTCAGCATGAGATAGTGGTGAGTCCAACAAATCTGGCCTCTTTTCCTTGGCCCGGTTTCTCTTTTCATGCTCCATTTTACGTTCTCTGTCCTTCCTTTCCTGTCTTTGCACCTCTGTCTCTCTTATTGTAAACCTTTCCTGCCGTGGCTACTAGATCCCTAATTATAGACTTTTCACCAAGGCTGTCTAGAGCCTGCAACTTTATGTCTGGTGCAGCTTGATTTATATAGGCAAACATAATCATCTGAGCCAACTTCTGGGTCTCAAGATCATATGGAGTATATTGACTAAAAGCTTCCAAGAGCCACTCAAGATATGCTGCTGGACTTTCACTTACTCCCTGTCTTACATCATAAACCTTGGCCATGTTAGTAGGTGGGCAAGCCGCAGCCTTGAGACCTGCCAACAGAGCCTGGTGGTACATGAGGAGACAGTCCCTACCTTCAACTGTCTTGTAGTCCCATGTTGGTCGAATCTCAGGAAAATAGGCAGCGATCAGGGAAGGATCTGGGATGGGCATTCCTGTGGGGCCACGGATATGTTTCTGGGCCGCCTCTCAGATATGGTCTCTCTCTTCAGTGGTAAAAAGAACTTGCAAAAGCTGACTGCAATCATCCCAAGTGGGCTGATGAGTAAAGAGAATAGTTTCAAGCAAATGAATTAAATCCTGGGGTTTCTCAGAAAAGGGGGCATTTTGTATGCACCAATTGTATAGAGCATTGGTAGAAAATGGGCACTATTGGGTTGCTGTTGACAACCACATCCACAGTACCTATGGCACGTAGGGATAAAAACAGCTGCATTAGATGGGGGGTTGATCCCACTGCGGGGTTGCCTGGCCCCTCAGAAACTTGAAGGGCAGGTGCCAAGTGTTCTATAGCTCCCCCCTCCTCTTGATCATTCTCAGGTTCTGCAAAAGGAATCTGGGAAGTGGAGTATGGGGGAGGAAACATTTCTTCTTCCAAGTTATCTCCCTGAAAAACCAGGGGTACACTTTCTTTTCCTCTTTCTTAGTATCTTTTTGTAAGTCTAGGGGGCTAGAGGGAGTGTTGCCCATGGTTTCCAGTCCTGTCAGTCATACAGTACAAAAAACAATAAACAGTACAAACAAAACACATGCAGGCCTGACAGTTACAAAAAAAATGCTTACAAAGTGGAGATCTCCCAAATTGGTCCACTGACTCCTGTCATGGCGGCTTCCATACCCATGCCCCACAGCAGAAGGAGCAGACCCACAGTGGGCGAGTTGGGCCTCGGTTAGAAGGCTCTCTTGGTCAGTTCCGGCCCAACACCAAACCAACCCTCGCCCCACAATTCACACGGTGGGGTTCCAAGGACACCCACCCCCCCCCCCCCGCCCCACACAGCAGGGTTCCAAGTACCCCTGCCCCACACGGTGGGATTCCAAGTACCCCCGCCCCAGACGGTGGGGTTCCAAGGACCCCCCCTCCACATGGTGGGGTTCCAAGAACCCCTGCTCCACACAGCAGGGTTATCCCCTCCCCACAAGAGGATATGGGACGTCTCCCAGTTCCTCCAGTGTTGTCGTGCAAGTGGGTCCACTTTGACAACCCTTTACGAATTGGAGGGGCCATCCTCACAAGAGAAAATGAAAGTAAAACAGACAAACGAGAGGACAAGACAAATGAACAATGACAGTGCTGTTTTACCTTTGGAGTCTGAGGTCTGAGGGGTCTTTGGGGGGTATCCCGGACCAGCCCCCAATAATATGTTATGCCATGGTTGCAGGAACCCCCTTCCCCCCCCGCAAAAAGACCACCGAAAGTCAGACTCTACAGCTGTTTTATTTCAACGTGCTGCAGCTTGGGCCTCCTCCTACATTTCGGTACAGCGGAGCCTAGGAGGAGAACCCTGAGCTAAGGATTTGCAGGTCTTATAAAGGCACACAATCAACCAGGTGTTTGGATTACGACCACGTGTTGCTTTGCTAGACAGAAACAAGCAACAAGTGGTCACTGCCTCAAACCTTAACCTTTCATCCCTTCAGGAGTATTTTAACTGCCACTTCCATGTGTGTGAGGTGGGGATAGCCAGCTTCACTTGTTCCTTGGTACCATGGTCAATGAGCTCTTTCATCTGGTATTGATTGATGATCTCTTCATTCAAGGATACGGAGGATGATTCTTTGTATTCTTCCATCCTTCTGCTATGATGGCAGGTAGCAAGTCTACCTAAAATTAACTAAATAAAATAATGGAAACACAGAAAAAATAAAAAGAAATACCAAAACCAAATGACAACTCACACCCCCTCCCCAAATCAGAAAAATCATGAATTTTGCTTTGAGTCAGTCCAGCGTGACACCAATCAAGAGTTCCTAGAGGTGTTAACTGACATAGGTTGGAGCACAGTGGCTTCCTATATAGACTGCATGACCTCTCAAAACGGAGCTATCACAGCCCATCATAATGACATCATAGAAGAGATGGACCAATCAGAGTCTGTGCCAGTGAAGTCAGAGAAAAAGTGGACCAATCATAGCTTGCCAGCATTGATACTCTAGCCCATAAGCTTCAAAGACTGTTGCTAAGGACTCCATGTGGGTTGAGGTTGCTCTGGTCATTGTTATGCCATTCCTGAAACTACTAGGACAGTGGTCAAAGTCCTCTGTTCTTGTAGAGGACTCCTGAATCTCATAAATTGCTTCTGTGGAGACACTGGCCAATAGCCTCCATGCTTGATGGCCACCTTATCCTATATTTTTTCCAGCAATGACATGGCAAGAAGACCTCCGTCCTTCTCAAGGACAGCTCTCCTACAATTTGCTTCTGATGGGAGAAGGCCCAGGCTGTCTTTGAGCCACAATCCTCACAATTCACCTTCCTGAGTAGTTAAGATTATATGCCTGAGCCATCGTTAGGTACTTAGCTCATCTCTCACACTTGGGGGAAGTATATATGTTTGATAGAAAGGTTGGTATTAGATATGTCCTTTTAACACCTTAAATGTGTTGCCCTTGCTGTCTAATATTTAATCTAGTGTCTGATTAGAAATTTGTCATAATATGATTGAAGATCCCTTGTTTGGTTTATTTTTAATTTCAATTTAATTTTATTGTAAAGGTAATGTACAGAGGGGTTACAGTTACATAAATAAGTACATTTCTTATGGAAGGAACATTGTTATCTCTTCCATCGATTTTTTTTTGTATGCTCAAAAAAAGAACTACTGATGCTTTTGCTGTTGCTATTGATCAATGGGTACTTTTGCTTTCTTTGTTCATGCATTTTTATAAGAAAATTTATATGCAGAGGGTTTACAGTTACTTAAGTCATCTAAAGAGTACACTTCATTTAATTTTCTAAATTTCAAATTTTGAACTTAAATATTTTCTTCTGTTTCTTTAGGGTAATTCTTTTTTCAGAGTTGTAGGACTAGTTAATACAATTTTGCATGATTTTTACACATGTAAATTATTCAGACACATATATTTTGTTTTTAAAATATTTATAATGTGAATATTTAAACATTATTTTTTTGAATTTTTTTCCTGAGGTAATCACAAGTCATATATATGTCTAGTTACTTTAAAAAATACTCTTACTGCTTGGCACCAGGGGCTCCCACCTCTACTCGTAACTACTGAGGAGGCTTAAGAATAAAACCAGGCCGAAAGTTTAGTGGACCTCCTTCTCAATCTATAGCTGGGTGCATTGGATCATTTCTACCACACTGCACTATCTACAGGCTAAGATTGGAAGGACTGTGGAATCCAGGCCAGCCAAGGTAGGAAGTTAGACAAGTTGGTCTGCAACTCTGATGCCATTGATGATGGGAAGGCTAAAAGGACAGATCAGGTGCATGTTCTTGTGGAAAGGGAACCCCTATCCTAAAATTAACCACTGATATGACGCCTGCCTAGCAAGAGCAATAACTCAAGCGAAATCCCCACAGTTTCCCACAACCAAAATAAGTATATACATTAACATACAAAAACTTAGTAGAATCTGTTCTTTGCTCTAATATCAGCTTTATCTGATTATCATATGATGTGACAGAATAGGTTCTTTATTAAACTTAAGATATATTTTAAAAGACCTAGAAAATTCTTTCTCACTTATTAAGTGCAAATGTATGGCAAATTGTCTCATTTCTTACATATTTGAATATCACTATAAATTCAGCTTATGATTATTATGAATAGTAACATATTCTGATTAATTACTTTACTTTGTAACAGTTTTTAAACTTTTTGCTTCTCTACTGAAGTTTAATTATTAAACCAACGTCAACTACTGGGGAAATACATGGACATCTCATTCCAACTGGTACTCAAAGTCTCTGGTTAGGCAATTCTGATGAAGACAAGGAAGAAGATGAAAAATTGAGGAATGGTATCTTTTGTAAGAAAAAAATGCAGAAGGATCCAAGCAAATTTCTTCTTTGGGCTGCTGAAATTAATCGGCTTTCTACAGTATGGCGAAAACTTTCCAAAAAGGCCACTCGTGTGAATACTAGGGATGACGATGAGTACTCTGCTCTTCATCAGGACACCTACAGTTGACACTGAGACATTGTCCATGAGTTGGTGGCTCGAGGCAGATATTCATGCAATAACTGTGAATGGCTGGACACCCCTGCACAGTGCTTATACGTGGAATAATACCAGTGTGGCTTCTTTCTTACTTCATCATGATGCAGATACCAATGTCTAAACGAAAGGCCTCTTGACCTCCTTGCATCTTGCTGCTGGGAATAGAAACAGCAAAGATACGTTTGATCTCCTTCTTTTGAACCATTATTTTAAACCAGGTCTGAAGAACAACTTGGAAGAAACTGCATTTGATACTGCCAAAAGATAAGTATGTATGACTACCTCTTTGAAGTTATGAAAGGCTGTACAAATTGTTGTCCTATGTCTTAATGATTTGGTTAAGTTACTTAAATTTAAAAAATGCCAGTCCATCCTTTGTCTCTGTACAAAATATTTTCACAATACAAAGCAACAGCAATATCTTACTTTAAAAATTCATGGATTCCATGGTATTCTTCCAAATGAATTGCCTGACTTTGATGTCAAAATATATTCAAGAGTTGTTTGTATACATCTATAATGATTTCTGTAGAGCTTGTGATTTTTAAAATCAGAAATAATTTTACCATATCTGTTGAAATGAGTAGTACAGAACCTGAAGATATTTCTGGTGCTTGTCTGAAGAAAGTATATTTTAACATATTCTGTATTCTGTTTGTAAAATGTCCAAATCTATTTCATTCTCTCCTAGATATAATACTTTGAATACTACATTGTTATATATTATATAAATTCATAAATAAATGTGTCCTTACAGATTGCATTCCATATAAAAACAGTTTAAGATTCTTTTTTCTCCTAGGTCCTTATAGTATTTTATTTCTTTGGGATAAAATTAAAATGTTATCTAATTTCAAAAATTTTGTAAAGGTTATGCTATGTAAAGACCTTTCTAAGGTGAAGATTTAATACACTGATATCAAACTAACTTTTAATTATATGAATCACATATGTTGTTAAACTTGTATTTTTGTAATCAACTTTTTAATAACTGTTTGTCATTTCTACCAACTGAAGAATGAAAAATATGGAATAATTCGCATATTTTCATATCATCCTTGTCCAAGTGGCATGTTAATCTCTATATTGTTGTAATTTATGTATATGTGCTGCCGAAGCATGTAGTATCCTGTAAATTTAAGTAGTTAATGATGCAGTCTCTATACAGGCATATATCCTTGGTTGTCTATTTGTAACAAGGAAACCTTATTGTTACTAACAATGCTATTGATCTTATTTCTCTGAAATTCTGTGTATAGTGGAAAAAACATATTGTTCGGTAGATAGCTCACACTTGCATTTTTTTGCCAATGACTATTTTAAGTCTTTTTCATTTTAAATTTGATCATACTTTGAAGCCTTTATAGCTAGGTTCAAAGAGATGGCTTTTCAAGTACTTATTTATCAACTGAGTTAGCTTTGTGGAGCTAATGGATTCAAAGTAAGCCTTGCTGAAGAGCTACTTCTAAACTTTTGCAGCTTAAAATTTCCCAAATGAGGTCTTACTGGCACAAATGTCTACTGACCCTTTACTCTTCTTCCATGTAGTAACAGACCAAACAGAATATCTTACCCTGACAGCAAAGATTATCTTACTGGAACAAAACTAATCTTAGTTACAAGGGATCATAGAGAAATAAACAGTTCTGACTAGAAAGTATTTTATCAAAATGTAGTTGTTTATTATACCTACCATTTCAAAAATAGCTAAAGCCAAGAAGGTGAAAAAAAATGTTCTTATGCATTATTGTCCTGACCTGTCTACCATCCAACCAGATAGGAACATACACTACTGAATTTCTATCACCAAATATTTCCATAGATCCAGGAGAAGTCCATATTTTTCTCCTTGATATTAGGCCTTACATTGGTAATGTTTTAGTCACAGTGTTTCCTCTTGCCTCTAGGCTGTAAATCTACAAATGGTAAAGCTTTAGGTCTAACTCTACCAAACTCTGAGGTAGAGATAATGGAATAATACTGTAAAACAGAGTTGCCTTTGATACCTTAACCACAACAGAACAATGAAAAACATTTCCTTATATTACATATAGTTATATATTTTGTATTTATATGTGCTAATTTTATGTTTCATACAATGAAACTTACTAGAATTAATCGATAATTTGACAAATAAATTGATATTTATTATAATAAATAGATTGGAATATAAATAATTAGGTTTAGAATATATATTAGAATATAAGAAGTATCAGTGCAATGTCTTCGGTATAAACTTGTGATACCTTCCAAGTGTTCTTAGTCTACTGAATTCACATGGTAAAAAAAAATGTTGTTTTCCTCTAATCTGCAAGGGATTTTACTCTGCTGCTCTGTATATTGTTTTAACTCGCTGGACCAAGAATGGTTTTCTCCATATTTCTGATCATACCCAAATTTTGCTGATATGATGTCCAAAGGGTATTATTATTCTACAGGACCCACGCGTCCTAGGATCTCAGGTTCCAGTTATCTGCATCATCAGATAACAAGGGCAAGTCTTCTCACCTAGGCCCATGCAACATGCCAACAGAAAGTAATTGAAGACTCATCTTAACTTCTCATTTCCTATAATAATTTAGGGCCCCAATTACACAGGGTTTAGCAGTAAGCAATTGTGAAATGCAAGGCAACTTAAAATGAAAGATGAGATCACAAAATCTGAGAGAAACTACTGTAATTCACACTTTCAATTTACAGATGACCAGCCCATACGAGTGAACAAGATCACAAATGTCACAAGAATATCTTTAATACCCCTCTCCTAATGATTAATGAAAGATTTCAGTCCAGTATAAGTAGGACAAAAAATAGTTCCTGGAAGGATAAAATCCATAATTTGTCTACCAAGGCTCGGAAAACTTGAATTAGAAGTCAAATAGAATTCAGAAAAACATTAATTGAGAAGATCCTTAGTGCTTCAAAACACTGGTACTTCAGTAAAACTTGGTTATGTAGTATAAAAAGGTTGTCATTCTCAAATCAATGGTAACCTATATTTAATCTCCTGAAAATATATTCCTTTTAAAATAATTTTTTAGGGGGTCCAGGCGTGGGGCTTGATCTCGTGGCCTAGGCGCTGTCCCTCAGCTCTTCAGCTTAAGGCTAGCACTCTACCACTTGAGCCACAGCACAACTTCCAGATGTTTTTTCTTTTTGTTTTTTTTTCTTTTTGGTTTTTTCTTTTTGATTTTAAAAGATCACAAATATTTGCCTTATCATGTTGTTTGATATTTTCCTTAAGAAATATGACTTCAAGTCTTGAGTATGGGTACTCATCAGAGATGTGACAAACATAAAATCTGTCTTCTATTTCTATCATATTCCTCCACAGTAATAAATTTTAGTTTTCTTCTTTTCCCAAAAGTTATAGGTAGTAGAAAATATTATCCCATGTAAAATAAAATAATCACAAACCATTGTACAAAGCCATTTATAAAAACTGCTAGTTAGCCAAAAATTCTAAGCCATTTTTAAACTTTCTTGTTGACTAAAGATTAATCTTCCAAATGGATAAGAATAAAATCAGGTCTAGGTCCTTCACATCTCCAGTCTTTCAAATTGTTATTGCAGATGAATTAATTATGGAAATATAAGCTGATATCAGTTCAAGTATATGCAGGTTTGAAATGCCATGGAATGTATATAAACCTGTCAAAGTATGAACAGACAGTTTAACAGAATGACTATAAAGAAGTTGAAACCAGAGAAGAATATTAGTAAAAACATAGAATGAATGAAAAATTAAAAAGTGGCAAGTACAACTAGAACACTCAATGTACATATGTGATAAAGGAAGTGGTAAATCTGAAATAAATCTTGGAGAAGGGGTTGGTTGAGAATGATAGAAGGAGTGACTCTGATCCAGGAGCACTGGACAATTACATGGACATATTTAATTGTAACACACTACCACAACCTTTTGAAATTCAGTTAAAAACACAACAAAAACCAAACACACAAATGTCACAACCAAACAGCAATCTCTAGAGAGTATGAATATGACCTCTCAAAATTTTAAATAGTTAATCAAAGGCAGTATGGGAAAAGCAAACCAACTGTTCAAAGAGGGCAATTTGGGGTAGGGGAGAATTTTGAACAGATTTAAATAGATTGTCTAAGGTTATAAATCACCTACATCTGCAGCAAATATTTTCTAATGGGAGATCTCTTTGTCTGAACTGGATATTCCAGTCCTGAGATACACTTGATAGCTGGTGAATATAGAATGGAAGAAACAAGATCAAAACTCATTACTCCATTGGAGAGAAAATAGTCCTCTATGTTTTCTCTCATCTCTCTTTACTACTATTTTTCATACTTTTCAGTCAAGTGATTTTGAATTATGTCTTTCCTTCTTTGTTCTGGCAAAGTAATCGGTCAATGTAATTCACTAAAGATTATTTGCCATTTTTTCTATTATGCTGTTTACTTGTCCAAGCGAGTCCATTAAACTTCCCTCTTGCATTTGGTTGCCACGAAAACCCAACATCTATGATAATGAGGACAAACTCTCATGTAAAACATTGTCTCCAAAAAACCAATCCAAGAAGCTGTGATCACAAATATTTAGCTATACGTTTTTGTTCTTTTACCTTGAAAGTCTTCTTGTGTCTAAAGTGCCCACAAAAATAAGTACTCCACCGCTTTTTGGGTCAATTACTTCTAACCTTAAAGATATAGTTTGCTAACAAGATGCTTAGAGGAAACCGAAGAATACTCCACTTTTATCTTCTCACTTAAGACTCTCGTTAGATACCATATCAGGAACAGTGAAGTTATTCTTTGCAAAATTACTTCAATAGATTATTTTTCTCTTGGTCTTGCATTTGCTTAACAAGATGTATCGAGGGGCTGGGAAGTTGGCTCAGTGGTAGAGTACTTGCCTTGCATGCTCGAGGCCCTGGGTTCGATTCCTCAGCACCACATAAGAAAAAAAGCTGAAAGTGGCGCTGTGGCTCAAGTGGTAGAGTGCTAGCCTTGAGCTGAAGAGCTGAGGGGCAGCGCCCAGGCCCAGAGTTCAGGCCCCACGACCAGACCCCCCAAAAAAACAAAAAACAAAGAAACAAGATGTATGGAGAAGAATAGAGTTAAATCACCCATACCTTGGATGACAGGACAATACTTCAATGTCCTATTTCAATGTCCTCCTCTTAGCTCTTACCTGATTTCCAATTAATCACAGCTGCTTGGCTTAAAGTCTAGAGAAGTGGAAGGATTATAAGGCCTCCCCCACTGCTACGTCTTCATGGTTTCTCTTTTAAAACTGTTTTATTTGGATGTGGAATTTATTTTTATGTCTTCATTCGATCTAGTGTGCATTGAAGTGAGCCAAATAGGCTCTGTAAAACCACTTTAGGTAGCAAAAATATTAAGACAATCTATTTAAAAAAGTTTTGGCCTCCCTCCACTGCCGAAGCCAATACGCTTAGCTAGGGCTTCTAAGAACACTGTTTTCTTACTTTTTCCATTTGCTCTTCTTTTCTGATCCCAAAATTTTTGGCTCATGTAATAAGAGAAGTCTTCATTGTCTCATGTTAATAATGATATTATATTTTTGAGCCACTTAGAAATGTGAAATCATTGGTTTGAAGTATCCAATCAGATTTTTTTCTGTTTCAGTGCTTTATGTGCAAAGACATTGTAGAAAGTATTATAAACAGAAAAGTGTAAACCCAATACCTTCTTTCATTGTAGAGGGCACTTTCTCCCTAAATAGTTTGACCCCAATTATCTTTTTCAGAGGATTACTGTTTGGTAAGTAAAGGTCAAATCACAATTTTGATGTCTTTTTTTAAAGAACTTTGAATTTAAATTCCACTACAACCTTGTTTCACACAGTAAGAGTATATTTCTTGGGTAAGGACAATTCTCAAAGTTACCTACAGGATTTACAGCAAGGTTTGTGAGGTTTTTTTGTTTAGTGTGAAAAAGAGCCATCTTCACCCACATTGCTCCCTCTGAGCTAAGTCTCCATGGATTTCTTTGCATGAAAGCCTATTCTCCCAGGCAGTTTAAAAAAATTTTTAATAGGCTAACTTGTTAAAAAGTTTGAACAATTAAAATTTACCTGTCATAACTTTAAAACTCTTTTGAAATTCCTTTAACAGAATCCTAATTCCACCTTTACCATCAAAAATAGTTAACATGTTGTTTTCATGATATCATGTCCATGCAACTATTATTTTCCAGGGCCTTTGTTATGCTATATATATGACCATATATGCTGATGCTAAGCAAAATGAAATCCAAGATATGGAAACAGAGATTTTTATTTGCGGTTGTTGTTTTTAATGTACTATGTGATTTCTATTTTCTTTTGGCATTTTTCCCTATGGTTTATTCCCTGCTGTATTTGATTTTGATACCCTGTGTATTGGTATACATTTACCTTAATTAGGGAAAGGAATAGGAACAACAAAGTGGCGAGAAACAAGACAAAGGGCAAACCAATGCAATAGAAATGCTCACAAGACAATATGATGGAAATGTACATTACAACTTTTGAGGGGTATTGTGGTGAAGGAAAACTGTGAGAAAAATGAGAAAGGGGATAACAAGTTTGAAAAATTATGTATTCACTACCTTACAATTTCTGTAACTCCACTATACATAACTTTGACAAGAAAATTAAATTAAATAAATAAGCTACATGAAATAAAATTTCACTGTATTGGTATAGTAGATATTATTATTTTAGTAACTTTTAAAAATCAATACTCTTTGTCATTAAATATGAATTAATTACCCCTTTTGAATCAGAGGGCCATCAACTTGAATGTTATCTAACTAGACAATATTTTCACAATATACTTGCCAATATTTTGAAAAAAGAATAAATTTAAACTTTCTCATACTAAAATAGAAAACAGTTTCAATCTATGGAAACCCATAACTTTTAAAAGTAAGTAAGTTGTTAAGAGGACAGAATATATGTGTTCTTCAAAATTCCTATGACTAATAACTACTCATTTTCAAATTCTGAACATTCCTACCTGAGAGCTTCAAAACAGTACCTGTTTGCATGTTATGTAATTCTGCAATAGAGTCATATTCCAATGGGTTGCTACAGATTGAGAAGTAAACAGAAAAATAGCCACATTCTAGTAAAGGATAAAACTATGAGGCATCTGTAATAATCAATTCTTCAAGAGTAAGCAATTGTTTATCAGAGTAAGCTATTATTTCTATGACCATTAATCTGAAGATTTATGCCATAAAGTCATCCTAGCCCAACAGTTTCCAAGGTGTAGGGTGCACCTCAAAGTTCCCTTAACTTACATCACGAATAGCTTATGTCTATTGTGAAAAAATACTACACCTCTGCTAATGTGATGCCTTCCATGTTCTCGAAAGAATACCACAATAAACTGGGTTGCATCATTTTCCCCCACTGGTATTCTTGAGATCAGAACATTTGGAAATATTATTCATATTTATACTTTTTTAACTACCATAGATATTCAGGATGCTAAGAGCGCAATGTTACAGTTCAAAGCCCACCCAGGCAGGAAGGTTCCTTAGATGTTTAGCTCCAATAAACTTCTCAGCAAAAGCCAGACAGAAGTGGCACTGAGATTGAAGTGGTAGGGCAAAAGCCTTGAGCGTAAACAGGCTCAGAGACAGTGTTCAGGCCCAGAGTTCAAGAATTAGGACAAACCAATAAAACAAAAACAAAAATGAAAACAAACCCCAAACCTAGCATTTTTCTCATTGTATACAGAGGCACGTAATTAAGGAAATTGCTTTCTGTGTTACATAGGTGGAAGAAAGAAGATGTCACACAATTATTCTCCTCATACTATGTTATACCAAAGCCTCAAAAAATTGCTTTTTCTAAATTTATAAATTAATATCATCCATTTCTTGGCAACTCTGTTTACATTATTCACACTATCATTTTATACATGAATTGTTGGAATTATCTATTAACTAATTTCTAATTATATCTCTCATGAAAGAATATTCTAGGCAAGTAGACTGCAAGAATCATTTGTGAATTTGTCAATTAAACCCTCTATTTAAAAATAATTTGGGGGCTGGGAAGGTGGCTCAGTGGTAGACTGCTTGCCTTACATGCATGAGGTCCTGGGTTCGATTCCTTGGCACCACATAAGAAAAACCACGCAAGTGGTGCTGTGGCTCAAGTGGTAGAGCACTAGCCTTGAGCTGAATAGCTGAGGGACAGTGTGCAGCCCCAGAGTTCAGGCCACACGAATGACAAAAAAAGAAAAGAATTTTGTAGTATCCAATAGAATATGAAATTACAAACAAAACCAAAATATTTATTTTAAATCTCAATTCTAATTTAGCAACATTTACAAAGTCCTACATTAGACAAACTTTGCTATTTCTCCGGCTTAAGCTTTTGTAATCCTTCATCAGTTCTTTGGAATCAAACAGAATGATGATTACTTACTTTCTCAAATTTTGGAAGGTATTCATGAGTCATTTTGCATCTAAGAGTATTCTGTAATGGAGAGAGAATTTAAAACACAAGTGAGGATTATATATGAGTTGCATTTCAATAGGTAACTTGACTTCTCAAAAAATGACAAAATTAGCCCAACCATCCAACTGTGTATTCCTTTCTTGTTTGGTTTGTTTTATTAAGACAAAATTATACTACCTAGTCCAGGGAAGGTATCACTATGTAATTCCATTCTCTAATCTTCTGTTTTAGTCTGAGTGCTAGAATTCTAGGCTTATATTACATTGCCCTGCCATTGTTTCTTTTTTTATTCAATCTATATACAGATTAGAAATTCTGAATTTCTCCAGTGATATTACCCACTACACTGCTCAGACTGTTCCTGTACTATTTTCAAACATTTTCTAACATTTGACACAGGATATGAACATTTTCAGATGCACCTGCGGGGTCTCTGATTCATTCCTCAATGTGTCCGATACCTTTAATAATGATTACTTGACTCTCTTAATATCTCTGGTCCCTACCTATGTAATATTCTCAAACATTTTTGAAAAAAGTAACTTGAGGACTTTCTAATATTAAAAATTATCAGATGATTCTAGTCTTACTTAGGACATATTTTCTATTGTTTTCTAACTTTTCTACATATTATGAGAGTCATTTCATTTGTGTTTTGTGTGTGCACATATAAGTGCCTCAGTGTGTATGTGTATGTTTGTATGTGTGTATGCAAAAGCCTCAATCTCTTATTCATCAATCTTGCTCATGACTGGTATTCCATCACCTGAGCCATTCTTCAAATCCAGCTTTTGGCTCCTCAATTATAGGTACTGTTGCAAAGACTGCTCTACCCTAGCTGGATGCAAACTGAACTATGCAGACTCCTTTACATTCTTAGGTTTTATTTCTCCAGGAGTATCAACTTTTAAGCTATAAACATTTTTGTGAGTGTAAGTCTATGCTGTAGCCCAGATTTGTAACTCTAGAATTCATATAAAGATAGATGAATATACCCATTACATACCCTGAGTGTACACTGTTAGAAATGTGATCGTAAGCTCATTAGTGGTGAGATCTGAGGATGGGGGTTCAAAGCCAGCCCGGGTAGGAATGTTCCGGAGACACTTTTCTTCAATTAACTACAAGAAAACTGGAAGTGGCACTGTGGATCAAGTGGTAGAGCATTAGCCGTGAGCTGAATAGCAGAGGAACAGTGCCCAGGCGCAGAGTTCAAGTGCCAAGACCACCACCAACAACAATAAATATATAAGGAAAGAAAAAGAAATATCATCTTAGCCAGCAGTTCAGTGCTAGTATAAGCCCTATTCTCTCAAGATGGATTTTTTTCCAGTTAAGTCCAGGCTCTTATATCTGACTTGCATTGGAACCAGAATTATACTTCCATTCTACTTTCTACATAGTTGTGTGATTAGCAAGCGTGATTTAGAAAGAGAGTGGCCTCATACTGCGTGTTCCACCTAGGAGTAATGCTTTCTCTATATCACTCCCATAAATCTACATACGGGACTTGGCTTTATTGTTTCAATGTTGTCTTATTTGTAGAGTCTTCTATAGTGTATTGAACCCATATACTTTAACACAGAATTTCTCTTTCTCCTATTATTGCTATAGTTTCCCTTACTGTTAACTCATATACACTTGGGAAATAATGTGCTGTACATACACTCACAAAAAGAATGATCTGAGAACCTTCTTTCCATTTAAAATTCACTTTAATTTACAGAGACCTTACAAAGATTGAACTCAATATACTCATGGATAATATATTTATAAGCAATATAAATTTCATATGTTCTCTTTACTAAGTTTTCTCTGAAACACGTGTTACCTAAGGTCCAAAGGTGTCCTTGTGTTATTTCTGTGAAGCCAGAAAACATTCATTATACCTCAAGCAGCACCATCGATTGTTACTGGAAATAAAGGTAACTGGATATGGAAACTGATCCCAGGAGAGGAATGGAACATAGAGGAATGACAAAGTTCAAGTTAACTTGTGCTTTCCTTTTTACTGTACAAGAAAAGAATCACAAGGCTTGAAGGAGACTCTGTCCTCGACTTTTTCAAGTATGTTCTTTTCTCATATAAAACTTTTCTGTAAAGTTATAGTTGAGAGTATTACAAAAAGAAATAATGTGCCATTTGAAAGCCATCATAGAACAAAAGGAAATAACGTTGTTTTAAATGTGTTCTACTGCAAAGAAACAAAGACAGGGAGGTTTTAAAGTGCCTTATGGATGGATATTTCACCCCTGAGATGAATCTCTATTTGCAGGAGTCAGTTATCAATTTCTTTAGTCTGGTCCTGAGTTCTCTAGACCAAGAAGGATTCCAGAAAAGCAGGATCCAGTGAGTATGATCATCAAAAGGAGCCTCTTGTCAAATGAGTACTCCTTTAAGGAGGGTCCCAAAGAAATATCTGGGTTTTTTGTTTGCTTGTTTAGTTTGTGCTGTTTCTGGGGCTTGAACCCAGCTGCTGGACCCTGTCCCTGAACAGTTTTCTTTCCTGCCCACCTGCCCCCAAAGCTAGTACTCAACTGCTTGAGCCGAAACTCTACTTGTGCTTTTTTGGTGTTTAATTAGAAATGAGTTTGACAGACTATCTTGCCTGGGTAAGCTTTGAACTAAGATAGTAAGAAAGCTAAGTGACATCAACTGAATAGACTTCTCTTTTGAAACAACTAATATTTGATGAAGTTTTTTGTAAAGCTAATATTTGACAATTTTTAAAAGTAGAGAATATGTCCAGCAAAGAAGCCATAAAGTAAATAATTCAGCAAAAGTAGGTGCATTAAATCATTTTGGAATTTATTTTTCTGCTTAGGAAGATTATTAATCTTGTCATTCCTTTGGGGGAAAAAAGGCGTATTTCACTTTATTTTTTGGTCGTGGGGCTTGAACTCTGATCCTGGGCGCTGTCCCTCAGCTCTTCAGGTCAAGTTGAGTGCTCTACTACTTTTGCTACAGCACCACTTCCGGGTTTCTGGTGTTTAATTGAAGATAAGGGTCTCATGGGCTTTCCTGACCAGGCTGGCTTTCAACCACAATCCTCTGGTCTCAACATCCTGAGTAGCTAGTATTACAGGCGTGAACCACCAGCACCTGGCTCATATTTGCATTTATGTGCACTGAATGACACTATGTAGACAAACAATGGAAATTTGAACCAAATGATGCCATTGCATCTTTTCAGAAAATTTGAGGTAGCAATAAGTATGTCCTCCTTTTCCATTCTGTTACATTAATGACTCATTAGCTATGGGACCCTCCATTAGCATCCTCTACCATCTATATAGGTGTATTTAGTATCAGGAAATGTTCATAGAGAAATATAGAAAGACAGATTTTAGAAAGCAAAGGATATCGAGTATGAAAGAACAGCATAGAGGTAGATACATTTATAACAGAGATTAAGAACTAGCCTAAGAGATTTAGAATGCTAAAGGCAATGAGGAATAAGCCTAGTTGAAAACTACTTCTTCAATAACCAAAATTGTTTTCTAGAACAATTTCTGGTATACCTTAGTTACTATCATTTATTCCTTTGATCTGGTGTTATTTTTTCTCTTGTGTCACAACGGTTAATTAGCCTCTGCCTTTTTGTTGCGGTCACTGACCAAAAAGTTTTCCAAATGTCACTTAGATTACCCTTCTCTTTGTGATTAGCAGTGACCACACAAAATCCTGGAATCTTTGAATTTCCAGAATTAATCTTCACCTGACATCTAAGCACATTCCTGGCATTAATTGCTGTGACCTAATGACAAAAACTTTTTTTTCAACACAGTATTATAAGTAAAATACATGAATTAGGGACTGTTGTCCGGTGTCAGTTTGGAAGGAGCAATTGTATATTCAAAGTATGTATCCTTTATTTTGCATTTACTAATTTTTTTCTTTTTATATTGTGAAAATACTGTACAGAGGGGTTACAATTACATGGGCAAGATGAGTACATTTCTTATCAAGCATAGTATCCTCCTCCTTTGGTTCCTCTTCCCACCCCCTCCCATCCTCCACCTGCCCCCAGAACCAATCCTCCTTCCCACCCCCCCCCCCTCACAAAAGTTGTAAAGTTTGTTTTTGACATAACGACTTGTACATCGCATTGTTGCAATGGGTCCACCTGTATCCCTATTTAAATGATGTGTTTTTTCCCTTCCTCTCCACAAATTATACCATTATCAAGTACAGTGAAAGCAAGGATTATACTCTGGGTGAGGGACATACAAAACAACAAAGAAATAATTTCATAAGTGTGTTAGAAACAATAACATGAAAGAAAAAAACACTTAAATACCTATCTTAGGGTTCATTTCCCTAACAGCAACTTATCTGATCTTTTCTGCTTGACTCAGACATACACTAGTTATTGCAAATAAGGGAAACCCAGGGCTTTCTTCCTTCCTTCCTTCCTTTCTTTCTATCTTTCTTTCTTTCTTTCTTTCTTTCTTTCTTTCTTCTTTCTTTCTTTCTTTCTTTCTTTCTTTCTTTCTTTCTTTGTTTCTTTCTTTCTGTCTTTCTTTCTTTCTTTCTGTCTGTCTGTCTGTCTTTCTTTCTGTCTGTCTGTCTGTCTGTCTTTCTTTCTGTCTTCCCTTTTTTGCTCAAGGCTAGCATTCTACCACTTAAGGCACAGTATCACTTCTAGTGTTTTTTTGTGTATGTGGTACTGGGGAATTGAACCCAGGGTTTCATGCATGCTAGGCAATCACCGTACCATGAAGCTACATTCACAGAGCCCTAAATGACTTTCTTAAGATGGCTTTACATTTTCATTCCATAGCTATATCGTAATTTTGGCCAGGTGCTAGAAAATGATGTAAAAAACAATACAATACAATAAGTCCAGGAAGGTTGGATGGAAAATGAATAACCGTCATGGTCTAGCCAGGGCACAGAATGGCTTACGTCATGGAGCTGTTTCAACAGTCTGAGCTAGACAGCTCCTGACCCACAGCCCACCGCCTGAATGAGAGGGCTACCTTAGGTTCCAGCCACATAGGGACACTGGGCCACCTCATCCAGAAAACATTCAGCCAGTTACTATGAGAGAGACGAAGAAAGAAAATCAGAATTATGCTTAAGTTGGGTGCCGGAGGCTCAGAACTCTAATCCTAGCTATACAGGAGGCTGAGATATGAGGATCAGGGTTCATAGCCATTCCGGGCAGGAACGTCTGTGAGACTCTTATCTTAAAACAACCACCAGAAAACCGGAAGTAAGCTCAAGTGGTAGAGCACTAGCCTTGAGCTGAAGGGCTCGGGAACAGCGCCCAGGCCTAGAGTTCAAGACCCACAACTGACAAGAAGTGGATTCCCACCACATGAAGTGGACTGAACAGCACCCATTGTCCCAGGGAGCATGGTAGAGAAGACAGGCTGTGCTTCCTGTGATCTTGAGGTCATAAGTAGGTCACCCAGCTTCTCCGTGCATCTGTTTCCTCATCTGCAAAACTCAACATAGTAAAGGATCCCCTTCCTCAAGGGGATAGGGTAATGATGAGAGCCATGTTTTGTTTGATAATCCCACACCTGTTGCACAATTAATAACAGACCCCACCTGAGCGCTTTCCGGGTATCTTCCTGTCATATGCTCACAGAATTGCTGAGAACCTTATCTGAAGGAGGCTCCCTCTGTGCCTAGCCATGCTCCACAGATCCCTCTGTATAAATCCCTTGTTTCCTCACAACTGTCCTGTGAGGAGACTGAGGTCCGATGCTTTCGGCACTATCCAGAGTTTCACGTGTGGTCAAGAATCTGCTGGCATGGACTAAAAGTTTGGGATAGTCTATCTAAACCAATAACTGAGCATGGTGCTACATGTCTACCATCCCAACTACAGAGGACCATGCTTGGTGGAGCATACCTGTCACAGATAGGAGGACCCCGATCCAGCACAGCCTGAGTCTCTATTGAGCCTCTTTCTCAGAAATGCCCAAGACAGAAAGGTGGCTCCTCAGAGCCAGGGAGAGGAAACAAGCAGGGAGTCATGGTGCCCCCAGTTGAGTGTCTGACCAGGGGCAGGGGTGGTTTTGGGGCAGCCACTCGCCTGTGCTGCTCGGAGAAGCTGTTGGCAGCTGTTCCAGGTGGGAAGAGCAGCGATGGCGGTGGCATTGTGGACACATGGGCCCAGAACAGAGGACCAGGGGCAGGGACCTGGTTGGGGCCTTATGCCTGCTAGCAGTGCGCCATTGCCTGAGGTTTGAAACCCAGCACCACAAGAAGGGGGAAGGGAGCAGTGGCGCTGGTGGGAGCATCAATTTCCTACTATACTTCAAACTCTCCTAGAGTCTCCTGCTGATCACTCAACCACCTCTACCTTCCTCAACTTCTGGTAGTGTTGTAAACAAACAGAGGGAATCCCAGTGCTACTCAGCAGCATGGAATGTGGGCGTGGCCACCATTCTTGTATCCCATTGGTCAGAAAGGAACATGAAAGAATGGGGGTGTGGCCGGAATCCTGTGATGCAGGCAATATGGGCAGAGCAAGATGACAGCGGCTCCCCTAGCCTTTTTCCCAGGGAACTCTGTCCAATGCAGTTGGGGACAAGAGGGTAAACTGCTTTAGCTGGATGGCTGCACAGATTGTTTTGTATGTGTGTTTGTTGCCAGTCCTGGACCTTGAACTCAAGATCTGGACACAGTCTGTGAGCTGCTTTTGTTCAAGGCTGGTTTTTCCTCCACACTTGATATGTTGGCACTGAAGTTGGAAAGGGGTCTCAAGGACTTTCTTGGCTTGGGTGACTTTGACCATGATCCTCCTTTCACAGCCTTGTAAGTATCAAGGAGGACTGCTGAGAGCCACTGGTGCCTGCCTAATCATTGGTCTTGCTGATGTTCTTGGACAGAATGGTGAGTACACTATTCTCGCTGTGAAGTGGTGGGAGCTGGAGCCCACAGTTCGAATCCTGATCCTGCCACCTCCAAATGGCAGGAGATCCTAAGAAACTTGTTCCTATCTATATGATACCCAATGGAATATTATGTATGTCATGATTGAATGGGCAGTTCTTGAATGATTCAATGACAAAATTATACACAATTATATTATAGGACACTAATCAATTTTAGTTAATACTTTATTAAGCATTTAAACAATCACATTCATAAAATGGAGACATAATGAAATACCTAAGAATTGGGCCACACATACTATAAAGGTTCCATTATTTTTCTGCCAGGACTGGGATTTGAACTCATGGTCTGGTAACTATGTTGCACTGTGTGGGAAGTGGAAGTTTGCCTCCTTGATGTCAAGAAATTCACGTCTGTGCCTTAGGCCTGATATCGATCCTCAGCACTAGAAAACATCCTATACATATATGATTTATATTTACATACATATGTTGACTATATTGCATTCAGTGTAGTTATTTTATTTTTTGTTTTGTTCATGTATTGACCGTTTATTTTATTGACTATTATGGCACATAGAACATTGATTACATAAGGATATAGGTCTGCATATATACTCCCCTTCATACCTGACACCCAGGACATTCACAGAAAAGGAAAACATGTGTTACCATCATCTTATTACTCAACAATTCATTGTTTAGGAATGCTGGCATCTGAACTCATGGCCTACAAGGCCAAATTCATGAATGGGTGAGTGTCAGCATGCCCTCCTGGGGCAAATTGAGCTGACAGACTGTTCCCAGGACCTGAGATTGAACCCAGGAGTTAACAAAATAAGAACATATTGACATGTAGATGGCAGTAAGCTAATAAATATATATCTTTATAGAGTGTCGGAGATGTCTATACATTATTTAGTTATATAGACTACATTCCTACCAATTCTTCGGTATTTATTATGTGTACATATAAGTAATGTAATTGTTTTCTTTCTTAAAAGAAATCAGTGTCCTGAAATTATTGTGTTCCTGTAAGTAATAATAATCTTTTAATGCTTCATAAATATTAAATAAAATCAATCAGCCTCCTGAAATCATGCTGTCTAATTTTATAGGAGCACTATTCACGAACAACTCATTCTGTGACATTGACAACATTCCATTGTTATTCCTATGGTTGGAAACCTGTTTCTTAGTATCTCCTGCCATTGGTTGGTCAGGGCCTATAGTGCCACGTGGGCCTATGGCTTCCCCAATAGTCTGCCAGCCTTCAGCAATGCAAGGTGAAGTACTCTTTGCAACAGTATAATTCAGACTCAGGAGGGTCATGTGCAAAGGAAGAAAACCTAAAAAGGTCACAGTTTTTCTGTACATTGTTTTCCTTGCAAGGCCTGGTGGTCGAGGATCCCAGGAAGAGCTGTGAGTCCAGTGGCTGCACCACAGCCTAGGGTGACCGAAGCTGACCTGAGTTCAAGCCCCGTGCTGAGAAAAAGTTTTAAAAAAATTAGCTCCCTGGCTTGCAATTCCCGCTATTTATTCTGCCAGGTGTTGGATTTGAACTAAGGATCTGGGTAAATCTGCAGCAATGTGGATGAAGGGGAAGATCACGGTACTTGAGGATAAGAAAGTCAAGCCTGTTCACTAGTCCTGAATTCAAGCCCCATCCCTGGAAAACATACTATTTAAATACATTGTAAAGATAGGTTTTATACTTACCTATAGATGTTCAGTCCATATATGTTTGGTGTGGTTATTCCTTGTATTTTTTTTATTCATTTATTTATCATTGATTTTACTATATGAAACCCATTTCGTTTATTACATTGATAACATCCTATCACAGAGCACTAGGTTTGTAGAAATGTACTGCATCATTCTTGACACCTAGAATTCTCAGAGAAAAGGAAAACAAGTTTCACACTCGGCTTCTTACTCGACGATCCACTTGTTAATATTGCTGGGATCTGAACTCAAGGCCTAGAAGGACCAATTGGCCAATAAATCAAGGTGAACACACCAACCTGTGAGCAACCAAGGAGCTAGGTCATTCCCAGGATCTGACTTTGATCCCCAGGGTGGTCCACTATAAGTTCATAATTTCATAAGTTCATAATATAAACATAGGATCAATGTGTGGACATGTGTGTCCATATGTGTGGACAGCATCTTGTGTTTGGTGCACTTCTCCTTATTTTGTCTCTAATTCATGGAGGTATTGTTTATTTTACTAAGTATAGTGACAGGTATAACTGTGCTGACATGGACGACAACCTGTTCCCATGGTTATAGGGTTGCCTATGCATTCTCTATCCTCTTCTTTCACAGGAGAGTAAAACGTGTCCAACAACTAGCTTCTTACATCAGAATGAATCTTTTGTCAGTGCTGGGATTTGAACTCAGGTCTGGGTAGCTCTGTTGCACTGTGGGAGGATTGAAGCTCACCATCCTTGAAGACTAGAATGTCAGGCCTGGTCCAGGGCCTGATTTGAAGGCCCAGCACTGGACAAAATGATAAGCCCACCTTTTTTAAACATAAGATCTCTCTTTACCTACAGTAGTGGTATGCATCTTAAGTTCATTGTAGTTATTCTTTTTAGTTTGTGTCTTATTCATGGATGTATTGTGTATTTTATTGAGTATGGTGACAGATATAACTGTGTTGACATGGATGACAGCCTATTTCCATGTCTATAGAGTTGCCTATATAGCATTCTCCATCTGCCCTGAGACCCAGGACTTTAGCAGGACAGGAAAAAAGGTGGTTCAATTGGATTCTCACATCAGGTTGAATATTTTGGCAGTGCTGGGATTTGAACTCAAGGTCCAGCAGGCCCAATCAGTGAAAGGGACATGTTGAGAACACCAGCCTGTGAGCCACTAAGGAGCTAGGCTATTCCCAGGACCTGAGATCCAGCCCTGGTGGGGGCCAATATAGCCATAAATTCATAATTAAACAGAGGATCTATATTTCTAAACATTGGTGAACGGCATCTTGTGTTCAGTGTAGTCATTCTCTTTATTTTGTGTCTTATTCATTGATGTATTGTGCATTTTCTTGAGTATAGGATGACAGATATAACTCTGGTGAACTGGATGACAACCTATTCCTATGAGTATAGACTTGCCTGTACATTCTCCATCCTAGCTGAGACACAGAACTTGCACAGCCTAGGAAAACAGATGCAACAACTGGCATCTCACATCAGGGTGAACTTTTGGCAGTGCTGCGATTCGAACTCAGAGCCTAGGAGGGCCAACTGCCCAATGGGTTCTCCTGATCACACCAGACTGTGAGCCACTAAGGATCTGGGTCATTCCCTGGAACTGAGATTGAGCCCCAGGGAGGCCTCAATAGTCCTCCATGCATCATTGAAACAAGGGATGTATGTTCACATCCGTGTGTGGACTTCATCGTGCATTGAGTGTAGTTATTCTCTTTATTTTGTATGCTATTCATGGATATATTGTGTATTTTCTTGAGTATATGATGACAAGTATACCTGGACTGACATGGATAACAACTTATTCCCATATCCACAGGGTGGCCCATTTATTCTCCATCCTAGCTGAGACCCAAGACTTGCACAGGAAAGAAAAACAGGTGCAACGATTGGCTTTTGACATCAAGATGAATCTTTTGGCAGGGCTGGGATCTGAACTCGGGACCTAGCAGGCCCAATTGGCAAATGGGTCCACATGAGCACAACAACCTGTGAGCCACGAAGGACCTAGGCCATTCCCAGGACCTGAGATTGAGGCCCCCCAGCGGGCGGAAACTGGGGAACATAATAGTCATCCTTTCATAAGCTGAAGGTAGTATGCAAATAAGTACATATTTGTGTAGAGTAGGAGAGATGGTGACCTGTAATGGAATCCATTCTGTGTGACTACAGTTTCTTGGATCTTTCTGGATGCCTCCATTTCATGACTCTGGTGATAATTGTCATGCTTCATCAACTCTTCTTTACAAATAATCAATACTCCATGAGTCTTGCCCATCATTTCCTACTCGCATCATGCAGAAACTACTCATTCAGGGATGAGATCGATCGCTTTTCATGACTCCTCCTAGGTTCAGAAACGAGTATCTCAGGGTATTCCGCCATTCCCTCCTTGTAGGGGGGCTGAATTCAAGCCTCAGATCTGGAAAAGTTCATCTTACATACATTTTAAAATTAGGATTTGTAATTCTGTACAGATGTTCAGTCCATATTGTGTTTGCTGTGGTCAATCATTTTATTTCTTGTTTTATTCAATATATTTACCATTTATTTTATTGACTCTGATGATACATATACCATTTATTACATTGTTTACATCCTATCACAAGGCATCTAGATTTTAGATGTGTTCACCATCAAGCCTGGCAGTGCTAGGATCTGAACTCAGTGCCTAGCAGGCTCAATTCAAGAATGAGTGAGTTTGAGCATGGCAGCCTCTAGCCAATGAGGCTGTCAGGTGGCTGGGAACCACCTGGTTTGGCCAAAACAGTGATACATGGATAGGCAGATATATAAATATATATTGGTAAAGAGTGCCAGGGCTGTCTATCTATGATTAAATGATACCTACAAGTTTCCTACCAAATCTTAGATATTTATTATACCACCATTGAAGGAATATTATTCTTTTCATGATTAATAAACTATTAATTAAGATCAATCAGCATTCTACGATTATTGCATCCAATTTTAGACTAGACCTGTGCATGAACTACACTTTCGATCAGTATTCCTATGAATAGGAATGAGTCTCTTGTGATCTCCTGCCATTGGTGTCAGGACTGGGATTTGAATCCAGGGCCATGTTGACAGGTTGGCCTATGGTTTCACTGATATCCCACCAGCCATCAGCAATGGCAGGTCAAGTCTACTTTGCAGGCATATCATTCAGACCTAGGATGGTCAACATGCAAAGAAAAAAATTGTAAAACCTCAGCACTCTGCACCTCACCACTTTTGTGCTTTCCAGCTTTTTTTTCTTCCTAAAATCCCTCTGGGCCTAGGATCTCAGGATCGGCTATGGGTCTGGAGACTGCACCCCAGCCTAGGGAGATCCAAGTTGAGGCAGAGTTTCCACGACCTGACTTCAAGCCCCATGTTTTGCCAAAAAATAAGTAATTAATTAATTAATCATTTAACTAAATTTTAAAAAAGTAAAGCTCCCTGGTTTGGAATTTCTGCCAGTTTTCTTTCCTAGCCTGGGATTTAAAATCAGGGTCTTGGTAAATCTTTAGCAATGTGAGGGAAGAGTTGCCACTACATGAGTTCAAAGCCTGTGCCAACCAAAAATGGAAAACTACGTCACTGACCTAAGCAGGGGAGGTAGTTGTGGAGATGGGAGGGAAGAGATGGTAGGGGGAAAAAAAGGAAGGAGGTAACAATGCTCAACAAAAAATGTACTCATTACCTTGCTCCTGTAAACTTAACCCTTCTGTACAATATGTTTACAATAAAAAACATACAAAAAAAGAGAAACAATGTAATTCTCAGAGAAGCACTCAGAGAAGGATGTCTGAATAGCTGTACAAAATTCTGCACTGCTTTTTTTAAATGTTCAGTATGGAACTGAAAAAACATAACTGTTTCCATTAATAAAAAACTAAATCACTGTCTTCGAACTGGGCCCAGTATTTCTGCCATTGCTAGGATTTGAGCTCACCATCCAGGTAACTCTTTTGCAGCATGGGTGAAGGCAGAGCTCACTGTCCTTGAGGAAAAGAAATTCAGGCTAGAATTCCCATGTCCTGAATGAAGGTCCTGCAAGAGAAAAAATATTTCTATACATATGTAATATATGATGTATACTTACATATGTATGTTAATTTCATATTATGATTTTTATTATTGATTTTGTATTTTATTTTTCTTTGATTCATTTATTGATTATTGTATTTAGTATTATTATACACATAATGTTTTTTACATTTTTCACATATATTATAAAATTAAACACAATAATTTAGGATATTGACTCATTTATCATTAATATTTTATTAAGTGTTGAAACACAGTACATAATTATATGGAAGCATTTGTCACAGTCTTCACATGTTTAAAGTCTGCCCCAAGTATGAGCTTTGTCTTATCTTTGGACATCTTCCCATTGGGAATTCTTTATAATGTTTATATTCAGAAACCTTTTCTTGAGGATAGGCAGATGAGGGATAAAATTGGAAGGGTGGGGTAGAAATGTGGCTTAGTGGTAAAGAGCTTGCTCAACATGCATGAATGACAGGGTTTGAATCCTCAGTGCCACATACTCAGAAAAAGGCAGAAACTGTGGAGAGGCTCAAGTGGCTAGACTTGAGAAAAAGAAGCTCAGAGACAGTACCCAGGCCCTAAGATAAAGCCCCACAAGTGTCAAAAACAATAGGCCAGATGACAGTGGCTCACACCTGGAACCCTAGCTTCTCAGTAGACTGAGAGCTGAAGACCATAGTTCAAAGACAACCTAGGCAAGGAAAGTCTGTTAGACTCTTATCTCCAGTGAACTACCAAAAGACCCCATATGGCACTGTGGATAAAATGGTAGAGTGTTAGCCTTGAGCTGAAGGGATCAGGAACAGTGCCCAGACTTGAGTTTGAGACAGACACCTGGAAAAAAGTGAGGGTTAATCAAAGTATTTTTCCTATTTACTAATTAGGAGAACATTCTCTGGAAAATGAACACTGATGTACACCAGAATTGGAGTTAGAGCTCCAGGTTCAAGTGTAGCAGATACATATACCCAGCCTCTCAGACTCTAGCATTGTAACCTTGTGTCCTACAGGGTTCTGAACGGTCTATTGTTGAAAGGCTTAATATGCTCCCCAAACACTTTGCTATAAGAATTTGACTTGTATTGTCAATGTCATTACAGTTCTGAACCTACCAGAGCACCAGTAGCTCATGCCCATCACCCTAGCTCCGGAGGCTGAGGTCTCAGGAACACAGGGTGAAGCCAATCAGGGCAGGGAAGTCTATGACACTCTGACTTCCACTTCTGAAAGGTCAGATGTTCAAGAGCTTCTTGTGTTTCCCTTGGTGATGAGAATTTACTTGCACTCTAAATGTTCTTAGAGTTCCTGAGCTATAGAAGAAGGAAAGAATCATCAATGACCCATCTGGGGTTCAAATGAAGTTCTCAGGATCCAAGCGCTAGCCCTGTTAGCAGGATGAACTCCAGTGCAACGCTGTATTTGAAGGACAGAAAATAGTTGCAAAAGCCAGGATAGGTGCAGAGACCTAAACCTGCAGGTTTAGGAGGCAGAATATACACACTCAACAAGGAAGTGAGCTGCAAAACCACTTCATTCATTCCAGGAACAACCAGAAATGAAGGGAAACCTGAAATATTTGTTAGAGTTACACCAGGGTCAGGCTTTTATCAGCCTCTTCAAACAACGACTAATTAACCTTCCTCCTTCAGGTGAAGGGAGCCTCAGGCTATCTTTAGGTTACCAATAAAGAGCCAGTTGAGTGGGGGAGAGGGGAGGAACAGAGTAGAAAAACCCTGCTCTCTCGTCTTAGGGAGTGGGTTTTTGACTCTCCATCTGTCAGATTTGAAGCCCTTCTTCTACCTCTGCCAGTCCATTCTCCTTCCTTCATTCTCCACTTAATTAATGCAAATCCCCAGATGAACTAGAGGTAAGGCTGTTTCTCTTCTGTCTCCAAGCCCCTGAGTTAGAGCCTAGCTCTGCCCTCGTGGCTCTGGGGCCTTTGGCTACCTTAGAAGTTGAAAAGAGACAGTCTTCCTGCTCTGTGAATGTGTGAAGGTGATGCTGGTGGCCTAGCACACTGCAGAAGGCCTCATGAATGGGAAGTGTTCCCTTCTTTCCTCCTGACATCCAAGACCAGATTTATCTATCTATCTATCTATCTATCTATCTATCTATCTATCTATCTATCTATCTATCTATCTATCTATCATCTATCTATCTATCTATCTATCTATCTATCTATCTATCTATCTATCTATCTATCTATCTATCTATCTATCTATCTATCTATCTATCTTTCTATTCTACCTACCTACCTACTTAGGTATCTCTTTGTGAGTTTTTGGGTTGAACTCAAGGTCTGGGCACTGTCTGTAGCACTCTACTACTTAAGCCACAGCACTAATTCTGGCTTTTTCTCTGTATGTGATACTGAGGAATCATACCCAGGGCTTTTTGCATGCTAGGCAAGCACTCACTAATCCACATTCCCAGCCCCTTCATATTTTCTTTAAAGGTAGTTTTTACATAAGTATGCTACCATTTTAAGAGCCCTAGTTTAATTTTCTGAATACTGGTTACTTCTACAAAACCTGATCTTCTCTTCCCCTGCCTGATTTGTGACTGGTCCTGCGTTGGCCTCATAATTAATGTAAATAAAGGCTGCTGAGAGCTGCAGTGTGGATCATATAATGACACAGGACTGGAAACCTGGAAGAGAAAAGCCATGGGTCTGAAATGAAGAAAATGGTGCTGTATGCACTAGGAGCATATTTGAAAAAATGAATGAGTAAATAAAAGAAGAAGCATTGCATACACTCTGTTTGCACTCAGGGAGGTAATATACACACATAAGTAGGTAGGGCGTTGATAAATAAACTTGGCCTTCTCTTTTTGAAAATATTTTGTGGTCATACCAGGGCTTAAACTCAGGGCCCGATGCTTTCCTTGGCTGTTTTTCCCAAGGCTGAGGTGCTACCGCCACCACAGCTCCACTTCCAGCCATCTGGTCGTTAATTGGACATAAGCACCTCCAAGGCTTTCCTGCCTGTTCTAGCCTGTTTTTCCTGCTTGGCTTTCTCTCTCAAAGCTGGAACTCTTCCCTCTGGACCACTGCTCCACTTCTAGTTTTCTGGTGGTTTCTTGGAAATAAGAGTCTCACAGACTTCCTGCTCAGGCTGACTTTGAATGGCGATTTTCCAAAGAGGCTTCAAGCAGCGTTTCTCAAGGATACACAGAGGAGCTGCTCCACACAAAACCTTATTGTAAATCTCGAGAGGCACTAGAGGAAAAGAGATACATGAAGATGCTTCTAGTGTGTTCTAGTTACTTAAGGTTGCAGACACAAAACACTCATAATTATTAGATCATTTTATTGGCAAAAGGAACATTGCAGACATTATGAGAATCATTGCAGCTTTCAGTCCTCTCATCCTGAGACAGTAAATTCACTGCAGCTCAATGCTAAGTGACAGAACTGGCATGTCCTGTGGATATTTTCTCCCAATTCCTGTGACACTCGTTACTCACTTTTGGCTTCAAACCTGTGACCAGAGGGGAAGATGAGGCAAGAAAATCCTTCTCAGTGAAAACAGCCATAAAGATCATTGGGTAGTTAACTTATAAATTCAAGCCATTGGAATGACCCTGTTAAGAAGTCAGATTGTCCAGAATTAAAAATGAAGAAGAAAGAAGGTACCAGTGGCTGCTGACTGTAATTCCAGCTCCTGAGGAGGATGAGATGTAGAGAATCTTAGTTTGAATCCAGCCAGCACAGGAAAGTCCATGACACTGTTATTTCTAAGAGATCACTGAAAAAAACAAAGTGGGGCTGTGATTCAAGGTTAATGCACTATCCTTGAGCAAAAAGAGCTCAGGGACAATTCCTAGACTCATAGTTCAACCCCAGGAACTGCCCCATCAAAGAGCCTGTACCTACATATCTTTGTGTATGTATGGACGTATTCCTATAGGTGAAGCTCCAGAGTAGCTATGATGAACGGCACCAAGCTAGGAAATTTGTATTCAATAAAATGATTTCATAACAGAGACTGCTTTCATGACACTGCATGTTCCAGGGCTCCCTTCACTGGTCCCAGTATAACCTGTGGGTTTCTCTGCATCCCAGGCCTTGTGGACGAAATCTCTCTTATTTCCTGGACAGGCAGAAAAAAGGCCTCATTCCTGTACTGCTGTGTAACAAACAATTCCATCCGGGTCAGATAGTGAGGAGGAGTGCAGGCAGGCTCCGAAGGTCAGGAGAGAAAGGTCACTATGTACTCGCAACTATCTCTCTCCCCAGTGCTCTGTTTTGACAGGAGCTTTCATTTGTGCCACCTCCCATGGCAGGCAAAGTCCTGTGCACTTATCCTGCCTTTGTGAGACTATATACCAGTGTTCAGATAAAGTTCTCAATATAATTCAAAAGTCCTTCTAGCAGACCACTAGGGCACTGAAGCTCATGAAATGTTTCATTGAGGGCAATGTTGGGCCTATGATGCCTCTCCTAGGTTTTCGCAAGCTTGGGAATTCCAAGCACATATCTGATATCACAAAGCTTCTTCTAGGGCTGGTGAATCTCATCAGGTTTTGAAACATTTGACCTCTCCTAGTTGGGCCCTGGGTGGCTAGCTTTTGGGGACACGGGGCTAAGGTGCTGACCATGATCTCAGTGAAGAAGCCTGGTACCTTACCATTTTGTGTAACAGCATCACTCCTAGTCTGTGTGTATGTGTGTGTGTGTGTGTGTGTGTGTGTGTGTGTGTGTGTGCGAGCGCGCATGTGTGTGTACCCATACACCATTCTTGGAAGTTGAACTCCGGACTTGAGCACTGTACTTAGATTATCTTGTACAAGGATAGCCCTCTCCTACTTGAGCCACAGAACAACTTCAGGCTTTTTTTTTTTTTTTTGATATGGTCCTGAGAAATCAAACCCAGGGTTTCATATATGCAATGCACTCTACCCCTAAGGCACATTCCCAGCCCTCTATTTCAGGTTTGTTAGTTTCTTTCTGTCGTTTTTTATTGTTGTAGAAGTTGATGCCTAGGCATGGGTGCTGTCCTTGAGCTCTTCAGCTCAAGTCTTGTGCTTTACTACTTGAGCCAAAGCGCCATTTCAGCTTTTCTGGTGGGGCATTGGAGCAAAGTGTCTCAAGGACTTTCTTGCCCAGGCTAGCTTTGAACCATGATCCTCAGATCTCATCCTCCTGAGTAGCTAGGATGACAAACATGAGCGTCAAGCACACAGCTTCCACTTCAGGTTTCTTAGTGGTGAATTGGAGATAGTCTCATGGGACTTTTTGCCTGGGATAGTTTGGAACACAGATCCTCAGATCTCAGCATCCTGAGAAGGAAGGATGACAGACCTCAGCTATAGACCCCTAGGCCATGGCTTCTGGTGCAAAGGGCTCCTTGGCTCCACATGGTGGAGTGCTAGCCATGAACCCAAGAGGTAAGGGTCAGTGCCTAGGCGCCTAGTTCAAGGTTCATGGCTGGGAAAATACAAAACAAAACAATTGTCTGCAGCAGACAACTCACTAGTCTTTAGTAATACATAATTTTGTCCCTGCATTGGGGACCTATCTGAGCCTCAATATTCTTGTCTGCATAATCATCTCAGTTGCGGAGCTCTTACAAAGACAAGTTGAAAGAATGCACCCTGTGAAAGACACAGCACATGGCACTATTTGCATGACTCAGCAAACAGCATCCTGTGAAAGTCTCAGCAGCTAGCACCCAATGCAGGACTCAGCACACTCCACCTTGTGAAGGACTCAACACGTAGCACCATGGCATGTGCAGGACTCAGCACAGATCACCCTCTAAAAGACTCAGCACAAAGCTCTGTTCCACAAGCTATCATTAGAATTAAGGTGGTTTCACATTCTTTGAGGAACATTTAATATCTAATGGTTTGGTGGGGTGTTTTTATTTTGAGGGAGGTTACTTTTGGGGCTTGAGCTCAAAACATGGGGAGAATGTTCTAATAACATTTGCTCAAGGCTAGTGCTCTACCATTTCAAGCCATATTTCAAAGATTCTAGCAGACTTCCTGCCAGGATTTAAAGCCCCCAAGCAACCAAGATGTCCGGGGTAAGCCAGGATAAGCCAGGATGATGGGGGTAACCCATGGAGCTGGGTTACAGCAGTTTACATCTGGCTAAATCAGGTTAGGTGACAGCTGTCAGGACCAGACTCCTAGCTTTCTCTGTGATGAGGTATTTGATGTCCTGTCCTTCTATAGTTGCAGTGAGTATATTCTACCTTTTTTTTTTGGCAGTCCTGGGACTTGAGTAAGGGCTTTGACACTGTCCCTAAGCATTTGTGTTCAAGGCTAGTACTCAGTTGATTGAAAGACAGCAGATTTTCTAGGTTTTCTTTTTATGTGGCACTGAGGGCTCGAACCCAGGGCTTCATGCTTACTAGTCAAGCAATCAACCAACGAACCCCAGGAGTGAAAGAGTTATAAATATATAGAGGTTGCTGTATATAATTTTATATACACAAAAGATGTCTGTACATTATTAATTTATAGATAATATTACTACCAATTTTTAGGTATTAAGTTATGTCTCCATTTAATCATGTGTCTCATTTAACAATCAATAAAGCATTAATTAAAATTATATGTACATACATCTCTACATAAATTACATATTTTATAGACTGCGACAGATGTCTATATAATTAAATTATGCATCATGTGTTACTATCAATTATTAGGTATTTATGTTTCCATGCAATTTTATTCTATTAATGCTTAATAAAATATAAAACTTAATCCACGTCCTATAATTAGTGTGTCTAATTTTATCCTAGAATGATTCACTACTAATTCAATCTGTTTTTCATTTATTGTAGTGACAATTCTTCCACCAATGACGTTTTTTTACATTTATGACATCCTATTACATAGCATATGTATTTGCATCTGAATTATACATCCTGTCACTGAGCACTTTCAAAGAAAAAGGAAACGTGTCATGCTCGGCTTCTTCCTCCTCGATTACATTTTTTGCAGTACTGGGATCTAAATTCAGGGCCTAGAAGGCTCAATTCCTGAATGGGTGACTGTCAGCACAGAAGCCTCTAGCCAATTCAGCTGCCAGGCAGTTCCCAGGCCCTGAGATCGAGCCCCATATGTTGACCACATATTGCACTTAGTGTAGTTATTCATTTTATTTTTTTGTTTTATTAATTTATTTACCATTTATTTTATTGACTGTTATTACACATGAAATATTTACTACATATATTACATAAGATATAGATTTGCCTATGTATGAAACTTCATACCTTACACCCAGGACTTTCAAAGAATCAGAAAACATGGGTCACCATGGGATTCTTACTCCACGATTCAATTTTTGTGATTGCTGGCATTAGAACTCACAGACTGTACGTCCCAATTCATGAATGGGTGAGTGTCAGCACGCCAGCCAGGGGCATATTGAGCTGACAAGCATTTCTAGCACCTGAGATCGAGCCCCAGGGGTTGACAAAATACGTACAGATTGACATGCAGATGGTAGGACACAAATAAATATAGATCTTTATAGAGTGCCAGTGATGTCTATACATTATTCATGTATATACACTGCATTCCTACCAATTCTTGAGTATTTATTATACCTCCATGTAATTAATATTCTTGTTTTATCCTTACTACTGTCCCAAAACTATTGCATCCATGTAATTAATTGTATTCTTTGAATGTGTCAAAAATATTCATTAACATCCATTGGTCTCCTAAAATCACTCCATCTAATTGTATAGTAGTATTCAGAAACAACTAATTCAACTTTGCCATTCATAATCTTCCATCGGTAATCCTATGAATAGGAACGAGACTCTTAGGTTCTCCCTCCATTGGTAGGGGTCAGGACTGTGCTTCAAACACATGGCTTATGTTGCCGTGTTGGCCTAAGGCTTCCCTGGTAGCCCACCAGCCTTCAGCAATGCCAGGTTACCAACATTTTGCAGCCGTGTCATTCAGTCCCAGGATGGTCACTTTGTAAAGAAAATAAATGTAAAACTGGTAAGTTGCCAGTTTTTATTTTTCTGTGTCACATTATTTATTATTGTTTTCCTGTCAGCATTTGAGGCCCAGGAACCCAGATTTGGCTGTGGGACCAGTGGCTGCACCCCAGCCTAGAGTGATCAATGATGAGGCAGAATTGCCACTACCTGAGATCAAGCCCTGTGCTTGACAAAATAAAAATATATACATACATACATATATACATTAAAAATATTTAAAATATTATGAGGCTCCTTGGCTTGGAATTCAGGCCATTGTTTTTGCAGGCCTGGGATTTGAACTCAGGATGTGGGTAAATCTGTAGCACTGTGGGGGATGGGAAGATCACCGTGCTGGAAGACAAGAAAGTCAGGCCTGTTCCCAGGGCCTGAAGTCAAATCCTAGCACTTGAAAAAATAATATTCGTATATATTTGAAATACATGATTTATATTTACATAGACATGTTTATTGCATATTGCAGTTAGTGTATTTATTTCATTTTGTGTTTTATTTCTTATGTATTTAAGAGTGAGTATGATTACACATAATACATTTTGCATCCTATTACATAAGCCATAGCTTTGCCTATGTATTCTACATCATTCCTGAGACCCAGGACTTTCACCGATACGGAAACAAGTGGAAAAATTGGCTTTTCCTACAGGATAAAGTTTTTGGCAATTCTCTGACTTGAACTCAGGGCCTAGCAGGCCCCACTTCATGAATGGTTAAAGGTTAGCACACCAGTCTGATGCAAGTGAAGTTGGCAGGCCAATTTGAGGACCTGAGATCAAGTCCTAGGAATGGCCAATATATAAATAGGTAGATGTTTAGATTGCAGTGTGTGTGTGTGTGTGTGTGTGTGTGTGCGCGCGTGCATGTGTGTGTTTTTACATATGTATATGCATCTATAAACATATACAGAGAGAGACAGATAGACATTTATGTAGATTCTAGTGTATAACCCAATATAAAGAGAGATGTCTGTACCTTATTTTTATATATTCTATTACTACCAATTATTTGGTATAAAATTATGCTCCCAATTGTCATGGTAGAAGAATTAATAAAGTATTAATTAATCAATGACCTATATTTATTGCATGCAATCTTATATTGGAATAACTAGCTAGTTAGTAATTCAATTAGTACATGTCAAATATTCTATTAGTGTTATTATAGATAGGAACGAGGTTCCTAGGATCTTCAGCTGTGTGTAGGTGGCAGTCCTAAGATCGATCTCAGGGCCTAGGTGTCTGGGTTGGGCCCAGACTTCACTGACAGCCCCCCAGCCATCATCCATGCAAGGTCACATACAATTTTCAAGCCAAGTCATTGAGACTCAGGAGGGTCACAGTGCTAAGGAAACAAAGGTAAAAACTGTTGTGTAACATTTCCTGGTTTGTCCTCCTCCATTTTTGTTGGTTTAATGCATTTTTGCCAGTGCTGGATGTTGAACTCTGGTCCTAGGATCCCTGGATCATCTGTGGGTGTAAAAGCTGCACTCCAGCCTAGGGTAATCATGGTTTAAGACACAATAAAATGTTTCCTTGAGAAAAAGGAGCTCAGGGAAAATGTCTAGGCTCACAGTTCAAGCTTAAGGACCTGCCACAAAAGAAGAGCCAGTAACTCCATGTGTCTGTGTATGTAAGCATGTATTTGTATCAATGAAGATCCAGAGTTGCTATGAAGAAAGGCACCCAGCTAGGAAATTTGCTTTGAATAGTATGATTTCATAGCACAGAGAGTGCTTTCAAGACAATCCATGTTCCGGGGCTCCCTCAGTGTTCCCAGTATAGCCTGAGATGTCTCCATACCCCAGGCTGCCAGATGAAGTCGGCTTCATTGTTGGAACAGGCAGACAAAAAGCTTCACTCCTGTAAAGCTGCATAACAAACAAGTCATCCGGGCCAATTAATGATGATGAGTGTGCGCAGGTTCTGAAGGTCAGGAGAAAAAGGCTTGTTTGTACCCCAAGCTATCTCTCTCCCCAGTGGTCAGTTTTGACAGAAAGCCTTCATTTGTGCCACCTTCTGTGGCAGGCCAAGTTCCCTGCACTCATCATGTCTTTGTAAGACTATGTTTCAGAGTTGAAACAAACTGCTACAATTAATTCAAGAGTCCTTCTGGCAGACAATTAGGGAGCTGAACATAATGGAATGATACATTATTGGCAAAGGTGCCTCCACGTGCTGTGCTGTGTGTGTGTGTGTGTGTGTGTGTGTGTGTGTGTGTGTTTGTGTGCATACACCATTCCTGGTGTTTGAACTCAGGACCTAACTGAAGAGCTAAAGTAATTCCATTTTAAGATTAAGCCCCCTGAGCTGTGCTGCCCTCATAGTAACCCCCAAAGAGAGCTGGGCTGCCAAAGAGAAAAATAGTTCTCAGAAAAACCGCAGGTTGCCACCAATCCTGCCCACCCTTAAAGAACAGAATAGTTCAGGCCCAGAGTTCAAGCCCCACGACCGACAAAAAAAAAAAAAAAAAAGAACAGAATAGATGCCCAGGTGTTCCAGCTGGAAAAGGGAAGTGCAACCAGGGTGGACTTAAACCCCCTGAACTTGTGAACTTGCTTGTGTGGAAACCCTGTAAACTTGTTTGTTTCATACTATAAAAGCTGTGCCAATTTTATGCTTGGGGCCTCTTAGCATCACCGGTTATCAAGTGCACAGAGGACCAAGCTCCAGCTTGCAATAAACAACTCTTTGCTGTTTGCATTGATCATGGTCTCTGGTATTCTGAGAGGGGGCGTCCGAAAACTGCGCACTTTATGTGGGAGCTCATCCGGGATAGCCCCCCCCATAAGCCACCCAGATACCTGATCAGCGAGTCGTCCAGCTAGCCAGTAAGAGGGGGTGCAGCTGCTTTATGTTGAGTGTTTTGTGTTTGACTTACAAGTAGGGTTTGGGAGCTGGCAAGAAACGTTGGCGGACGTGCTACAAGGTAGCCAGCAGGCCGGTGGAAGACATGCCCTGGGCGTTGGGGGAAGCCCTCCCCAGTGGGGCCTCACTGGACTCTGTCATATTTTGGACCATGACTTGTCCCGCCTCTGCCACTCTGGGTTAAGGGTAGATTATCCACCTCCCGGGTAGGGACTCTCCGGCCTCCACCATCCTTTGGGACAGGAACTCGTCTGGCCTCCACCACCGTGGCTTAGGGGTGGTTCGAGCTTGAGATCAACATGCATGCTCTCTTTGTCTCATTTGTAGTTGCCATTTTAATTCAACGCCTCTCTTGCTTTCCTTTCCTTGTTCATTTTTACTTTCATTTTTGGATCAGCGGGCATCCTGGAGTCCCCCGAAAGGGGTGGCCAGAGGCTCCTTTCACCTCAGCTGCTCTCCCATTTTAATACTTTGGAATTTTAGGATGACATCAAGGGTTGACTTATTCTCTAGAAGAGGAGGCAGCGCCGGAAGGGAGAACCTGCAGGATCTAGCAATAACGTTGAAAGAGGCCTGCAGGGAAAACTCGCAGAAAGATGACCACCAAGTACCACCAGCAAGATCTTAGCCTCGGGTCTTGACCCAGAGGGTTTGAGTATGGGCGGGGAGACTGTCAGTCTGAGAGGATGGCTTCCAGGGTCTTTTTTCCCTTGCCCCAAGATGATTGGGAGTTCTCTTTCACCTTGGAAGGCCCCTGGGTCAACATTTGCAGGAATCTAAAAAAAACAAAAAAAAGAAAGAAAGAAAGAAATCCTCTGGTGGTGAGATGTTGCCCAATTTACTGAGATCTGATTTTGTCTTTGTGGCCACTTGTTTGTCTTGTTTACTTTGGTGTTGTTTCTGTTCTATTTTTGAGGTGGGGAAATTCTGGGTGAGGGTGGCCAGCTCACTCAGCTGACTCTGAATTCAGCTTGCTGAGTGAGAATGGCACCGTTCTGGTAGGGATGAACTGAGGGTCCATTAGTCCCCAACTCAGCCTTTGGTGGTTGTCTATTTCTGTTTTAGAATTGGTACCTGTTTTAAGACTGGATTCTTGGTTTTTGTGTTTATTTATTTGAAGATCTCTGAGGAAATAAAAGTTCCAGCCTCTGGCTGGGCTCAGCCACAGACCTGCTATGTTCCCCTCACTGTGAGGTCTGAAAGGTTGCTGGACTAGTTTGGTTCCTTTCAGGCCTTGGGCTGCATTTTCTCCTTGTGGTGGCTGCCTGAGCGGAGGGTGTGGAAGGCTATGCACCTGGTTTGGACTTTTCAGCGAGTCCTGACAATGTAACAATTTGTAAAGTGCTCTTGTCTAAAAATGGATAAAATTCAGGCCAGTTTAGTTTCAGGTGACCCCCTCAACCAGCCCTTCTCCAACAGAAGGGATTCAAAAGATCCATTGGTGAATTGCCTTGCTAAACAAGTAAGCCCTGGGAAAATGAAGCTTAACAAAGGTACTTAGTTTAAAAAAATACTGTCTTAAATTTTTGTTAAAAATCTTTAAAAAATCTATGTACAACTGATTTGATTTTTGCACGCTTTAATATCTGTGTGTTTTCTAAGTGTTTGTAAACATGTTCAAGATAAAAATTGTCAACATGCTGTAACTATTGGATGAGTTTAAGTTTAAAATGTAAAAGGTTAAGAGGTTTAGACATTACTAAGAATTAAAAAAACTTTCACATTGTTTTAAATGGCTTTTTAAGGATTCTTTAATGTAAAAATTAGAAAATCTTTTATTTTAAAAGGGATTTAGTTCCCTTGGCTAAAATTTCAGGATAAATATTAAAAATTTTAATGTAAAGGTCAATTTAGCACTGTTAAAAATCATGACCAATTCTGTCTGTCTAAAACTGTATTTTATTCAAACCTCCCCCCCCCAAAGAAAAGGGAAAACTTAGAAGACTACCAAAGATCTATATTTAGGGGTGAGGCTGAGCAGGCAGAAGTGCAGTGAAGCTGGTCATGCATGGTGGGACCGACCCTGGGGGGGGCTTCATAGATGGTGAGACTGGCCCTGGGAGGAGTCCACACATGGTAAAAGAGGGCAAGCTGGCAGAAACGCAGTTCAACTAACCTTAAAGAGTAAGATTGGGTGCGTGCCCATTCCATAGGAGGGGCTGAGTGGCCCATCGTTGTTCTCTCCCTTTTCCCTGCAGATAGACTCTGAAAACATGATGATTAAAATGAGTGATGCGATGATCTGATTAGTATTGCTAAAACTGTCCCTTGTATGTGTTAAAATTAAAATTAAAAAGCCTTCAAAAGATGGTTAAAAAGTTTATTTGTATAATGTAACTTGCTTTCAATGATGTCCTACAATTAGGATGCTTTCAAAAGTTGTAAAGGTGTTAAGCCTCGCTTCTTGGTATAGTAATGGTGATTGTAATTATTTTTTTCTAGATTAGTATTTGTTTTTATTTTGAAAATACTGTACAAAAGAGTTACAATTACATGGGCAAGATAATGAGTACATTTCTTATCAAGTATTGTAGCCTCCTCCTTTGTTTCCCCTTCCCAGCCCATCCTTCCCCTATCTCCCCACCCAAGCTTCCAATCACCCCCCACCAAAGCTGTAAAGTTCATTTTCGACATAACTACTTCTACATCTCATTGTTGCAATGGGTCCCCCTGTGTCCCTATTTAAACGATTCATTTTTTCCCTTAACCTCCACAAATTATACTAACATCAAATACAGTGAAAGCAGGGGTTATACCATGGGGGAGGGACATACAAAGCAACAAAGATATCATCTTATAAATGTGTTAGAAACAATTGCATGAAAGAAAACAGCATTTGAGTACATATCTTAGGGTTCATTTCCCTAACATCAATTTATCTGAGCTTTTCTACTTGATTCAGACATATACTATTTATTGGAAATAAGGAAAACCATGGGACCTATGTTTTTTTGGGTCTGGCTTACTTCATTTAATATAATTTTTTCCAGGTCTTTCCATTTCTTAACAAATGGGGCAATGTCATTCTTTATGACGAATGCATAGAATTCCATTGTGTATATATACCACATTTTCTGGATCCATTCATCTACTGAGGAGTATCAGGGTTGGTTCCATATCTTAGCTATGGTAAATAATGCTGCAATAAACATAGTTGTGCTGGTACTTTTACTGTGGTTTTGTTTGTGAACATTTGTGTAAATCCCCAAAAGTGGGATTGCTGGGTCATAGGGGAGGTCTATGTGGAGTCTTTTGAGGAACCTCCATACTACTTTCCAAACTGGTTGAACAAGTTTACACTCACACCAAGAATGCAGTAGGGTTCCCTTCTATCCACATCCCCTCCAGCATCTGTTGTTATTAGTGTTCTTGATTATAGTCATTCTACCAGGGACAAGATGGTATCTCAATGTTGTTTTGATATGCATTTCTTTTATGGCTAAGGATGTTGAGCATTTCTTCATTTGTCTATTGGCCATCCTTCTTTCTTCTTCAGAGAAGTTTCTCTTTAAGTCTTTAGCCCACTTATTTATTGGGCAGTTGTTTCTTTGAGGATTTGTTGTTGGGGATTTAATTTTTTGAGTTCCAAGTATATTTTAGATATGAGACCCTTGTCCGTTGTATGGCTAGTGAAGTTCTTCTCCCAATCCGTGGGCTTTCTATTGATCTTGCTAGCTATGTCCTTTGCCATGCAGAAGCTCGGCAACTTCATCCAATCGCATTTGTCCAACCTTTCTTTGATTTGTTGTGTTTCTGGGTCTCTATTCAGAAAATTTTGGCATGAGCCAAGGAGACCTAGGGTTTCTCCTATACCATCCTGTAATGTTTTCAGAGTGTCTGCTTTGACTTCGAGGTCTTTGATGCCTTGGGAGTTGATTCTGGTGCAGGGTGATATATAAGGATCTAGCTTTATTTTTCTACAAGTAGCTAACCTATTTTGCCAGCACCATTAATTGAAGAGGCTGTCTTTCTTCAATTCTATTGTTTTAGCTCCCTTATCGAGGATTAGATGGCTATAGTTCTGTAGGTTCATTTCTGGGTTTTCAACGCTATTTCATGGGTCCTGAGGTCTGTTCTTGTGCCAGTAGCAAGCTGTTTTGATTACTATGGCTTTATAGTCGAGTTTGAAATTTGTATTGATATTCCTCCAGCACTGTTCTTTCTGTTGAGGACAGTTTTAGCTATTCGGGGTCTTTTATTGTTCCAAATGAATTTTTGGATTGCCTCTTCTATTTCTTTGAAGAATGAGGTTGGAATTTTGATAGGTGAATTTGTAGATAGCCTTGGGAAGTATTGTTATTTACACGATATTGATCTTTCCTATCCAGGAGCATGGGAGTTTTTGCCACTTCTACGTTCTGTTTTGATTTCCTTTTTCAAGTTTTTTAAAGTTTTCATCATAGAGATCCTTCACTTCTTTGGTTAAGTTAATTCCTCGGTATTTTATTTTTTGTGGCGCTATTACGAATGGAATTGCTTTCATAATTTCAGCCACACTGTTCTCATTGTTGGCATACAGAAAATCCATTGATTTTTGAGGGTTAATTTTATACCCTGCTACTTTGCCAAGGTTTTGAATCAGCTATAGTAATTTGGGAGTAGAGTCCTCGTCATTTTTTAAATACACTTCATGTCATTTGCAAAGAGGGAGAGTTTTATTTCTTTCCCTATTTGGATCCCCTTTATGTTTTCATCTTGTCTTATTGCTGTGGCTAGGCATTCTAATACTAGATTGAAGAGAAGTGGAGAGGGGACATCCTTGTCTCGTTCCTGAGTTAAGAGGAATTGGCTTTTGTTTTTCACTATTAAGTATAATGGTGGCTGTAGGTTTGTGAAATACAGCCTTTATTGTATTGAGGAATGTTCCATGGATTCCTATTTTTTCCAAAACCTTCATCATAAATGGATGTTGGATTTTGTCAAATGCTTTTTTTGCATCTATTGAAATAACCATATGTTTCTTATCCTTGTTCCTGTTGATGTGATGAATTAATTGATTTGTGGATATTGAACCAGCTTTGCATCCCTGAAATGAAAACTGTTTCACCGTGTTGTATGATTTTTTGGATAAATTGTTGAAGTCGAATGGTCAAAAATTTTTTGAGAAGTTTTGCATCAATGTTCATCAAAGAAATGGGTCTATAGTCCTCTTTCTATGATGAGTCCCTGCCTGGTTTTGGGATGAGCGTTATCATAGCTTCATAGAATCAGTTCGGTAGTGAACTTTCTCTTTCAATTTTATTGAAGAGTTGGAGAAATATTGGTGTGGGCTCTGTTTTGAAGGCCTTGTAGAATTCCACTGTAAAACCATCTGGTCCTGGGCTTTTCTTAGATGGGAAGTCTCTTATTGCTGTTTCTATTTCAGTGCTTGATATGGGCCTGTTAAAATGGTTTAACTCATCTTGGTTTAGTTTTGGCATGTCAGTATTTGCTAAGAAAAGTTCCATTTCTGCTAAGTTTTCAAACTTATTAGCATAAAATTTTGTGAAGTATTCCCTTATACTGTTCTGTATCTTTGGTGTTTCTGTGGTGATGTTTCCATTCTCATCTCTGCGTTTATTTATTTGGATGTGTTCTCTTCTTTTTCTGATAAGATTTGCTAAGGGTGTGTCAATTTTATTAATTTTTTGAAGAAAGAACCCTGGTTTGTTGATTCTTTCTATATTTTTTGGTATTCTAATTCATTTAATTTTGATTTAATTTTAATTATTTCTTTCCATCTACTGGATTGGGGTTTATCTTACTCCTCTTTTTCAAGGAGGCTCAGATGTCTCATTAAATTGTTGTTTTCAGATCTCTCCAATTTGTTGATGTAGGAATTCAGAGCTATAAATTTGCCCCTGAGTATTGCCTTTGCTGTGTCCCAGAGGAGCTGGTAATTTGTGTGTTCATTTTTGTTGAATAGCATGAACATTTGAATTTCCTTTCTGATCTCTCCCATGACCCACTCGTGATTCAGCAATGTGTTGTTCAGCCTCCATGTGTTACAGGATTTTCTTTGGTGGCTTTTGGTGTTGAGTTCTAATTTTTTTCCCCTGTGGTGTGAGAGAATGCAAGGTATAACTTCAATGTTTCTGAATTTGGACAATTTGCTTTGTGGCCTAAAATGTGGTCTATTTTGGAAAATATTCCTTGTGCTGCTGAGCAAAACGTATAATCTGATGCTGCTGGGTAGAATGTTTGGTAGATGTCTGTTAAATCTAGTTGATCTATACAGTTGTTTAGATCTGTGTTTTCTCTGTTGAGTTTTTCTGAGTTTATCTATCTAGTGGGGAAAGTGGTGTGTTAACGTCCCCAGCAATTCAAGTCCTTGGCGCTATTAGGATTTGAAAGAAAATAGTGTTTCTTGCATAAATTAGGGTGCTCTGTTGTTTGGTGAATTGTGTTGTAATTCTTGCATTAAGAATAAATTGCCATTTGATTTTAAAAGTTTTAATGTTTATTTGTTTTAAAACAAGCAGCCATGAGACTTCCAGATTTTTCTGTGCATGTGATAGTGTAGAATTAAACCTATGGCTTCATACATATGAGGCAAACCCTCCACCACTGAGCCCAGGAATGACAAATGTAGTAATAGATATGTAGATTGTTTTATATATATATATATATACATATATATATATGTATAAAAGAAGACAGAGATGTCTATATATTTTCTAATTATATATAATATATTACTACTAATTATTGATAAGTTATTCCTTCATTTATTTAAATATTATGTTTAAATACATAAGAAATTATTAATTGAAAATTAGTCAATGTACTATAATTATTGTGAATAATTTTATAATATAATCATACACTAACTACTAATGTAATTATTACTTTACAACATTCCATTCGTATGGATGTATATTGGAATGTGTTTCTTAGGATCTCCCTCCATTCATAGGTGGTAGTCCTGGGATTTGCACCCAAGGTCTAGGCTGCTGGTTTGGGCTATGGCTTCCCTGATATCCCACCAAACTTCAGCAGTGCAAGGTCATGTAAACTTTCTGGGCCCTGTCATTTAGACCCAGGAAGGTTGCAATGCAAAGGATAAAACAATGTAATACCACCTTCTGGAACTTCCCAGTTTTGTACTTCTCCTTCACACCCCCTCTGTTTTTTTTCTTTTTTTATTTCAGTTTGGGGCCAGAACTCTGGCTATAGTGTTGTACCTCAACTCTTCAGCTCAAGGCTATCACTCTACCACTTAAGCCATAGTGCTACTTTTGGCTTTTTTCTGCTTATGTGATGCTGAGGAATCGAACCCAGGGCCTTATGCATGCAAGGCAAGCACTCTATTACTGAGCTTCCTTTCCAGCGCTTCTCCTTTTTTGCCAGTCCCAAGATTTGAACTCTGGTCCTAGGATCTCAGGATGGGCTGTGGGTCCAGAAGCTGCAACACAGCCTAGGATGATGAAGCTGAGGCAGAGTTGTCACGAGCTGAGTTCAAGCCCCAGTCCTGGCCAAAAAAATCAAGGCTCTGGCTTGGAATTTGCACCATTTTTCTGGCAGTCCTGGGATTTGAACTCACAGTCTGGGTAACTCTGTGGCACTGTTGGGGAGAGTAAGCTTACCGTCCTTGAAGACAAGAATTTCAGCCCAGTTTCCAGGGCCCGAATTCAAGCCCCAGCACTGAAAAAAAAATCCGCATATGAGATCTATTTACATACATAGGCTTATTCCATATGACATTTATTACCCTTATTTTTATTTTATTTAGTATTATTACATATATAATATTTATTTAATTTATTACATCTTATCACATGAATGTATTTGCATAAGGATTATAGATCATATTGAGATCCAGGACTTTCACAGAGAAGGAAAAACATGTGTCAAAATTGGCTTCTGATTCCACTTAAAAACTTCCAGCAATGCTGACATTTGAATTCATAGCCCACAATGCCCAATTCATGAAAGGGTCAGTTGTACTACAAAAGCCTTTGGCAAACTGAGCTGCCAGCCAGTTCTGTGGAACAAGCCATAGTAATGGCTGATTGATATAGATATAGATAAAAATGTGGATATAGATAGATAGAAATATAGAGAGTGAGAGGTAAATAGATAGATAGATAGATGTGTAGTTTGCAATAAATATGAGAGAGAAAATGTGAGGATATTAAATTATATATTTTATGAATTATTCTTAAATTATGCCTTCATTTAATGAAGTAGCATTAAGGTAAAAGTAGTCAGTATTCTTTAATTGGGAGAATCATACAAAGGAGCTAGAATGGAAGACATAATCAAATATTTTTCGTGTGGCATTCTATAAGAGAATCATGAACTAATTGCAAATTTAATTGTTACTTTTATAATATTTCATTAAGCATTCTCATGAATAGGAAATATTTTCTCAAGATCTCCCTCCATTTGTAGGTGGCAGGCCTGGCAATCAAACTCCAGGCCTGGGTAGTTTACTTCAAAATGCAAACCATTAGGATGACATTATGAAGATTTCAGTTTGTCACAATGAAAAAAAGAACAAGTGGAAAAGAAAGCCAGGTGTCATTAGTTCCTGCCTGTAATCTTAGCTCTTCAGGAGTCTGTGAAGTAGAGAATGCCAATTTGAATTCAGCCAGGACAGGAAGTCCACAGCACTCTTATTCGAAATGATCAAAGGAATAAAAAATCGCCATGAGTGGAGCTGTGGCTGGAAGGCAGAGCTCTACCCTTGAGCAAAAGGAGCTCAGGCACAGTGCCTAGGGTCATAATACAACCCCCGGACCTGCTTAAAAACAAACAAAAAAATCAAGTGACTCCATGTCTCCCCATGTATGTATGGATGTATTTTTATCGGTGAAGGTCCAGAGTCCCTAAGAGGAAAGGCACCCAGCTAGGAAATTTGCTTTGAATAGAATGATTTCATAGCAGAGACAGTACATGCAAGACAGTGCATGTTCCAGAGCTCCCCTCACTGTTCCCATTGTAGCCTGAGGTTTTCTCGGCACCAGGGACTGCTGAAGGAAGTCTGCCTCATTGTTGGAACAGGCAGACAAAAGGCCTCACTCTTGTACAGTTGTGTAACAAGCAACTCCATGGAGGCTAATTAGTGAGGAGGAGTGTGGGCGGGCTCTGAAGGCCAGGAGAAAAAGGCTTCTTTGTACCGCAAGCTATCTCTTCTCCCCAGTGCTGTTTTTACAGGAAGCCTTCATTTTTGCCACCTCCCATGGCAGGCCAAGTTCCCTGCACTCATCCTGTCTTTTTGTTAGACTATGTTCCAGTGTTGAAATAACCTGCTACAATTCATTCAAGGGTCTTCTGGCAGACAACAAGGGTGCTGAACCTAATAAAATGATTCAGTATTTGCAATGGTGTATTCCTAGGTTTCTGGAAGCTTGCTAAATCTAAGCACATGTTTAATATAAAAATGTTTTCTGTTATTTAGGCCTGGTGAAACTCATCAGGTTTTGAAACCTTTGACCTCTCCTAGTTAGGCCCTGGGTGGCTAGGTTTCAGGGTTGAACACGGGGTCTGGGTGTTGACCATGAGCTCAGAACAGGAGCTCAGTCCTTTAACAGTTGGTTTCACAGCTTCACTTCTGGTATCTCTCTCTCTCTCTCTCTCTCTGTGTGTGTGTGTGTGTGTGTGTGTGTGTGTGTGTGTGTGTGCACAAACACTTGTCCTGGAACTTGAACTCAAGACCTGAGCACTGTACCTGAGTTTCTCTGATACAAGGATAGCACTCTACCACTTAAGCCACACAGCCACTTCAGACTTTTTCCTGGTAATGTGGTACTAAGGAATCAAACCCAAGGATTCATACATGCAAAGCACTCTACCCCACAGACACATTCTCGGCCCTCAACTTCAGGTTTATTTCTTTCTTCTCTTGGAAGTTGGAGGAATTGACGTCTAGGCCTGGGTGCTGTCCTTGAGCTCTTCAGCTAAAGCTAAGTCCTCTATCACTTGAGCTACAGCACCCCTGCAGGTTTTTGGTACTTCACTGGAGGGAAGTCTTTCAAGGAATTTCCTGCCCAGCCTGGCTTTGGGCTGTGATCATCAGCTCTCAGGCTCCTGAGTAGTGAGAATGACAGGTGGAAGTCACTGGCACCCAGCTTCCACTTCATGTTTTTAAGTCGTGAATAGGAAATAGTAGTCTCTTAGGACATTTTGTGTCTGGGATAGTTTGGAACCCAGATCGTCAGGTCTCAGCTTTCTGAGTAGGCAGGATGACAGACCTAAGCTACAGATACCTAGACTGTAACACTCTGTTGCAAGGGGGTTCTTGGGTCCACCTGGTAGGGAGCTAGCCATGAGCCCAACAGGGAAGGTTCAAGGGCTAGAACCTGAGTTCAAAGTTCACGACCGAGAAAAATAAACCCAAACAATTGTCTGTAGGAGACAACTCACTAGAGTTAGGTACATACATAATTTTGGCCTTAATATGGGGATATATCTGAGCCTCAAGTTTCTCATCTGCACAGTCATCTTACTTGTGGAACTCTTATTAGAACCAGATGAAAAAATGCACCCTGTAAAGGACTCAGCACACAACACATCATAAAGGACTCATCAAATAGCTGTATCCCACACACTGTCATTAGAATTAGAGTGCTTTCATCAGTATCACCATTCTTTCAGAATCACATCACAAACCATACAAAGTTTGCATCTAATGATTTTGAAAGGTGGGGTTTTTTTGGAGGAGGTGGAGTCAGCCACAGGGATTGCATTGAAAGTTTGGGGGTACTGTCCTAAGATCTTTTGCTCAAGGCTAGAGCTCTACCACTTTGAGCCACAGCTCAGAGTTTTGCTGTCTTCCTGCCAGGGCTGGATTTTAAACCCATCAGGGTCAGACCTCAGTCCCCATGTATCTTGGATGACAGGGGTTAGTGAGCCAGCGGCATCTGGTTCTGTGGAGCCATTTACCTCTGGCTAAGTCAGGTTAGATGGCAGCTGTCAGCAACAGACTCCCGGCTTGCTCTATGATGAGGTATTTGAAGTGCTATCATTATATTGTTGCAGTAAAAATATTCTATCTTTATTTGGTGACATTCCTGGGTCTTGAGTAAGAGTCTAGACACAGTCCCTAAGCTTTTATGTTCAAAGCTAGTGCTCGGTCGCTTGAGCAACAGCAAGACTTCTGGATTTTTCTGTGCACACGGTAGTGAGGAATCTAACCCAGGGCTTGTTCATACTAGGCGAGCACTCTACCACTGAGCCCCAGTAGTGACAAGTGTATAAACAGATAAATGTGTAGATTTGTAGATAGACAGACAGAAAGATAGATAGATAGATAGATAGATAGATAGATAGATAGATAGATAGATAGATAGATAGATAGATAGATAGATAGATAGATAGATAGGGTTAGATGCATAACACAAGAGACAGACGTCTGTATACTATGAAATTGCATATACGGTATTACTACCGATTATTGGCAATTAAATTATTCCTTTCTTTTTTAAGTATCATGATTGAATACATAATAAAGTATTAATTGAAAATTCGTCAATGTAGTATAATTGTTGTGTATAATTTTATAATATAATCATACACTAACTACTATTTTAATTGTTACTTTTATAACATTCCTTTTATATGGCTGTATATGGGAAAGGGTTTCTTAGAATCTCCACCATTCATTAATGACAATCCCGGGACCTAAGTTGCCAGTTTCAACTATGGCTTCCTTAATAGCCCACCAAACATCAGCAATGCAAAGTCATGTACACTTTCTGGGCTTTGTCATTTAAACCCAGGATGATCACGATACAAAGGGAAAAAAAGTAAAAAAAACATTTTCTTGAACTTGCCAATTTTATGCTTTTCATTTTTTATTTTTTTTGCCAGCCCCAAGATTTGAACTCGGGCCCTAGCATCCAAGGGTCGGCTATGGCAGAGATGCCAAGAAATGAGCAAGCCTTGTGCTTGGCTAATAATAATAATAATAATAAGGCCATGGTTTGGAACTTGCACCATTGTTCTCTCAGACCTTCTTTTTGAACTCAGGGTCTGGATAACTCTATGGCAATTTGGGTGAAGGGGAAAGGCTCACTGTCCTTGAAGACAAGAAATTTAAACTAGTTCCCAGGGCCTGAATTGAAACCCCAACACTGGAAAACGTAATGTTAATACATGCTATCTATTTACATACATGGGTTTACTGCATATGATGTTTATTACCCTTATTTATTTAGTATTATTACAAATATAACATTGCTTTTATTACATCATATCACATAGGATATATTTGCATATGGATTATGCATCATATTGAGACCCAGGACTTTCACAGAGAATGAAAAAAACATATGTCAAAACTGGCTTCTTACTCCATGAATAAATTTTTGGCGATGCTGGGATTTCAACTAATAGCCTGCAATAGCCAATCCATAAATGGGGTCACAGCCTTAGAACACCAGCCTCCGGCAAAGTGAGCTACCAGGAAGTTCTGAGGACCTGTGATAGATAGATAGGTAGATAGATAGTAGATAGATAGATAGATAGATAGATAGATAGATAGATAGATAGATAGATAGATAGATAGATAGATGGATAGACAGATAGATGTATATATACATATACATCTATCTATGTACATATGGAGAGAAAGGTAATGTGAGGATATTAAATTATATACATATATTACCAATTATTAGTTATTAAATTATGCCTTCATTTAATGAAGTATCATGATTGAATACTTATAAAATCATTAATTTAAAATTAGTCAATATCCTTCCACTAGGGGAATCATACCATGGTGCTAGAATGGAAGATAAAATCCAATAATTATTCTGTGGCATTCTAAAGTAAAATCATGGATAAACTGAAAATTTAATTATTACTTTTATAACATTCCATTAGCATTCACATAAATAGGAATGGGTTTGTCAGGATCTCCTTCCATTTGTGGGTGTCAGTCCTGGCATTCGAACTCCAGGACTGGGTACTTTATTTTTAATTTAAACCATTGGAATGACACGGTGAAGATTTCAGATTGTTATGAATACAAAAAAGAACAACAAGAAGAGAAGAAACCCAGGAGCCAGGGGCTCCTGCTTGTAATCCTAGCTCCTCAGGAGACTGAGATAGAGATCATGGGTCAAGGCAGGTTAGGGGAGGAAAGTGAGTGATGAACTACCAAAAGCCAGAAATGGAGCTGTGGCTCAAGTGGTTGAGTGCTAACCTTGAGATAAGAAGTTAAGAGACCAGAGTCCAGACCTTGAGTTCAGGATCAAATACTGGCACAGAAAAAAAAATAAAGAAAAGCTTTCAGGAGCTTCTAGTCCACTGTGGTAAAAGGTGAGATTAGCCGGGCACCGGTGGCTCAATCCTAGCTCCTCAGAAGGCTGAGATGTGAGGATTGCGGTTCAAAGCCAGCCTATACAGGAAAGTCCTGGGGACACTGATCTCCAAGGAACCTCCAGAAAACCTGGCTCTGTAGCTCATATCGTAAACTGAAGTGCTGGGGGACAGCACCCAGGCCCAGAGTTCAAGTCCCATGACCAACACCTGGACTTCTTGGACCTCACTCTGTGGCTCTAGGCAGGGAATTTTCCAGTGGGCCCCTGAGGGTCTCCCAATGTCCAGATGTCCTATAAGTCTTGAGAGTAGCCTTTTTGGAGGCCATTGCCTACAGAGCAGCCACAGTATCAGAGAAGGGTCAAGCCTTGGGGCATGGAAATCATCAGAATGGCATCTGTCATGGGTGCAATGTGGATCTGAGCAGTAATTCGATGTCTCAGACCACGGTTTTGAGCCAGGAGGGGCAGGAGATGCAAGATGTCATACCAGGTACCACCCGCACATGCAGGTATCAGAAAAGCGTGAATTTGTCAGGCCCACCTTGGGCAGGTGTTGAGTTGAGCTCATGAAAGGCTTGTAGGCTCAGGAATCCACAGCCAGCTGGCTGCTGCTTGTAGCAGTCACTATCCCAGGAGTCACAGGTCTCAGAGCCCTGCTTTCCTCACCAGTGATCGGGGGAGGAGGCAGGAGGCAGATGAAGGTCAGAAATCCTGGGCTGATTACAAAGGAGCATCCCTAGTGTCCTTCCCTTGGTCCTGTGGCCCCATGCATGGATAGAGGGGCAGGTTCCATGGAACATACTGGCATGGTCCAGACCCCTCAGCCCAAGAAGGACTTAGGGAGAAACCACTTGATCTGCCTTGAGAGTTTACTGTGACGATGCCTCAGGACTGCCCCCAGTTCTAGTTCAGGTCAGCTCATCATTACCACCTTCCTCTCTCTCTCTCTCTCTCTCTCTCTCTCTCTCTCTCTCTCTCTGTGTGTGTGTGTGTGTGTGTGTGTGTGTGTGTGTGTGTGTGTGTGTGCGTACATGTGCACTTGCGCATCTTGGAACTAGGACTTGAACTCAGGGCCTGGTCTCTGTCCCTCACTTTTTTAATTCAGTCTTGTACTCTACCACTTGAGCCACAGTTTTTCTTCCAGCCTTCTTGTGGTTATTTGCAGAAGAGAGTCTCACAGACTTTTCTAGCTGGGCTGCCTCTGAATGGCAATCCTCAGATCTCAGCTTCCTGAGGAGCTAGGAATATGAGAGCATGAACTATTAGCATCCGGTCACACTTTCCTTCTTGGCTAACACAGACTACCTCTCTCCCAGCTGAGCACCCATCTATAGCTACCCCTCCAACCCAAGGCTTCAGAAGAAATATAACCTCCTTCCCTGAGGATAAAGAAATGGGGTCAGGTTTGAGCTTTATGTTCTCCACAAAATCAGGGCCTGGTGGGAGCTTATGTGGAGTTCACAGATACTTGCCAGGGCAAGTAGACAGCTGTTAGGACAGAAGAGAGTATGAAAAGACATCCTTGCAGCTGGATGCCAATAGCTTATGCCTATAATCCTAGCTACTCAAAGTTTAGACCTGAGGATCAATCAAGATTCAAAGCTAGCTTGGGCAGACTCTTATCTTCAATGAATCACCAAAAGATGGGAAGCAGAGCTACTGTATTTCAAGTGGTACAGCACCAGCCATGTGCAAACAAGCTAAAGGATACCACCTAGTCTCTGAATTCAAGCCCCAGTACACACACACACACACACACACACACACACACACACACACACACACACACACACACACACACATCTTTAGCAGATGCCAGTGGCTCATACCAGCAATCCTAGCTACTCAATAGGCTGAGATCTTAGGATGGCAACTTGAAGCCAGCCCAGGCAGGAAAGTATGTGAGACACTTGTGTCTACTAAACTACTAAAAAAGATGAAAAATGAGCTATGGTTCAAGTGTTAAAGTGTTAGATTTGAGCAAAGGAATCTCAGGGACATTGCCAAGCTCTGAGTTCCAGCTCTAAGATTTTTTTTTTAAGACAACCCCACCGCAATCAGGCCATAGATACAGATTTTGGTCATCCTAGATCTCACTTCTGTTCCAGCCACTTTCACAGCACAAGTGGCTGGTGTGTGGCCAGCACTGGGCAAAGAAGTAAACTTACACAAGGGGCCATAGCCAGGTCAAGGCTAATGCCCCAGAACATTGAGGTACTGGCCATACCAGTCTCTCATCCCCCAGTTCCCTGGCCTTGGAATCTAAAGTGTGTACCTTTGTATTGTGGGCATCTGGAATTGTCTAGAAGGACCCAGGGACCGGTGCTATATCACACTCCATGAGAGTGCACACGAGGCCCAGGCAATCTGGGGGAAACAAATTGGGCCATTTCTTTGTGTGGGCTTGAACTGAGGATCTGGGAGCTGTCTCTCTGGGTTTTCATGCTCAAGGCTGGTGTCTTACCACTTGAGCCACAGCTCAACCTCTAATGTTTTGATGGTTCTATGGAGAATAAAGCCTCACTGAATTTCCAGCTTACTGATGGCTTCAATCTATCTTTGATCCTTAGAACTTTGCCTCCCGAGTAGCCAGAATGTCAGGAGTGAGACTGAACCAGAAGTGACAGGCATCAGAGCCTTTCCTTTGAGCTTCTGTTTATCTCATGTCAACTAGCAATCCCTAGCTAAAATAGTCATTTACAGGGGATAAAGTTCCTCTCCTAGTTCAGTTAATCCAAGGAGATAAAATGTCTTTGGAAAAGGCTAGTCTGAGTTGGCTTACGGGAGTATGTGTGTGCGAGAGTATGAGTTTCAGGGATACCTACCCCCATCTCTCCAGTGCTTCATTCTCCCAGTGGTGAGTACATCCAGGATCACCACCCCAAAGAAGGCGGGTAGGGGAGGGTACATAAGGTCACATCAAGTGGGATGATCTGAATTCTATCCTGCAACTGAAGCCAAGAGAGATAATAGAGAGAAGGAGAGGTTTAGAGAAACATCAAGTGAAGCCCCTTACCTTTGGCTACAAGTACCAGAGAGAAGAATGAATCCATCCTTTTTGGTAGTAAGATAACAGGTGCCCACTATTTATTTATTTTACTTTTGTGAGTCCCAGGGCTTGGATTCAGGGCATGGGTGTCATCCCTGACCTTCTTTTCCTCAAGGTTGAGGGTCTACTACTTTAGCCACAGAACACATCTGGCACTTTTGGTGGTGGGGGGAGTGGTTTATGGGAGATAAGAATCTCACAGACTCTCCTGCCTGGGCTGGCTCTGAGTCACAGCCATGAGACCTCAACCTCCCCAATAGCCAGGATGATGGGCTAGAGATACTGGCACCTGACTGCCATCATCCATTTACAATCCCCTAGAACTGGGCCACCCACACTGCACTGCCCTTGCTGTGAGTGGGAAGCAAACATGGGTGGTTTTGATACTTCAACAGCCTCCCTACCTTGAGCATTGTTCTGGGTCAGTCTGATGGCGGCTTCCACCTTGTCCACAGCAATGACTTGGCTCTGTCACAAGAACAAATGTCCCCCAGGAGGAGTTAAGTCTGGGGTCTTTCCTCTGCACACCACCTCCTCTCCCCGAAATGACACACCCCAAAAAAGCAAAGTAGAAAGAGCGAATTCATTTTCCTATAATCAGGATCTGGTCAGATAGGTGGGGGTGAGGATCACAGGCCTGGGGTCAGGCTGTGCGGTTGGACAATGCAACACCTCCTCATTCACGTTCCTTTGTTAGCAGAGGGTAGTGAGAAAGGACTCACCAGACGGACTAACAATGAATAACCATCATGGTCTAGCCTGGGCACAGAGGGGCTTACCTCAGGGAGCGAGTTCAACAGGCTGAGCAAGAAAGCTCCAGACTCACAGCCTACCTCCGGAATGAGAGGGTCACCTTGGGTCCCAGCCACATAGGGATACTGGGCCACCTCCCCCAGCACACATTCAACAAGTTCCTGAGAGAGAGAGAGAGAGAGAGAGAGAGAGAGAGAGAGAGAGAGAGAGAGAGAGAGAGAGAGAGAGAATTACACTTAAGCTGGGGTGACAGTGGCACAGGCCTATAATGGTAACTACACAGGAGGCTGAGATATGAGGATCATGGTTCATAGCCAGCCCAGGCAGGAATGTCTATGAGACTCTTATCTCCAAAGAACCACCAGAAAACCGGAAGTGGTGCTGTGGCTCAAGTGGTAGAGTGCTAGCCTTGATCTGAGGAGCTCGGGGGCAGAGCCAAGGCCCAGATTTCAAGCCCCACGACTCACAATATGTTGATTTCCCACCACAAGATAGTGGACTGCAGAGCACTCATTGTCCTAGGGAGCACGGCTGAGAAGACAGGCTGAGTTTCGTGTCAGCTGGGGGTCATGAGTAGTTCACCCACCTTCTCCATATCTCATTTTCCCCAGCTGCAAACTGAACAGTGAAGGATCCCCTCCTCATGTGGATAGTAAGGATGAAAGAGAGCCATGTTTTGTTTCATAATCCCATACCTGTAGCATGTTAAATAAGAGGCCCCATCTGAATCCTTTCCAGGTATCTTCCCGTCATATGCTCACAGAATTGCCAAGAACTTTATCTGACGACAGCTCCCTCTATGCCTGGTCCTGGCCCAGAAATCCCCCTGCATTGATCCCTTGTTACCTCAGAACTGTCCGGTGAGGAGGCTCAGGTCCGATGGTTCCAGGCCCAACCCAGAGCTTTAACTGTGGTCAAGAATCGGCTGCCTTGGACTAAAAGTTTGGGAAATCGATATAAACCGATGACTGAGCATCGTGCTACATGTCTAGGATCCCAGCTACAGAGGACCAGGTGGTGGTGCATGCCTGTCACAGGAGGACCATGATCCAGCCCCACCTGATCTTATATTGAGTCCTTCTCTTGGAAATGCCCAAGAGAGAAAGGCTTGGCTCTGATGGTAGAAGACCTGATTGGCAAGCCTAAGGCTTTGAGTTCAAACCCTAATATACCAAAAAGAATCAGAGGCTCAGTGCCAAAGGCTCATGCCTATAATCCAATCTACTCAGGAGGCTGAGATCTGAAGATCAGAGGGCAAGATTTAAAATAGGGTTGGCCTTGCCCATCAGATGTCATGATGAGAAGACCCAGAATCTGACCCATACCAATATGCTCCATACTAACAGGTCTCGTACCCTTACTAAGTGCTGGCCATGCTCTCTGTCCCCTTGGGGAGCCACCCCCTCCGGCCCCACCCCCAGGTCCTCCCAAGATCTCTATGCCACCAACCAGGCCCGAGGGAGTAGACAGTTCCAGGGCACAAAGATCCCTTGGTCTTATAATTTAATGGTGCTGAGTCCCCCGGTGTGGCCACACTGGATTTGGATGTGACCTCAGGGTCCGTGGCCCTCCTAAGGTCAGATGGGAGGTATGTGACCATAGGTAGCTCAGCATGTTACCTAGCAGGAAGGGAAGGTGATGGCTTCCAGGTTTGCCAGTTACTGGGCGAAAACTTAGCCAAGAGGGAGGGAGGTGCCCCTGTTCAGACTTTATATTTCAGCCTTTTAATAATTAAGAAAAAGGGTGAAGATTCTCTCTGGCTACTTCCTGTTTGCAAGGGTCATTGACAGTAGGGGAAAAAGGCTGAGATGTGGTCCCCTCTGGGAGAAGGCAGCAGGCAACAGTTGTCACTTGGGCATTGAGTCCTTAGATGCAATCTGGAGGAGGCAAGTCTCTTGGATGAAGTCTGGAGAAGTCTCATGAGGCATTCAGAGACTGAAAAAATACTAGAGAGCAAATAAATGGCAAGAGGAAGGACTTGAGGCTGAAAATGTTGGTAGAAATGTCCCTAGTCAAGTGACAAAGGCAAGAATATAGATTCCTGTCCAGTTGAAAGGTAGACAGGTATGGATGGGCAGTCTTCTTACTTCTATTGACCTTCTGGCTCTGGTTAATTTTGAAAGGACAGGCACAAAGTGGATAATGTGATAGCATCTCCTTACTCCTCTCCATGTTCCCTTGTTCCCCAAACTGGCTGAGTCTACGTGCTCATTGCTGAGATGGTTTGTCCCAGTTTGTATTCAAGGAGGTTTGAACTCAAGGCCTGGCCACTGTCCCTGAGCACTTCTGCTCAAGGCTAGCCCTCTACCACTTTGAGTTATAGTACCACTTGCAGTGTTTGCTGGTTAGAGATAAGAGGCTCAAGCCATGCTTCCAGCCTGGCTCTTTGCAGGTTAGTTGGGAGATGGAGTCTGAGGGATTTTTCAGCTCGGGCTGGTTTGAACTGCAATCTTTGCCACAAAAGCCCTTTGTTATTTCCAATTAAAGCAACAAGGATATCAAATAGAATAAGTAGAGCTTACCTGGTCCTTATCAAGAATTGGCCAAATATTCTGCAATGACAAAACTCATTAAATGTGAGAATCTTAGCACAGATATACCCAATATTTTAGAATCACGTATTTAGTACTAAACTACACAACACAAAACAAAAAAGGCAAAACTCAAAACCTAAAATATTTGACAACAATGTATAAACATCTTTGCTAACAAAGCACATCAGATGGTTGGGCCTCAGCTAACAGGGTCTGTGAAAAGAGCAACTTGTTAGCAAGGCACATTAGAATAGATGGATGGATGAGTAGTAAGCTTGGTGGAAGGGTAAGGGTTGGATGGGGCCAGACCCTTAACATCATGTGGCCAAGATGGTGAACTCAAGATGGCAAATTTCTGAAAAAATGCAAAGAAAGTCTGAAGAAAAATCAAGCCTAGTTTGGCTAGCCTTTGAAAGGGAAGTTAGAGGGGCTCCCTGGGACCCAGGCCATGTCACATTCTTCAGGGCACAATCCAAAAAGTTTTAGAAAAGAAAGGGAGAGATATAGAAAGTTGAACATGAATAGCAGAGAGCAGAGAGAGCCTGAAAGTAAACAGACTTCTGAACATGTAACATGTACCATTGCAGAGGCAAAAATTGTCTACATCTGAGAACAGCATAAAAATATTACGTGTTCTGTCTATCCAGGGAGCGCAGGAGGCAATTCAAAGGGGTTTCACAGCTCGAGAATGACTCGCAGCACCCCATTGAATGTGTAGGAGAGTCAGTCTGGAGAGTGAAGGAAAGCTGACCAGGCAAAAGCAGCATTCCGATTTCCCCCAGAGCCCTATAGAGAGAAATGGCCAAGCCCCCAAACCAAGCATCCTCAGCATCGGAGGTTACCAGCCGTTTGGCTAAAGGCCATAGGAGCATCTGGCATGACACCACATCTGAACAGAGATTGAGCAACAGAGAGCCATAGAGAGTAGTTGCACTCACCAGAGTAGAGAAGTGGTGTGGACGTGGATATGAAGGCCAGCAATGGTATTGGTGAAAAATCGCACGTGGTGTCCCAGGCAGTTTGGTTCACAGAAGAGGGGTGGTTGGGAAATTCTAACATTTCCAACTCAAAACCCCATCTGAGTCACGGCATCATTTGTAAGGTATATTAAATAGGTAGATTTCATTAGGTAGTGGATGAAGAGAACACCACAAGCTATTCAGGCAGGAAAAGAAGTTTATTTACCAGACTGTTGCCCCACCATACATGGTAGAGAAGCCTATCTGAAATGGAAAGGGAGGAGATAGCAATTTGTATTTCGGTAGAAATTCATCCATCTCTGCTAGGTTTTCCTTCCTTTGTGATTAGAGTCTGGAATTATTTCTTTATGATTGGATGTCTTGGATGTTTGTTGTAATTTTTCTTGTGGTATTTCTGATATTATTGATTTGGGTCTCCTCTCTTTTGTTCATTACTCTTGCCAGTGATCTGTCAGCTTTATTGAGATATTTTTTAAACAGCTTTTTGTTTTATTAATTTTATTTATAATTTTCTTTGTATCTCATTAATTTCAGATCTTATTTCACTTAGTTCATTTTTTTCTTGTTTCTCTAGCAGTTTTAGTTGCATCATAACATTGTTTACTTGGTCTATGTTTTCTTTTTTTAATTTTTAAATTTTTTTATTTTTTAGTCTATTTTTTATTGTGAAAATACTGTACAGAGGGGTTACAATTACATGGGCAAGATGATGAGTACATTCCTTGTCAAGCATTGTAGCCTCCTCCTTTGTTTCCCCTTCCCATCCCTTCCCATCCTCCCCCTGTCCCCCCACCCAATCCTCTCCTCTCCCCCTTCCCCCCACCAAAGTTGTAAAGTTAGTTTTCGACATAACGACTTGTACATCTCATTGTTGCAATGGGTCCACCTGTATCCCTATTTAAATTATTTGTTTTTCCCCTTCCCATCCACAAATTATAACGACATCAAATACAGTGAAAGCAGGGATTATACTGTGGGTAAGGGACATACAAAGCAACAAAGAAATAATCTTATAAATGTGTTAGAAACAATCGCATGAAAGAAAAAAAAAACATTTGAATACATATCTTAGGGTTCATTTCCCTAACATCACCATATCTGATCTTTTCTGCTTGACTCAGACATATACTAGATATTGCAAAAAAGGGAAACCATGGACGTATGTTACTTTGGGCCTGGTTTACTTCACTTAATATAATTTTTTCCAAATCTTTCCATTTCCTAACAAATGGGGCAATGGCAATGTCATTCTTTCTGACGGAGGCATAGAATTCCATTGTGTATATATACCACATTTTCTTGATCCATTCATCTTCTGAGGGGCATCTGGGTTGGTTCCATATCTTAGCTATAGTAAATAATGCTGAAATAAGCATAGTCGTGCTTGTACCTTTAGTGTGGTCTTGTTTGTGATCATTTGGGTAAATACCTAAAAGTGGATTGCTGGGTCATAGGGGAGCTCTATGTGGAGTCTTTTGAGGAAACTCCATACTACTTTCCAAACTGGTTGAACAAGTTTACACTCCCACCAACAATTCAGTAAGGTTCCCTTCTGTCCACATCCCCTCCAGCATCTGTTGTTATTAGAGTTCTTGATTTTAGCCATTGTAACTGGGGTGAGGTGGTATCTAAATGTTGTTTTGATTTGCATTTCTTTTATGGCTAGGGATGTTGAGCATTTCTTCATGTGTCTATTGGCCATCCATCTTTCCTCTTCAGCGAAGTTTCTCTTTAAGTCTTTCACCCACTTATTGGGCAGTTGTTTCTTTGAGGATTTGTTATTGGGGGATTTAATTTTTTGAGTTTCAAGTATATTTTAGATATGAGACCCTTGTCCGTTGTATGGCTAGTGAAGATCTTCTCCCAATCCGTAGGCTTTCTATTGATCTTGATATGCGTGCTGAGCGCAATAAATTTGCCCCTCAGGACTCCTTTCGCTGGGTCCCGTAGGTTTCTTCATGATGTATTTTCATTTTCATTGAATTGTAGGAACTTTTTAATTTTATCTTTAATTTCTTCTGTAACCCATGTATTGTTCAACAGATTGTTGTTTAATTTCCATATGTTTAACTTTTTTCTACTTTATGCCTTGTTATTGAGAGAACTAGTTTGATTCCAGTATGGTCAGATAGAATACAGGGTATTATGTCGATCCTCTTGTATTTGCTTAAATTCCTTGTATGAACTAACAAATGATCTATTTGAGAAAAAGTTAGGGAGTTTGCAAGAATAAGACCCTGCTGGTGTGAATCCCTGTAATTCTAGCTACTCAGGAGGCTCACATCTGTGTATTCAGTTTTAAAGCCATCCCAGGCAGGAATGTTCATGAGGATTTTCTGGGGTAATTCAGCACCACACCCTGCCTCAAGTCTGGGGCTGTTCACCACCTTTGCCAGCATCTGCTAGCCCAGCTTATGCAAGCCAGTATGGAGAGACGTCACACCCCACAACACGTCTGTAGTTGTTCACTGCCGCTGCTGATGCCGCGGCTGCTGCTACAGCTGATGCCACTGCCTGAGCTGCTGCCACTGCCCAGGATCAGCTGGGCCACATATGCAAGTCAGGCACTTCACCACGAGTCAGGTGTTAGACACTGCTGCTGCCTCTGGCTTGGCTGGGCCTCTTATGCGGGCCAGTATGGAGAGGCACAAACCACCAGGGGTCTGGAGTTGTTCACTGCAGCTGTCCCCGCCCCAGCTACCTCTGCCGCCCTGGGCTGGTCTAGGCTGTTCCTGTGGGCTAGTGCCAAGAGGCATTGTGCCCCGAGTCTTGGTGGTTTGCTGCCACTACCAGCTGCTGCTGCTGCTCCAGGTTAGGCTAGGCTGTTTACACCAGCAGGACAGAGGTAACACAGTGTGAGTCTAGGGTCATTCACCACTGCTGACAGCTGCTGCTGTTCCTGACTGGATTGGGCTGCTTGCACCAACCAGGCAGAGGCGCTGTGCCAGGGCCAGTGAGGGAAGTCTTCATGCCGGCTCTGCATTTGAGATTTCTGTTTGTATTCTCTGGGTTGGCACGGTACCTTGGGAGTCTTCTGGGAGCCTTGGGATGCTTGCTAGTGTGTGGTCTTCGGAGGGTCCAGAGCCGGGATACTTAAGCAGCCTGGCACGAATCCCCACAACTTAAGCTGCTTAGCACAGAGCCCCATCACCAACAAGGGGTGGGGGAAGGATCTTTCCACTTTACTGTCTGTGTAGGTTTTTCCCTTTTCTTTTTTCACTTCCTATATCTCTCTGAGCAATTGCTTTTTTGGGTGGGGGGTGTCACTTGGTGAAACAGAGCATTGAATGCCAAACACTGTATTTGATTGGAGAGAGCTGTGGTGTTTCCCTGCTGTTCCATTGCCATCTTGGCCCCTTCTTTTCAGGTGACATTTTTCTTAGGCGGCAAGTGGGCCTTGGTTACCAAATGATAGGTATATAAAAGAATATGTTGTAAAGCCAGCAGTTTGTAGTTAGACATTTCTGTTAGTAGAGCCTTCACGAGATTAGGGAACAAAGGGGGTGGTCTACCCTAAGGTATTTCAAAGGGATTAAATTCTTTTACATAAGGGCTACATCTTGCTCGAAGAAGAGCAAAGTGAAGGAGACTTACATAGCCATGGCCAGTCTCTGTATTTAATTTAGTTAAAGTTTCCTTTAAGGTCATATTCATTCTTTCTAGTGCCTTGAACTCTGAGGTCTATATATGGATTGTAACATCCAATTCATTCCTATGGCATTAGTTAATCATTGAGAACTTGGGCCATGAATGCAGGGCCAACTTTGGACCTCACAGCTAAGGGTAAGTCAAATCAAGGAATTATTACATGCCTCAGCTCAGCCTGAAAAAGTGTCCACTATTATAATAGATACCAATACCCATACTTTCCAGGCTTTACCTCTGTGAAGTCCACTTGCACAAATTCACCATCTGATGTTCCTCACATATGAATTCTTTCCATATGTTCCAGCTTTTCAGCTTTTACCTGTTGGAAATTACCTACACACATTACAAAGGATTGTCAGGCTGAGGCCCCACTGATTTTCAGAACAGTCTTAGGCAGTGGCCTCGGGCAATTTACCTTGGTGCAAGTATCTACATGTAAACTGACAGAAAGCCTGTATGCATTTTTCCCAAGTTTAGTTTCAAAATTTGCACACTTATTACCACTGTTTTTGCTTCTTCCTTTAATCTTAACAACTAGTAGTTCTAGAGACCCCGATGGTTTTAGAGTGGTCTCCCAAGCTACTTAATCAGCTCAGATGTTTCTCTGTATCTTAGGTCTCTAGTTTCTTTAACTCCTGTATAGTACTCTGAACCTGGGAGACTTCTTCCATTTTATTCTGCTCCTTTTCTCTCAAACTTCCTTTCATGATCCCACTCTCCTTCTCAATGTGCTCCTTAACCTGCAAGTGTTTTGTCAGGGTCACATGAGAGGTCCTTTGACTGGCCAACTGCTGTTCCTTCTCACAACCACTTTGCTTGCTCTTCAGCTCCTCCCTTAAGTTCACAAAGGTGCTATTGAGAGGTAATTTTTCCCATCTCCACCTGTTCCATTGGGACATGATGTTTCTGCATTACATTTATGGTGAAGATCTCAGCAGTCTTTTTGGCCTTTTACTCTAGTAGTTTCTCTTTCTAGTTTTCCACTTCAGTGTATTTTTGTGACAGATCTTTCAACTGTTTGTTTAGCTCTTCTGTTTTTCTTCCTAATGCTCTTTTCCTTTCCCCGGCATTCTTTATCAGACCATGTGGTCCTTTAACTCTCACTGAAGAGTAACAATCTCTTTCTTGAGCCTGATATTTCCTGTTCACTTTTCTTGGCCTCATCTTCTATGACATAGCACTTCCTCGTCTTTCTCTATAACTACTCTTATCTTCTTTCTCTGTTGTTTTGAATATCTGGTGACACTCTTCGCAGCTTATAATCAACATGTACTTCAACCTAATAAATTCTTATATCAGGTCCAGCTCTTTTATTTTGCCCACTATTTCTTAATGAAGCATCAAGATATCTTCTTGGCCTCAGTTGTGGTTAGCAAGGATGGAAGCATTGCTGTCTTGTGCTTCTGTTGGCCTCTGATCTGTGGTCCCCTAACTTGCCTCATGCTCACCCAGGCTAATGTACTTGAATTTCATTTGATTCTGACTGTTTTCTAGGTTCCTTTTGAGGATTTTCTTCTCAGTTTTTACTCTCACAAGTTCATAATTTATATCTTCAAAACTTTTCTTCATGTCAATAATGCTCTGGTTTCTCCAGTGTGCTCTTCTATTTGCTTTTAACCTCTTAGTGGGTTTTGTTTGGAGATTCAGTATTTTATAACCTGTGTTTTGAGATAGAAGTGTGTGAATTTTTTCTTTGCCACATTTCTTCTTAAGTTTATATGGCTGTTTTTAAATTGAACACAGTTGGAATTCAGAGCCACAAGCTCCTTTGCATGTTTCTCCAGAGATACGAACACATTTTCCAGGTGTTAATGGGATTACATAACCTGTCCTTTTCAATCTTTCTCCCCCCTGGACATTCCTTTTTACAATGTCCATTTTGCTTGCTATAAGCACACTGATCTAGTCCTAGAGGTTCCCTACTGCTATTTGCAAATGAATTGTAATGTCTTTGCCAAGGGTTTCTTGATCCCTATTCTGGTGCTCCTACCCAAAGTCAAACCCCCTTCTTACTCTTTTTTTTTACAGGGTACCTATGTTATCAAACATCCACTGGGCAACCACTTCCAACTCAAAATACACCTTTCCCTCAAAACCTTATAACTTTTGAAGCTTTCTTCTAAGATATGGGGCTAACTAACAAAGGCCATATTTAGGGCTCTTTGATTCTCCAGGGCTTCAAGATCTATAGGCCTATAGGTCCTATAGGCTTCTGGGAGAAGTTTCAGAAAAGCATTAGGGTATTCACTGGGGAACTCTCCCATCTCACTCACTTTTCTGGCTTTCTAGCCTCTGCGGTATCCCTGCTAACCAAACCTGGCAATAATTGATAAGCACCTCCATACCTTGATTGCTGTTAGTCTCAGCTTGGATAAGTCTGGGGAAAGGCTTGATCCAAATGGTCTGGTTCAATAGTGGAGCTACTGTCCGGTCCAGGGACCATATTCAATCTACCGAGCAGGATTCACTCCCTTTTCTACCAGGTGAAAAGCATCGGTAAAGTTTGCTGACACTCATCCCAGTAATGAGGTAATGAGTCCTGGTTATTTTTTTCTGAAAAGGATAGATTTTGCTGTTTCCAGTCATACAGGTCACTAGTTGTAAAGGGACCATATATTAAAAGGAGGGCCTGCCCACCATCTCCTCCGTGTTCCTGTCTCAAGGGTAATAATGGTAACATACCACCTCAGGATGGTACAAGTAACCAATTTTGGCATGGGAGAACGTAACATTAGAGGTGCTGATGGCAAAGAATAGGAGAAAGAGTACATCAGTGCATCTTCCTCTGAGGGATTCTGTAACCCTCGGGGAGAATATATTTTGGATATGACAAATTAGGCCTTGTTCTCCCCTCCTGAGAAAAGGAGTAAACAGAGGTGCATACAGGACACAGATAGAACTATCAGCATGCACACACAGAACAATAGCGACAGACACTTAATCTACATGCCCCAAACCTCTCAATGTTGACCTCTATAGGAGGTCCCAGATGACAGAGAGTACATTCCAGATTGCCTCTTGAGGAGGTCACAGATGACCTCTGGAGGATGTCACATATGTCCTCCCTAGGAAGCCCTAGATCACCTCTCATGGATGTTCCAAATGGCTTCCCAAGGAAGTGTCAGATGACCTCCAAAGGAGGTTCCAGATGTCCTCTCAATAAGGCTGAGATTACCTCACGAGTAGCTCCCAGATGGCCACTCAAGGAGGCCACATATGAACTCCAGAGGAGGTTCCAGATAACCCTCTTGAGAAAGCCACAGATGACCTCCAGAGAAGGTTCTATACAGCTTCTCAAGGAAGTCCCAGATGATATCCGAAGACAGTCATAGATTTCTTATCAAGGTAACCTGAGATGACCTCAAAAAGAAGCTCCAGATGACATCAGGAGGTGGTCCTAGATTGCCTCTTAAGGAAGCCCCAACCCAGATGCCCTCAGTAGATGAATGGATCAAGAAAATGTGGTATATATACACAATGGAATTCTATGCCTCCATCAAAAAGAATGACTTTGCCCCATTTGTTAGGAAATGCAAAGACTTGGAAAAAATTACATTAAGTGAAGTAAGCCAGGCCCAAAGAAACTTATGTCCGTGTTTTCCCTTATTTCCCAATCACTACTTTTATAGGGGTCTCAGATGACCTCCTGAGGAAGCCCCAAATGACCTCTGGAGAAAGTCCAAGATGGCCCCAGGAGAAGGCTACAGATGACCTACAGGGTAGGTCTCAGATGGCTTCTCAATGAAGTTGCAGATGTATTCTTGATGAGGTTCCAGATGGCTTCCCAAGGACGGCCTACATGACCTCACAAGGAGGTTCCAGATGGTTCCCCAAAGAAGCCCTGCATGACCTCTCAAGGAGTTCCCAGATGGCTTCCAAAGGAAGCAACAGATGACCTCCAGAGGGGATCCCCAAAACAGGCTGGCAAGCTTGCCCAGACACACCCCTAGAGGTCCCTAAATGACTTTTGTCCATGATTCTCCTCCAGAGACAAACACTCGAGGTAGACTCTCAACCCTGAGGGCTGACACTCTCACCTATGGGGATTTTTCCCTGAGGCGAAGGCCTGATGCCATCCAAATGGATTATCTCGATGGGGGACTCCAAAAATTAAGACCTCTATAGTTCAAGAGAGTCCACAGAGAAACATTTAATATAATAAATGTTTTCCAAACCACCAACCCCCAAAATTATGATATCCAAAACTCCAAACATCAAAGGGCAAGCCTTTTTTTTAACTCTTCCTTTTGTCTCTCCACTACAGAACTATACTTCCTTCGAGGTCTTTCCCTTTTTCCCTTCTACCGGTTCCTTCTTCTCTTCAGGCCTCTTCACTCTCCAAAGGCCTGAACTGCTTTGACTGGGTCGTCAGTTGCCATCCTTTACCTCCTGCCCTCCCTCAACTTCCTCTCCTCCCAGGTCTTTCTCCTTCTGCTATCACACCATTTCCTTCCTTACAGGACTTTTCCCTTTTTCTCTCTCCTTCTATTGCTCTGAACCAGCAGCCTATATAAAGTCTGTACCCCTTCTCTACTCCAACTGCCTAACAGTTTTCAACTGTCAAATCTCAAACTGCCGACAGCCAAATCACTTCTTCACAGCTCAGCATGTGATGATTAATGCCCCAGCCCCTCCCACAGAATGCCTCACCATCTGGCCAGGAGATGGGGCCACACTGATTATCCAAGCCTGTAGATTTTCAGGGCCCTGCTGATTATTACAGTATCCTCCTTGTGAACTAGTAGCAATTGAAATTGGAAATTTGATTGTGATATTACAAACTCGTTGTGACATCACAAACCCATTTTGACATCATCACCGCCATGACATCACAAACCCATGGTGACAACATAGTCATTGTGACATCATGATTCCATTGTGACATCTCAAATCTATTATGACCTATTAGCTCCTTTGAAAAATCACATGCCCTTTTCAACATCAGTCCCTTTGTGTACCCATATCCTTGTTGTTAACTAATGACAATTGAAAGCAGACATGCCATTATAACATCAAAAAGTGTTTGTGACATCCTCAACAGCGTGACATCACATTTTCATTATAAGCGCATCATCTCATTGTGACATAACCAAACTCAATGACATAATCGTATTATGACAACAATTCTCATTTTGACATCATAGACACATTGTGAATGCCTATTCTGTGATTTCATTGTATTTCATATGTGGCATGAGACTTGCTATCAGAAACGCATTTTTGTGCCTAAATAACCATTTTGACATCATAATCACTTTGTGCCATCAGTGTCATTGTGATATCACTAGTACAATGTGACATCACAAACTTCTCCTCTCCTCATATTTGTGACATGCTGACATTGTGATATCAGACCTTTTTGCCCTCATAATTAGTTTTCAACCTCATATTTCATGTATTACATTAGATACTAGAAATCCACTGTGACATCATGACCATTATGGCATCACACTGACAGATATGATGATCATCGTGTCAGATTGTGACATCACAAAAGGTTTTGATGTCACAATTAATTGATGATGACCTACAGGTAAGGGGTCACAGTAGGTCTATGATATCACAGTTGGTTGGTGATATCCAAATGGCATAAAGGATCTCATTTATCATGAAATCACAGCGAATATGAGTTCCAAAACGGACTGTGCTTTCTCCAAAGCATGTGTTGTCACAAATGTGAGGAAGTCCTAAGAGGATTGTAATGTCATAGTGTGACACAATATTTATGATGTCTGTCAGTATGATGTCACAATGATCATGATGTCACAGTGGATTTCTGATATCACATATCATAACTGAAATATTATAAGGTTGAAAATAGATTATGAACTCATAAAGGGCCTAAGACATCACAATTGCAGCACATCACAAGACTTATGAAGACAGGGCCAGTTTGTGATGTCAGTGTGTTAGTGATACCACCATGGAACTGTGATATAACAAAGTGATTGTGATGCCATATATTTATGAGATCACAATGGTTTTCTGATATCAACCCACAGGCCACATCATTTGAAATAGAATGAAATAGAATAGACATTTACAATGTATCAATGTCATCACAATGACAATATAATGTCATAATGCTATGAGGTCATTGTAAATTGGTGATGTTGCAAGGAGATAATGGTGTCATAATGAATATATCTTGTCACTCTGATGATGGGGTAACAAAGGTTTGTGATGTTACAATGGCATATATGAATACAATTGTCATGTGTTCACAATGAGGATATGGGTACACAAAGGGACTGTAATGTCACAAATGTCCTGTGTGTTTTCAACGGTAATTAGGGACCATGATAGCTTCATGATACACAGTTAAGATGAGTTCACAATAGGTTTTTGATGTCATGATGATTTTGTAATATCTTAAACACATGTCCAATTTCAATTGCTATTTCACAATGTGCATAGAAGTTCCCAGAAGGAGCTTGAAGTCCTAATGAAATACAATGAAATCACAGAAAAGGCATTCATAATGTGTCTATGATGTCACAATGACAATGTGAAGTTATAATTCTATCATATTATTTTAGTTTTGTGATTTCAGCATGAGCAGATGATGTCAAAACTACAATGTGATGTCACAATTGTGATGATCTCACAAACTTTTTTATGTTAAAATGTCATGTCTGACTCTCAATTGTCAATATTTCATGGTGGAGATTTGGGTAAAAAAGGGACTATGATGTCACAAAACTATGTATTTTTTTCAAAGGTTATAAGAGGTCATAATAGTTTTGGGATGTCACAATGTGATCCTGGTGTCAAAAACAGCAATGTGATGTCACGATGGGTTTGTGATGTGACAGTGTTGGTGAGGTCACAATGGGTTAGTTATATCATGAGTTTGTAATATCACAAATTTTTCCAATTTCAATTTCTCCTAGTTCACCATGATACACTTAATAACCAGCAGTGCCCCTATCATCCATGGGAACAGATAGTCATCATGGCCTCCTGGACTGGACCACCAGAGAGGGGGGTGCATGCAGCTGAAAGGTGAAGCACATGCTGCTGAAGGAGATAGGTTGTCAAGCCCCACATGGTGAGATGCCATGAAGTGATTGGGCACGGATATTTGGGAAGTGATGATTGAAAACTGTTATGCAGGAAACATACTGCAGTGGGGGAAAGTACAGCCTATACATGGGCTGCATATTCAGAGCAACAGAAGGGGAGAGAAAAAGGGGAAAGGCCTGGAAGGAAAGAAGTGAAGAGACTGCAGGAGGACAAAAACCTGGGAGGAGAGGAAATTGAGGCAGACAAATAGGTGAAGGACGGCAACTGGCCACCTGGACAGGGCAGGGCAGGCCTGTCAAGAGTAGAGCAGCCTGAAGAAAAGAAGGGAATGGTGGACGGAAAAAAATGAAAAGACCTGAAAGGTAGGACAGGTCTGTAGAGAAGGAGGATGAAGAGAAAGAAAAAAACCTTGTCCTTTGAAGTGTGGAGCTTTGGAGATTTTTGGGGGTTGCTTGTTTGCAGACCAGATAACAAATGGCTGGGCTGCTCTTTGGAGGCCTGAGGGTTCATGGTTGAAACTGCATTTAGCTGTGGGCATCCAGCCCAGGTCAAGGTAGACACTTGTTACAAAATTTATGAAGACAAGAGAGGTTTGTGATATTACATTGCATTAATAATATCACAATGTTAATATGAGGTCACAAAGGGATTGTAATGTCACAATGGTGATGTGGTCACAATGGGTTTCTGAGATCAACCTATATGCCACATTAGAGATATAATGAAATCACAGAATAGGCAATCACATTGTCTCTCTGACCTAACAATGAAAATGTGATGTCATAATGCTATGACGTCATTGTCATTTTGGGATGTCACAATGATTTGATGGTATCGTAACAACAATGTGAGCTCACTCTGGAGATGATGTGACAAAGTGTTTGTTATGTTACAATGGCATGTCTGATGTCAGTTGTCCTTTGTTCACAATGAGGATATGGTTACCCAAAGGGACTGTGATGTCACAAGTACCATGTGCTTTTTCAAAAGTGCTAAGAGGTCACAACAGATTTGGGATGTCACAAGGTGACCGAGATATCACTGTGGCAATGTGATCTCACAATGGGTTTGTGATGTCACAGTGGTGATAAGGTCACACTTGGATCATGGTGTCACAATGAATTTGTAATATCATCATTATATGTCCAATTTCATTCTACTAGATCACAATGAAGATACTAGTTCACATAAGGAGCTAGAAGTTAGAAAGGCCATGAATTTTGTAAAATATTATGAGGAAATAATTGGTTGGTGAAAATGCAATGGTGAAAATCCTATTGGTAATGTGATGTTACCATTACATGGGATAGTATTGTTTTGAAGTCACAAATAGTTGGTGATGTCATACAGGTGATGAGGTCACATAGGTTTGTGATTTCCCAATGAGATGGTGATGTCAAAATCTCATGCCAGATCTCTAGTTGACAATGAATATATAAGTTCAGAAGGGTTAATGATGTATCCAAAGGCATATGTTGGCACAAGTGTTATGAGGTTTGTGATGTCACAATGTGACTCAGTGGTCATGATATCTGGCAGTATGATGTCACAGTGGTCATGATGTCACAGTGGATTTCTGATATCACATGCCATACCTGAAGTATTATGAGTTGAACAATTTATGAACTCAGAGAGGCCAAAGAGATCACACTGGAAGCATGTCAAAATTTATGAGAATAGGACTGTTTGTGATGTCACAGTGGATTAGTGATATCATAATTGCAATATGGTGTCATCAAGGTATTGTGATATCATAATGGCTATGTGGTCACAATATATTTCTGATATCAACCCACCTGCAACATTTGAAATAGAATGAAATCACAGAATAGGCATTCCAATGTGTCTGTGTCATCACAATTACCATGTGATATCATAATGCTATGATGTCATTGTTTTATGATGTCATGATGGGCTGATGTTGTCATAATGACTATGTGATATTACACTGGTGATGATGTCACAAAGGTTTTGTGATGTTAAAATGGCATGTCTCATCTCAATTGTCATTAGCTCCAAATAAGGGTATGGATAACAAAAGGCCTGTGATTTCACAAAGCCCATGCTTTCTTTCAAAGCTTCTGAGGTCATAATAGGTTTGGGATGTCACAATGTGATCATAGCGGTACAATGGCAATGTGATATCCCAGTGAGTTTGTGATGTCACCATGGTGCTTAGGTCACAATGGGTTAGTGATGTCTCATCAAGTTCGTAATATAACAATGACATATACAATTTCAATTACTTCTAATTCACTATGAGGATACTGTAATAACCAGTGGGGCCAGAATTATCTGTGGGAGCTGATAATCATTATAAATTCTTGGCCTGGCCCACCGGAGATTGTGGGGAATGCCGCCAAAGGTGAAGTGTCAAGCCTCACATGGTGAGGTGTCAAGAAATGATTAAGCATTGGGCAGTTTGGGAAGTGATGGTTGAAAATTGTTAGGCAGAAGACCCGTTGGAGTGAAGAGAGGTAAACCTATATATAGGTTGCATTTTCAGAGCATTGGAAAGGGAAATAAAAATGGGTGCTACCTGGATGGAATAAAGGGAAAAACCTGAGAAGAGAGGAAGTTGATGGAGAGCAGAAGGTTGGTAAGTGGTCACTGGGGCAGAGTAGGGCAGGCCTGTGGAGAGTGTAGAGGCCTGAAGAGAAGAAGGAAGTGGTGGAAGGGATAAAGGGAAAGACCAGGAAGGAAGGACAGCTCTGTAGTGAAGGAGGGTGGAATGGAAAAGTAAAAAGCCTTGCCCATTGAGGTTTGGAGCTTTGGAGATCATAATTTTTTGGTTGGTGGTTTGCAGACCAATTAAAAAGGGTGGGGCTGCCCATTGAAGTTCTGAGGTTTGTTGGTCAAGGATGCTCTTGGACCTGGGTATCCATTCCAGGATAAGGTAATCACAGTCCCCTTTCTATTGTAATTTTTTTTATTATATTAAATGTGACTCGATGGATTGTCTCCTTGCCTTAGGGGTCATAAGTACATGAGTTCACAGAAAAACCTTGAAATCTCAAAGGCCATGAATTTTCTAAGATGTGATGTCGCCATAATAGGTTTGTAAAAACACAATGGAACAATGATGTCACAACGGCAATCCCACAATATAATGTCAAAATAATGATTTGATACCACAGTTAGTTGTTGATGCCATTCTCATGATGTGCACAATAAATTTGTGATGTCACAATGGGTTCATGATGTCAGAGTGGCATCGCAGATCTCAATTGTCATTAATTGGCAATGAATATATAAGTTCAAAAAGGGACTGTAATGTCTCCAAAAGCATGTGTTGTCACAAATGTGATGCTGTTCTAACAGTTTTGTGATGTCACAATGTGACACAATATTCATGAAAAATGGCAATATGATATCACAGGGGATTTCTGATATCACATGTCATACCAGAAATTTGAGATTGAAAACAGGTTATGAGCTCAAAAAGGGCCTAATATATAACGAGGGCAGCATGGCACAAAACTTATAAGGACAGGACTGGTTTGTGATGTCACAGCAGGTTAATGATATCACAATGACAATGAGATGTCACAATGTATTGTGATATCACAATGGTTATATTGTCAAAATGGGTTTCTGAAATAGAATGAATTCATACAATAGGCCTTTACACTGTTACGTCTATGATGTAACAATGTCACTGTGATTTATACTGCTATGATGCCATTGTCGTTTGGTGATGTCACAATGAGCTGATGGTGTCATAATGACAATTTGATGTCACTCCTGATTTATGATGTTACAATGGTTATGAGGTCACATTATGTTTCTGATATCAACACACATGTCAAATTTGAAATAGAATGAAATAGCCTTGCACCGGTGGCTCACACCTGTAATACTAGCTACTCAGGAGGTTGAGATCTGAGGATCGCAGTTCAAAGCCAGCTCAGGCAGGAAAGTTCATGAGACTCATCTCCAATAAAAACGATTAGAAAACCAGAAGTGGTGCTGTGGCTCAAGCGATAGAGTGCTCACCTAGAGCAGAAGAGCAGTGACAGCAACCAAGCCCAGAGTTCAAGCCCCACAACGGGAAAAAAACAATTAAAAATTGGCATTCACAATCTATCTGTAACATCACAATGACAATGTGATCTCATAATGCTATCTTGTCATTGTACTTTTGTGATGTCAAAAGTAGTTGACGCTGTCATAATGAAAATGATATGTCACACTGGTGATGCCACAAAGGGTTCGTGATATTACAATGGCATGTCTGATACCAATTGGAAGTTCATAATGAGGGTATAGTTACACAAAGGGACTGTGATGCCACAAAGGCCATATGTTTTTTTTCAAAGGGCTAAGAGGTCCTAATAGGTTTGGGATGTCAAAATGTGATAGTGATGTCAAATGGCAATGAAAGTTCTCAATGGGTTTGGATGTCAAATTGGTAATGAAATCAAGTAGTTTTGTGAAGTCACATCTCATAATCACATGTCCAATTTCAGTTGCGACTATTTCGCAATGAGGATTTGAGTTCACAGAAGAAGACTGAAGTATAAAAGGCCATGAATATTCTAAAATGCTATGAAGACATACTAGGTCTTAGAAAACACAATGGAACAGTGATATAATAATGGCAATATGATGTTGCAATATGATATCTTAATAAGTTTTTGATATCACAATTGGTGATGCCACACTAGTGATGTTTACAAGAGGTGTGTGATGTCAAAATGGGTTGGTGATATCAAAATGACAGATGTGATCTCAAATGTCATTAACTTACAATGAGTATATGAGCTCATAAAGGGACTGTGGTATCTCCAAAGGCATGCGTTGTCACAAAAGTGATGAAGTCCTAACGGGTGTGTGTTGTCAGAATGTGACAAAATGCTCTTAACATCTATCAGTGTGATGTCACTATGATCTAAATGTCACACTGGATGCGGGTATCACCATTTCATACTTGGATTGGGTATGAGAGGATTGGTATTTCACAGTGGGTTAGTGATATCACTATGGAAATGTGGGGTCACAAAGGGATTGTGCTACTACAATGGCTATTAGATCACAATGTGTTTCTACTATAATAGGTTTGTGTTGTCACAATTTTTTTGGGAGGGGGTTTGTAATGTCTTGTGTTTTTTGTTTTTTTGTTTTTTTTTTATTGTGAGAATACCGTACAGAGAAGTTACAATTACATGGGCAAGATAACGAGTACATTTCCTGTCAAGCATTATTGCCTCCACTTTGTTTCCCCTTCCCAAATCTTCCCATACTTCTCCCCTCTCCCTACCCAATCCTCCTCCCACCCCCCACCAAAGGTTTTAAGTTTGTTTTTCGACAAAACGACTTGTACATCTTATTGTTGCAATGGATCCTCCTGGATCCCTAGTTAAACTATTTGTTATTTTTTTCCTTCCCCTCTACAAACTCTACCAACATCAAATACAGTGAAAGTATGGGTCTTACTGTGGTGGAGGGACATACAAAGCAACATAGAAATCATCTTGTAAATATGATAGAAAAAATAGCATGAAAGGAAAAAAAACCAAAAAATTGAATATTTATCTTAGGGTTCATTCCAGTAACATCAACTTATCTGACCTTTTCTGCTTGACTCAGACATATACTAGTTATTGCAAATAAGGGAAAACATGGGACCTATGTTTCTTTGGGCCTGGCTTACTTGACTTAATATAATTTTTTCCAAGTCTTTCTATGTCCTAACAAATGGGGCAATGGCAATGTGATTCTTTCTGATGGAGGCATAGAATTCCATTGTGTATACATAATACATTTTCCTGATCCATTCATCTACTGAGGGGCATCCAGTTTGGTTCCATATCTTAGATATGGTAAATAATGCTGCAATAAACATAGTCGTGCTGGTAGCTTTAGTGTGGTATTGTTTGTGTCACAACTGGTTGGAAATGTCACAATGGCATGCTGGATCTCAAATGTCATTAATTCACAATGAAGATATGAGTTCACAAAGGGACTGTGTTGTCTCCAATGTCATGTGTTGGCACAAATGTGATGAAGTCTTAACAGATTTGTGAGTTCACAATGTGACACCATGGTCTTGATGTCTATCAATATGATGTCACAATGGTCATAATGTTAGTCAATTTCTGATAGATATCATATGTCATACCTGAATTATTATGAGATTGAAAACAGATTCTAAGCGTACTGAAGGACTAAAATATCCTAATGGCTGCACATCACACAAGGTATGACTAAAAACTCATGGTCTTTGGAGCTTGATTCTTTCTTTGAAATTGTATCCTCATTGTGAACTAGTAGAAATTAAAATTGGACATGTCATGGTGATATTACAAACTCATGTTGATGACACAAACTCATTGTGACCTCATCACTACTGTGACATCACAACCGCATTGTGACATCATATTGCTGTTGTGCCTTCACAATCACCTTGTGACATCACAAATCTATTGTGAGCTCTTAGCACCTTTAAAGAAACACATAACCTCTGTGGCATCACAGACCTTTGTGTAGTCATATCCTCAGTGAACTAATGAAAATTGTGATCACACATAGTATTGTATCATCACAAATACTTTCTGCAATAATTATGACTGTGAAATCACATTATCATCATAACACCATCATCTCATTGTGACATCACCAAACCCCAATGACACCATACCATTTTTCTATTTTTTTTTCTTCTGTGTCTTTTTTATTATAAGTATAATGTATGGAGGGATTACAGTTACATGAGCAAGGTAATGAGTTCATATACTATCAAACATTGTTGTATTGACATCACTTTGTCATTTTGATGTTATAGACCCATTGTGAATGCCTATTCTTTGATTTCATTCTATTTCAAATGTGCCATGTGGGTTTATATCAGGAAACCACTGTGAACTCATAACCTTTGTGACATCAAAATCTCTTTGTCACAGCACATTGCCTTTGTCATATCACTAACACTGTGACATCAAATACCTCTCTTGTCCTCATAACTTTTGTGACATGCTATTGTGATATCTTAGCCCTTGTGAGTTAAAAATCTGTGTTTGACCTCATATTTCAGATATGACATGAGATATCTAAAATCCAGTGTAACATAATGATATCACACTGCTGGATATCATAACCATTGTGTCATTTTGTGACGTCTCAGACCTTTCAGTTCTTCACCTTTTTGACTACATATACATTAGTGACATCAGAATCCCTTCCCAAACTCATATACTCATGGTGAGATAACGACAATTGAGATCTCATATGCCATTGTGACATCACGAACTCCTTGGGACATCTCCAATCTATTATGACCTCCTCATCAGTATGGCGTCACCAATTGTGACATCAAAACATTATTATAAAAAGATGTTGAGTCATCACATTGTATTTGTGAAATCACTGTCCCATTGTGTTTTCTCATAATATGACCTCATACTATGAAGCTTCTTCTATCTCCTGGTATCCTCATATTGAATTCTAAGTAATTGAAATTAGATATATCATTCTGATATTACAAACAAACTGTGACATCACAAAACCGTCGTGATCTCACCACCACAGTGACATCAAAAAACACAATGGGACATCTCATTTCCATTGTGACATTATGAATCACATTGTGCCATTCCAATGAGGACCTCTTACCACCTTTGAAAACACACATGGCCTCTGTGACATCACAGAAACATTTTTGTATCCATATCCTTATGGGGAAGTAATGACAACTGACAGACATACCATTGAAACATAACAAATCCTTTCTGACTTCATCATAATTGTGACATCATGTTGCCATTATGACACCATCAGCTCATTTTGACATGTAAAACTACAATGACATCATAGCATTGTAACATCACATTGTCATTCTGATGTCATACACACGTTGTGCTTGCATATTATGTTTTTCATTCTATTTTTAATGTGGCATGTCTGTTGATATCAGAAACCCATTGTGAGTTCATGACCATTGGGATATCACGATGACTTAGTAGCATTACACTGCCATTGTGATGTCACATTGCCAAATTGATGTCACAAAGGGATTTTGATGTGACAATGTTTATGACATCACAATGAGTTTCTGATATCAACCCACATGCCACATTTCAAATACATTGATTAGGCATTCATAATGTGACTATGATGTCACAATGACATAATGGCAAATGCTATAATGTCATTGTAGTAGGAAGACCCCTACTCAGGCAGGCAAGCCCACCTAGTCGTCCGGTGTGACAGAGCCCACCACAACAAAGTTGATATTAAAGAAGCAACTTTATTGAGAAGGTTCCTACACTGACCGGCCAGGGCTGCAGCACAGGCTCGGGAGCTTATACTGCGACCCCGAGCGGCCCACATGCTTAGGTTTTTAAAGGCAAAAATCACAAGGTGAAGCCTGGTCATGTAGGTGACCAATGAGATTGTCACACACCCAAAAGATTGCACAATCATACCAGACCACACGCAGGTGACCAGTGAAGTTACACTTTGTCACATAATGTCTGTTTAAACCAGCCTATCATTTTGGGTTTAAATGACTCACAAATTCAAAGGTAAAGCGGGCTTAAGGTAAACATACACAAAGGAGTTTAGTGGAGTTTAACATATACATGTGAAAAGGCGGAGTTTATAGTAAACTCAGGATGTCGCCAGCAGGCCAGCCTGCAGGCCAGCATGAGCCGGGATTACTGGCTACCTGTTTAGTTGGTCAGTCCTTAACAGAACAATGAAGGTGGGTCAAGTCGTTAAGAAGAGGGAGACCTAGAGGCATTTTTTTCATTCCAAGAACTGGGCTGGTTGGAGCCAAGGTTCTTGTTTTTTGTATAATCCCTAAAACAAAAACAAGACCTGTAAGGAAGCATTCCCAGCTCCAGTCTCCTCTCAGGGCCTAGTTCAGTCATAAGCTAAAGATGTTATAACAACATTGTGATGTCACACTGGTTATGACGTCATACAGAGTTTGTAATGTTACAATGGTTATGAGGTCACAATGTGTTTCTGATATCAACTGATATGCCACATTTGAAAAAGAATGAAATCACAGGATATACATTCACAATGTGTCTATGACAGCAAAATGGCAATGTGATGTCATAATGCTATGATGTCACTGTAACTTGGAAATGTCACAATGAGCTGATGATGTCATAACAACAGTCAGATTTCACACTCATAATGATGTCACAAAGGGCTTGTGATGTCACAATGGCATGTCAGATCTTAATTGCCATTTGTGTAATGTGACATCTTATTTCACATTTCAATTGCTAGAAGTTCACAATGATACAATTCACAGACAAAGGAGCTTAATATCCCAAAGGCCATGAATTTTCTAAGATGTGATGAGATCATAATAGATTTGTGAAAGTATGTAATATCACAATTGCAATATGATGTCAAATTATAATGTCATAATAATGTTGTTATATCACAATTAGTTGGTGATGCCATAATAGAGATGAGTTCGAAATAGTTTTGTGATGTCGCAGTAGATTGGTGATGTGACAATGGCATTCCAGACCTCAATTGTCATTAACTCACAATGAGTATATAAATTTAGAACGGGCTTGTGACGATTCCAAAGCAATTGTTGGCACAACTGTGATGAAGTCAGAACAGATTTGTGATGTGACAATGTGACACAATGGTCATTAAATCTAGTAGTGTAATGTCACAATGTTCATGATGTCACAGTATATTGCTAATATTTCATGTCATACCTGAAATAATATGTCAAATATAGATTGAGCTCTCAATGAGCCTAACATAACAAAGTGGCAACATGTCACAAAACATGTGGACAGGACATGTTTGGGTTGGCACAGATGTTTAGAGATATCACAATGGCAATGTTACGTCACAAAGGGATTGTGATGTCACAATGATTATGAAGTCAAAATGTGTTTTTGATATGAACCCACATGCCACATTTGAAATATAATGAAATCAAATAATAGGCATTCATAATGTATATATGATGTCACAATGACAATGTGATATCATAGTGGTATGATGTCATTACATATTTGTGATGTCACCATGAGCTGATGTCATGACAATGTGATGTCACACTGATCATTATATTGTAAATCCTTTGTAACATCCATACATCATCCATCCATACTCAGAGACATGGAGTTATTGCCTTCTTTTTTTTTTTCTTTGGCAGGTCCGAGGTTGAAATATGAACCTAGGCCGTATCCCTAATCTCCTCTTGCTCAAGGGTAGTCCTCTGCCCTTGAGCCACAGTCCCAACCCATGGGGATATTTTCCTGTGATCTCTTAGAAATAAGAGTGTCATGGACTTTCCTGCCTTTGCTGAATTCAGATTGGTATTCTATACATCTCATCCTCCTGAGGAGCTAGTATTATAAGCAGGAACCACTGACACTTGGCTTTCTTTTCTTCTTGTTGTTTCTTTTTTCCATCGTGACAATCTGAAATCTTCACAGTATTATTCCAATGGTTTTCATTGGAAGTAAAGTACCTAGCCCTGGAGTTCGAATGCCAGGACTGCCACCCACAAATGGAGAGAGATCCTGACAGACTAGTTCCTGTTTATGTGAATGCTAATGGAATGTTATCAAAATGATTAATTTTGCAGTTAATTCATGATTCTATTTTAGAATGCCACACAAAAATTATTGGGTTTATATCTTCCATTCTAGCACAATGGTATGATTTCCCTAATGAAAGGATATTGACTAATTTTTATTGAATGAATTTAATTTATTTAATTTATTAAATTAGTTTTCATTAAATGAAGACATAATTTAATAACTAATAATTGGTAACTATATTTATATAATTTAATGATATCCTCACATTCTCTCTCTGTATATATATATATATATATATATATATATATATATATATATATATATGTGTGTGTGTGTGTGTGTGTATGTGTGTGTGTGTGTGTGTGTGTGTGTGTGTGTGTGTGTGTGTATGTATATATACAGCCTTCTACACATCTATCAATATATATATAGGGCACTACTGTGGCTTGATCACAGGTCTTTAGAACTTCCTGGTAGCTCAGTTTGCCAGAGGCTGGTGTGCTAAGACTGTGACCCCATTTATGGGTTGGCCATTGTAGGCCGTAAGTTGAAATCCCAGCATCGCCAAAAATTTATTCATGGAGTAAGAAACCACTTTCGACACATTTTTTTCCTGAAAAAATAATCCTGGGTCTCAGTATGATGTAGAATCCATATGCAAATATATCTTGTGAGATAGGATGTAATAAATGAAATGTTATATGTGTAATAATAATAAATAAATAAGTGTAATAAATGTCATACTTACTAAACCCATGTATGTAAACAGTGATCATATATGAATATTATTTTTTCCAGTGCTGGGGCTTCAATTCAGGCCCTGGGAACTGGTCTGAAATTCTTGTCTTCAAGGACCGAGAGCTTCCCCTTCACCCACAAAGCCACAGAGTTACCCAGACCCTGAGTTCAAATCCTATGCCAGCCAGAAAAATTCCAAAAAATTGCAAAAAAATTCCAAGCCAGGGCTTTATTTTGTTATGTTTTTTGGCCAAACATGCGGCTTGAACTCAGGTCTTGGCATCTCTGCCACAGCTGAGCTTGGGATCCTAGGACCCAAGTTCAAATCTCGGGGTTAGCAAAAACTAAAAATAAAAAGGAGAAGGATAAAACGGAGAAGTTCAAGAAGGTGGTTTTACATTTTTTCGCTTTGCATTGTGACCATCCTGGGTCAAAATGACAAGGCCCAGAAAGAGTACATGACCTTACATGCTGATGTTTGGCTGGCTATTATGGTAGCCATAGCCGAAACCTCAACTTAAGCCTGGAAGTCAAATCCTGGGACTGCCACTAATGATTGGCAGGAGATTCTAAGAAACGCATTCCAATATACATCCATACAAATGTTATAAAATTAACAATTAAATTACTAGTTAGTGTATGAGTATACTATAAAATTATACACAACAATTACACTACATTGACTAATTTTCAATCAATACTTTATTATGTATTCAACAATGATACTTAAAAATGGAAGGAATAAATTTTCAATAATTGGCAGTAATATAATTTATGTAATTTCATAATATACAGTCATCTTTCTCTTGTTTTATACATATATTTATACATCTACATATATATGTAGACACATATATATGCCAATCTACACATTTATCTGTTTATTCACGTCACTCCTGCGGCTCAGTGCTATAGTGATTGCTAGCACATACAAAGCCCTGGATTCGATTCCTCACTACCACAGGCACATAAAAATCCAGAAGTTGTGCTGTCGCTCAAGCAGTTGAGCACTAGCTTTCAGCATAAAATCTTAGGGACTGTGTCTAGAGCCTTACTCAAGACCCAGGATGGGCACCAAAAAAGATTGAATGTTGTGACTGCAACTATATAAGAATAGGACTTCAAATACCTCATCACAGAGCAAGCTGGGTGTCTGGTGCTGACAGCTGCAATCTAATCTGAATAGCCAGATGTATACCACTGCAACCAAGCGCTATGGAACCAGATGCTGCTGGCTTGCTCACCCCTGTCATCCAAGATACTTGGGGGCTGAGACCTGACACTGGTGGGTTTAAAACCCAGCCCTAGCAGGATGTCTGTGAAACTCTGAGCTGTGGCTCAAAATGGTAGAGCTCTAGCCTTGAGCAGAAGATCTTAGGATAGTACCCCCAACATTTTAGTGCAATCCCTGTGGGTGACTCTCCCCTCAAATAACACACCTCTAAATTATTAGATGTGAACTTTGTGCAGTTTGTGATGTGTTTCTGAAAGAATGGTGATACTGATGAAAGCACCCTAATACTAATGACAGCTTGTGGGATACAGCTATGTGATGAGTCCTTCCTGGGGTTCTGAGTCCCTCACAGGGTGCTGTGTGCTGAATCCTGCACAGGATGTTATGTGCTGAGTCCTTCACTGGGTTCTGTGTGTTGAGTTTTGCATTGGGTGCTGGGTGCTGAGTCTTTCACAAGATGCTGTGTGCTGAACCCTGTAAAGAGGGTTATGTGGAGCCAGGCACCGGTGGCTCATGCATGTCATCCTAGCTACTCAGGAGGCTGAGATCTGAGGATCGCGGTTCAAAACCAGCCCAGGCAGGAAAGTTGGTGAAAACCTTATCTCCAATAAACCACAAGAAAACCGGAAGTGGTGCTGTAGCTCAAATGGTAGAACACTAGCCTTGAGCTGAAGAGCTGAGGGACAGAGCTCAGGCCAAGAATTCAAGCCTCATAACAGAATAAAAAAAGAGTGTTATATGTTTTGTCCACCAAAGGGTGCATTCTTTCATCTTGTCCTTGTAAGAACTCCACAACTGAGATGATTATGCAGACAAGAATATTGACACTCAGATATATCCCCATGGGAGGGAACAAAATTATGTATTACTGAAGACTAGTGAGTTGTCTCCTGCAGACAATTGTTTTGTTTTGTTTTGTTTTTCTCAGTTGTGAACCTTGAACTCAGGGCCTAAGCACTGACCCTTACCTCTTGGGCTCATGGATAGCACTTCACCACGTGGAGCCAAGGAACCTCTTGCAACAGAGTGTCACGGCCTAGGGTTCTATAGCAGAGGTCTGTCATCCTGCCCCTCTCAGGAAGTGGAGATCTGAGGATCTGGGTTCCAAACTATCTCAGACACAAAAGTCCCATGTGACTATTATCTCTAATTCACCACTAAGAAACCTGAAGTGATAGCTGGGTGCTTGTGGCTCATGCTGATCATCCTTGCTACTCAGGAGGATGAGATCTGAGGATCATGGCTCAAAGCTAGACTGGGCAGGAAAGTCCTTGAGACACTTAGCTCCAATGAACCACAAGAATACCAGAAGTGGATCTGTGGATCAAGTGGTAGAGCAACAAGATTTGAGCTGAAGAGTTCAGAGAGAGCCCCCAGGCCCAGCTTTCCACTCCTACAACCGTCAATAATAAAAAAAAAGATAGATACACACTAGCAAACTGAAGTAGAGGGCTGGGAATGTGCCTTAGGGGTAGAGTGCTTTGCATATATGAAACCCTGCCCTTGATTTCTCAGGACCACATTACTAGGAAAAAGCCTGAAGTGCCTCTGTGGTTCAAGTAGGAGAGGGCAATCCTTGTAGAAGAGAAACTAGGTACAGTGCTCATGTCCTGAGTTCAAGCTCAAGGACTAGAATATGCATACACACACACACACACACACACACACACACACACACTCACACACACACAGAGAAAGCAGAAGTGAAGCTGTGAAACAAAATGGTAAAGCACTAGACTTCTGTTCTGAACTCATTGCTAGCACCCAGGCCCTGTGTTCAACCCCAAAACCTAGTCACCCAGGGCCCAACTAAGAGAGGTCAAATGTTTCAAAATCAGATGAGCTTCACCAGCTCTAGATGACAGGAAGCTTTGTGATATTCAACATGTACTTGGATTTCCAAAGCTTCCAGAAAACTAGAAAAGGCATCATAGGCCCATCATTTCCCTCAATGGAACATTTCATTAGGTTCAGTGCCCTAGTTGTCTGCCAGAAGGACTTCCGAATTATATTGAGCACTGTATCTGAGCTTTGGAATATAGTCTCACAAAGACAAGATGAGTGCACAGAACTTGGCCTGCCATGGGAGTTGGCACAAATGAAGGCTTCCTGTCAAAAAAACAGCACTGGGAAGAGAGACAGTTTGTTGTACAAAGAGGAATTTTTCTCCTGACCTTTGGAGCCCACCCACACTCCTCCTCACTAATTGGCCCAGATAAAGTTGTTTGATACACAGCTCTACAGGAGTGAGGCCTTTTGTGTGCCTGTCCAGACAATGAAAGAGATTTCTTCCAACTGGCCTGGGATGTAGAGAAACCCTCAGGCTACACTGGGAGCAGTGAGGGGAGCCCTGGAACATGTAATGTCATAAAAGCAATCTCTGTGTTATGAACTCATTGTATTGAATACAAATTTCCTACCTTGGTTCCATTTATCATAGCTACTCGGGAGCTTCACTTATAGGAATATATCTATACATACACAAAGACATGGAGGTGCAGGTTCTTTTTGAGGGGGCAGGTCCAAGGGTTGAACTATGAGACTAGGCCTTGTCTCTGAGCTCCTTTTGCTCAAGGATAGTGCATTAAGGTGGAGTCACAACCCCACTTCTGGGTTTTTCTGTTATCTCTTTGAAATAACAGTACCATGGACTTTCTTATTCTGGCTGGATTCGAACTCAGATTCTCTACATCTTAGCCTCCTGAGGAGCACGGATTACAGTCAGCAGACACAGGCACCTTCTTTCTTTTCTTCTTCCTTTTATAACCTGGACAATCTGACTTGTTAATAGGGTTATTCCAATGGTTTGGGCTTATAAGTCAACTACTCAATGTTCTTTATAGCTACGTTCTCTGAGAAGGATTTTCTCTACTCATCATCCCCTCTAGTCACAGGTTTGAAACCAAAAGTGAGAATTGAGTGTCACAAGATTTATGAGCAAATGTCCACAAGACATGCCAGTTCTGTCTCTTAGCCTTGAGATGCAGTTAATTTACTGTCTCAGGGTATGAGGACCGAAAACTAGAACGATCCTCATACTGTCTGCATTGCTCCTTTTGCCTAGAAAATGACCTAATAATTATGAGTGTTTTGTGTCTCCAACCTTGAGTATCTAGAACACACTAGAAACATCTTCCTGTTTCCGTTTTTCTCTAGTACCTCTCAAGATTTAGAGGAAAGATTTGTGTGGAGTGGCTCCTAGGTGAATCCCTGAGGAAAACAACTTGAAGTCTCCTCAGGAGATCATGATTGAAAGCCAGCCCTAGCAGGAAAGTCTGTGAGACTCTTGTCTCCAATAAACCACCAGAAAACAAGAAGTGTAGCAGTGGCCTAGAGGGTAGAGGTCCAGCTTTGAAAGAGAAGGCCTAATAAGAGATACAGGCCAGACCAGGCAGGAAAGCCTGGGAGGCGCTTATGTTCAGTGAACTACCTGATGGCTTGCAGTGGAGCTGTGGCAGTGGTAGAGCCTCAGCCTTGAGCAAAACAGCTGAGGAAGGTATCACACCCTGAGTTTAAGCCATGGGATGGCCACCAAAAAAATTTCAAAAAGCAAAGACCAAGTTTATGTATTAATGCCCTACTTACAGGTGTATATTACCACCCTGAGTGCAAACAGGCTGTATGCAATGCTTCTGCTTTTATTTACTGATTTATTTTTCAGATATGCTCATTGTGCATACTGCATCATTCTGTTCATTTCAGCCCCATCGTTTTTCTCTTCCCAGATTCCAGGGCTGTGTCCTTATATAATGCACACTAAAGCTCTCAGCAGCCTTTATTTACATTTTATTATGAGGCCAATGCAGGAACCATCACAAATCAGGCAGGGGAAGAGAAGATCAGGGTTCATAGGAATAACCTGTGTTCAAAAAATACACTTGGGGACATAAAATGCTAGCATACTTATGTAAAACTACCTTTAAGAAAAAGGATGAGGGGGCAGGGAATGTGGATTAGTGAGAGAGTGTTTGCCTAGCATGCAAGAAGCCCTGGGTTCGATTCCTCAGTAGCACATACACAGATAGAAGCCAGAATTGGTCCTGTGACTCAAGTAGTAGAGTGTTAGAGACAGTGCTAGGCCTTGAGTTCAGCCCAAGAATTGTCAAAGAGACAGCTCAGATGATAGGTAGGTAGGTTGGTAGGTAGGTTGGTAGGTAGGTTGGTAGGTAGGCAGGTAGGTAGGTAGATAGGCAGATAGATAGATAGATAGATAGATAGATAGATAGATAGATAGATAGATAGATAGATAGATAGATAGATAGATAGATAGATAGATACATAGATACATAGATACATAGATACATAGATACATAGATACATAGATACATAGATACATAGATACATAGATACATAGAAACATAGATACATAGATAGATACATAGATACATAGATACATAGATAGGTACATAGATACATAGATACATAGATACATACATAGATACATAGATTAGATAGATAGATAGATAGATAGATAGATAGATAGATAGATAGATAGATAGATAGATAGATAGATACATACATACATACATACATACATACATACACAGATAGATAGATAGATAGATACATACATACATACATACATACATACATACATACATACATACATACAGAAAAATGGTAGATGTATCTGGTCTTGGACATCAGCAGGAAAGAAGGGAACAATTCCCAGTAATGAGGCCTTCTGCAATGTGCCAGGCCACCAGCATCGCCTTCACACAACCACAGAGGAGGAAAACTGTCTTTTCCCCACTTTTCAGGTAGCCAAAGACCCCAGAGACAAGAGGGCAGAGCCAGGCTCTAATTCAGCTGCTTGGAGACAGAAGAGAAATAACCGTGCCTCTTCTTGAACTGGGGATTTGCATTAATGATGTGGAAAATGAAGGAAAGAGAATGGACTGGCAAAGTTAGAAGAAGAGCCTTCATATCTGACAGAAGGAGAGTCAAAAAACTACTCCCTAAGACCAGAGATCAGGGTTTTCTACTCTGTTCCTCCTCTCTCCCCCACTCAACTGGCTCTCTATTGGCAACATAAAGATAGCCTGAGGCTCCCTTCACCTGAGGAATGAAGAGACTGAGAAAAGCATGACCCTGGTTTAACTCTAACAAATATTTCAGGTTTCCCTTCATTGCTGGCTGTGCCTGGAATGAATGAAGTGGTTTTGAAACTCACTTCCCTGTTGAGTATGTACATTTTGCCTCCTAATCCTGCAGGCCTTGGTCTCCTTACCTAGCTTGGCTTTCGAAACTGTTTTCTGTCCTTCAAATACAGTGTTACACTGGAGTTCATCCTGCTAACAGTGCTAGGATTTGGATTCTGAGAACTTCATTTGAACCCAGGATAGGTCAATGATGTTTCTTTCCTTCTTCTATAGCTCAGGAGCTCTAAGAACATTTAGAGTGCAAGTAAATATTTATATATACAGTGGAATATACATATAGAGAGAGATGTATATGTATTTGTAGCAATATACACATCTATCTATTTATATATTGGTCACTCCTGGGTCTAGAATTAAGGTCCTGGGAACTGCCTGGCAGTGAATTTATTTGAAGCTGCTGTGCTTACACTGACCCCTTGATGAATTGGACATTCCAGGCCCTGAGTTCAAATCTCAGCAATGCCGAAGGCAATAGGTAGAGTAAGAAGCCAATGTTGACCTGTTTTCCTTTCTGTGGTAATATTGTGTCCTAGGTAAAATGTGTAATATCTATACAAATACATATATATGATATATATTATACATGTATATGGATATCATTTTTGCCAGTTCTGGGGCTGGAATTCACGCCCTGGGAATAGATTCTGAAATTTTTTTTTTCTTCCAGGCAGTTAGCTTCCACTTCACCCAGAGCACAATAGAGTTATCCAGTCCCTGAGTTCAAATCCCAGGTATGGCTGATAGAATGGCCCAAATTCCTAGCCAGGACTTTAACATTTTGTGGGGGCAAGCACAGAGCTTGAACTCAGGTCGTCACAACTCTGCCTCAGCCTTGATTACCCTAGGCTGGGGTGCAGCTTTTACACTCACAGATGATCCGGGGATTCTAGGACCTGAGCTCAACTCCCAGCTCTGGCAAAAAAAAAAAAACAAAACAACCAAGACGGAGGAGGAAAAACTGAACCAGGAAGTTTTACACAACAGTTTTACCTTTGTTTCCTTTGTACTGTGACCATCCTGGGCCTCAATGACTCGGCTTGAAAATTGTATGTGACCTTGCAGAGCAGAAGGATGGTGGGCTGTCAGTGAAGCCTAAGCCCAACCCAGAAACCTAAGCCCTGAGTTCGATCCTGGGACTGCCACCTACTCATTCCTATCTATAGGAACAATCTATAAATTTATTTATAGATTTATTTATATATGCATATACATATGTAAATACACATACACACACACTGCAATCTATATTGGCCACTCCTAGGGCTTGATCTCAGGTCCTCAAATTTTCCCGACAACTCCACTGGCATCAGACTTGTGTACTAACATTAACGCATTCATGAAGTGGGCCTTCTAGGCCTGGATTTCAAATCACAGAACTGCCAACAACGTAATAGGAAGAAGCCAATTGTCCTACTTGTTTTCTTTGTAAGTGAAAGTCCTGGGTTTCAGGAATGATGTATAATACATAGGCAAATCTATGTCCTATGTAATAGGATATAAAAAAAATTATACATGTAATCATACTCTCTAAAATATATAATAATTAAATAAAACACAAAATAAAATGAATGCAGTAAACATGTGCATATAAATAGACATCATGTATTTAAAATGTATTCGAATGTTATTTTGTCGAGTGCTAGGGCTTGAATTCAGCTACTGGGAACTGGCCTGTCTTTTTTGTTTTCCAGCACTGTGAGCTTTCCCTTCCCCCACAGTGCTGCAGATTTATCCAGACCCTGTATGTATGTGTGTATGTATGTATGTATGTATGTATGTATGTATGTATGTATATATATACATATATATATATATACATATATATATATATATATATATATACATATAGATATGTAGGTAGGTAGGTAGGTATTTTTATTTTGTCAAGCACAGGGCTTGAAGTCAGGGCGTGGCAACTCTGCCTCAGCTTTTATCACTCTAAGTTGGGTTGCAGCCACTGGACCCACAGCCGAACCTGGGTTTCTGTGCCTCAAAGTCTGCCAGGAAAAAATAACTAAACTAAAATGACACAGAAAAAAAACCCGGCAACTTGCTGATGGCTGCTGGTTTTACATTTGTTTTCTTTTCAAGGTGACCATCCTGGGTCTGAATGACAGGGCTGAAAAGTGTTGGTAACCTGGTATTGCTGAAGGCTAGTGGGCTTCCAGGGAAGCCATAGGCCAACACAACAACATAGGCCCTGTTTTTGAAGCTGGGTCCTAACCCCTACGAATAGAGGGAGATCCTAAGATTTTAGTTCATATTCATAAGAATACCGATGGAAGGTTATGAATGTCAAGGTTAACTTAGTTGTTCCTGAATGATACTAATGATAAAATTAGAGAGTGATTTTAGGAGGCCAACGGATTTAATGAATATTTTTGACACATTGAAAGAATACTATTAATTACCTGGACACAATAGATTCGGGACAATGGTTGATTTAATTAATAATTCATTAAGGATGAAAACAATCACATTAATTACATGGACGCATAATAAACACCAAAGAATTGGTAGGAATATAGCCAATATAACTGAATAATATATAGAAATCTCTGGCACTCTATAAAGATCTATATGTATTTGTGTACTATCATCTACATGTTAGTCTGTTATTTTGTCTATCCCTGGGGCTGGATCTCAGGTGCTGGGAACTGCTTGTCAGCTTCATATGCCCCAGGCTGGCATGCTGACACCCATTCATGAATTGGGCCTTGTAGGCTGTGAGTTTCGATGCCAGCACTTACAAAAATTGAATCGTGCAGTAAGAAGCCCATGGTTACCCATGGTTTCCTTTTCTGTGAAAGTCCTGGGTGTCAGGTGTGAAGTTTCATACATAGACAAATGTATAATCTATGTAATAAATATAGTAAAAATTCCATGTGTTATAGAAGTCAATAAAATAAATGGTTAATGAATAAAACAAAAAATAAAATGAGTAACTACAGTAAGCACAATTTGCAGTCAACATATGGGGCTCCATCTCAGGGCTTGGGCACTGCCTGGCAGCTGAATTGGCTAGAGGCTGGTGCACTGGCAGTCACCCATTCATAAACTGAACCTTCTAGGCCCTGAGTGTAGATCCCAGCACTGCCAAAAATGTAATCGTGGAGGGAGAACTCGAGCATGACACATAAATTTTCCTTTTCTGTGAAAGTGCTTGGATGTATAATTTGGGTGCAAATCTATATACTATGTAATAGGATGTAATAAAGGTAAAAAATGTCATAGGTGGAAGAATTGTCACTACAATAAATGATAAACAGATTGAATTAGTAGTGAATTATTCTAGAATAAAAATTAGACACAATAAGTATAGGATGTGCATTAAGTTTAATTAATATTTTATTAAGCATTAACAAAACAAATATTACATGAAGACATAATTAAATAACTAATAATTGGTAGTAGCACGTGATGCAGAATTTAATAATATATCAGCCTCATTCTATGAAATATGAAATATGTATGGATATATGTACATATATGATAAAATAATAGGATATTGGGTAATTATTAATTAATGCTTTATTAATTGTTAACTGGGACACATCATTAAATGGAGATATAATTTAATACCTAATAATTGGTAGTAATATCTATAATGTAATAATATGCAGAAATAGAAATCTCTTTTTGTGTATATACTATTTATATACAACAATCTCTATTTATATCTCATTCACTCCTGGAGCTCAGTGGTTGAGTGCTCACCTAGTAAGCATGAAGTCCTGGGTTCGATTCCTCAGTGCCACATAAACAGAAAACCCAGAAGTTCTATTGCCTTTGAATCAATTGAGTGCTCGCTTTGAGCACAAACGCTTAGGGAGAGTTTCTAAGCTCTTACTGAAGCCTCAGGACTGACGCCAAAAAACAATAGGATGTTCTAACTGCAACTATAGAAGGACAGAACTTCAAATACCTCATAACAGAGCAAGCTAGGAGTCTGGTGCTGACAGCTGCCACATGACTTACCCACATGTAAACCGCTGTAACCTAGCTCCACGGGTTACCCATGTCATCGTGGCATATGCCTATCATCCTAGCTGCTTGGGGGCTTTAAAACCCACTCCTGACAGGAAGTCTGCGAGACACTGCAAAATGTGGGTCCAAGTGGTAGAGCTCTAGCCTTGAGTAAATGTTATTAGAACAGTATCCCCATGCTTTGAGCTCAACCCGCAGGGGTAACCTCCCTCCACAAATAAAAACACCCCACTAAACCATTAGATATGAAATTGTGTGGTTTGTGAAATGTTCCTCAAAGAATGGTGATACTGATGAAAGCACCCTAACTCTAATGACAGCTTGTGGAATAGAGCTATGTGCTGAGTCCTTCATAGGGTGCTCCATTCTGAGTCTTGCACAGGGTGCTATGTGCTGAGTCCTTCAGAGGATGCAGTGTGCTGAGTCCGACATTGGGTGCTGGGTGCTGAGTCTTTCATAGGATGCTGTGTGCAAAGAGTGCCATATGTTGTGTCTTTCACCGGGTGCATTTTTACATCTTGTCCTTATAAGAGCTCCACAACTGCGATGATTATGCCGACAAGAATATTAGGTCTCAGATAGGTCCCCATGGCAGGGACGAAATTATGTATTACTGAAGACTATGAGTTGTCTCCTGCAGATAATAGTTTCATTTTGTTTTTTCTCGGTCATGAACCTTGAACGTGGGGTTTAGGCGATGACCCTTACCGATTGGGCTCATGGCTAGCACTCCACAACTTGGAGTCATGGACCCCCTTGCAGCAAAGGTCATGGTCAAGGGGTAGGTAGCTGAAGTCTATCATCCTGCCTTCTCAGGAAGCTGAGATCTGAGGATCTGGGTTCTAAACTATCCCAGACACGAAAGGTCCCATGAGACTATTATCTCCAATTCACCACTAATCACCTGAAGTGGAAGCTGCGTGCTTGTTGCTCATGCCTGTCATCCTAGCTACTCAGGAGGATGAGATCTGAGGATCATGGTTCAAAGCTAGCCTGGGCAGGAAAGTCCTTGAAACACTTAGCTCCAATGGACCACCAGAAAACCTGAAGTGGTGCTGTTGCTCAAGTAGTAGATCACAAGACTTGAGCTGAAGAGCTCAGGGACAACACCCAGGCCCAACTCTTACAACCGACAACAACAACAACAATAAAAAAGACAGAAATAAACTAACAAAACTGAAGTAGAGGGCTGGGAATGTGCCTTAGGGGTAGAGTGCTTTGCATATATGAAATCCTAGCCTTGATTTCTTAGGACAACTTCACTAGAAAATGTCTGAAGTGGCTCTGTGGCTCAAGTGGGAGAGGGATATCCTTTTACAAGAGAAACTAGGTACAGTGCTCTAGGTAGTGCACTGTACTATGAGTTTAGGTGTTGTCCCTGAGCTCCTTTTGCTCAAGGGTAGTGCATTAAGCTTGACAGCCTCACTTCTGGGTTTTTCTGTGATTTAGAAATACCTGTGCCATGGACTTTCCTACATTGGCTGGATTCAAACTAATATTCTCTACATCTTAGCCTCCTGAGGAGCTGGGATTACAGTCAGCAGCCACTGGTACTTTCTTTCTTTAATTCTTCATTTTTTACTCTTGACAATCTGACTTCTTAACAGGGTCATTCCAATGGTTCGAATTTATAAGTAAAGTACACAATGCTTATTTTCTCTCCTCATCTTACCATCTGGTCACAGGTTTGAGGCCAAAATTGAGAAATGAGTGTCACAGGATTTGGGAGCAAATATCCACAGGACATGCCAGTTCTGTCACTTAGCATTGAGCTGCTGTGAATTTACTGTCTCAGGATGAGAGGACTGAAAGCTGAAGCAATCCACATACTGTCTGCATTGCTCCTTTTCCCTATAAAATGATCTAATAATTATGAATGTTTTGAGTCTCCAACCTTAATATCTAGAACACACTAGTAGTATCTTCATGTTTCCTAGTACCTCTCGAGATTTATACTTAGGGTTTGTGTGGAGTGGCTCCTCTGTGAATCCCTGAGGAAAGCCACTTGAAACCTCCTCAGGAGATCGTCATTTAAGCTGGATGAGCAGGAAAGTCTGTCAGACTCTTATCTTCAATAAACCACCAGAGAACCAGAATTGGAGCAGTGGCCCAGAGGGTAGAGCTCCAGCTTTGAGAGAGAAAGCCGAGCAGGAGATGCAAGCCAGACCAGGCGGGAAATCCTGGGAGTTGCTTATGTCCAATTAATGACCAGATAGCTGGAAGTGGAGCTGTGGTGGTGGTAGAGCCTCAGCCTTGTGCAAAACAGCTCAGGAACACATCAGGCCCTGAGTTTAATCCCTGGGATGGCTTCAAAAAATTTCAAAAAGAGAAGGCCAAGTTTATGTATCAGTGCCCTACCTACTTATGTGTGTATTTATATTACCTCCCCGAGTGCAAACAGACCTATCCAATGCTTCTGCTTTTATTTACTGGTTTATTTTTCAGATAAGCTAGTTGCTCATACTGAATCATTCTCTTCATTTCAGGCCCATAGCTTTTCTCTTCTAGGGTTGCAGGCCTGTTTCCTTATATGATGCACACTGAAGCTCTCAGCAGCCTTTATTTACATTTTATTATGAGGCTAAGGCAGGAACAGTCTCTAATCAGGCAGAAGAAGAGAACATCAGGTTTCGTATAAGTAACTCCTATTCAGAAAATTAAACTTGAGAACATAAAATGGTAGCATACTTATGTAAAAACTACCATTAAAAATGATGAAGGGGCTGGGAATGTGAATTAGTGAGAGAGTGCTTGCCTAATTTGCAAGACACACTGGGTTCTATTCCTCAGGCACACATACACAGACAAAGCCAGAATTGGTGCTATGGCTCAAGAAGCAGTGTGCTAGAGACAGTGCCTAGGCCTTGAGTTCAACCCAACAACTGGCAAAGAGATAGCTAGGTAGGTAGGTAAGCAGGTAGGTAGGTAGGTAGGTAGGTAGAGAGAAAGAAGGAAAGAAAGAGTAGAAGAGCGAAAGAGCAAGAAAGACAGAAAGAAAGACAGAAAGAAAGAAAGAAAGAAAGAAAGAAAGAAAGAAAGAAAGAAAGAAAGAAAGAAAGAAAGAAAGAAAGAAAGAAAGAAAGAAAGAAAGAAAGAAAGAAGCAATGAAACAAAGAAACAAAGTTGATAGATGAATTTGGTCTTTGACCTCAGAAGGAAAGAAAGGAACACTTCCCAGTCATGAGGCCTTCTGCAGTGTGTCAGGACACCAACATCACCTTCACCCAAACACAGAGCAGGAAGAGTGTCTCTATCCCACTTCTCAGTCAGACAAGGTTCTAACTCAGGTGCTTGGAGACAGAAGAGAAAGGGCTCTGCCTTTTCTTGGACTGGGAATTTGCATTAATGATGTGGAGAATGAAAGAAGGAGAATGGACTGGCAGAGATAGACGGGCCTTCAAATCTGACAGAGGAGAGTCAAAAACCCACTCCCTAAGACCAGAGAGCAGGGTTTTTCTACTCTGTTCCTTTCCTCTCCCCGACTAAACTGGCTCTCTATTGGTAACCAAAGATAGCCTGAGGCTCCCTTCACCTGAGGAAGGAAGGTTAATTAGTCATTGTTTGAAGCAGCTGAGAAAAGCCTGACCATGGTGTACCTCTAACAAATATTTCAGGTTTCCCCCCCATTGCTTGCTATGCCTGGAATGAATGAAGTGGTTTTGCAGCTCACTTCCCTGTTGAGTATGTACATTCTTCCTCCTAATCCTGCAGGGCTAGGCCTCTGCACCTAGTCTGGCTTTTGCAACTGTTTTCTGTCCTTCAAATACAGCGTTGCACTGGAGTTCATCCTGCTAACAGGGCTAGGGCTTGGATCCTGAGAACTTCATTTGAACCCCGGATGGGTCAATAATGTTTCTGTCCTGCTTCTATAGCTCAAGAACTCTAACAACATTTACAGTTAAAGTAGCTTCTCATCACCAAGGGAAACACAGGAACCTTTTGAACATCTGACCTTTAAGAAGTGATCGTCAGAGTGTCATAGACTTTCCTACCCTGGCTGATTTCACTCTGTGATCCTGAGACCTCAGCCTCCTCAGTTCGGGTGACGGGCATGACCTCTTGGTTCTCTGCTAGGTTCAGAACTGTAATGACATTGACAATACAAGTCAAATGATTTTCACAAAAGGCTTGGGGAGCATATTAAGCCTTTCAACAATGGACCTTTCAGAACCCTGTAGGACACAAGTTTATAATGCTAGAGTCTGAGAGGCTGGGCATATGGATCTGCTACACTTGAACCTTGAGCCTTGACTCCAATTCTGGTGCACATCAACATTCATTTTCCAGAAAATCTTCTCAAAATTAGCAATTAGGAAAAGTACTTTGATTATCCCTCTCTCTATTTCCAATTTCATGTCTCAAACTGGAGCTGGGCTCTGTCCCTGAGCCCTCAGCTAAAGGTGAACATTCTACCACTTGACTCTCAGTGCCACATGGAATCTCTTGGTGGTTCATTGGAGTTAAGAGTCTAACAGGCTTTCCTTCCCTAGGCTGGCTTCAAATTGTGGTCTTCAGATCTCAGCCCCCTGAGAAGATAGGGTTCCAGGTGAGAGCCACCGGAATCTGGCCTATTGCTTTTGCCAGACCTGGGGCTTGAACTTAGGGCTGGGTACTGTCTCTGAGCTCTTTTTTCTCAAGCCTAGTACTCTACCACTTGAGCCACTCCACAGCTTCTAGCTTTTTCTGAGTATGTGGCAATGAGGATTCAAACCCTGGTTTCATGCATGCTGAGCAAGCTCTCTACCACTAAGCCACATTCCCAGCCCCAACCTTACAATTTTAACGCTTCACTTGCCTATCCTCAAAACAAGGCTTCTGAATATAAATCATCTAATGAAATCCCTATAGGAAGTTGTCCAAAGATAAATAAGATAAAGCTCATACTGGGGATAGACTCCAAATATGTGATGGCTATGACAAATGGCTCCATTTAATTATGTATCATGTTTCAACACTTAATAAGTATTCATGAAAAAGAGTCGATGTCCTAAATTATTTTGTATAATTATATATTAGATGTGCAAAACGTAATAAATAGTATGTGTATAATAGTACTAAATACAATAAACAATAAAATGAATAAAATAAAAATAAAATTAATACAAAATCAATAATAATAATCATAATATGAAATAAACATATATATGTACCTATATATCATATATTTCACATGTATACAATTTTTTTTTCCATTCCAGGACCTTAATTCAGGCCCTGGGAACTCTAGCTTGAATTTCTTTTATTCAAAGACAGTGAGTTTCCCCTTCACAAATGGTGTAAAAGAGTTACCAGGATGGTGAACTCAAATCCCATCAATGGCAAAAATACTGGTCCCAGTTCTGAGACAGTGACTTAATATTTGTAATGGAAGCAGTTATGTTTATTCAGCTCCATAATGAACATTAAAAAATATCAGTGTAACATTTTGTACAGCTTTTCAGACATCCTTCCCTTACCCCCAAAGTGCTTCTTGAGCACTACATTATTTTTTGTATGTTTTCTATTGTAAAAATGTTGTACAGAGGGCTCACAGTTGCATTAGCAAAGTAATGAGTACATTTCCTTTGGAGCATTGTTGCTTCCTCCTTTGTTTTCCCCCTACCACCCCTTACTTCCCATCTCCACAACTACATTTCCCTGCCGAGCAGTGACTTAATTATTTATTTTTGGTTTGGCATGGGGTTTGAACTCAAGTAGTGGCAACTGTGTACATTCCCTCACATTGCTACAGATTTACCAAGACCCTGAGTTCAAATCCCAGGCTAGGAAAGAAAACTGGCAGAAATTCCAAATCAGAGAATCTTCTTTTAAAAAATTTAGGTAATTAATTAATTAATTAAAGCAACCACGGGGCTTGAACTCAGGTCGTGGCAACTCTGCCTCAGCTTTGTTCTCCCGAGCCTAGGGTGCAGTCTCGGGACCCATAGCCAATCCTGGGCCTAGGCCCAGAGGGCTTGAAGGAAGAAAAAAAAGTGGGACAGCACAAAAATAGGGAACTTTTATAGGGCTTGGTATTTTACAATTTTTTCTTTGCACGGTGACCATCCTGGGTCTGAATGACACAGTTGCAAAGTGGACCTGGCCTGCCAGTGCTGATGGCTGGCAAGCTATCAGGGAAGCCATAAGTCAACAAGTCAACATAGGCCCTGGGTTCAAATCCTGGTCCTGACACCAACCAATGGCAAGAGATCACAAGAGATTCGTTCCTATGCATAAGAATACCGATTGAAAGAGTAGTTCATGCATTTGTCTAGTCTAAAATTGGATGCAATAATCCTAGGATGCTGATTGATCTTCATTAATAGTCTATTAAGCATGAAAAGAATATTATTTCAATTATCAATATAATAAATACCTAAGATTTGGTAGGAACGTAGCAAATGTCATTTAATCATAGATAGATGGCTCTGGAACTCCATAACAATATATATTTATTTGTATACCAACCTCTGCCTATCCATGTATCACTGTTTTGGCCAAACCTGGGGCTCAATCTCAGCACTGGGAACCACCTGTCAGCTGGGCTGGGAAGGTGGCTCAGTCGTAGAGTGCTTGCCTTGCATGCATGAGGCCCTGGGTTCGATTCCTCAGCACCACATAAGCAAAAAGAAAAAAGGGAGAAGTGGTACTGTGGCTCAAGTGGTAGAGAGCTAGTCTTGAGCTAAAGAGCTGAGGGACAGTGCCCAGGCCCAGAGTTCAGGACCCATGACCAGACCCTCCCCCCTCAAAAAAAAAGAGTTTCATTCTGTCGTCAGAAACCAGTCATTGCACATGTTTTCCTCTCCTCTCCTGTGAAAGTCTCGGGTCTCAACTAGGATGGAGAAGGCATAGGCAAACCTACAACCTTGGGAAAAGGGTGTCTTCCATGTAAGCTCAGTTATAGCTGTCACCATACTCAGTAAAATACACAATACCCCCATGAATTAGAGACAAAATAAGGAGAAGTGCACTGAATGCAAGATGCTGTCCACACATGTATGTAAACATACACCCTATGTTTAAATTATGAATTTATGAATATCTGGCCCTCATTGGGGCTCGATGTCAGGTCCTGGGAATGGCTTATCTCCTCCCTTGCTCATAGGCTGGTGTCCTCACCTAGGCCCTTTCCCCAATTGGGACTGCAAGGCTCTGAGTTCAAATCACAACACTGCCAAAAGATGAATCCTGATGTGAGAAGCCCATAGATTCACCTGTCCTGTGAATGTCCTGAGTCTCAGCTATGATGGAGAATGCATAGGAAACCCTATAGCCATGGCAATAGGTTGTCATCCATGTAAGCACTGTTATATCTGTCACCATGCTCAGGAAAATACACAATACTTCCATGAATAAGACAGAAAATAAGTAGAAGAAGTACACCAAACGCAAGATGCTGTCCACACATGTATGTAAATATAGATCCTATGTTTAAATAATGAATTTATGACTACCATGGCCCACCCTGGGGATCAATGTCAGATCCTGGGAATGGCCTAACTTCTTAGTTGCTCACAGACTGGTGTGTTCACCTTGAACTATTCGCCAATTTGTCCTGCTAAGCCCTGAGTTCAGATCCCAGCACTACCAACAATTGGATAATGTTGTAAGAAGCCGAGTGTGAATTTTTTTTTTCTCTGAGAGTCCAGGGTGTCAGGCACGCTGGAGAACATGTCTAGAAATCTAGATGCCATGTAATAGCATGTCATTAATGTAATAAACGGAATGGATTTCATCATAGTAAAATCAACAGTAAATAAATGAAGAAAACAAAATATAGAAGGAACAACCACACTAAATGTGTATGGACTGAACATCCATAGGTACAAATCCTGCTTTTACAATGTATATAAATAGTATCTTTTCCAGGGCTGAGGCTTGAATTTAGGCTTAGAGTACAAACCTGAATTTCTTATCTTCAAGTATGGTGAGCTTCCCCTTCTTCCACAGAGCTGCACATTTACCCAGACCCTGAGTTCAAATCCAAAGCCTGGCAGAAAAAAACGGGTTGAATTGCAAGCCAGGGAGCTAATTTCTTTTAATATTTTTTTTGGCTCAACAAGGGGCTTGAACTCAGGTGGTGGCAACTCTGCCTCAGCTTTGATCACCCAATGCCAGGGTGCAGCCACTGGACCCACAGCTGATTCTGTGATCCTAGTTCCCCACGCCTTGTGTGGGAAAAAAAATGCATAGAAAAAATGCAGCGAGATGGCTTTTTTACCTTTTCTTCCTTTGCACGATGACCTTCCTGGGTCTGAATGACATTGTTGCAAAGGTACTTCACCTTGCATTGCTAAAGGTTGGCAAACTATTTGGGAAGTCATAGACCCACGTGGTAATGTAGGCCCTGATTTTGAATCCCCCTCCTGACACCAACCAATGGCATAGGAAATAACAGTGGAATGATGTCAATATTATGGATGAATGAGTTGATTTTGAATGATGCTCCTACAAAATTAGACAGCATGATTTCAGGAAACTGATTTTATTTAATGTTTATGAAGTATTAAAAGAATACTATTGCTTACAGGAATGCAATAATTTCAGCACCCTGATTGATTTACTTAATAGTTTGTTAAGGATGAAAACAATAATATTAATTACATGGAGGCATAATAAATACCCAAGAATTGGTAGGAATGTAGTCTATCTAACTAAATATTGCATAGACATCTCCGGCACTCTATAAATACATTTATTTATTAGTGTACTACCATCTGCGTGTCAATCTATTCTTATTTTGTCAACCACTGGGGCTCGATCTCAGGCCCTGGGAACTTCCTGTCAGCTCAGTTTTCCACAGAATGGCATGCTGACACTCACCCATTCATGAATTGGGCCTTGGAGGCTGTGAGTTCAGATGCCAGCACTTCTAAAAAATGAATCATGGAGTAAGAAGCTGATGGTAACACGTTTTCCTTTTATGTGAAAGTCCTGGGTGTCAGGTATGAAGTGGAATACATATGCAGAACTATATCCTATGTAATCAATGTTCTATATTTCATTATAGTCAAAAAATGAATAGTCAATACATGAATAAAAAAATAAAATGAATAATTACACTGAATGCACTATGAAGTCAACATATGTGTGTAAATATAAATCACATATTTAAAATGTACACAAATAGGATGGTTTCCAGTGGTGGGGATTGATTTCAGGTCTAAGGAACAGACTTGAATTTCTTGACTTCAAGGAGGCAAGCTTCCCCTTCCTACACAGTCCAACAGTGTTACCCAGACAATGAGTTCACATCCCATTCCTGGCAGAAAAAACGCCACTTTTATACTATGTGACATGAAAATTTTAGGTATTTCATTATGCCTCCATTTAATGAATGTAATTTTAAATGCTTCATAAAGTATTCATTAAAATTGATCAGTGTACCATAATGTAATTGTGTATAATTTTATCCTAGAATCATTCAAAAACTGCCCATTCAATCATGATATACATCACATTCCATTGGTAATGATATGGATAGGAATGAGTTTCTTAGGATCTCCTGCCATTTGGAGGTGGCAGGACCAGGAATCAAACTGTGGGCTCCAGCTCCTACCACTTAAACCCGAGGATAGAGAACTCACTGATCTGTCCGAGAATATCAGCAAGACCAATGATTAAGCAGGCACCAGTGGCTCTCAGCAGTCCTCCTTCATACTTACAAGGCTGTGATGGGAGGATCATGGTCAAAGTCACGCTAGGCAGGAAAGTTGTTAAGACCCCTGTCCAATTGTGCCAACAAAACCAGAAATAGAGCTGTGTGGTTCCAGTGGTAGACGGGTAGCCTTGAGCAAAAGCAGCTCATGGACTGTGCCTAGATCCTGAGTTGAAGGTCCAAGAGTGGCAACAAACAGACATACAGAAAAATCTGTGCAGCCATCCCGCTAAAGCATGTCACCCTCTTGTCTCCAACTGGATTGGACAGAGTTTTCTGGGAAAGGCACTGCTGTCATCTTGACTCCACCCATTCTGCCTGGATCACAGGATCCAGACCCCCATTCTTTCATGGTTCTTTCTGTCCAATGGGATACAAGAATGGTGGCCACACTCATATTCCATTCTGCCCTGTAGCACCAGGATTCCCTCTGTTGGTTGACACCACTACCAGTAGTTGAGGAAGGTAGAGGTGACTGAGTGGTGAGCAAGAGATTTGAGGCCTAGGAGAAGAGGCCTTGCTCAGCCTCACCACATGCCCGCCTGTGCCCCAGCCCTCTACCACCCGTCCCCGTGGTGCAGCATTTCAAACCTTGTGCTGCCTGCTCAGACCTGTGGTGTCTCTTGTAGGCCTCAGGCAATTGTGCAATAGTGCACCAGTGGCTGGCTTGTGGCTCTGTTCTGGTCCTGGCCACCCTGTACTTTGCTCCGGGTCTGAGTGCCCACCATGCCTCTGCCATCGCTGCTCGCCAGAGCAGCTGCCAACAGCTTCTCTCTGCAGCACATGTGAGTGGCTGCCACCCTCCCCGCGACCCTATATTCCCCTTTTCCCCCCTCCTGACCCAGACCCGCACCTCCCTGGTGCCCCACATTCTGGCCAAAATGAGTCCCAGGGTGGAGGTGGGTGTTGACCCGAGGATCCCACCCCCATCCCTAGTGACCAGTGTCCCAGGAAAAGTGGAGATGCAGCATTGGGTGAGGAGTGGGCATCACAGAGCCCCTGACTTGGAGCAGTGGGAGTCACACAGCTGCACATCTGCACTCTTCCTATCCCTGGTGGGAACCTGGTGGCTTTAGTCAGAGGGGAACAGCACCTCCATACCTGCCTTCTGGTGTCTTTTCGTGGGGGTGGGGGGTGTTGGATGCAGATGATAGAACCCCCTTGCTGTGTGAGCCCTTGTCTTCTGTGCTTGGTCACACTTTTCAACTGAAGAGGGTCCCAGAAAAGCCCAGTAGGGAGGTGAGGGTGCTGGGGGTCAGAACAGAAGGTGAATATCTGGGAGGAACACCCACAGACACACACAAACATTACACCCGGCCTGTCTCCCCCCCACCCCCCAGCTGTCAACAATTCTCATAGGCTGATCACATTTTCCAGGTCTGCCAGCTTCTGCTGGTGCTCCCTGGCCATCTGGTCTCCAACAAACTCGGGAGAGGCACAGCTCTGAATCTCTATGTGTGTGTGTGTGTGTGTGTGTGTGTGTGTGTGAGAGAGAGAGAAAGAGAGAGAGAGAGACAGAGACAGAGACAGAGACAGAGTCAGAGACAGAGACAGACTGACAGAGACAGAGAAAGAGACAGAGAGAGAGAGAGACAAAGAGAGACAGAGAGTCAGAGATAGACAGAGAGAGAGAGAGAGATCATCTCCTTGTACAGCCTGACTGTACTCAGGTGAGTGATAAGTTGGCAAATAATAGGTGCTGCATGGATGAGTGTTGTCACTGATCTGGACTTGTGTGTGTGTGTGTGTGTGTGTGTGTGTGCGCGCGCGCGCGCGCGTGCGCATGCGTGTGTAGGAGTGGGTTGTAACAAGGAGGCTGGATGCTTTGGTAACTTCTACCTGCTATCTTTGGGGGGGGGTGCATGGGTTTCACAGCTGAAGTCTGGGGGCCTGGAAGGGTGAGACGCTTGTAGGAGACTCAGCACATTTAAAGTAAAAGAACAAGGGTTCTCTTTTACCTGGAGCTGTGTACTCTCGGGTCTGGTAGTTGGCAGTGGGGAGCTTGGGAAGACCTGGGAGTGGCCCGCAGTGGGTGGCTTCCCAGGGGTACAGAGAGCATGGCCAACACTTAGTAAGGATAAGAGCCCTGCTAGTATGGAGCACAACAACATAGGTCAGATTCTGGGTCTTTTCATCATGATGTCTGATGGGCAAGGCCAACCCTATTTTGAATCTTGAGCTGTGATATTCAGATCACAGCCTCCTGAGTAGCTAGGATTATAGTCATGACCTTTGGGCAGTGGGCCTCTGGTTCTTAGGTATGTTAGGGATTGACCTCAAGGCCTTAGGCTTGCCAGTCAGGTCTTCTACCATGCAAGACAAGCTTTTCTGTCTTGGGTATTTCTGAGATGGAGACTTAATATATGCTAAGGCTGGGCTGGATTGTGGTCCTCCTATCTGTGACATGTGTGTGCCAGCAGGCCCTGTCTTCTGTAGTTGGGATGGTAGACATGTGGTGCTACACTCAGTCATTGGTTTAGATGGATTGTCGCAAATTCAGTCCATGGCAGCCGATTCTTAACCACAGGTTAAGCTCTGGGTTGGGCCCCCACCATTGGATTTCAATCTCCTCATGGGACAGTTGTGAGGAAACAAGGGATTAATACAGAGAGATCGCTGGAGCATGGCCAGGGACAGAGGGAGCAGCCCTCAGATACGGTTCTCAGCAGTTCTGTGAGCATATGACAGAAAGATACACGGAAAGAGCTCAAATGGTGTGTGTTAATGGTGAGACAGGCATGGGATTATGAACAAAACATGGGTCTCTTTCATTATGACCCTATCACTATGAGGAAGTGGATCCTTCACTTTGTTCAGTTTTGCAGATGTGGAAACTGAGGCACAGAGAAGCTGGGTGACCTACATGACTCCCACCTGACAGGAAGCTCAGCCTGACTTGCCGAGGCAGGCTCCCTAGGACAATGGGTGCTATTCACCACACTTCTTGTGGTAGGAAGTCCACTTCTTTTCAGTCGTGGGGCTTGAACGAAGGGCCTGGGTGCTGTCTCCAAGCTCCTCAGCTCAAGGCTAGCACTCAACCACTTGAGTCACAAGGCCACTTCCAATTTTCTTGTGGTTCTTTGGAGATAAGAGTCTCACAGTCGTTCCTGCTGGAGTTGGCTATGAACCATGATCCTCATATCTCAGCCTCCTGTGTACTTAGGGTTATAGGCCTGAACCACTGGCACCTGCCTTAAGTGTATTTCTGAACTTCTTTCTCTTTCTCTCTCTCAGGAACTGATTGAATAGGTGCTGGAGGAGGTGGGCCAGTGTCCCCATGTGGCTGGAACCAAGGTGGTCCTCTCATTCTGGAGGTGGGCTGTGGGTCAGGAGCTGTCTCGCTCAGTCTGTTGTATGAGCTCCATGAGGTAAGCCCCTCTGTGCCTGGCTAGACCATGACAGTTATTCATTGTCCATCTAGCCTTACTTGACACAGTATTGTGTTCAATGTCCTTTTCTAGCAAAAATTTCTGGCCAAAATTATGATACATAGTTACAGAATGAAAATGTAATGCCATCTTAAGAAAGTCATTTAGGGCTCTGGGATTGTGGCTTCATGGTATGGTGATTGCTTAGCATGCCTGAAACCCTGGGTTCAATTCCTCAGTACCACAGAAACAGAAAAAGAAACACTGGAAATGGTGCTGTGCATCAAGTGGTAGAGGATTAGCCTTGAGAAAAAAAATCTGAGGAATAATTCCCTATCCCTGAGTGTAAGCCCCACGACTGACAAAACAACAACAACAACAACAGCAACAACAGCAACAAATATTTACCTCGTAAATGCAAAATAAAGAACCTATACTTGGAACATATAATTACTCCTTCCATAATGATACCTGACAATAGTCCCTAATTCATATACTTTACCTATACTAGGATACTGTGTTGAAAAAAAGTTTTCTTTATAAGGTCATGGCAATTAACGCCAAGAATGTGCTTAGATGTCACGTGAAGATTAACTCTGGAAATTCAAAGATTCCAGGCTTTTGAGTGACCACTGCTAATCAAAATGAGAAGGGTAGTCTAAGTGAGATTTGGAAACTTGTTTGGCCAGTCATGGCACCAAAAAGGCAGAGGCTAATTAATAGTTGTGACAGAAGAGAAGGAATAACTCCACATGGAAGGAATAAATGATAGTAACTATGGTATAACAGAAACCGTCCTAGGGAACCATTTTTGGTTATTGAAGAACTAGTTAGCAACTAGGCTTATTCCTCTTTGCCTTTAGCATTCTAAATCTCTTAGGCTAATTCTTAATCTCTGTGTGATAAATGTATCTCCTTCTATGCTGTTCTTTCATACTTGATATCCTTTGCTGTCTAAAAACCTCTTTCTGTATTTCTCTAGGAACATTTCCTGATACTGAGTACACCTACACAGATGGAAGAGAATGCTAATGTAAGGGTCCCATAGCTCATGAGTCATTAATGTAACAACATGGAAAAGTAGGACATATTTATTGCTACCTCAATTAATCTGAAAGGCTGCAATGTCACATACTTTGGTTCAGATTTCCATTCTTTGTATTTTGTCTTTTGTCTAGTGTCATTAACTGCACTAAACACAAATATGAGCCGGGTGCTGGTGGCTAATGCCTGTAATCCTAGCTATTCAAGAAGTTGAGACCAGAGGATTGTGGTTAAAATCAGCCTAGTCAGGAACGTCCATGAAATCCTTATCTTCATTAAACCACCAGAAACCCAGAAGTGATGCTGTAGCTAATGTGGTAGAGCGTTCAACTTGAGTTGAAGATCTGAAGGACAGTGCCCAGGATCAGAGTTCAAGCCCCACAACTAAGTTGAAGATCTGAAGGACAGTGCCTAGGATCAGAGTTCAAGCTGCACAACTAACAAAAAGTGCAAATATGACTTTAAGTTTCCCCAAAAGGAATGATGAAGTAAATATTAATCTTTCCAAGCAGAGATAATAATTCCAAAATGATTCAGTGCACCTACTTTTGCGAGTTACTTAAGTTACGTCTTCTTTGCTGAACATATTCTCTTCTTTTAAAAATTGTGAAATATTAGCTTAATAATAATCTTCATCTAATATTTCTTAGTTCGAAAGAGAAGTCCATACAGTTGATATCACTTAGCTTTCTTACTATCTTAGTTCAAAGCCAACCCAGGAGGCAGAGTCTATAATTAAACACCTAAAAAGATATAAGTGGAGTTCTGGCTCAAGCAGTAGAGTACTAGCTTTGGAGGCAGGTGGGCAGGAAAGATAACTGTAGAGAGACAGGGTCCACCCTCTCAGTTCAAGCCCCAGAACCAGCACAAACTAAACAAACAAGCAAACAAAACAAACCCCAAGTATTTCTTTGGGACCTTCTTTGAAGGAGTACTGGTCTGAGGAGAGGCTCCTTTTGCTGATCATACTCACTGGATCCTACTTTTTTGAAATCCTTCTTGCTATTGAAAACTCAGGACCAGACTAAAGGAATTGATAACTGACTCCTGCAACAAGAGAATCATCTCAGGAGTGAAACATCCATTCATAAGACACTTTAAACCTCCATATTTTGGTTTCTTTGCAGTATAACACTTTTTTTTGAGGGGAGGTCCAGTCATGGGGCCTGAACTCTGGGCCTGGGTGCTGTCCCTCAACTCTTCAGCTCAAGGCTAGCGCTCTATCACTTGAGACACAGCGCCACTTCTGGCTTCTTTTCTTTTTGCTTATGTGGTGCTGAGGAATCGAACCCAGGGCCTCAAGCATGCAAGGCAAGCATTCTACCACTGAGCCACCTTCCCAGCCCTGCAGTATAACACTTTTAAAACAAAGTTATTTCTATGCTGGCCTTCAAAGGGCATAGTGCTTCCTTTTTTAATACTCTCAACCAGAAGTTTACAAACAAGTATTATATGAGTAAAGAACACACTCAAAAAAGTCAGGAACATAGTTTCCTTCAAGCATTGGATTCTTTTCTTGTACAGTAAAAAGGAAAGCAAAAGTTAACTTGAACTTTGTCATTCCTTTATGTTCAATTCCTCTCCTGAGATCAGTTTCCACATCCAGTAACAGTTACTACCACTTACTTCTGGTAACAATCTATGGTGCTGCTCCAAATAAAATGAATATTTTCTGGCTTCATTGAAATAGCAAAAGGACACCTTTGGACACGTGGTAACACATGTTTCAGAGACAACTTAGTAAATAGAAAATGTGAAATTTAAATGGCTAATAAATACATTATCCCTGAGTACATATTGTTCAAACTTCTTAATTGCTCTGTAAATTACGGTAAATTTTAAATGTGAAGAAGGTTCTCAGATCTTTATTTGTGAGTGTATGTGCTGTGCAGTAATTTCCCAAGTGTACATGAGTTAACAGTAAAAGAAACAATAGCAATAACAGGAGAAAGAGAATTTAACTATAAGGATTAAATACAATATAGAAGACTACAAATATGACAACATTGAAACACTAAAGCTAAGTCTAGCATGTAGAGTTATGGGAGTGATATAGGGAAAGCATTACTCCTAACTGGAACATGAAGCATGAGGCCACTCCCTTTGTAAGTCATGCTTGATAATCCCGAAAATTTGTAAGAAATAGAATAGAAGAATGATGCTGTTTCCATTGCAAGTCAGATATATGATCATGGACTTAACTGGAAAGAAAGAGTCCATCTTGAGAGAACAGGGATCATACTAGCAATGAGCCTTGCGGCTAAGATCACATTCATTTTTCTTTCTTTTTCTCATATATATTTTTTGCTGTTGTTGGTCATGGCACTTGAACTCTGGGACTGGGCACTGTCCCTCTGCTATTCAGCTCAAGACTAGTGCTATACCACTTGAGCCACAGTGCCACTTCCAATTTTATGGTATTTATTGGAAAAAAAGTGTCTCCAGGACTTTCCTACCCGGGATGGCTTTGAACCCCTGTCCTCAGATCTCACCAGCACTTGGCTTATGATCACATTTCTAGCAGTGTACACTCAGGATATATAATGTGTATGTTCATCTATCTTTATATGAATTCTTGAATTAAAAATCTGGGCTACAGCTTACACTTTACACTCACAAAAATATTTGTAGTTTAAAAGTTGATACTCCTGGAAAAATAAAACCTAAGTATGTAAAGGAGTCTGGGAAGTTCACTTTGCATCCAGCCTGGGCAGAACAGGCTTTGAGACACTACTTATAATTAACCAGCCAAAACCTGGCATATCAGTCATGATCAAGATTGCTGAATAAGAGCTTAAGACTTTTGCATACATACATACAAACATACACAGACACACATAGGCACTTATATGTGCACACACGAATAAAAATGAAACTATTCTCACAATATGTAGAAAAGTTAGAAAACAATAGAAAATAACTCCTGAGTAAGACTAGAATTAAGTGATAATTTTTAATATAAGAAAGCCCTCAAATGCACTATCTTCAAAAAAGTTGAGAATATTACATAGGTAGGGACCAGAAATAGTAAAAGAGTCAGATAATCATTATTAATGGGATCAGATCCATGGAGGAAGGAATCAGAGACCCCTGCAGGTACATCTGAAAATGTTCATATCCTGTGTCAAATGTAAGAACATCTTTGAAAATAGTACATGAACAGTCTGAGAAGTCAGTCTAGTGGATAAGATCATAAGAGAAGTTTAGAATTGCTAGTCTGTTTCTAGATTAAATAAACCAACAAACTATGGCAGAGCAATGTGATACAAGCTTGGAATTCTAGCACTCAGACTAAAACAGGAGTTTAGAGAGTGGAATTACATATCGATACCTTCCCTGGCGAGGTAGTATAATTTTGTCTCACTAGCAGTTAAAAGATGCTTTTGTGAAATTAATGTGATACATTTTGTTGTTGTTGTTTGCAAGACATAGACATTGTCCCTAAGCCTTTTTCTGCTCAAAGACAGTACACTACAACTTAAGGCCCAGAGCTAATTTATGTTTTTAAGAATCTAACAAGTACTTTTCTGTCTGGGCTAGTTTCAAACAGAATTTGAAGATCTCATTACACAGAATAGGTTGAATTATAAGAGTGAGTCACTGCCACTTGTTTTGATGTATTTTTTAATTTTAATTATGTTTTAAGATTTTTGCTTCACCATAGTGTATATCTTTCTATAAGTAAATTTAGACATATGTATATACTTCTGATGACAAATAATCTCTAAAAATGTATGTCACTCGAAACATAACATATAAATATATATATGCCTATATATATATATATCTGAAGACAGACTCCCTCTAAAATTTTTTCTACTGTTTTTGACCTTTTTCATTTCAAAGATATACAGTCTATTTTTCGAAAAGTTTCCTAGCATAAAATAATTAATATTACAATAGAAAGTAGAGTTTATTACCTTCAAGGGAATTTTAGATATACACATGATATTGTAATAATATTTACAGTATATTACTTGAAAAAGTTCTGTCCAAACTCTTAAATATTTTTGTGTAGTGAGGGGGAAAGAGGAAGTTAATTTATACTGGTTAGGAATTTGCAATGCTTCAAAAATCTATTCCATAATTTGTTATGAGCACATAGTCAAGCTACCTGATATGGTTCAGTTTTTTTTGTTTCTTTATTTGTTCAAAATTTTAATACGGATGTATGCACAGTGGTAATATTAAAATTATTAATTAAAAGAAAAATAATTGCAAAATCATAGACACGTCTCAGACTTCCAATGATTAGCACTATGATGCTAATAATAATTTTGTTGAAGATGATGATGATGACCACAGTGTAGCCTGATAATGACAATGTTGTGATTGAAAAGGAAAAAAAAACTTTAGACGTCTTTCAAGGTAGATTTCCCACATTGAATACATAGTTATAAACAGTGTTGGATTACATACAAAAAGAATAACAAGAGGAGAGTTTCAATATCAATAAATAAAATCACATAAGCAGGTACAGACAGTAAAAAAACACTAACATTATTCCTGCAGTTTCTATAATTTGTACTCACTTTTCTTGGTGGTATTTTTTTCTAATAAATAAAATCATTTATTTCCACATTTTGATGGACTAAGCTATAGTTTTCAACTAAGTGTGATTAGTTCAAATAACATTCTCATATAGATAGTATTCAAACCAATGTTTCCAATGATATATTGAGTATGTTCTTCAGTACAGCTGTAAACACATGACCCAATTTACATAATACCACTTACATATCTGTAGTTACCATAAAAGGACACAGGCCCTAGAGCCAGTAGTTAAAATTTATTTTTATTTCTGCATGAAACTATTTGTGAATTTATATCAACAAAGTGAATTTGACTCTTTATTTATAAGCTAAGGTGGAAAATGTAAGGACTCTTCACTTATCTTTTTTCTTGCTCCAGAAGTCAACAAATATATTCTTCAATATTTCTGGTAGATTACCTCCATTTACAGATGAGAAATGTAAGGCCAACAGTCAATATAATGAGTAAATAATGATACTGGAATTTGTATCTGAGCTCTTCACTCTGTGTGCTTACAAGGAGAATAACTTGGTGATTGAGAGGACCAATATGAAAAGACTATGTGGAAAAATCATACTTTGTAAACGGTGTCAGGAGCATAAAAGGGAGTACATAGAAATTGTATTAGTGACAGAAACAGAAAATCTTGATCATTCATCTTATCTAATGGCAGGGAGTAGAAGGGTAAGAAGAAATCTAAAGTGCATCCACATCTCTGGCTAGCATTTGTGTTAGTTATATTCTTGGTGATAAGGACTACAAGTGGAAATGATAGATTTAGAAGAAAAAACTCTCAGAAAATTCTAAAGTTTATGTTAAACAGATGCAAAGATAGGTCTGTTTAGATATCATCAAAATATCCACGACCATGAATATGAAAAAATAATAAAATCAGGGGTATTATTAAAGGGAAGAGGAAAAGGAAAATTCTGACACATGTGTGAGCAATGTGAGCAACAGTGTAGACAAGATTAGAAGAAAGAGATAAATAAGGAACCAAAAAAGTAATAAACACAGATTTACAGAAGTAAAGGAAGGAAAGAATTTGCAGGAATGTATTGAAGGAAATATGCTATTTGGATTTGAAAAGTAAAGGACATAGACAAGTTCAAAAAGAACAGTGTTTTGGTGAAAGTCATATTGATAAAATTTTGAGATATGAATGTGAAGACATGAAATTCTGGATCCATGAATTCAACAAATGCTTTTATCCTGACCTTAGAAGAATTATACAGATATAACTCTCATTAACTACTTAGAGGTATTCTGTGAATATTTTTGAAGACTTTGTTTTGCCAGGTGAATAAAGATTGAACTACAGCACAGGAAAGCCTAATTTGTGCTACAGTTCCAAGGAGTGACCCATGTATCCACACCAGTTTTGGATTTTATTGAAATGTCTTTAGATGTGTTTGGATATCTTATCAGCCTAATCATTATAAAGGTAGGACAATAGCACCAAGTATTAGGTTAACATACAGCTTTACTGATGTGACTGAAGACTCCTCGAATTGATTCTTCTTTACAATAAAAAATACCTCAATAGCCATTGATAAATCATAACTGCCATATACTCTATTTAAATCTAATTTTTGTTAGGAATATCTCTATGCTGTAATAACCCTGTCAATCAACCTGCCACAAATTCTTATACGTAGGAAGTGATCTTATAAACTTCAAGTTTTTATTGAATGGAAGAGTTCAGACATTACCCTCACCACTAGGATTTAATGCCTAAAAAGATTAGACATTTTGTGTTAATGCCTTTCTTTTATTTTTTCATACACATTGGCAAGTGGGGAAGGATTCTGATGTAACAATGATAAAATTTTGACTTGTATTAACGCAGCATCGAGGATCTAGTGTTAATTCAGATACTTACTAATTAGTTCCATATTTTGTAGATATTTATATTTCTCCTGGGATAATTAATGAGCTCCAAGAAAATGCCCTTAAGGAGCCTTTCAATTCCAATATCACTGTTTGTCTCATAATGCTTTAAATTCTACATCCTCGAATGTGGGCATAGGTTTATACTGTGGAACTTTTCTCCTCAGAGCGTGAGTACAACCCTATTGCTTAACGTGGACAAAGTACCTTGATAAATAGACTGGGCGTGTGCAAACAAGAACTGGTAGTTGAACAATGTTCTTAGCAGTTTGTAAAGATGAAATGGAAATAGAGTAACCATGATCTCAAAAGGAATGTGCAAAGAAGACAAAGGCAAATAGTAGAATGTGCCAAGGAAATGCTGAAGTATAATTTCAAGTTATGTGCTCAGGTGTGAAGATGTGTTCAAAGTACTGCTTCAGAGAATGTAGTTGAATATCATGGGGGAAAAACTGTTTTAAACTATTCTTGGATAATTGTACAAGTAGAAGCCCCTAACTCTGTCTGTAATCAGTCACAACATCATCAAATTAGGGACTATTTTCCAAGTGCAACGTGAGAAAAAGAGGGCTCATCACAGTTAGTGTTCAGGTTGAAGTAATGGAAATCACATAATTTTTCTTATAAATCTTCATTTATTTTTGGAGCATTAAAGTAGGGAAAAGCCAAGTAAATATATTGCATGCTCCTAAATTAAATGCGATGTGTCATTGTTCTCTCTTTTAACTTGGAAGTTGTAGATTATATCTTTTAATACTCTAAATTGGGACAGTGATTTGCTCTCAGTTATTTCTTCTCTTCCCCTTCTTTTGCCCATCCGCTCACATAATTTTTATTTAAAGAGACATACTTGAGCTTGCATTTCTAAATTCTTCAAAATTATCTGAATTTCTTCATACTTCTGGCAGCCTCTTGAATCTTTCTCAAGGGAATATTTTGTCACTACCATTTTTATCCAATATGATATCTTCCTGCCTAATTCAGTGCAAAATATATATTAGACTCATCCAGATATCTCAACACTTGTACCAACATAAAATACTATCTTACTTAGGAATTATGATTTTAGAGGCTGGGAAGGTGGCTCAGTGTTAGAGCGCTTGCCTTGCATGCTCGAGGCCCTGGGTTTGATTCATCAGCACCACATAAGCAAAAAGAAAAAAGCCGGAAGTGGTGCTGTGGCTCAAGTGGTAGAGCGCTAGCCTTGAGCTGAAGAGCTGAAGGACAGCACCCAGGCCCAGAGTTCAGGCCCCACGACCGGACCCTCCCCCCCAAAAAAAGAAATTATGATTTTAGTATATCTGGGGAGGTGGCGTCTGTCATTTTTGAATGACCCTAAGTGATACTTACATGAAATCATGTTTTAAACCAATATGCCACTCAGAATATGAACGAATCAATAAAATCGATGAAATAGATATTACACACACACACACACACACACACACACACACACACATACACACACACGGTGCAATTTTATGCTTCTAATTCATAAGGAAATGGAAAGACATAAAAAAATCCTACTAAGTAAAATAAGCAAGACACAAAGAAATAGATTCCATGTAGGAAATGTCTAGGATGGTCCTAGCAGATGAGCAGAATGGCAGAAGAGCTATGGATATATGACCATATAAGTGGATGCTGAGCAAAATGAACTAGACATTGAAACAGAGGTTTTCCTTTGTGGTTGTTTTTTTTAATGTACTAAGTGATTTCTTTTTTCTTTTGTGTTTTCACCTGTGGTTTATCCCCTGATGCCTATGATTTCAGTATCTTATGTATTGTATACATATTTATCTTACTTTGGCAAGGAAAGAGTAACAACAAAATGGTGACACAAAGGACAAAGGAAAACCAATGCAATAGCAATACTCACAAGACAACATGTTGGAAATTTACAACTTGTGAGGGGTATTGTGAATGAAAAGTGTGAGAAAAATGAGGGAGGGGGTAAAAAGTTCGACATGTTATGTATTCACTATATTACAATTACTGAAACGCCTTCTATATATTAAATTGACAATTAAATTAAATTTAAAAATAAGCTATATAAAATATAATTTCACTGTATTGGTATAGTAAATATTATTCTATGTATATTGCCTTTAAAAAATGAACAATATTTGGCTTCTAATTTGAATTAATTGCCCCTTTCTTTATCAGAGGGTCATCAACTGGAATGTTATCAACCTATACAAAATTTTCAGAATATACTTGCCATTATTTTGAAAAAAAACATTATGTTAGTGTTGTCTCATACTAAATAGAAAATCGTTCAATTCTCTGGAAACTCCTAACTTTTAAAACTGAATTTTTGTTAAGAGGAGAGAATATATGTGTTCTTCAATATTCCTATGACTGCTAACTACTCATTTTCAAATTCTGAACATGCCATACCAGAGACATTTAAAACATTGCCTATATGCATTTTATTTAATTCTGCAATAGATGCAGTTTCTAATGAGGAGTTACATAATTAAAGGTCAAAAGAAAAACTAGCTACATTCTGGTAGAAGATAAATCTATGAAGTGTCTATAATAATTAATTCCTCTAGAGTAAAAATTTGTTCATCAGAGTAAGCTATTATTTCTATGACAATCAATCCCAACATTTTATGCATTGAAGTCATTCTAGCCCAACATTTTCCAACTTTTAAGATGCACCTTAAAATTCCCTAAATTCACAGCATGACTAGCTTAACACTATTGTGAAAAAAATTCTACATTTCTACTAATGTAATGCCCTTTCTATTGTTCTAAGAACACTGCACTAAACTTTGCTGCATCATTTTCCCCCAAGTGGTATTCTTGAGATCAGAAAATTTGCAAATATTCTTTATACTTATCTTTTTATCTATAATAGATATTCAGGAGGCTAAGATCTGAATATTATGGTTCAAAGCACACCCAGGCAGAAAATTTCTTAGATTCTTATCTCCAATAAACTGCTCAGGAAAAGACAGATACAAGTAGCACTGAGGTTCAAGTGGTAGATCAGTAATCTTGACCCAAAACAGGCTCAGGGACAGTGCCCAGCCCCAGAGGTCAAGCCCTAGGACAAACAAAACAACAAAAACAAAATGAAAAAAAAAACCCAAAACCTAGCATATTTCTCATTGTATACAGAGGTACGTAATTGAGGAAATTTCTACGAACTTTACAACTTTGTGTGGGGGGAGAGGAGAAGATTGGGTGGGGGGCGGGGGGAGGAAGGGAAGTGATGGGAAGAAAAAACAAAGGAGGAGGCTACAATGCTTGATAAGAAATGTACTCATGATCTTGCCCATGTAATTGTAACCCCTCTGTACAGTATTTTCACAATAAAAAAAGAAATTTCTTCCTGTGTTATGTATAGGAAGAAGAAAAAAGATGTCTCACAATAACTCTCTTCATACCATGTTACACCAAAATCTCAAAATATTGCTCTTTTTGTAAATTTATAAATTACTATCACCCATTTGTTGACAACTCTTTCTAGATTATTCATATTATCACGTTATACATGAACTGTTGGAATTATCTATTAACTAAGTCCTAATTATAACTCTCTTGAAAGAATATTCTAGACAAATAGAATGCCAGAATCATTTGTGAATTTGTAAATTAAAACTTCTACTTAAAAAAATTTGTAATATTCTGTAGAATATGAAATTACAAACAAAATATTTATTTTGAATCTAAATTCTCATTTAGCCAGGTCTACAATGTTGTACATTAGATATCTTTTCTATTTCTCCAGGCTTAAGCTTTTGTAATCCTTCATCATTTCTTTGGAATCCAACAGAATGATGCTTACTTTTTCAATTTTTTGGTTCGGAGTCATTAGCTATTTTGCATCTAGGAATATTCTGTAATGAAGAGAGCATGTACAACATGACTGAGGATGATATATGAGTTGCATTTCAATAGGAAACTTGACTTCTCAAAAACATAATCACAGAATTACCCCAAACTTCCAACTGTGAATTCCTTTCTTGTCCTTTGGTTTGTTTTATTGAGCAAAATTATACTACCTAGCCCAAGGAAGGTATCACTATGCAATCCACTCTCTAATCTCCAGTCCTAATCTGAGTGCTAGAATTTCAGGTTTGTATCACATTGCCCTGCCATAGGTTGTTGGTTTAGTTAATCTAGAATACTAGTAATTCTGAACTTCTCCGATGATCTTATCCTCTAGACTGACTGCTCAAACTGTTGATATACAATTTTCAAAGATGTCCTAACATTTGACATAGGATATGAACATTTTCAGATGCACCTGCAGGTGTCTCTGATTCCTTCCTCCATGGATCTGATCCCTTTTTAAATGATTACTTGACTCTCTTACTATCTCTGGTCCCTACCTATGTAATATTCTCAAGCTTTTGGGGGGAAAGTTCACTTGAGGACTTTCTAATATTAAAAATTATCACTTGATTCTAGTCTTACTCAGGACATATTTTCTATTATTTTCTAACTTTTCTACATATTCTGAGAGTTGTTTCATATGTGTGTTTGTTCATATAAGGGCTTCTGTGTGTATGTGAATGTTTGTATGTATGTATGCAAAAACCTCAACCTCTTATTCAGCAATCTTGCTCATAACTAGTATTACATCACTTGAGCCATTCTTCCAATGCAACTTTTGGCTGGTTAATTATAGGTATTGTTGCAAAGACTATTCTGCCCAGGCTGGATGCAAACTGAATTTCCCAGGCTCTTTTACATTCTTAGTTTTTATTTTTTCCATGAATATCAAGTTTTAAACTAGAAATACTTTGTTCATGTAAAGTCTAAGCTGTAGCCCAGATTTTTAACTCAAGAATTCGTATAAAGATAGATGAACATACACATTACGTATCCCGAGTTTACACTCCTAGAAATGTGATCTTGAGCTGGGTACACGTGGCTCATGCCTATAATCCTCTCAGGAGGCTGAGATCTGAGGATTGCAGTTCAAATGCAGCACAAGTAGGAAAGTTTTCTGAGGCACTTATCTCTAATTAACCACCAGAAAAAGGAATTGACACTGTGGCTCAAGTGGTAGAGCTCTAGCCATGAGTTGAAGAGTGGAGGGACATCACCCAGGCCCAGAATTCAAGACCCATAACCATCAAAGAAATAAAGAAAAAGAAATGTGATCTTAGCCACCAGTTTATTGCTAGTATAGTTCCTGCTCTGTCAACATAGTCTGTTTTTTCAATTAAGTCCATGCTCTTATATCTGACTTCTTTGGAACCAGAATAATTCTTCCCTTCTACTTTTTATAAATTTGCATGATTAGCTACCATGATTTAGATTAAGTAGAAAACAAGAGTGGCCTCATCATTCATGTTCCACTTAGTAGTAATGCTCTCTATATCCCATAGATCTACATACTGGAATGGCTTTATTGTTTCAAAGTTTTCTTATTTGCAGAGTCTTCTGTAGTGTATTGAACCATTATATTTAAGCAAAAACTTCTTTTTCTTCTATTATTCCTATTGTTTCTCCTAATGTTAACTTATGTGCACTTGAGAAATAATGCACAACACACACACTCACAAAAATATGTTTCTGAGAACCTTCCCACGTAAAATTGGTCTTAATTATAAGTGCACATAGGAAATTTGAACTTAAACTACTCCACGATGTTTTTTCATATTTTTATTATAAAATGGTATAAACAGGGGTTAGAGTTACATAAGTAAATAAATGAGTACTATATCTATCAAGCTCTGTTACCTCCTCTTTTGTTTTTCACCTTCCATTCCTTTCCTCCCCACCGCCCCAACTCCTTTCTCCCCTGCTCAAGTTGTAAAGTTCATTTTCTACGTAGTGCCTTGTACAACTCATTGTTACAATGGGTCATACTGTATTCTTTTTTCAGCTTTTTGTTATTTCCCCTCCCCTCCCCACATTAGAAAAATGTATACGCAAGATGCAGGTCGCCGACATCAAATATAGTGAAAACAGGGTTATACCATGGAGCAAGAAAAAAATCACATAGTAGATGTTAGATACATTAAAAACAATAGCAAGAACGAAAAAGCAAGTTGTGTCCATATCTTGGGGTACATTTCACTTAACATCATCTTATACGGCCATGTGTACATGGATAATGTTTTACAAAACGTTTAAATTACATATTTTCTCATTACGAAGTTATCTCTGAAATACGTTACCTCATGTCCAAAGATGTGCTTGTGCTATTTAAATGAAGCCAAAAAATATTCGTTTTACCTGGGGCATCATCACAGATTGTTACAGGAAGTATGTGGAAGGAACTGTTACTGCAAGTGGAAACTGATCCCAAGAGAGCAATTGAACATAGAGAAATGACAAACTTCAAGTTAATTTGTGCTGTCCTTTTTTACTATACAAGAAAATAATCCAAGGCCTGAAGGAAACTCTGTCCCTGATCTTTTGTAGTGTGTCCTTTACTCATATAAAACTTGTTTGTAAACTTCCAGTTGAAAGTATAACAAAAGGAAACAATATGCCATTTATAGGCAAGCATAGAATAAAAGAAATTAACTTTATTTAAAAAGTGTCCTATTGCAAAGAAAGAAAGACATGCAGGTTTTAAAGTGTCCTATGCACGGATATTTCTCTCCTGAGATGGTTCTCCTATTGCAGGAGTCAGTTATCCATTTCTTTAGTCTGGTCCTGAGTTCTCCATAGCAATAAGGATTCCAAAAATCAGGATCCAGAGAGCATGATCATCAAAAGGAGCCTCTTCTCAAACCAGTGCTTTAAGGATGGTCCCAAAGATATATGTGGGATTTTTCATTTTCTTGTTTGTTTGTTTAGTTTGTGCTGGTTCTGGGGCTTGAATACAGAGGGTGGACACTGTCCCTGTATAGTTGTCTTTCCTGCACACCTGTACCCTAACTTAGTACTGTACTGTTTGAGCCAAAACTCCACTTCTGGCTTTTTTAGTGTTTAATTACAGATAAGAGTTTGACAGACTCTCCTGCCCGGGTTGACTTTGAACTGAGACGGTAAGAAAGCCAAGTGACATCAACTGTATGGACTTCTCTTTTGAAACAAGAAATATAATAAAGCTAATATTTGACAATTTTTAAAAGAAGAGAATATGTCCAGCAAAGAAGCCATAACTTAAATAGCTCAGCAAAAATAGGTGCACTGAATCAGTTTGTAATTATTTTTTTCTGTTTGGGAAGATTACTATTGACTTCGTTGTTCCTTTTGGGGATACTCAAAGTCCTATTTGCAGTTTTTTTGTTGATCATGAGGCTTTAACTCTGATCCTGGGCTCTGTCCCTCAGCTCTTCAGCTCAAATTGAGCACTCCGCCACTCTGCCACTTTAGGTACAGCACCACTTCGGGATTTCTGGTGGTTAATTAAAGATAAGGGTCTCATGGACTTTCCTGACCAGGCTGGCTTTGAACCACAATCCTCTAGTCTCATCTTCCTGAGTAGCTAGGACTATAGGTTTGAGCCACCAGCTTCCGGCTTATATTTGTATTGATGTGCACTTAATGACACTATGTAGACAAAGAATCGATTTTTCAATCAATGATGACATTGCAGCTTTTCAGAAAAATTGAGGTAGCAATAAATATATCCTCCTTTTCCATGTTGTTACATTAATGACTCATGTGTTTTGGGACTCTTACATTAGCATCCTCTGCTGTCTGTGTATGTGGACTTAGTATCAGAAATTGTTCATAGAGAAATAAAAAAGACTAAGATTTTTAGAAAGCAAAGGAGGTAAGATATGAAAGAATAACATAGAAGGATATACAATTTATCACACAGAGATTAAGAACTAGCCTAAGTGACTAGAATGCTAAAGGCAATGAGGAATAAGCATAGTTGATAACTAGGTATTCAATAACCAAAAATGGTTCCCTAGAACAGTTTGTGGTATAACTTAGTTAATATTATCATTTATTCTTTCCATGGGGAGTTATTCTTTCTCTTTTGTCAAAGCTATTAATTATCCTATGCCTTTTTGATGCCGTTACTTACCAAAAAGTTTTCCAAATCTCACATAGACGACCCTTCTAATTGTGATTAGAAGTGACCACTCAAAATCCTGGAATCTTTGAATTTCCAGGATTAATCTTCACCTGATATCTAATCACATTCTTGGCATTAATTGCCATGACCTATTAACAGAACATTTTTTTTGTTTGTTTGGTTTTGTTTTTTGGGGGTCCAGTCGTGGAGCCTCAAATCTGGGCCTGGGCGTTGTCTCTCAGTTCTTCAGCTCATGGCTAGTGCGCTACTACTTTTGCCACAGCGACACTTCCGACTGTTTTCTTTTTGCTTATGTGGTGCTGAGGAATTGAACCCAGGGCCTCATGCGTGCAAGGCAAGCGCTCTACTGCTGAGGCACCTTCCCTGCCCTTTTTTAAAAAATACTATTCTAATATAGATAAAAGAAATGAATTACAGACTATTGCTAGGTATCAGTGGAATGAGCAATTTTATATTCCAAATATGGGTTATTTATTTTTCATTTACTAGCTAAATGACTTTTTTGACAGTCTTGGGGCTTGAACTGAGGTACAAGGAACTGTTCCTGAGCTTTTTTTTTTTTTTTTTTTGTCTGAAGGCTAACACTTTACCACTTGAGGCACAGCTCAATTTTCAGTGTTTTCATTTTTCTGTTTATGTGGGACTGAGGAATTAAACGTAGGGTTTGATTCATGCTAAGCAATAACTGTTCCATTTAGCCACATTCCCAAAGCCCTAAATAACTTTCTTACTTTTTTATATTAATACGTTTTCTTATTGTGAAAATACCGTACAGAGAGGTTACAATTACATGAGCAAGGTAAAGAGTACATTTCTTAGCAAGCATTGGTGCCTCCTCCTTCCCCTTACCATCCCGGCCCACTGATTCTCCATCCTTTCGCCGCCAAAGTTGTAAAGTTCGTTTTTCAATATAATGTTTTATACATCTCATTGTCACAATGGGACTTGGTTAAGATGACATTACTTTTTCATTCCATTACTATGCATTATAATTTAGGCCAGGTGGTAGAAAAGGAAGTGGAAAACAATACTAAGTCCACTAAAGCTGACATTCCTATCACATCACTAAGGAAGTACAGTGTTAAGGCCTGCTGGACTCATAAGGCTGTTGCATGTGACATTATTATGTAAACCATTATTGACCATCTCCGACATCCCTAATATTCTGCTTCCACTTTCAAGGTCACGAGCCAAATATCTAAGTCTTTTTATTGATAGGGTGTGTTTCCTAGGAAGGAAGAAGGAGGATGTGGAAGGTGATGGTGGAAAAATATGTATATTGGCTCCCTGTCCACATTTTTTTGCATTTTTAAAAAGTGCTACTGATGAACTCCCACTTACATCTAATTGACTATACTGTCTGCACAAGATGCAGATAAATGATGACATTTATTCTGGTGGATAATCACATATATTAACAAAATCCATTTCTGGAAAAAAAAGATACTAGGTAAGAAAGTATAAAGTATTGTCTATAAAATGGTTTCTTTTCTTGGAGAACAAAAGGTAGAATTGAAATACTTACTCCAACTTTCTTTGAGATTTTATGCTGTCTCATGGTCAAATGTTCTCTAATTCCTGTAACATCCAAGCATAAAAGACATGATTTGAAGAGCTCAGTAATTTTAGAAACAAAGGAACATAATAGCTTCCTTCCTGCAGAGACTTGTGATAGCAAGTTTGATTGATTGTACTGTAGCTCTCTTTTTTTCCCTCTTTATAACAAGTGTTGCATATCTGGGCATTTTACTGTATATCCTGCATCAGCTTCCTGTAGGTGAAATTTACCTCTACTCTGCAATGTCAAGATGGGTCATGTTACTTACTTCAGTTTACAAAAATGAAACAGAAGTGGTAAAAGACTATTTCTAGGGGAAGATTTCTGTCTCTTTGTGTTTAATAGCTGACTTGTTTTCCTTAGCTATAAAAATAGAATATTTTCAGAAGGAGTCTTCTTTCAATTTATATACTGGAAGAATATAGCATGTGAAATTGAGGCAAAACTCAAATACAGCCTCATACATATAACGCAGGCAGAATTAAGCTAATATTAGAATATGATAGTAAGATGTTAGTTTCCTACCATTCTTGTATACCTTTATGATAGTTGACTATAGCACGTCAGAATCTAACAAATACTAAACAAGAACTAAACAAATATATAACATTTCCTGTTCGAAATTATTACAATTTTTATAAATAAGGATTCTCCATGTGATCACTTATGAGGTTATTTTTTTTCTATAGATGGGGCTAATCACTCTAAACCATTGTATATAATATCCATAATCATTATCCAGACCTTGTGATTGAGATGAGGAAGAACAAAATATCTAGATTTCTATTTCTCTTTTCCTCTTCCCCTTTTTCTAGTGTGAAGTCTCATCCTTTCTCCAAATTCTTCTATTAATAAAGGAAGAATGACACGTTGTGAATATCAAGCAAAAGGCTTCAAATCAAAAATTTCATTCTTTTAGAATTAGATGAATAAATAAGAGTGCCTCAAGGAAGAAAAAAAGCATGATGTTTTTCTCTTTCTGGCTTCCACCATAGAGTCTGAACATGACTCTAAATATCTAATAAAACATTTGCCTGGGCTAACTTTTTAAAAAATATAGTTTGTTAAAGAAAAATTTTAAAACTAAAAAAAATAAATTTTAAATAAATAGTAATTTGTGGTTTGCTTTTGAGAGGCATGAAATAAAACTGCATTAACACTGTGTGAGTTGAGAGGCTAAATTCTATCAGAATCTAAACATAATGAAAAATAGATGATTTTAAGTTAAATAGCTTGTAGGTACATTTTTAATGTGACATACCCACAGAGACATCTATTTTCTTTTCCTCTGCACACTGATTCAACTTCAATAAGCAGTTCATGTAATTCAAATAGCTCTGTTTCAGAAATAGATTAGACACAAAATGTTACAAAAAGAGAACCAGAATTGGGTGGTGCATTCTTTAAAAATAGCAGTCAAATAAATATTAACCATAATTCCAAAATAATAACAATCAACTTCTATTGAAAAGAGACGATTGTAGCAGAATGTATAAAAAGTGATAGTGCCAGAACTGTTTCAGGAGCTGCCCTCTTGCATTTAAGATTTCTAGTACAGGACACTGTTTTAATCAGGATTAATTGCTTTCAGGAACTAACTTTTTTTCTAGTTATATTTCATTGAAGAAATATGTTGTTCAAAATTAATGAACGGATAACTAGTTATAATAGAAAAAAGTGCTAGACATTCATTGTGGTTGGCAGTAAAATACCTTCCAATAATGTCTCTCATCCCACAAATGTCTAATCCCTCAAATGTAGATATGCACTATATATATATACATTTGTAAAATATTCATCTCTCATTACCCAAGGAACACGAATTTGAATAATTACCAGACGGGGGAAGTATAACTCAAATGGGTACTTAAAATCCCAGCTGTAGTTCAAAGAAGAAATGATCAGGTAAGAACCATCAGAAAGATGTAAAGATGCTACATTAGAAGATAAAGGAAAAGACAACAACCCAGATCCTGAATTTCTGAAAAGCGGAACAGGTTGTAAATGCCTTTCCACTAGAATCATCTAAAAAATCTTTTAGCCCTGTAGGTGGCTTGATTTTAATGTGGTGAGACTTCTTTTAGATTTCTGTCCTTTAGAACTGTAAAATGATGAATACGGATTATTCAAGCCAATTAACTTGTAGAAATTTGTTACAGCAGATTTGGTTTAGTACACTAACTCAGCTACAGCCTTTTCCTGATGCAACTATAGAGACATCACATATCCTAGTTTCTGAGAATAAGAAAAATTTGCCACTGGCTTTGTATGTATGAAGGATATACTACTAAGGGCCTTGCATTAATGAAGTCTTCAAATTCTAAATAACATTTAAATAAGAAACTCCCTATCTTTATTTTCACGTTTGGGGATCAAAGTACTAAAGTTATGTATAAGGCTAGGGTAAGAATATGGAAATGAAATCTGTCTCCTAATATTATAAAGATAATTTATGTCATTTGAGTTACAGTTTCTAAAGTATTATAAAATAAAGAAACTCAATTTTCCATCCTTCCTAACTTTCCAACAGAAATTAGAGAATCCAGTAAAGATACAGCAATCCCAGGATGGTATAGGATGATATAGGATCACTAGACAGTGACAAAGAAGATAACAAAAATGGGTCCCCTGGAACCATGGGTAACAAAATCTACACCTACAGGTTGTGATATAGCTACAAAATAGTTTCCACTATGCTAAGTCTTTGATATTTTATGTTTGTTTTCACAACAACTTTCCTCTCTTAGAAAATGACTCTTTATTAATACTCAAGGGTTTGCAGCTTATAACCCAGCAAAAAATAATGCTTCTAAATGTAAACAAGCATGATTCTAAGAGTAACCAAGGCTACTTGTGTTGCTATAGCTGATAAATAAGAATGTTGTTGGGGAATAGTCAAACAATCTTGAACTTTTTCCTATCTTTCCTCTTCTCCAACACGAATCATCCTAGTCAAGATATGTAAAACATTAATAGAGGATTTTTATATTTTTTCTTGTTCACACTAAAACAAATACACTTTTCCTCTTTCCAAGCCTGACTTTGAAAGAGTTAGACCATCACAATTATTTTTTTTTTTTGGGTCCGGTCATGGGGCCTGAACTCTGGGCCTGGGCGTTGTCCCTCAGCTCTTCAGCTCAAGGCTAGCGCTCTACCACTTGAGCCACAGCGCCACTTCTGGCTTTTTCTATTTGCTTATGTGGTGCTGAGGAATAGAACCCAGGGCCTCAGGCATGCAAGGCAAGCGCTCTACCACTGAGCAACCTTCCCAGCCCAATCACAATTATTTTACATACAAAAGTTTATTGCTTTGGCTTAGGTGTTTTCCTGTCTTTGGGTGTTGCTCTTTATTATTTTGGTAATTACATAGAAAAAACAAGACAAAGCCATTATGCTTATGTTTAATTATTCAAAGTGAAGCTGTCTTCAAACACAGTTTTCTGTTCCTTTCTTCACTGCTAATTAAAGTTTAATTATTGCTCTTTAATGATTAAAAAAACGTGATATTTTAAGGTATATTCTCATGGAAACTGATTAAAACAGGAGTGTCTGCGATTACTTTTTAAATTTTTTTCAAGTATGTTCCTTGGCTATTTTTAATGATAATGCTCTAGTTACTATTCAGTCTCACATTTTTGCTTCTACTTGTTAGTAAAAACTGAATTTTTTTTTGGTCGGTCATGGGCTTGAACAATGGGCTAGGGCGCTATCCCTCAGCTCTTCAGCTCAAGGAGAGTGCTCCACTGCTTCAGCCACAGCGCCACTTCCGATTTTCTAGTGGTTTATTGGAGATAAGCGTCTCACAGACTTTCTTTGCCCGGGCTGGCTTTGAACCGTGATCCTCAGATCTAAGCCTACTGAGTAGCTAGGATTACAGGCATGAGCCACCAGCGCCTGGCTTGAAAACTGAATTTTATACTAAAAACTTTCCTACTCATAACAATAATCATAATCAGAACAAAATACTGACCTTAATCTTAATCCAAATTATATATCAATACTAACGTTAACACAAGCAAACTAGTTTTCACTCATCCTAATTGATTCAAATAAGCCTTGCAAACATAAGTTTCAATTTTTTTTCCCAATATCTTAGGGATTTTCTAACCATTATGTAATCTTAACTGGAACATTGAGAATAACCATAAGCCTAAGTGTAAGTAGATTCTAATATTAATAGCAATTCTCTAGTTCACATTCGTTCTAATTCTTACCTGGCTTAATCTGAAATTTACCTTCAATTTTACCCTCATTTTTTTTCTCCTACACTCTCACCCTAAACATGGCTAGAATCCTAACCATAACCTTGACACTAATGGTATCCCAAATCTAAAATTTATGAAAAATGCTTGTTTTGTGTCATCCTAACTGAAATTCCACTTGTAATTCTTGAAATAAATTGCAGGTTTTCCTAAACCCTATAGATTTTCTCACTCTTAACTTTGAACCTATCTTGTTCCATATGAGGAGTAATTATACCCATTTATCTCAAATCCTGATATTATGAAATACATTGTACTTCCATTATCCCAGCTTTTCCTGAATTCCTAGAACCTAAAATAAGTTCAAATTTACTTCACATTTAACCCATTCCTTTTTTTTTCTTTTTGTTGGGCATGCGGTTTGGTCTCTGGGCCTGGACACGATCCCTGAGCACTAGGCATGGGCAAGATCCCTGAGTTCTTTAGCTCAAGGTGTGCACTTTACCACTTGAGCCACAGCACCACTTTCAGGTTTTCTGGTGGTTAATTGCACATAAGAGTCTCACAGACTTTCCTGCCAGGGCTGGCTTTGAACTGCAGTCCTCAGAAATCAGATTCCTGAGCAGCTGTGATAATAAGTGCAAGCCACCAGTTTAACCAAATTCTTTACTCTTTCCTCAACCCCCTTTAATCAGAAACCTAATCCTAATCACAATCTGAATTAACACCAAATGGTTAATGTAAGGAAAATTGTCTGGATTCTATTCAATCACACATTTTATTGCTTCTGCTTCTTAGTGGAAAACTAAATTTTATCCTAATGCTATCCTTCGCTAACCCTAACAAGAACTAAAACAGCAATTCACAATTTAAACCAAATCATATCTGAATGTTAAAAGTAACGCAGACTTTGGTTTTCATTCATTCTACCTTTGATATCATTCATTCTTCTTAAAATATATTGCAGTTTTACACAATACCTTACATCTTTTTCTCATCCTAACCCCAGCTCTACCTGAAACAGCTTGCTGAATCCTAAACCTACATGTAACTGAATCAAAATGTTAATAGCAAGCCTCTATTTCACATTTATCCCAAATCTTGCTAGGCATGTAGGTCAAAATTTTACTTGCATTTTTACTTGCGTTTTGAACCTAAAGTTTTTAAGTGTTTTTCTATTTCCTGTCAGGTTTTAGTTAACATTTTTTTTTTAAATTTTGGTTATTGTAAAAGAGGCTGACAGAAGGATTCTGGTTATATGTGTAAAATAATGAGTACACTTCTTGTTGAACATTGTTACTCTCTTCTTTGTTGTTCTTGCACTATACCTTCCCTCTCCCACCTCTCTCACTCCTCTGTCCCCATGGTGTAAAGTTCATTTTCAGTGTAGTGTGTTGTGAGTATCATTGTTGCAATGGGCCATCTTGTGTTGAACCTAAATTTTCTTTTTCTCTAACCCTAATTCTAATTCTGTCTGGGATCCTAACCCTAACCTTAATAAAAATAATAGCCCAATTCAGAAGATAATAAAAAATATTCAAGTTTTTATTCATCCTGTTAATCCACTGTACATATTGAATTAAATTGCAGTTCACCTTAAATCTTCCAATTTAGATTACATGTGCATATTTAAAAATGTAATTTTATGTAAAAAACAGCAAACTTTGGAGGAAGGAGTAATGAAAAGGAAATAGAGGGAGTATAATCAAATGCTTTAAATATATTTTGGCAAGAGCACAAGGAAACTGCCGCTTCTGACAATTAATAACCATTAACAAAATAACTAAAAATTAATAAGTAAATAACACACTGCCATCTAGTCTTCTTTAAGAGAGCCATAATATGTCTTGTGAATAAAATACTTGTGTTAGATAAACTTTGTTCATGCATAATTCATATTGCTATTGGCCAATTATTTAACTTAATCAATAAAAATATATCAAATAAAATTCCATGATAAAAATATAAATCAGTTAGTAATTGAGAAAAAGTAGTCATGACTTTTAATAAACTAAATTTCTATATCCCTACAAAGCAATGATTTAGGTTTACTAATCTAGTATTTCTAGTAAGTTTAGAGAACATGATTGGCAAAAAAAACTGCTAAATGTACATCTTTGTTTCTTGAATGGGTGATGTTTTAAACATTGTCTTTTATTCAAATGAATACTTATGTTTACTTTTCAAAATAAATGCAATTTTATCTCCTTTTTTCTCCCTGCAATTAAATGTAATACTATATTCAGGTATTTAAAAGCTAAATTTTCTATGTTTGTTATGTAACCCTACATATTCAGAATGACATGGTTTTTCTATTTGTAAATGTCTAACCTCTGGGATTTTTGCATCAGTAACATAACTTATCTAATGAGGTTGTTGTGAAGGCTCCAGTAAACAGTGTGGTAAAAAACATTTCCTGAATTCTAAATTTTAAATCTAATCTTTCTTAGGTTTTGATTATATCATTCATTGTCTCTTCAAAGCAATTAACCTAAAATAAATACTACTTTTTAAACATTTCACTCACATTGTAAATAATATTAACATAGTGCACACAGAGTCTAATTATTTCAATCTTACCATATTTGATGATCTTAGTGTGATGAATGTAGAGAGTAGAAGGTCCTTATACTCAATAATATTTTTGTTTAAATTAAATCAAATCATTTACCTGGATTTCTAATTTGGAGGTTAATGACATGGAAACAGGAAAATAATAAGAAAAATAATTACTTTGGGAGCATTTTCTTCTTAAAATTATGCAGCAAAAATATCTTAAAATATCTTAAATATATATTATATATATTAAATATATTAAAATATATTTTAATAAAATGTTTCAATCCTTAGGTAAAGTGCATTATACTTTAATATAAAGTTTATCTCAAAACAGAAATTCTGCAACTAATCTAATCTATGTTTTCATGAAGAAAATGCTGTGACTTCTAGTCTTGTTATGTGATTTTAATTATATTTTTAGTTGTGACGTGATTCCTATTTTCACTTAATACTAACTTCTGTAAGGATACAAATCATGCCTGTACACACTAACTTATGTAAGATAATATTCAAAAATTATCTTTTTTCCTGTCTCCAAAAGGGAAGGGTGAGGTGCTGAACTATATTAAATAAAAGCATTCTAAAAGAGATTCTTTATGAAATGGAAATTTGTAACGTGAGGATGGGATCATGAGCTCGTTCTACTTGGCTAACAGGAATTCTCATTTCTACAGTACTTTCTAACCTTTTAGTCACACAGGGTAATCCACAAAATTTGAAGTGCATATGAAGGAAATACATTTCTAAAAGATGTGACAACCCTGCTCAAAAGTTCGGTCTCATCATTAGTTCTTTGTATTTGCTGGCTTATCTAATTCTCTATCATATATTTCATATTATTAAGCATATTAGTAATTCAGCTGTAAATACATAGCAGGAGACTCCTGAAATCACAGTTATTGATCTCCAATTCCTCCCTTTGGCCTTCAATATACCAATTAATCCTCAAAGCAGTCATTTAAGATGTTAGTTTATTTTTCTCTTTTTAAGTACAGATTAAGCAAGTGTTTTTTCTCAGTAAAAAGTGATGAGTGGTATCAGAGCTCTGATATGAGCACCTTCTCCTTAACAAGTATTGCTCTATGGGCTGTAAATATGGAAGCCACACTAAAATTTTCTCTCTCTACACATACAGACACAAACACAGACACACACAGACACACACAGAAACAGACACACACACACACACACACACACACACACACACACACACACACACACACACACACACACACACAGCTACCACCCAGACACATCAGAGGTCAGTTCAGTTCCTTTGTAATGATAGTTTATTGATGTTTGCTCCATTGGTTTTTCTTTTCTTGAAGATCTTGCCTGGACCTACACGTTTCTCTGAAATCAAGTCCCTTGCTCTTAGTATACTTTGTGTATATATTCATTGTATGTTCCTGGCTGTTTCAGGCCAATTAACAGTGTTCGGAATACAGTATCCTCAAACTTGACATTCAAGGCAAACTCCATGAATTCATACTACTATTCCAAAATACTAAAATTTATTGGATCTAGAAACCAAAATATACCCACCTTTTTATATTATTAAGAATTGACATCATGAAAGTAGAAGAACATCGATCAGGAACTGAGGTAAGGGAACAGGAGTTTGCGTGAAAATGTAGAACACTGGATGTGTGTTAGAGATACAAAATCATCTTCTGTAGACTCATTTATTGTAAACTTGTCTCTTCTCATCACAACTTCTCTTATGAATTTCTACAGTATCTTCGAATAAATCACATGATTTGCAAATATTTATCATCTTAAGAAAAGACAGTCTGTTTCTACATTTTTCTTTCTATTTGACAAACCCTTATTTTTTGTTTCTCTACTGAATAAATGTATTCCTGGAAACAGGATATTGACAGCAAATCTGGTGGTCATTTTCACTTTTTAAATTTGAAATAAAACTAAACTTTGTTGTGACTAGTCATTTTTTAAAAGTCAGTAATATTCATGAGCACTAATATTTTGGTGCCTTTAAGTAAATTGAGACTTGATGTAATAAGGTAGTTCTGGTTTCTAATTGACTCAACCATTAGATGATTCATATATAAACATGTGCACTGCACTGTTTAATTTTATATATAAAATAGTCCCCAAAGATTTACTTTAAAGTGTAAAGGGGGGCTTGTCTTCATGTTCCATACATTCTATTTATTTCAGTAAAAGTCCTAGAAATACATGATGTTTACTGGAGCAATATAAAAGATGAGAACATATTTCTAAAGAAAATGGATTTATTGATTAAAACAGAAACGAATAAAATTGTCAGGTTTTTTGCTTGAGACTGCATAAATTTCATATGAATGTAGCTTAAGATGGGACTCAGAGGAAAATTCATATTAATATTACTTTTCTGCTTGATTCACACTTATACTAGTTATTGCAATAAGGGAAATGGTATTTTCACAATAAAAAATCTATAAGTAAAAAAATATTACTGAGATTTATATCACATCATAAGCAGTATAGTTATTTTAAGGAATTGGTCATTCAAAGCCCTAGAAACCTAATGGATGAAGAATGGAATTGAAAATAACAGAGAAAAACAATTCAACATGCAGATATTATCATTTTATATTTTTTAATATGAAAGAAATTAACCTTTTGCCTTTCTGAAGAAGTTTAGCCAGTTATATCAATGTAAGGCATCAGTTGTAATGAGTCTAAAGTCTTTTCCTCCAAGATATCCTAGAGCACTATATTCATCCTCTGAAGAGTAAAGAAGGAATTATTTTAATTAGCTTTGCTTAATATTAATTTACTTGTAGTAAATAGGTTAAAATATCTGCTATCTTTCTTTCAGTGTAATAACATACATTTAATATTATTACTGTCTCTTCATACAAGCCTGAAATCACTATATCAAATTAACATAAACAAAAAACAAAAATAACCTGATACCACCATCACAAATCCTAAATTATGTGAAAAAAATCAATAATAAATAAAATAAATCTCAGGAAGAGGAAAACCAATGGCACAATAGCAACAGAAAATTACCCTAGCTATTTCTAATGAAACAGATCTTTAGAGTCTAGAGGGTACTCCACTTCTAGAGGGCCACACCAAATCAGCTATAATTACCTATAGATATACAATTCAAAAGAAGATTTTATATGACTTCCAAGCAAACAGAAATCTTTGAAAAGGTGCCCAGCCAGGCAGGTGCCTGCTGTGAAGGTGGTGGCCAACATATTGAAAAGTACAGCTGCAGTGCGGAAATAAAAGGTCCACATGGGAAAAAAGCAGGAACAGAAGTGTACAATGGAGACAGCCAAATCCATACGCAGAGACAATTCAAGATACCACTGTAGAGCCCGAATTGTCACTGGAGCCACAAGTATTAACATCACAACATCTTCCCATAATTGATTTCTACTCCTACACTTAATGGTCTAGACAAAAACCTAATTCCAGAAAAACAAATTACAACAGAAGATCAAAACAACACCTGGCAATTCAACCAAGAACATAAAGAGTCACCTCTTAAGATCATAGATGCCCCAAAAGAATTCCCCCAAGTGAACATAACAAATCAGAAAAATACAAGAAAATTGATGTCAAAGTAGTATAATTCACTCAGTAAATAACCACGCATTAGAACAGACCATTAAGGACGTAGAAGATAGTTTTCAAAATTCATTACAAATACTGCTGAAAAATGTGATTAATGAAAAGATACAAAACCAACTATAGATAAGGTAAGACCAATTATAGATTAGCAAAATTACTCATGGAGACTACAAACAGAGAAATAAATTCTGAAAAGGCAAGGGAGTCCAAGGAAAAAATGGATGCCTAGTTAAAAGATATGAGAGAAGACATAGCTAAAAAAACAAACCTTCCAACCGCCCCGCCACCCAAAGAAAGGATGTAAAGAAAGTCCATACCAAAGCTTTAATAAACAGATAGAAGCCAGAAAAAATGACCAATTAGAAGACAGGGAAATCAAAAACAAAATAGAATGTCTCCACAGCAAATAGATGACATAGAAGATAATCTCAGGGGTCAAAGACCAAATAGGTCTAGTAGGGAAGAAGAAGTAAGCATTTAGAACAAATCCAAAGAATAAGAAATGATCTTGCCAGAACTTCAAGACTGAGAAGATCAAATTTGGGTTAGATTGGTATCAAGGAGAACAGCAGGACACTAAATGGATGGGAAACATGAAACATTTTAAAGAATTCTAGCTAAGAACATTCCAAACATCCAAAGAGACAGGTTCATTCAGAGAAGAGAAGCCTTTAGAACACCAAGCAGAGAATTCTAGAAAAGAACAACCCACCACCACATCATAATCCATTAGAGGATCATTAGAAATCAAGAAAAGGATTCTTAAAGCTGCCATAGAGAAGATTGATTATTTATAAAGGATATACTGTCAGAATAACTACAGATTTCTTAGCTGAAATGGTAAAAACAAAAAGAAGAGGCCAGCATGATATATAACACACATTAAGGGCAAACTATTATGGACCATGAATATGGTCCCAAGCCAAATATTCCTTTACAGTTAAAGGATATATAAAAATATTTCATGACAAAGAAAACTTGAAACAATGTATCTCCACCAAATCAGCAGGATGGAAGTTAATCAAAGATATCCTCCACAGAAAAGATCAAGAAGAACAAGAACTGGTTATATGACATGCTCCCTACCAGAGAACAATGTAAATATATTGAGTAGATGATTCACAGCTCCTAAGAGCTCCTAAGAGGACCCTCCCAAATAGATAAAATTAGAGAAAAAAATGAGAGCACAACATAAATTAGCAAAATTGAGACGGTTATATGAGAGTACTTGAAAACCATATGCCAATCACCTGGAGAATCCTGGAAAAATTTATGCTTTCCTATACTCTACCTGAACCAAGAAGTGATACATAAGAAGTAATGAAAATGAAATTTCAATAAACAATTTCCCATAACAGAAAAATGTAGGACTCAATGGATTTACCATGAAATTAAGGCCTGCAAAGAACTTACAATACTCAGATCTCTCTCTTCAATGGAATAGAAAGGGAAATGGAATTATCAAACATATTCTATGAAGCTGGAATTAGACTCTTCCCCAAATCAGATAGAGACTCATCAAAGAAAGAGAACTATGAACCCAAGTCTTTGATAAACATTGATAGAGAACTTCTCAATAAAATTCTCACCAACCAATTTCAGCAACTAACACAAAAAAAAAAGTATGCTATGATCAAACAGTGTTCATCCTAGGATACAATTGGATTCAATATACTTGTCAATAAACATAACAGAGCTCATCAGCAGAAGCAGGGAAAAGAACCACATGATCGCCTATGTGGATGTAGAAATAGCTTTTAAAAAGATCCAATACCCCTTTTTGGTTAAAAGATCTGAGAATCTAGGAACACATGGAACTTTCCTCAGTATAATAGTGTATGTATATGACTAAGAGAGAATAAGCACATACCTAACAGTGGAGGCATGAAGACACTAAAATCAGGAATGAGAAAAAGATGTCCACTCTCTTTATTACTCTTCAATATAGTAGTGGACTTTCTAGCAAGGGCAATAGGCAAGAGAAAAACAAAAAGGGGATCCAAATAAGGAAGAAGAAAACCTATCCCTTTTCACAGATGAAATAATCCTGTATTTAAAGGACCCTGTAGCTTTCTCAATCAAGTTAGTAAAGGTGATGCTAACCTTCAGCAATGAAGCAGGATATAAAAAACACAAGAATCAGTAGTTTTCCTATGTTACCAACAATGGGACGATCCAGACTGAAATCCAAAAAACAACCCACATATATATTAGCCTCAAAATCAAATCAAATTTAGGCAAAACAAAACAAAAAATTATGAATTAATTAATTTAACTAAAAATGTGAAGGACCTCTACTGTGAAAACTTTAAAAATCTAAAAACGAAAAATTGAGGGAAATTCAAGGAAATGGAAAATATTTCAATGCTCCTGGTTGGAAAAATTAACATTCTGGAAACTGCAATACTGACTGCCCCGAAACAATTGGCAATGCGATACCCATCAAAATCCCAACAATATTCTTCAAATCAGTAGAGAAAGTAATCTGAATTTATTATGGTATTACACAATTTCAGTTGAAACAGAATGCTTAGAAATGAACTCATGGGCATATAGTCATGTTACACACACACACACACACACACACACACACACACACACACACAAACACACACACACACACACACACCCAAACACACACATACACACAATGGAATTCTATTCACCCACCAAAAAGGATGACTTTTCACCAGTCTTAAGGAAAATAAAAGGCTTGAGAAAATTATACTAAGAGAAAGGAATGCACACTCAGAGCAATAAAGGTTTCATAGATTCATTCATTTATGGTCGCTCAAAGCTGCCTATATATCTACAAGTAAACAAGACAGATTCTACCCCGTCCCAGTTAAATGGCCATTATCAAGAAAATTAACAATAGCAAATGCTGATGTGGATGTAGCAAAAAGGGAACTCCATTACACTGTTGGTGGGAAATTAAACATGTTCAACCCCTCTGGAATGCAGTATGCAGATTCCTCAATATTCTGAACATAGATCTCCCTTAAGAACCAGTAATTACCATCATGGGCAGTAATCCAATAAATAGAAAAACTAACTCACATTAACTATACCAGCATAACCATGTTCAGGGTTATGAACCAGAATTCAAGGACTGGAAAAAAAGTTACCACTGCTGGTGTTTGTTTCCACAAATATGAACTTTTTGACAAAAGATACCTAATCATTCTATTTGCAGCAGCTAGGACAGGTGGACCCTTTTAACAATGAGATATGCAAGATGTTAAGTAGAAAAACAAAATTTACAAATTTGGCTCCGGGTGGGGAGGAGGGTCAGGAGGGGAAGATGGGAAGGGATAGTAAGGGGAAACAAAGGAGGAAGTAACAATGCTTGATAAGAAACGTACTCATTACCTTACCCATGTAATTGTAACCCCTCTGTACGGTATTTACACAAAAAAACTTTAAAATTTACTAAGGATATTTGCAAAGTATATAATGAAGGAAGAATTTTCATTGTTTACAAAAATCTATGCTAAACTGTTGATATTTTACTGTACCTTTCCTAAAACCAGTTTGATTTAGTTTAATATTTGTCACGCCAAGTTTTTCTATATTTTACTGGAGATTTAATTTTTCATGTATGTATGTATATGTATATGTATATTTACCTGTATCTGTATATGTATCTATCTATTTATGTTCCAATGTGGATCATCAGACTTGAAACTTTGCTTTGTTTTGCTGTTCAGCAATTAACCTAGTCGGCTCATTCTGTAACAATATCTGTGCTCATTCTCATCATTCCTTTATTTCACACACCATCAGCCTTCTAAAATCAGCTTCATTTCCTGGAGAAGATTACCAATCAGTCCAACCAATATTCACCCAGGGTTTTAATAAAACAAGCCTTAAGGAAGGAAAGTAACATGAAGTGAGACCTGACATCTTTCACATTTCTGCCTTCTTCCTTATACTAAGAAAGCATTGACTAACAATAAATATACTGCATTTATAAGTTAGGGATCAGTTTTTTTTTTCCAAACTGAAGACTTCTTTTCCTTGATTTTTGACATGGAGATTTTTTTTTTTTGGTCGGTCGTGGGGCTTGAACTCTGGGCCTGGGCCCTATCCCTCAGTTCTTCAGCTCAAGGCAAGCGCTCTACCACTTGAGCTACAGTGCCAGGGCTGGCTTTGAACCCCGATCCTCAGATCTCAGCCTCTTGAGAAGTTAGGATTACAGGCGTGAGCCACCATCGCCCAGCTGGGAGATTTTTTTGATTGTGATGGGTTTCCATCCCCAAAAAGCTATGTGTATCAAGAAAGCCAATGTTTCCAGCTCAGAGTGCTAAACAAAAGAGGGAGAAAATTAAGGTTAGCTCTATATGTTAAGCACAGATATAGGTAATATCAAGATATTTTGAAATTGTATACTTTTACTGAATAAAGTGGCTCAAAGCTATAATATTATCTACTTGGAAAACAGAGATTAGAGAATTCCAGTTCCAGGCAAGCCCAGACACACAACGAAGTTTCAGAAACTCTAACCATTTGCTGGGTGCAATGTTTTAGGCTTGTGTTAGGAGGACCACAGTTCAAGAAGGCCAAGGCATAGCGATACTACCTCAAAATAATCATTCCAATTATAATCTGCAAGTTTGGTAGTAGTAGAGATGCTTTTTCACAAGTACAGGGTTTTGGGTTTAATCCTCCAGTACCCCCAGGAATTTAAGTGTGTGCCAGGGTAAGAATTTGGCATGTCTAAAGTCAAGACTTCATACTCATTTTACAAGCTCTAATGAAACCTTTACCTCTTTTGCTATTTTTTAAAAGTATAACCATAACTTCCATGTCCAAAACAATTTCCTATGAGATTTTATTCTATCCATTAAGTAATACATTATGTGTTGGTTACTGTCCCACTGAAATCATGCTAAAGAACAAAAACCCATTGTCTTAGAAAGTGACTGGATATGGAAACAGAATCTCAAAGGTAGCATGTATGTTGAAAACTCCTCCAAGAGATGTAAAAGTTTTGGGTCTTCGTCTGTCCTGCGGAATATGGACTGGTTGCTAGGAAAGGTAAGCGCACTGCTCGCTCGTTGCCCAGCCTCCCATAGCCTCGGAGACAGACACAGCAGGGAGTCAAATCAAGCAGGAACTTGTTTATTACCACACAGCAAGCAAAAAAACCATGCCGCATGGAAGGGGAGGAAAAGGAACCAACCAATCATTGTAGAGTTCACCCTATCATGCTTGGTGCTATTGATGATTTCTCCATTGCCATTGCTGATCACTGCCCAGTTTACCTGTTGAGGTTGATGTCGATTCTGCAGGGCCATTGCTGGGACTGGGAGTGTCAGGACAGCCAACAGCTGGAGTATCACCATCTGCAATTGTTAGGGAACATAAGAGTTTCTCCAGGGCTGGTTGCCCATGGGGATGGTTAGTAGTTATCTTTTTAGCTTTCCCATTTTAAACACAAGCCACGACCACAATAGCCATTTTCTTTCCTTGTTGTTTAGTTTGTCCTTGGGCATCCTCGTGTATAGAGGTAATGGGTAAAAACTTAAGGTTCCTGGCCGGGATCCAAATGGGGGCTGTCTACTCTATGGGAAAAATGCATCCAAATCCCTTGCCCATGGTCACTAGGGGGTAAGGTCCTCTTCATTGTTGTGTCAGAGGGTCCTTCCACCTGACTTTCCCTTGGGGCTTAGGGTTTAATTGTCCCCAGTGCTTCTGAAATCTGGATTCATTTGCATCTTTGAAAAATTTTTAAATGTTAATGGTAAATAAAGCTATCTATAATTGTATATGGTGGTTAGCTCCCCCATTTTGTTTTAATAATTGTTCCTTAAGACATTGGTGCTTTCTTTCTATAATTGCTTGTTCTTGGGGATTATAGGGAATTCCTGTAGTATGATTAATATGCCATCTGTCAAAAAACTGACATTGCTATACTAACAAAACAGGGTTCATTATCGGTTTAAACTTGTGGTAGTAGACACAAGGAGGCAAAGCATTGAAGAAAATGTGTTTGTGAATGTTTAGTTCTTTTCTCCTCTATGTGCTGTGACCCAACATGTTCATGAATAGGTATTTATAGAAACAAAAATATATTTAATCTTACCAAAAGCTGGGAAATGAGTAAAATCTGTTTGCTAGAGGATGTTGGGTTTGAGGCCTCTGGGATTTAACCCTGGTGGTTGTAAAGGGAGTACTTTTAAGAAGAGCTGTCATGTTTTGCAGGTATGTCCTATCCTTTTGAGGTCCTTTAGAGGAAACTGAGGGAATTTATGTTGAAGACCTCTCCAATTGATGTGGATTAAATAATGTAAATGGGTGGCCTCTTGTAACATTAATGCTTGTGGGCCAGTAGCTAATTGGTCTGCCCAATTATTGCCCATGGATAAAAACCCAGGAAGTTTTGAATGCCCTCTCAATGTTGAATATGAATAGGGTCTCCCTGTCCTTCTAATAGGCCCTTAAAAGTAACCATAAGGGGGAAAATAGGGTTTCCATCCCACTTAATATGTGTCTGGGGAATATGAGGGAGCAAGATAATTACATATAGGCCATCAGAATACAAATTAAAGGGTTTTTGAATGTCCTGAAGGGCCATTATTACAGTGAACATTTCTTTATATTGTGCCGACCCTTGACAAGGTTGAAATCTTTGTTGGTTCGTGGTCTTTTGTTGCTCATCAAAGGGTGCATAGGCAGAGCCTACTTTATACCTCCATCAGTAAAAACATGGAGGATGCCAGGAAAAGGTGTAGGAGAAAAGAGAGAAGGCATTTTGAGGGGAAGTCACCATATCATGACGGTCCATTTGGATAGCCCGTAATGGCAGTCAATATGGCTTAGAAACCCCTCTAGGGAGAGAGCAAGATGAACATTGGCTCGAGTGAGCCACTCAACATCTGTCATTTGAAAAAGAAAAGCATTGGAGTGCGGGTCAAGGCTATATTTCCTTTGGGCTTGGGTCCTTCCCTTGATAATAGCATCGGCAATTTGTTTTGCCTGAGAGTACACCCAAAGTGTGCCCCCCAGGGGAGTGTGAACCCACTCTAATGGCTCCCCCCTTTGAGTTAAAACTGCAGAAATCAATGTGTCACCCACAAACAACCAGTGGGAAACGGGCTCAAGAATAGAATGCCTCTTCAGGGAAACTTCATCCAGGGCTTTTTGGAACTGTAAAAATATTGCCAGATACCTGCTTGTAATTGTAATAACTTCTTGGGGCATCATTTCTTTTAGTAAGTCAAATAAGTTCACAAGCCAATCTTTAGGGATGGGAACCCATGGTAACAGCTAATTGATTTCCCCTAAAAGACTTTGAAGTTGGGCTAGGGTCAGAGAGGCTGGAATATCCAGCAAAGATTTATGGGGGCTGACCTGAGACCAGGTAAGGTGGGATCTGAGCAGCTTAAAAGGAGGTACTTTTTATTTTATTGAGGGCTATAGTAAAACCTCCCTTTTTAAATATGACAAGAGCCTGGGCCAGAAGGCCCTCCAGGTGGACCGGGTCTTGGTGCCTCTGAATAATACCATCTTTCTAGGCATAGACAAGGGAGGTATCTGAACCCAGCACAGGCCCTAAAAGTGTGGCCAAGTATTATTGGCAAAAGGCCGGGCTATTGGCCATTCCCTGTTGCAACACTCTCCATTTGAACCTCCAATCATGCTGGGAAAAATTAAGAGAAGGGATGAAGAAGGCAAACTTCTTGCAGTCATCCAGTTGCAGTGGATAGAGAAAAAAAAAACAATCTTTAATATCAATCACAACCAAGGCATATTCTGAAGGTATAGCAGGAGTCCAGTGCATAGCTCATAGGGGCGTTCCTACTAGTTCCATCTTTTCATTTACTTTACATAGATCTTGGAGCATGTGCCAGGCCCTGGATGCTTTTTGGATAACAAATACAGGTGTTCCCAGGACTCATAGAAGGATGTATGTGCCCAAGGTTTATCCGTTCCTCCACCAAAAGGAGGAGGGCCACAAGTTTAAGTTTTGTCAATGGCCACTGCTCCACCCAAATAGGGATTCCCGGCTTCCACCTAATGGGAGGTACTTGGGAGGAAGTGGCCTTTAGGTTTGGGGGTGCACCCGAGTGGGTACCATATGTTCCTCTCTATAATTATGAAAGTTAAAAAAAATTTTTTCCTTAAGTCCCTCTAGATCCCATTTAAGCCTTTGTGCTTCTTCTCCATCCAGGATATCATCATAGAATGCTCGATGGTCTGTAGTGACCATAGCATCCATTTGTCCTAGCATGTCTTGCCCTAGTAAATTGGCGGTGAGTTTTTTTTTTTTTTGCCACTAAAGGGCATATCTTTCCCTTCTCTCTATCTGGGCTAGTCCATTTCATAAGGGCGACCATCTCTTTAGACTGGGAGTTGCCCCTTACTCCCAATATTGGGGACCCAGGTGCAAGCTTCCAGTCCAAGGGCACTTCTTCCTCCCTGAGTATGGTTCTGTCTGTTCCCGTGTCAATTAGGCATGAAACCGCTTCCTGAATATAAAAATACTCATTTTAGGGCTGAGTCTTTTTACCAGGGGGACAGTCCAATGGGCCTGCGTTGTCCTGCCATGAGGTTGCCTGGACCTTACAGCAGAGGGGGTTCCTCCATGAATTAAAAGGGTTGGAGGATGCCCCTCCTCTAGTTTAAAGGCTTCCCATCTAAATCAAATTTGAATCGACAATCCTTTTTCCCATGGTACCCCTTCCTGCACCTGGGGCAGTGTGTAGGAGGCAGTTTGGACTCCCTGTACTGGTTGGCGGGGGATTGTTGTGAACAGTCCCTCTTAAAGTGCCCCTCTTGCCCACATTTAAAACAAGTCCCTCTCCCCAATGTTCTTGGAGTTCCTTGGCCCTTGGTTGCCAGTGCCTAGGTGATAGCCTCAGTCATTACAGGTTTCTGAGCCTATAAAACTAAAGCTAGTGATTGGGACTGGTACTGTTGCATTCCCACATCTTGAGAGGCCACCACCCATCTGCTCAGGGAACTCTCTCTCAATCCAGCACAGGCCACGTGGTGGTCTGCATTCATCCCTTCCCCAAACCATTAGCTTTACAAATTGATCCCGGAGGTTCCCTGCTGTCAGCTTTGTTGAACACTCTGTTGGACAGGCGATAACATGAGGTAGAGGTTCACTGTGCTTTTGTCTCTCCTGCTATGTGGGATTCACTGGACCCTTCATCCAGTTTGTACCGTGTGGCAAGTCCTGCCTGCCTCACTTGGTCACAGTACGTGCCAGGTATTGCAGCCTTTTGGATGCCAGTGGAGTACCTTCCCCTGCTCCTGTTAATATGGCATAAATAATAGGTATTGCAGGTTGAGCCTGCTGGTTATTTTCTGCCTTAAAGAAGGCACACCACTTGAAAAACTGAGAACTGGTGAGGACGGCTTTTGCCACATCCATCCAGTCCTTAGGGACACATGTGTGATAAGCAATGTCCTGTAATAGAGTCTGGGCCCAAAGAGAGTTCAGGTCATCCTCCACCACCACCTTCTGGAGGTCTTTAAGATCCTTAGCTTCCAATGGATACAATTCCAAGGGTCTGTTAGCTCTTGGTGCCAGATTGACCGGATACTCTTTGTGAAGCAAATCCTGTGGCCCAGGGTCCAGACTCCCCTGTGGCCCTTCCTTTACAAGGTAGGCTTCCACATAGGTTACTTCCCTGGCCCTTGGCCCCTCTGTGGAAGTTTGGTCATCGGGATCCATCTCACAGGTCCCTCCGTAGGGTGTTGTCCCTTCCCCAATTTTGGAGGCATAAGGTGGGGCCCTAGGACTGTGAGGGGCACCCGAGTCGGGGGAGGGAAGTAACCTTCACACTCGTGTTGACTTCCACTGAGTGTGCTTCTGTCTGATCAGTGCATTCTCAGTCAAATTTGACCATTCCTTTTCTTCTTCACTTCCCAAGTCCTCCTTTTGTGAGAGAAAATTACCCATACTTAATGGTTTCACTTACCCTGAGAGACTGCTTAGCCTCGAGCGGTATATTTTCCTTTCATGCTCAATGTTGAGCACCAGATGTTGGGTTTTCATTCATCCCATGGAAGATAGACGGGCTGCTAGGAAATCTACATATGTCACTTGCCTGTTCCCCAGCTTCCCTTAGCTTCAGGGACAGATGCAGCAGGGAGTCAAGTCAAGCAGGAACTCATTAATTACCACACAGCAAGCACTTTTTAAAGCAAAAAAAAAAAACATGTGGCATGGAAGGGGAGGAAAAGGAACCAACCAATCAATGTAGAGGTCACCCTATCATGCACTTAAGCTTTCTGTACTTTCCCTGCTGTCCACGAGCTTTTTATACACTGATGTCACTTCGCCTGATTGTGGTATCCAGTCAGACATTAACATAAACAACTCGGACTCTGCCCACTCAACTTCTTCTCAGCACCATCTTTGCTGCCCATGTGTCCCACAAAGAAGGCCTTGAATTTGCCAAGGAAAGAAGACTCAGAAGCCAAATCTGATATTGGACTTATAGATCCACCAACTCAGAGGCAATGTACTTACAGTGTTAATGCCAAACAATCTGTGGTAGTTTATTATTAAAATTACTAGCAAATATGGGGAATCTATAAAACCTGAAAAGTCATTGAATATTGGGGTCCATGATTCGTCTTTATAACCTAGTGATTAAGAAGGATGAGACTTGGGGGATAATGGTTTTCAGGCTGGTAGGAAATTCATGAGGTTCTATCTCCAATTAACTATAAAAATTTCTATGCTGGAGGGATGGTTCAAATGATAGACTGACTACCGTTAGCAAACAAAATGAGAGCATGAGGTATGTTCAAGCCCCAAACTGGGAGAAAATAAAGTTCCTTAGGAGAATACCATGAGAAGCAGAATTATGAATAGGAAAGCAGAAACAATAGAAATAAACAGTGACATAGACAAAGCTTCCCAATGTAAAATATGGCATAAATTGTAATATTTAGGGTTTTCCTTCCTATACAGAAAAATAAATGGTATTTTTACTTGACGAAACTAAAATGTAAAACTGTATGGAATAAATAATCACATTACGTTTATGTTTCTGTAATTTAACATGTTTTCCTACAAATTTCTAGAATAGTGTAGTTTTGGAAATCAATACATGTTGCATTTTAATATAGGATTACATATCCTTGCAAGTGTTGTCTAAAATTGATTTACACTGAAATTATTGCCATTGAGATCTTTCTCAAGATTCCAAATGTTCATACTTTCAGCTGACCTTCCACAAAACTCATATCCGAAACATTACTTTTTAGTTTGTTCATGCAATCATAGGAACATAAATATATGTCTGAAAATGTTAATTACCTTTATCTGCTGTCATTAATTTAATATAACAAATACAATTAAGTAAATACCCTGAGGGAAATAAGATACTTCCTGCTAAATACAGATTTGCAGACACACACACACACACTCACACACACACACACACAATCACCACTCTGGTTAGGTTCCTAACTCAGGTTAGGTTCCTGACATTGGGTATCAGACCATGATCTAATAATCAAACTTTCCTGCCTAGACATAAAATATATTCATAATTCCACACATAAACAAACACCAGATCATTCAAAATAATGAGAATATTTAACAGAACCAACCAGCTCTTGAGCCATCTTCTCCCTGATTTCATTCATTCATGATGATGCATTTTCATATCATATTTAAAAATCTTTTTGAGTCTTTCTGATTAGCAGAACAACATATGCTATCATATAATACCAAATGTAGGTAAAATTACTTGTCCCTAGGTAAGCTTTAATATATCTTATCACAGACTTCTTTTTTCTTCTTTCAGAGTCTGTTTCTGGCATTTTGCCCTAATTTCTAATATTAAATTACAAAGGATATTCCTAATTCCTTAATTCATACTTCCTAAAAGTTATGCTATGAAGTTGAATCTGAATTGTTTGCTTATTCAAAATTAAATTTTCTTAACAACTTGCATTATTATTTATGTTATTCCTAAGCCATTTGAAATATCAAATAGAACTGGAAATTGCCCTCAGCAATGCTTTGTGAATGGCATTAATGTTTGGGGAGGGATGAAGAACTTGAATTATCTAGAGTGCCTTAAAAATGGCACTGCTATGCAAAGGGCTCATCATTTAGTCAGCTTTTAAAGTGTGGTCTTCTTATTTCATATAAGAAGATGTAAGTATGCTTTTCATCACATTCTTGCCTGAAAAGCAGTAGAATTATTTTCTTTGTACAGTTGGTGTCCAGTTGCAACTATAGTGAAAGCTACAAACAACTACAGAGCTGTATTGGCCTCTCTAGATTTTGAAATTTTCTTCCAGTAGCCCTTGTGATTTGAGCCCAGATTCATGGGATAGGCACATAATCCACAATTGCAAAGCAGTACAATCAACTACAATTTTTTTTATTGTTTCCTGTTTTTCTTATTGATGGTCTTTTAAGGAGCTAGCGGATCTTCATTTCTCATTGTTGTTGATGTGACTTAAACAAATTTTCCAGATTTTTCAAATGCAATAAAGAGATATAAAGGAGACATATTTAATCACAAAATGCAGCTAAACCTTTGCATGATTTTTTTTATTCTAGTCCTGCTTTCAGTTATCTTCAAATAACTTTGAGATGAGCCAAGCATATGTGTAAATTGACATGTATCAAGCATACAGAACTCTGGAATCATTGGATATTGATTTTTATATCAACTTCATTTAAAAAGAAATTTATCATTTGCTTCATATCTTAAGTAATCTACTTAAAGAAGTTTTATTAATTTTATCAACAGATCTCATAATCTATGGAATTGATGCATTGAATAAGTATTTGATTCCTTATTTCCACTGAATTAATATTATATTTATTTTACTGTTTTACCCATGAAATAATAACATTCTTGAGGATAAAACATACCTGTCTTTCATTTTGTTTGCCAAAATGGAACTATTAGACATTTTGAAAATTTAACTTTAAATCTGAACCTTCAAATTTCACTAGGACTATAATTGTGTTACTTACAAATTTAATATTAAAATAAAAAGCATTATTAAATAGAAAGCAAGATTATGTTATCATACCTTAGTCCCTGAATTAACTTCATAATAAAAAACATTTATATTTATATAACAAGATATAAATACTGAAACAACCTATGATATATGGAAACAGAAAAGTCCTTTTTTGTTTTGTGTTTGTTGTTGTTTATAGTCTGTGATGATTATTTCTTCTTTACTTTATGCTTGGTATATTCATTGTACATCTTCAGGAATGTGAGGGGTGGGCACAGAGCTTTAGGGAAAATTGTGAAAAATTGCAGCAGTGGAGTTCATTCAACATTGATGAAAGTGAACTATTTAACACATGGGTGGAGACAGGAGAGTTGAACTGGGAACAATTGAGGGAACTGAACACATTTCACAAAAGGAAATGTACTCATTACCTAACACTTGTAATTGTAATCCATCTATAAATCTCCTTAATAAGAACAACAGAGTAAATTTATTTTAAAAAGGCAAACAAAATGTTGTTTCTTAGAATCCTAGGAGTTTGTTTTGTTCACTGGTTTGAGCTGGTTGAGATTATCTCTGAAAATAGCTAGGTTGACATTCATTGAGTGAATTTGTGAGCTAATAGTAGATAAAAGTCAATTATGATTGTATGGTTTTTTAAGACTCTGATTCATTTATTTCTTCAATCTAATATGTATTATTTCTGTCTACTGTTTTTTGGTTTGGCTTGTTCTGTTTTTTAAGGACCTAGTGGTACATCATTAGTGCTGATTCAAGATTGTTCTAATTTTCTGATGTACATACTCAAAGCTATATATTTTCCTGAGTATCAGCTGTGCTGTTGTGTCCCAGAGGTGGTAGTATTTTGTGTGTTCACTTATATTGAATTCCATAAAAGTTGTTACTAACCTCCATATGTCTTCAGTGACTCACTGATTACTTAGCAATGTGTTATTCAGTCTGTGAGTTTCAGAATTTTTTGTGATGCCTTTTGATGTCGAGATCTAATGTGGCCCCATTGTGATCTGCCAGGATACAAAGAATTATTTCATTTTTATTTTTGAATTCTGACAGATTTTTCTTTTTTTTGGGGGGGGGGGTCCAGTCATGGGGCCTGAACTCTGGGCCAGGGCACTGTCCCTCAGCTCTTCAACTCCAGGCTAGCACTCTACCACTTGAGCCACAGCGCCACTTCCGGCTTTTTCCTTTTTGCTTATATGGTGGAGAGGAATTGAACCCAGGGCTTCAGGCATGCAAGGCAAGCAGCCTACCACTGAGCCACCTTCCCAGCCCTTTCACAGATTTTTCTTGTGATATAAAATATGATCTATTTTGGAGAACATTCCATGGGCTGCTGAGAGGAATATATATTGAGACACTGCTAGGTCAAATATTCTGTAGATATCTGCTAGGTATAGCTTGTCAATGCAGTTATTTAGCCCTGAAGTTTCTTTGCTAATTTTTTACCTGTATGGCCTGTCCAGAGGTAAGAATGTTGTGTTCAATCAACCAACAATATATCTGGATATGCGTGGTTTTAGGGTAAGTAGTATTTGTCTAATGAATTTGGGAGCTCTAGGATTCAGGACATTGATATTTAGAATTGTTATATCCCTCTGATGGAGAGTTTTCTTTATCAATATTTAATGTCCTTCTTTGTCTCTTTTTACTTTCATACCACTTTTAATGTAAAGCCTATTTTATCTAAAATTACTACAGCTAATCTGACCTGTTTATGAGGTCCATTTTTAATTTGTAAAGATGATGTACAGAAGGGTTACAATTACTTAAGTCAGATAATGACCACATTTCTTTTTGAACAGTGTCACCTCTTCCCTCATGTTCTCCCAGTTTTTCACTTTCAGGCTCCCTCTCCCATATAGTTGTATAGTTCATTTACAATGTAGTGTCTATTGAGTAGCACTGCTGCATTTGTTAACCCTTTGTCCCACCTTTTCTGTGCTCTCTCTTGCCATTTCTAAACTTACACATAAAACAAAGGTGCACAAATTAAAAAAAAAAAACAAACATGAGACCACAGAAGGAAAAAGCAAAATAATAAAAATCTATCATTTCTTGGAGACCATTTTAATGAACATTATTTTATATGATAATATTTATATAGCTATTGAGCCTTTGTGATCCTCTCCACAGGGCATCCTCCTTTGATCTCACTGTATAAATTTTTAGAATCCCATATAATTTATCATGTCCGATTGTAATGTTTTCTCTTTTACCATCCACATGTCTTTACTTGTAGAATTAAAGGCACATTCTAATTCAACATATGAGGGAAATCAGGCAGCATATATATCTTTTAGTCTTTCTTCACTTAATATAAGTTTGTTCAAAGTCTTTACTTTTCCTTATGAATAGTGTCATATCATTCTTTCTGGATCAATAGAATTGCATCATACTGAAGCGTTTCTTCAGGCAAAGGAAAAAGTTAGCAGGATATATAGTAAGAAAATGGAATGGAAGAAGAATTTTACTAACTAAGCATCAGACAAGGGTATTCATAGCTAACACATATTTAGATACCAAAAAGTTAAACCCAACAAAAATAGACACTCAAATAAACAAGAACCCAATCAATATATGGGATAAAGATTTGAAGATAACTTCTTAGAAGAAGAAGTAAGAATGACAAATAGATACATTTCTCTCTGTAAAAGAAATGCAAATATAAACAACACTGAGATTAATCTCACCCCTGTTACAATGTCATTATGAAAAACTGAACAATCACAGATACTGATATGGATGTGGCCCAAAGGAAACTATATTACACTGTTGATGGGAATGTAATCTTGTTCCACCACTTTGGAAAACACTATGGAAATTGCTCTCACAAGTGAATAGAGAGCTACCTACCTATGATCCAGCAACTCCCCTTATGGCCATTTATTCAATAGAGCAGAAACAAGGCCACACTGAAGCTACCAGCACAATCATGTTCATTATTGCATTATTTTCTGTAGCCAACATATGGAATCAGCCCAGATACCTCTCATTGTAAAAAGAGGTCGAGGATTATATATGTATATATAAATTATGTATATATATATATATATATATATAATCTTATTGATCCCAATTTACAAGTATAGGTATGCATATATGTATATAAACATACATATATACATATATACATCATATAGATATATATATATACATACATACATAATGGAATTCTTCTCATCCTTCAGAAAGAATAATATTGCACCATTCTTAAGGAAAATGAAACACGTGGGAATAATATTAAGTGAAATAAAGCAGACGCAGAGAAACTTAGCTTGCATGATTTTCCTCATTTGTGTTAGATAGAAGGTGCCTAAAAATGTAAAAGTAAACACACTGGATGGTATTCAAGAAGGTACAAATGAATTATCTGAAGTGGCAGAGTCCATGGAGAGTGAAAATACTATAATTCTCTTAAAAGACTAAGTCAAAGCCCAACAAAATAAATACCAGTAAATGTGTACTGCAAGAGAGGACAAAGGGGGGCAATATGAGATGGGTAGGAAATTGAAGGGGAAAAGGATCGAATACAGGCAAGAATCCATTGTATACTTCCCAGAATTGAAATATGCAAAGCCAGGCGTAGTGTGAAATGGGGGGTGAAAATATTGATGTGGTAACACAATTCCAGGTGCTTCATACACATAAACTGTTTTGTTAAATGGCAAGTAATTCCAGAACATAATATTGAGATACATAAGAATGAGGGTTGATTGGGATGGGTGGATGAAAATGTTGAATGGGGTGACATTGATCAAGATGTATCCATACACTGTTTCAGTTAATACCAACTATTTTTACAGATAAAGATAATAAAAATATTCAAAAAATTAATTATGATAGTTGAATAGAGAGTTGAACTTCAATTAGATTCCCATTTAAAAATTTTGGGGGGTGTTGCCAGTTGTGGGGCCTGAACTCCGGGCCTGGGCGCTATCCCTCATCTCTTCAGCTCAAGGCTAGTGCTCTACCACTTGAGACACAGCATCTCTTCGATTTTTTTTTGCTTATATGGTGCTGAGGACCTCATGCATGCAAGGCAAGTGCTCTACTACTGAGCGACCTTCCCAGCCCTTAAAATATTTTAAACCTGGAGATGTGGAGAATAAAATTCAAATAATAAAACTTCATTAATCTTTTTTATCTGAATTTGTGAAATTTAAATCAAAACTACTTTGCTTTTTGTCAGCCACCGGGCTGTTAGAATATTTCAAAATAAGTGGCTTAAAAACATCAGGAGTATATTATCCATACTCTAGAAGCTTAAACATTGATTATAAAAATGGTAATTCAAGCAATTCTTTGTCTAATGGGGGTCCATTTTCTGGTTCATTATAATCTATTTTCTGGACGTTCACATCGCAGAGTAGTTATACTGGGCTTCTTTTATCAGGATCATTACTGCAGGGTAATCTCTGAAACGTTCATTCTAATGTGACCAGGCAGAGGAATAGAATTTCAACATGTTTACCTGGAAGGAGTTACATCATTCAATACACTTTGCAACTTTTTCTTTAACTCAGTGTGGTGTATCATTTGGATCTTATTTCATAGAAAATAATTACTTAAGGACAAGCTTATATCATGTGAATTATGTGAATGATTCTTCTTACAATGGGGATAATTATAGTGATGGCAAAGTGAAGTATGATTTTTTAGTGGATCTGGAATCACATCATAGGTAAACATGTAAACGTGGTACAGCCTAAAGCCCTTCTGATGTATTTGAACAATCTCTGATGTGTTAATTGCTTTCAAAAATATTCGTTTAGCCAACAAATACAGATCTCCTTTGATTTTAATTAAGGTCTGCTATTAGAACTCTCACAGACACCAAAATCAGAGTACGCTAATATCTCTCATAAAATACAAAATAAAATTTTTACAATTAATAAAATATGAAGACTGTAATATTAATAGCATTATAAATACTAGTATTCACGTTATATAATATATTGGCATCCTTTGGATACCTCAATTTTTAAAATACTTATAAATAAGTGTGAATTGTTTACAAATAATTATTTGATTATGTGTAGAAACTGAGAAAAAATTGCATACATATTTAATATAGATGCAAACAGATACACCTGGTTATTTCTGATCCTTCATTTGTTGGTTTCATTCATGCATGGGGAACATGCAAATGAAAATTGCAAAATTGCATTGACTAAAGTGTTAATTACATGAAGTTTATGTTGGGCTAAATACCTGATTTTATAAATTGAATCATTTTTGTCCCTTCCTTCCTCCGCCCCTTCCTTTGTTCCTTCGTTCCTTCATTCCTTCCTTTTTTCCTTCCTTCCTTCTTTCCCTCCTCCCTCATTTCCTCCTTCCTTACCCCTCTCTCTCTCTTTCTTTTTCTCTCTTTCTTTTTCTCTCTTTCTTTCTTTCTCTCTCTTTCTTTCTTTCTCTCTCTTTCTTTCTGTCCTTTCTTCCTTCCTTCCTTCCTTCCTTCCTTCCTTCCTTCCTTCCTTCCTTCCTTCCTTCCTTCCTTTCTTCTTTCCTTTCTTTCTTTCTCTCTTTCTTTCTTTCTTTCTTTCTTTCTTTCTTTCTTTCTTTCTTCCTTCCTTCCTTCCTTCCTTCCTTCCTTCCTTCCTTCCTTCCTTCCTTCCTTCCTTCCTTCCTTCCTTTCTTTCTTTCTTTCTTTCTTTCTTTCTTTCTTTCTTTCTTTCTTTCTTTCTTTCTTTCTTTCTTTCTTTCTTTCTTTCTTTCTTTTTCTTCCATACTTCCTTTCTTCTTTTACTCAGAACATATCATATGGCTATAGAAAAAACACCAACTGTTTTTCTTCAAGGTGTTATGAGTAATTATGAGTAGTCTAGAATAATATTAATTTTAATAACCTATGTTATATCTTAAGAGAAATTGTACTAAAAACAACTTCACAAAAGTTGCAGGATATGTAACAAATATCACTTTCCATGATATTGTTTATTTCTTCAAAGTAAAATAAGAATTTAGACATAATATTGTGTGTGTGTTGTTTTTGTGATTTGAACTCTCAAGGATATTGGTTTAACGTTTGAGCAACAACTGCACTTCTGGCTTTGTGTGTGTATGTGTGTATGTGTGTGTGTGTGTGTGTGTGTGTGTGTGTGTGTGTGTGTTGATGTGTGTGTGATTAATTGAAATGCGACTCATGAACTTTCTTTCCAAGGCTGGCTTTTTAAAACTTTTTAAATTTTTTTATTGTGAAAATACAGTACAAAGGGGTTACAATTACATGGGCATGCTAATGAGTACATATCTTATCAAGCATTGTTGTCTCATCCTTTTTTTCTACTTCTCAACCTTTCTCATCTCCCCCCATTCCTGCCCCATCCACCCCCCTGTCAAAGTTCTAAAGTTCGTTTTTCTACATAATGACTTGTAAATCTCATTGTTGCAATGGGTCCACCTGTATCCTTTTTTAAACCATGTAATTTTTCCCTTGCTCTCCACAAATCATACCAACATCAAATACAATGCAAGCAGGGGTTATACCGTGGGGGAGGGGCATGTCTGTGACAAGCAGAATAGGTCAGATAAGTTGATGTTAGGTGAAATGAACCTCACGATAAGTATTTACATGTTTTTTTTTTCTTTCTTGCAATTGTTTCTAACATATTTATAAGATGATTTCTTTGTTGCCAAGGCTGGCTTTGAACCCCAGGTCGCTGAGTAGCGAGGATTACAACCTAGAGAAACCCATATTAAGCACAGATATACCTAAGAATAAAATATATTTCTTATCAGTTTAACAAATTAATATTTACATATTTATTTAGTTATTAAATCTGAACATGCACTGTGAAAAATAGTTTTCATTTTTATAAAAAATATACACTCAAAGGTTTAAATGTCAGAATCTTTGCACAAATCGAAATACTCTATTATTCAAGCGAAAAGGGATCCTTAATCAAATTTCTCATTTAAGCTAAAAGCAATAGGCTCTGTCAGGGTGAATGAAGCAATTTTTCATTAAATTAAATATTATCTACTGTAGTCACATGATTTTTTCTTCTTTTAAACCTAAGCGTTTTTGACATAATATATAGATTCATACGTTTTTTGGGTATATAAATATTTTAGTTACTGGTTATGTATTTCTGAAGTTTGATTACTAAGACATTTCAAGGAAACACTGAATTTCATGTACTATGTCAACAATGATTTTTAGAAATTGAATCAATCTCAATATGACATAAAGCAAGATATTCGATGGCTCATGCAATTATTCCTAGAATTGAATATAACTTGTTTTTGAATGGTAGGAAATTCATATTATACCTACTCTATAGAATAATTAAGAAATAAATGATCGTGATAGTATTTATTTTTTCTTCCACTAGAAAGAAAGAACCTCACAATAGATGACAAAAACTTGAATGGAAATGTCATAAAATTATGAAAAATTCAAGTTATTATGAGTTAGATGAAATAGTCATTTTTGAATGTCAAAAAATGAAATCTCTTGAAGCTTTCTTATCTGTTAAATAAAATGTATTTGCACTCAAAATATTTCATTCATCTCTTCAGTAATGGTATAATCCAACCTCCTCAATTTCAAAAAGCTTCTCTGATTATTTCAAGTAAATAATTAGGAACAGAATTTATCACAATTTACAGAAATATCTACCCGTAACTCTAGAAATTAAAACTGAAATCATAAAGTGTTGGGATTAATAATTAGCTTTCACTATGTTGCCATAAAAAGGTGAACCCTCTCACGTGGGCATAGTTGTAGAGATTTGGTCATTGAGAACTTATGATCAAAGAGAATGTTAAGATCAAAGTCCTTTCCTCTTCTTCCTTCTTTTACTCTCTGTCTCCTTCTCCTTTTGCTTTTCCTTCTCCCTCTCCCTCTTCCCCTCCTCGTGTTTCTCTCTTTCCCCACTCTTATTCCTACTTTACTTCCTGGCTTCCATGAATACACATACTCCGTCACATGTTCCTGACATGGAGTACTGTGCCACCACCAAACCAAAGCAATGAGGATAAGAAATATAAACTGAAATGTGTAAAATCAGAAGACAAGATTAATCTCTCCCCCTTTTAAGTTAATTTTATAAAGTATTTTGTCATATTAATAGGAGACTGACACAACATGGTCACATTTATTATAAGGGATAAGATTTACTGGAAAAAAATCTGACCAATATCGCCCTAATGAAATGATTGATTAAATTAATATTATATTAAGACAAATCTAGATTAAAATATCAGATATACTTCAATAAGAGGCAAAAAAATCACGTCTATGGTTTCCTATGAGAAGACAGCAGAATACAATCTGTTCCTTAAGGAAATTGACCTATAATTGACTGCATTGTCAATTTCATAAATGATGTAAGAAGACTGTAGAACAAATTACAACCTAAACTGCATGTATTAAAATTTACTTCGTCCCATGTATTCTATCTATGTCTGGTTCCCAAAATGACTTACATTTTATCATATTTTTAATTAACTTTAAGTAGTTGTATGGGAGTTGCTGTTTGACAAAGCAGCTAATGAATAGTGTTTAGTGAGGTTTTTTATTTTTCTTTTTTCTCTCCTGAGGTTTGAACTCTGGGTCTGAATGCTGTTCCTGAGTGCCTTTGGATGAATGCTAGAATTCTATCACTTGAGGCATAGCAGCACTTTCAGATTTTTCTGAGATTTAATTGGAAATATGAATCTCACAGACTTTCTTGCCTGGACTGGCTTCAAACCTCAATCCTCAGCCTCCTAATTATATAGGATTACAGGTGTGAGCCACTATTGCCCGGTTTAATACAATGCACCTATTTTTTTTACTCGTCCTGGGGCTTGAAATCAGGGCCTTGGCAATGTCCTTGAGTTTCTTTTCCTCATGCTAGTACTCTATGACTTGTGTCATAGTGCCAATTCCAGATTTTTTGTTTATGTAGTATTGAGGAACCAAACCCAGGGCTTCACACATGCAAGGCAAGCAATCTACCACTAAGCCACATTCCCAGCCCTATACAATGCCTCTTGATAATCATTATCCCTCATCCTTCACAATCCTATCTCATCCCTCAATTTATATAATTTTGTAGAATATTCACTGACTCACAATAGCATGTATAGTCACTCAGAAAATATACCACAGATCATATTTTCTTGATAGTCTTAATCATCAACATACTAACGTTATGCATTATAGAATTCTGTGATTTTAAATTCTATATTATCACTTAGATTCACCCACTACTATTCTAAAAATTTTCCTAAGGTTAATGCAAATACAATTTGTAATTTTTCGATAAAGTAAATTATTCTTAGAATGTTAAAGAGATGGAGTAAGAATATTACCTTCAGTTCTAGAACATTTTATCCTTACTACCCTCTCAAAATATTCCCATATTTATTACTAGTCACTTCCTGTCAACATTCGACCATACCTCTCTTGAGCAGCTATTATTTCATATTCTTCCTCTACAGATGTGCCAATTTTAAAAAGCTCATATAATTAGAAAATGTAGTCTATTTTATCCATTTTTCCCATGTAATATTACTGTTTTTACAGTAAGTCCATGTAAATTTTTCTCATGGATAGAGCATATGTATAATAGAATAACATCCTCAATGGGCATTTAAATTCTTTATTACATGTTATTGTAAAAGGTTTTGCTCTGTATATTCTTGTATATGTGTCTCATTGGACATATGTTGAAATCTATTTTGTATATACAATTATGATTCAAAATGCTGGATCATAGAAGCAACTCTATATATAATATCTTAAAGATTGCCAATATGTTCAAAAAACTGACTATATTATTTTAAATGTCAAACACCAATGTATAAGGATTCCAATTTCTACATAATGGTTGTGCATGGCTATCTTATTGTTTCTATTTCCACTAATCTCTATATGTATGCAATGTCTATGTATGTTATGATCTTTCCATATGTTACTTGGTTGTTATTATATTACTATAGAGATATGTATTTGGATTTTTTATAACTTATTCAGGATGGTTAAAGTTTTTCATTGGCATTAATATGCTATTAATATATTTCTGATTCAAGTCTATTTAAATAAATTTATATGTTTACACACTATATGTACATATGCATATATTCATACTTATATGTGTATATATACTAATACCTATATAAGGATATACAGATGTGTATATACATGTATATAGACATATATGTATGTTATTATTTTCATTTGTCTGTAAGTTATCATTTTACTTTATTTGCCAAACACGTCCTTTATTGATTTTACTTCATTTTATTTTATGGTTGATGTTGTACAGAGAAGCCAGTTGAGTTGCCGGTGACTCACCCCTATAATCCTAGCTACTCAGGAGGCTGAGATCTGAGTATCATGTTTCAAAGCCAGCCTGTGCATGAAAAGTCCATGAGACTCTTATCTCCAATAAACCACCAGAAAACCTGAAGTGGCCCTATGGCTCAAGTGGTAGAACTCTAGCCTTGAGTTGAAGAGTTGAGGGACAGCACCCAGGCCCAGAGTTCAAGGCCCACAACCCCCACAACCACCATGACCAACAACAAAAAGAATACTGACTGAAAAATCAATAGTATTAAGCAGTCTTAAAGATAGGCTCAAGTCTAAAATTTTAGTATAATCTTAGATTCCAGCATCGTTCTAGTCCCATGAGCTAAGAGCCCTCAGAATGTTGAATGAATTTCTTAGTTTATTTACACAATCACTATAAGTGTATTTTCTCATCTCTTTCTTTCATTTCACAAGAGAATCTGTATTTATCCTTTATGCCAAAGATCTTCTTAAGATATAGGATGTTAGGCAGAAAAAATTAGATGTATGTTTAAAGATTTTCATCTCTTAAGAGACTAAAAAGCTCAGAAGACATTTTGCTATAACTGGCATATTTCAGATGACTTAAATGTTTTGGTTCTTAAACTAAGTGAAATACGTGTAAAATGTTACAGTTTTTCCAAACAATGATTATGGCTTATACTTTTCTGCTCCAATGAGTTGAAACTTCTGACAAGATTGGAGGGCATATCGATTTCAGGGGAGACGTGTTAATGTTAGAATGCCAAGGGAGATTCCTAAAACAGCATTGCCTATCACATATCTGTTAGTTATACTTATGGCATATAAGTGTATATACCTACAAATATGATTTGAATAAGGAATGTGTGATTTACACAATTCATTCAATAACAACTAAAACCAGAAAACACTTCTATTTATTTAAATAAACTAGTATATCTAGTGAGGATTTAAAATTTTTTAGAATATATATTTTAAGATATATTTCAAAGTACTGTTTATTTTTAATGGTTTATTTTTAATTGTCAGTTTGGGGGCTTGAAATCTGGACCTGGACACTGTCCCTCAGTTCTTCAGCTCAAGATTAGTGCTCTACCACTTGAGCCACTCCAGTTTTCTTTTGTCTCATTGGAGATAATATACTCACAGACTTTCCTGCGTAGGCTTGTCTTGAGCCATGATTCTCAGTTCTCAACCTCTTTAGTAGCTAGGGTTACAAGCATGAGCAACTATATCCATTAATTTTTGCATGTAACATTTCTTTTTAGTGAGAATGCTCAAAAACTTATCTTCTCACTGTGATGAAATATCTATTCTTAACTATGATCACTTTTCTTCTTGTAGTATAAAATTAATATATTAACTTTTAGTCATAAAAGTCTGCTAATTAAAGTTACATAAAACATTAATTGTAAAGTGAAAGAAATTCATGGTTCTGTTTCTTCTTTTAAGTAAACCATTCTGCGTTTTGTTTTCAATTATATTTCTTTGGAAATGTGTAATATTCATTGATTTAACTGTTAAAATTGATAGCAATTACATTATATCAAGTTGATTCAAACTTGTATTTGAAAATTGCACCCTTACCACAAATATACTTCCACTTTCCTCTATCACATAATTAAAATAACAGTAAAGCAAAGATTGGCGTTAGCCATTCATGTGTAGAATCCTAGAAACTCAGGAGTCTAAGACCTGAATACTTTAGTTCAATGTCAGTCCAAACAGACAAAAATGTGAGAAAACTTTTCTCCAATTATCCAGCAAGAAGCAGAAGGTGAGAATATGGCTCAAGGAATAGAACAAAAAATTAGAGCAAAAAAATAGTGCAAACAAAAAGCTATGAGCAAAAAATTCAAGGAAGACCATAAAACATTGAGTTCCAGCCTTAAAAATGGCATATACACACAAGACAACAACAAAAAGTAATATGAACATCAATAATGAAGACAAAATAGTAGAAAAGATCATGAGGAATATGTAAACATCTGGAAGACAGAAATCATTTGACAGAATTTTGATTCATGAAAGGGAAAAGTGGCAGTCTCATTTGTACAATCTCATTGTAGTCATTTTTATTGAAACTTGGCTATTCGGTAACATGTGAAAGAGTAGATTGGATTACCTGACTTAGCAGACCTTGCTTGTGACTATGCACCATCCCACTATGCAAAATCTAAAATAATGCTTGGTAATTTAAATAAAACCTCATGTTAGAGACTGTTTGGCCCACATAGACTGAAGTCCTTATATTGAGGCTTCAGACCAGTGCTTTTGTTTATAACCACTCCTGTTTTAACAAGTTGGGACAAATAGAAGTAGTGGGTTTAATTATAAAAGGGAAGCATGCTGCAGACTTATTTTTCTTGCTAAGGCTCTAACCACTTTAGATTATTTTTCAGGCCAAGCCATCCTTGAGTAATTATCGCTTACCTATGGCTTCCACAAACGTGAGATAGCAGGAAATTTCATTATATCTAGCTTTCTTTGTTTTTGTAGTTCCTCACGAATTTGTGTTTTTCAGAACTGGCCCTCATATCAGTCTTCTAAATCTCGGCCTTCTAATTAGCAAGGTATATTTCATCTCAAGCTTAGATCCACATTATTTTCAATGTAAACATTTAATATTGACTTCTGTTTTCTAGATATTAAATTCTATAGAGGTTAGTATGGATCTTTATGATCTTATAAGAACAAAGATAAATCCCTTGAATACTTTTTCCCAATTTATTTAAATATTTCTAGTATGACATCACAAATAGGACATTAATATGTCTCAAGTATCTTATGCAAACCAGTTAATTTAATTATTTTGTGCACATATTAAGTCCAACATAATTTTATCAAATCTATATTAATATCCAGTATTTACAGATACGTTTCTTTACTAAAAATAATTGTCTCATGTTTGCCTTTTATAATTAAACCCACCACTTGTCTTTTTTCCATCTGAAACCTGTTTTATCCTGGCAACCAACATATTTTTTTTCTCCAACATTTAGATCATGCAATAAATAAACATGATTGCCATCAAATCTAAGGTAGATTATTCCCAGTTATTGTATGCCTTAATTTTTTATTGGATTAACTCGAGTTGCCTTTTGGTTCTGTTATTAGAGACTGTAGCACAATTCGTTTCCCATTCACTTGAAGAAAGCCTGAATTGATTTCCTTTTCTTTGACTAGAGGAAATAATGCTGCTATAATCCTCTGTGTTTTGGCGTTTGGGTGAATGTTATATTTTATTTCTATGAGACAAAGCCTGGAAAGATGAATTCCTGTGCTATACAGTGGGTATTTGCTTATTTCATATGCTAAGAACTTGTCAAATGTTTTCAGAAGTGAATTTCCCATTTGACATTTCTGCCAGCATCCATTTTCTCTGTTTTTTTGATAACATTTAGTATGGTCATTATTGTATTATGTGAAGTAATTCTTATACATGTTTTATGATGTCATTTTGGTTTTAATGTGCATTTATTTGGCGACTGATGATGATTTTCTTGTGCTTATTTTTCACAAGATATACTTTGCTGGTTTCTAATTGATGTTCTTTTTAACATTAGGTTTTGAGAGTTCTATGTAGAATCTAGATTTGAGGCATTCTTCAGGTATAAGATTTATACATATTTTATCCTTGACTATGGGTACACCTCATCATCATTATAATCATCACAATCATCATCATCATCACTATCATTATTACTACTATTACCTTTCTACATGTATGTATGGTCCTGGGGCTTGAACTCAGGGTCCCTGAAATTTCTTTTAATTTGTTAAAAATTTAACATTTCAGTCACGCCTCACTTCTGGCTTTTTGCTGATTAATCAGAAATAATATTCTCAAGGACTTTATTTTGTGGGGGGCTGGCTTCATATAGCAAAACTTAAATCACAGGCTACAAGTAGCTAGGATGAGATACATGAGCCACCTGCTTCCAACTTCTATTCACCACTTGTATATGAGCTTTCACAGACCAAATTATTTTACACTTTCATTAAGTTCTACTATATTGTTTTCCTTGCCTATAATTTTAATGCCAAATTTAAGAAAGTTTCATCTCCAAAATTGTCAAGACATCTTTCTTTGTTTTACATTTGCATCACTCATTTTGTTTTATATGCCATGTTTTAATCCTGCTTGAAGTTAATATTTGAATAAATTGTTATGTTTAAGTCAATGTTTACTTTTTAATTCTCCCCAATATTGTCTAACCTCTCACCACTTATTAAAAAGAATTGCATTTTACAAATGTTTGGTTTTACCTCTTATTAAATATTCCTTGATAATATTTATGTGGAGCTAATCTGGTGCTGTACAGACCCATTGAGCTGTACATTTTTTCTCTACAATTATAACAATTTTATACTAACAGCTTTAATATTGGACAGAGAAATATATTCCAGTTTATTTTCCTTTGTGAATGAGTCAGAGTGCTTTTCAGGTGTTTTTAGAAGTTGTCATAAACATAAATAAAACTGTGAAGCTGGACGATGTTGGTTCATGCTTGTAATCCTAGCTGCATAGGAGGCTGTGATCTGAGAATTGTGGTTCAAAACCAGCTGGATCGGGAATGTCCGTAAGACTCTTATGTCCAATAAACAACCAGAAAACCAGCAGTGCCAGAGTTTCTCAATGGGTAGAGCACTCATTTGAGCTGAAAAGCATTGGGTCAGTGCCAAGTACCAGATTTCAAAAACCACGAATGACCAACAAATAGGGGAGGAGACAATTTATATCTTGGCTCAATTGTATCCTCCAATCCACAAAAATTATATGTCTCCAATTATTTTGATTTTTGCCTTTATATACAGCATTGTATAATTTTCAATGACAGTGGGTGAACACCACTTTAATAATTTTGACGATATGTGAAGGTAGCAGAAAGAAATTCACAGAAAACAGTTGAAAAATAAAGGGCAATAAGAATGGAGAAAAAAAACAGGTTAATCAGGCCCTTGATCAATATGAGAGTGTAAAGTATTTCAATACGATTTCTTCATACAATTAATATACACCAATTAATAAATATCTTCCAAAGGCATTTGTATTCAAGTATGACATAAAGGATATATACAGATTCTGTGGTCAAATGAAAGACAGATGATAAAATACATACTTATAGTAACTGTGTAAGTAAACTAAGAAATCTGGTTAACATTCTGAGAACACATGGCTCATTAGATGAGAAGGCTGTTGGCATCTAAGATAATACCACAATGTTAGACTTGAGCCTAACTTTAAGACTGATTAATACTTTTGCTTTTTGAGTCAGTATTCTTTTTGTTGTTGTTATTGGTGGTGGTGGTGGTCGTGGGCCTTGAACTCTGTGCCTAGGTGCTTTCCCTCAGCTCTTCAGCTCAAGGCTGGAGCCATAGCACCACTTCCAGTTTTCTGGTGGTTTATTGGTGATACCAGTCTCATGGACTTTTTCTGCCCAGGCTGGCTTTGAACCGCGATCATTAGATCTCAGCCTCCTGAGTAGCTTGGATTATAGGTGTGAGCCCCCAGCACCAGGCTTCAGTCAGTATTCTTAGTACAAGGAAAAAATACAAATGGTTTGGAACCAAGCTGTAGAAGACTGCCTTTTTTGCTTTAGAAGAGAGCTGTCAGATACCTTATGAGTAGATAGATTTAACAAAAATTGAACATATCAGTCCACACTGAATGCTACCAAACATTTTGCAAAGTTCCAAAAATGATAAGAATATTAACTGTAATAATTACCTCGATAATAAAGGACATGTTTGAGTGTTCTGTCTTTATTGTTACTGTTGTAAATGTACAATGCCATTTTATTCATTTTTGTTGTTGTTTCCTTTGTATGTTCTTTCCCCTATGGCATATCCCCTGTTGTCACTGTACTCAGTTATGGTATCCTGCATCTTGTATATACATGTCTAATCTGGGGAGGGGAAGGAGAATTACAAAACTGTGAAACAAGGACACAGGATGACACATTGCAACATACTCAGAAGACAGTATATTGGAAATGAACTTTACCACTTCATGCAGTGAGGGGTGGGGAGATAGGAATGTGAGAGCTGGGGGAGGGAAGGGATAGTGGGACAACAACACAGAAGGGAAAGGGTAACAATGATCAACAAGTAATATACTCATTGCCTTACTCATGTAACTGTAACCCCTCTGTACATCTTAACCATAAAATAAAATAAAGTAAAATCAATAAAGGACATGTTTGGCAAATAAAGTAAAATGATAATTTACAGAGAAATGAAAATAATAATATACATATATGCCTGTATATATGCATATACACATATGTATATTCGTATATGTATACATATATAGGTATTTGTATGTATACACATATAAGTATGAATATATGCACATGTATACATAGTGTGTATACATATTCATTTACTTAAAACACTTGAATCAGAAATATATTAAGAGCATATTAATACCAATGAAAAAAATTAACCATCGTGAATAAATTATCAAAAAAAATGAAATACATATCTCTATATTAATATAACAACAACCAAGGAACATATGGAAGTATTATATACCTAGAAATTGCATACATATAGAGATTAGTGGAAATAGAAACAACAATGAGATTGCACTGCGCAACCACTATGTAGAAATTGGAATTCTTATACATTGGTCCTTGGCACTTAAAATGATACAGTCAGTTTGTTAAACATACTGGCAATCTTTAAGATATTACACATAGAGTTGCCTCTATGATCCAGAGTATTTTTTGTTTCCTTTTTGGTCAGTCGTGGGGCTTGAACTCCGGGCTTGGGCACTGTCCCTGCACTCTACAGCTCAAGGCAAGCGCTCTACCACTTGAGTCACAGTGCCACTTCGGTTTTCTAGTGGTTTATTGGATATAAGAGTCTCACGGACTTTGCTTCCCAGGCTGGCTTTGAACCATAATCCTCAGATCTCAGCCTCCTGAGTAGCTAGGATTACAGGCATAAGCCACCGATGCCCAATTTGATCCAGCATTTTGAATCATAATTGTATATACAAAATATATTTCAACATATATCAAATGAGAAACATTTACAGGAATATACATAGCAAAACCTTTTACAATAACATATAATAAAATATTGAAATGTCCAGGGCTGGGAAGGTGGCTCAGTGGTAGAGCGCTTGCCTTGCATGCTCAAGGCCCTGGGTTCGATTCCTTAGCACCACATAAGCAAAAAGAAAAAAAAGCCGAAAGTGGCGCTGTGGCTCAAGTGGTAGAGAGCTAGCCTTGAGCTGAAGAGCTGATGGACAGCGCCCAGGCCCAGAGTTCAGGCCCCACTACCGGACCCAAAAAAAAAAAATATTGAAATGTCCATTGAGGATGTTATATAATTATTCACATGCATACAAAACAATATACTCCATCCATGAGAAAAATTTTCATGGTCTTACTTTGGAAACAGAAATATTACATGGGAGAAATGGATAGACTACATTTTATAATAATGTGAGCTTTTTAAAATTGGCACATCTGTAGAGGTAGAATATGAAATAATAGCTGCTCTAGAGGAGGTAGGTTGAAATGATGACAGGAAGTGACTATTAATAAATATTGGAGTATTTTGAGAGGGTAGTGATGATAAAATGTTCTAGAACTGAAGCTGATGTTCTTACTCCAACTCTTTCACATTTTAAGAATCATTGTACTTTATTGAAGAATTACAGAGTGCATTTGCATTAACCTTAGGAAAAATTTTTATAGTAGTAGTGTGTAAATCTGAATAGTAGTGTGTGAAAATTTAGAATTTAAAATCCCAGAATTCTGTAATGCATAACTTTAGAATGTTGATGAATAAAACTATCAATAAAGTATAATCAGTATATATTCTCTGAGTGACTGTATATGACATTGCAAGTCAGTGAATATTCTACAAAATTATGCAAATTGAGGGATGAGATAGGATTGAGTAGAATGAGGGATAATGATCATCAAGGTGCATTGTATTGGCCATGGAATGTGGCATAGTGGTAGACTGCTTGCCTTGCATGTGTGAAGCCTTGGGTTTGACTCCTCAGTACTAAATAATTTTTTAAAACCTGGAATTGGCAATATGACACAAGTTGTAGAGTGCTAGAGTGAGGAAAAGAAGCTCTTGGGCATTGCCAAAGCCCTGAGTTCAAGCCCCAGGACTACCAAAAAAAAAAAAAAAGGCTCATTGTATAAGCCAGGCACTAGCTGCTCACGCCTGTGAGCCTCAATAATCAGGAGGCTGAGGATTGTGATTTGAAGCCATCCCAGGCAAAAAAGTCTGTGAGATTCTTATCTCCAATTTAATCTCAGAAAAATCTGAAAGTGCTGCTATGCTTCAAGTGATAGAGTTCTAATGTTCATGCAAAGGAGCTCAGGGACAGCGCCCAGACCCAGAGTTCAAACCTCAGAAGACAAAACAGAAAAAAAAAAAAAAAAACCTCACTAAACACTATTCATAAACTGCTTTGTCAAACAGCAACTCCCATGCAATTACATAAAGTTAATTAAAAATATGTTTAGAATAAGAATACAAATCATTTTGGGAACCAGACATAGATAGAATACAGGGGACAGAGTAAATTTTATATCACACAGATTGAGTTGAAATGTGTTCTTCAGTCTTCTTACATCATTTATGAAATTGACAATACACCAAATACAGGTCAATTTCCTTGAGGAATAGATTGAATTCTATTGTCTTTTCATAGTAAACCATAGACGTGATTTTTTTGTCTCTTATTGAAGTATATCTGGCACTTTAAAGTAGATTTTTCCTAATATAATATTAATTTAATCAATAATTTATTAGGGTGATGTTGGTCAGATTTTTTCTAGTAAATCTTATCCCTTATAATAAGTGAGAGCATGCTGTGTCAGTCTCATATCAATATGACAAAATACTTTATAAAATTAACTTAAATTGGGGAAAGATTAACCTTGGCTTCTGATTTTATACATTTCAGTACATGTTTCTTATCCTCCTTGCTTTTGGTTGGTGGTGGCACAGTACCCTATTTCAGGAACATGTGATGGAATGTATGTATTCATGGAAGCCAGGAAGTAAAGAAGAGGCAGAATAGGAGTGGGAGAGGGAAAAAGAAGAGGAGGGGAAGAGAGAGAGCAAAATGGCAAAGGAGAAGGGGAAGGAGAAGGAAACAGAGAATAAAAAGAAGGAAGAGGAGGAAAGGACTTTGATCTTAACATCCTCTTTGATCACAAGTTCTCAGTGACCAAATCTCTACAACTATGCCCACTTCAAAGGGTTCACTTCTTTAAGGTAACATAATGAAAGCTAATTATTAATCCCAACCCTTTATGACTTCAGATTTAATTTCTAGAGTGGTGGGTAGATATTTCTACAGATTTCAATAACATCTGTTCCTAAATATTGACTTGAATTAATCAGAGAAACTATTTGGCATGGAGGTGGTTTGGTTATACCATTGCTGGAGAGATGAATCAAATATTTTGAGTGTAAATACATTTTATTTAACAGATAAGGAAGCTTCAAGAGATTTCATTTTGTGACCTTCAAAAATGACTATTTCATCTAACTCATAATGACTTGAATTTTTCATAAACTTTATGGCATCTCCATTCATGTTTTTTCATCTATAGTGAGGTTCTTTCTTTCTACTTGAAGGAAAAAATTAATATTATCATGGTCATTTATTTCTTAAATATTTTATAGAGAGTAGATATAATATGAATTTCCTACCATTCAAAAATAAGTTATATTCAAGTCTATAGTGTAATGCCAAGGTTGCAGGATCCCTCAAAAAAGACCACAAAGAGTCAGACTATACAGCTGTTTTATTTAAATGGGCTGCAGCTTGGGCCTCTTCCTACACTCTGACATAGCGGGACCCAGGAGGAGAGCCCCGAGCTAAGGATTTGCAGGTCTTATATAGGCACACAATCAACCAGGTGTTTTGATTACAGCCTCAAACTTTAACCTTTCATTCCCCCCCTTGACTTATGGTCCTGAGCCACAATCTTGTGGCTCTGGCCCAAAACTAAACTCCAACAGCTCTTGATCTTGAATTAGTATACCAATAACAATCAGTCCATTTTTCTTTTCTTCATGAGTGGTTGGGTAGGATGCTTGGAGACTTCCCATCTTTCCCCACGGTTGTCCAAGACAAAGGGGTCAGCTGGTCAGGTGTGGGAACAGTGGATCCAAGCAACAATGCCATCCACCTTAAGGGCAGTAGGTGTAGCCAGTAGCACCATGTAAGGTCCCTTCCACCATGGTTCCAGAGATCACAAGTTGTGCCTTTGAACAAACACCCAGTCCCCTGGTTTAAACAAATGTGGAGTATGAATAGAAGCAGAATCATATAATGCTCTAAGCTGGGGCCCCATACTCTTATGCACCAGCTGTAAATAGTCAAGCTTACACAGAAATTCAGTATCATCCAAATCAGCAAGCAATTCAGTCTGAAGGCTAAGGATAATGAGTGGAGGGTGTCCATACATTATCTCAAAAGGAGTAAAGCCAAGCCGATAGGGTGAATTTCTTATTCTAAACAAGGCAAAAAGAAGGAGCGATACCCAGTCTGCACCACTCTCCAAGGCCAATTTAGTCTCTTTTAGAGTCCGATTCATTCTTTCTACCTGCCTTGAACTCTAGGGTCTATAAGCACAGTGCAAATTCCAATCCGTCCCCAGTACCGCGGCTATTCCCTGACTTACTTTTGAGACGAAGGCCGGTCCATTGTCTGACCCAATGGTGGATGGGAAGCCATACCTGGGTAGGATTTCTTCCAGGATCTTCTTAGTCAACACGTTCTCAGTCTCATGCTTTGTTGGGTAGGCTTCAACCCATCCTGATTAAGTATCTACAAAAACTAGCAAATATTTATATCCAAATTTATCAGTTTTAATTTCTGTGAAGTCTACTTCCCAATGCACACCTGGCCTATCTCCACGGAGGCTAGCTCCTTTTGTAACAGGTTGATTGGGGGCATTGGTGAGCTGACAGGCTTTACAATTTTTAACAATGTCCTCAATGAGTTGATTTCCTTGCCTAATTTTTACCTCTGAGTGTCGGAGCAAGCCCTGCATTGTTCGAGTTCCCTCCCCAATTTTCCACCAGTCTTTGTTTCCTTCTGTGTCTAGGGGTTTATAGGCCATGGGAATTTTCTTTATCCACTCCAAGTCTTCCTGGGAGTACTGAGGCTCAGGAGGCAACACGTGGTGGTCATTGCCTCAAACTTTAACCTCTCAATAGGAATAATTGGATAAGTGATGGAATATCTTGCTTTAATTCAGATTTAAAGTTTAATTTTCAAAGTGCCTTATAGTTCAATTTTGGCAATCAAAATGAAAAACAGGCATGTTTTATCCTCAAGAATGTCATTATCTTTATCTGATTTGGGGATGGGAATGGAAATCACAGATATGGTGAGATAAAGGACAAATGCATCAGTGATCCTCAAAAAAACATTATTTTGGAAATGAATTTTACAACTTGTGGGGGAGGATGGGAGTTGGGGGGGAAGCAGGAAAAACCAAGGGAGAGGGTACACTGTTTAGAAGAAATAGACTATTTCCTTAGTTCTGTAACCCCTCTCTATATACTTTACAATAAAAAATTAAATAAAAATAAATAAATTTTTAAAGAAATCGAAAAAAAAGAATGTCATTATTTTATGTGTGAAAAAATAAAATAAACCTAATATTAATTCAGTGTAAATAAGAAATCAAATCCTTATGCAATGCATCGATTCCATGGATTATGAAATATATTGGTAAAATTAATAAAACTTGTATTAAGTATGTTACTTAAGACATGAAGCAAGTGATAATTTTGTTTTCTAGGTGACGATATAGAAATCAAAGCCCAAAGATTCCAGAGTTCTTTGTGATTGATACGTGTCAATTTACACATATGCTTGTCTCATGTCAATGTTATTTCAGCATAACTGAGAACAGAACTAAATAAAAATATACTCAAATGTTTAGCTTTATTTTGTTACTAAATATGTCACTTTATATCTCTCTATTTTATTTGAAAAATCTGGTAAATTTATTTAAGTCATATCAACAATAATGAGAAATAAACAGGATCTACCTCCTTAAAAGACAATGAATAAGAAAAAAAAATGACTCTTTTGTTTTGTTCCAAGGCTGAATTAAGCCAGGCCCAAAGAAACATAGGTCCCATGTTTTCCCTTATTTGCAATAACTAGTATTTGTCTGAGACAAGCAGAAACGGTCAGATAAGTTTATGTTAGGCAAAATGGAGCCCAAAATAAGGATTCAAATGTTTTTTCTTTCTTGTGATTTTTTCTAACATATTTATAAGATGATTTCTTTGTTGCTTTGTATGTCTCTTCCCCACCGTATAACCCCTGTTTTCACTGTATTTGATGTTGGTATACTTTGTAGAGGGGGACGAAAAAAACTTATTGTTTAAATAGTAATAAAGGTGGACCCATTGGAATAAAAAGATGTACAAGCCATTTTGTTGAAAAACGAACTTTACAACTTTGGCGGAGGGGGTCTGGGGTGGTCATGGGAAAGGAAGCGAAGGGGAAACAAAAGAGGAGGCAACAATGCTTGTTAAGAAATGTACTCATTACCTTGCCCATGTAATGGTAACCCCTCTGTACTGTATTTTCACAATTAAAAATAAAGGAAAAAAAAAAAGAAAGAAAAATGTGAAACAACAAAGAAAAAAATTGAACCTCATTTTGCATTTTGTCTTTGTATATTGTGGTGCTTTGCAATTGTGTATTATGTGACTATCCCATAAATCTGGGCTCAAACCACTAGGGCTACTGGAAGAAAATTTCAAAATCTAAAGCAGGTAACACAGCTGTGCAGTTGTTTGTGGGTTTCACTACAGTAGCAGGAGGGCATTGTTATACCTGGACTGGAGACCCTCCAAAGATCACCAGAGACCAAGATCAATGTAAGTGAAAAAAGAGTTGTTTATTTGCAAGTTCAAGCTTGGTCCTCCATGCACTCGGTAACCCGTGACACTAAGAGGTCCTGAGCATAGAATTAGTACAGTTTTTATGGTATTGAATAAACAACCTTAAGGGAGTATTATATGAGATATTACATGATTGGTTAATATTTTAAGCAAATTAAGCTACACATACATTATTGGTTATTATTAATACTGACTTGTTATTGACGGGTACCACCTGGCCACTGGGTCACCGTGTCTCGTATAGACACCCAGTGTTTGGTTGATGTATCCAGAGAAAATTCCTGTGGCTTGCCCAAGGATTACATATGTTTCAGTTGCCTGGCAATTGTTTTCTTTTCTATATCATTTCTGGGTCAAATTCATGGTTCTTTCTATAATCCGTACCTCACAAGATGGTTGCTAATCTGTAATGGAGTTACTTAGTTCTTTATTGTGCCTCTTTAAGTCTTAGACTCTTCATTCCCCCCTTTCTATTATGCACCTGAAAGGCTAATCATTGTCCTTACGGGCCTGCGTTATGTCTTTTATCAGGGATTAATTGATATGGCATTCTCAATACCATCAGTTGTATGGTATTGACTCGTTTCTTAACACACATCACTCGTCGATTTACAACACAAGGCCCTATTGTGAACACAAGCACTAGAATGATAATGGGACCCAACAGAGTGGATATTAATGTAGTAATCCAAGGGGAATAGTTAAACCATGATTCAAACCATCCTTCTTGCTGTTCCCTTATTCTTTAACAACTCGAGTGATTTGCATAGAAGCAACATTCTTCCCTAGGGCAGCACATAGACCTCCTTGCTGTAAGAAAAGTCCAGCCCTTGACTGTTTTGTAACGCCACCTCAGGTAAGGAATCATGACATTTTTGAAGGTAGGCTGGAGAACTTTCCAGGTTTTTTATATCCTCATCTATAGAAGCACAAAGGTTAGAGTAGGGTGTTCTCTGAGTAACCAGGGATGCTACTCGAGTTCCTACTCCAGCTAAGCCCACCAGAGCCCTGATACTCACGGCATTTATTATTTCTATTTTAGCTTTTCGGGGTCAGTAGCTTGCTGCGGACATTTTTTATCATCTTGTCTTCCAGAGAATTGTAAAGTAGTCGTGGGATGAGTTGCACCATGACACAAAAGCTGTGGGTCCTATTTAAAACTTCCAGGGCACAAAAGGGGTTAGGCCAGTTGAACATGTCTACCAAACATCTTGGGGAGGTAATCAATAACCTTCCTCAGGAGTCCATTCTTGGGTCTGATTACATAAGTGAGTAAAATTAGTACTCGTCCTACACATAACCGTTGACCTATAACTGCCTTTAGGGTAAATTTTGCCTCTTTTTATTCCCATCTGCATGATTTACTTGTTTTAGTTACATTCTGTACCACTGCAATACTCTCATAAAATGGGGGTGTCATATCAGAACACATCCAATGTGTTTTGGTAATATCAGGGCGGGTCTGCTTGATTACATTATAAGTTTGAACCAACAGCTGCCATAGAGAATCCTCCAGCAAGGTGATGTTCTCCCTGATGGGGTCTCCTCTTTTCAGAGGAGATGGGGTCACTACAGCCTGGGGCTTTTTCTTTTCACTTGCTTGGCTTTTGTGGCAGAAACCGGTCTTAAAACAGTGTTTGTTCCCATTACTGAAGGGAAATAGCTAGCTGTGGCAATTGCCTGTAGACTTCTAAGTATGTCAATGTGAGTCTCTCCACATCGGTAAAATCTTAGTCCCCAAGTCTTTCCTAATTCCCATCCTATGACTTGTTTGCCCTTGTCTGTGAACCGAACTTCCACTCAGGCATCAGAATCCTGGGGAACCCTAATTTGTTGGTGCACAGGCATCCCATTAAACTGGATGCCCGCTGGCCCTGATTTAGTAAAAGTAACAAGGTCTCATCCTTTTCCTTTCCATTTTCCTGAGGTACTTGTTTTGCAGCCCCAGCTCTTACAGTAAAAGTCCTCTTGTCTTCCACAATTACTAGTCCTTCCTTCCCCTGGGCAAACATATCAGTGTCTCCGTCTACACTCAACAAGCCTAGGTCCTTCCCATACTCCCTCAGCGAGCTGTCACAAATTAAATGTAAGCCTGTCTCGAAACCATAGGGAGGGTCCCTCTTTCACAGCCAGAGGGAATGGTTTGTCCATTACATGATTACTAATAATCCAAGTCCAATTATATGGGCGATTAGGATTGCAGGCACCCACTATTATTTCAATACAATTTCCAAGTAAGGTATAAGTCAACAACCATTTCATGACTTAGTCTTTTTATGGCTCAATTTGAGCTTTAAGGATTGTCTTTGGAAAGTGAGACTTATCACTCTGGGTTCTCTTCAAAATCGGTTATGGGATCTACAGGCTTCGCATGCAAATGGTGGATCCAGCTAGTGATGCCGTTGACTTTGAGGACAGTTGAATTCGTCAAGATGACCACAAAGGTCCTTTCCACCGGGGTTCCAGGTTTTCCTGTCAGTGTCTTTTCACCAGGACCCAGTCCGGTGGCAGAAGTGATGTGGGATCGGTGGAGGGCCTGACTCGTACAGCACATTCAGTGTAGGCCAGACCTAAAGGCGGGTCCTCTACAGGACCCTGAGAGAGAACAAAAGTTCAGAGTCATCATCTTCCCTAAGAAACTGCTCTGAAAATTAGGAATTATGGGAGGGGGCATTTCGAATACAATTTCATAGGGGGAAAGACAAATTTTCAAAGGGGAGTTTCATACTCTGTATAAGGCAAAGGGAAGGAGTGTTACCCACTCACCACCAGTCTCCATGGTCAATTTGGTCAGGGTCTCTTTTATAGTTCTAGTCATCCTTTCTACCTGTCCTGAGCTTTGGGGGTCTATAAGCGCAATGCAGTTTCCAATCTGCCCCAAGGGCATTAGCAAGTCTCTGACTTACCTTTGACACAAAGGCTGGTCCATTATCTGATCCTATCATACTAGGGAAGTCAAACCTGGGTAAGATTTCTTCCAGAAACTTCTTAGCCACCACCTGTGCTGTTTCACACTTTGTAGGAAAGGTTTTTACCCATCCTGAAAAGGGAAAACTAATAGATATTTATATCCATACTTGCCAGGTTTGATTTCTGTGAAGTCTACCTGCCAGTAGATTCCTCGTCTATCTCCTCTTATCCAACTGCCTGGTCCTGCCTGAATTTTCCCTGCATTAGTCAGCTGACATGCCTCACAGACCCTGACAATCTGTTCTATTTTAGCATGACTATTCTTGACTCTTAGACCAGTATTTCTCACCATGTCTTGCATCTTCCTCGCACCCATGTGGGTGCTCGATGCATTTTCAGTAGTATTTTACTCCCTAACTGTTCTAGCAAGATAATGTTGCTCTTAGAATCTCTCCATCAACCATTCAGGCATTGTGCCATTGTTAGTTGATCAATCCATTTTAAATCTTCTGTGTTATATGTAGGAGTGTCCAGGAGAGTTCTTGCACCGGGGTCTGGGCGGTTTATCATCATTGTAGAGTCTTTTTGTGTTGTCACTTCCCGGGCAGTTCTGTGGGCCAGGGTATTGCCTTTACTCACAGCATCTTTACGTTTTTGATGTCCATGGAAATGAACAATGGCCAACTTCTTAGGCAACCAAAGAGCAGAGATTAAGGCCAAAATTTCATCTTTATTTTTGATGGACTTTCCCTCTGCTGTCAGTAATCCTCTTTCTTTGTAGATAGCTCTGTGTATATGAGCCATTGCAAATTAATACCGACTAACACTGTACAGAGTTAGTCTTTTATTCTTTCCTAGCGTTAGTGCTTGGGGTCAGGGCTATTAATTCGGCTCTCTAGGCTGACGTGCCTATGGGCAGAGGTTAGGCCCAAACGACATCACTCTCAGTCACTACTGCTGCTCCCGCATACCTATGTCCTTGATGAACAAAGCTGCTCCCATCTGTAAACCACACGAGTTCAGCATCTGGTAACGCTGATCTCTTAAGTCCTCTTGGATATTATGGACTTGCGCCAGGATCTCCGAGCAATCATGTAGTGACATGTCTAGGTCTGGATCTGGTAGAAAAATCACTGGGTTGACAGCTGAGGGAACCTGGAAATTAATTCTGAGAGGAGTGAGTAGCAGTCCTTGGTAATGGATTACTCAGGCATTGCTGAGCCATCGATCTGGTGGCTGCTTTAACACACTCTCAATAGCATGGGCGTGGTCACATAGAGTTCCTGTCCCATAGTTAATTTGCATCTTTAACCATTAGAGCAGTAGCCACTATCATTCTCAGGCATGGTGGCCATCCTGCTGCCACCAGTCTAATTTCTTTGAAAAGTAGGCTATTGGTCTTCTCCATGGGCCTAGATATTGGCTTAGGACTCCTTTCATAATCCCATTATGTTCATCCACATACAAATAAAAGTATTCAGTTGTATCAGGGAGTCCTAATGCTGAGGTTGACAATAAGGCATTTTTATCTATTCAAAGGCTTGTTCAACCTACTTCATCCATAAAAACAGCTGCTTTTCTTTGGTTGCCTCATAAAGGGGTTTAGCCAACTCCGCAAACCCAGCAATCCACAGACAGCAAACGCCTGCTGAGCCCCAAAGCTCCCTTACCTGGTGCTGAGACTGGGGTGTTGGAATTTTGACAGTTTCTTTTATTCCTTTTGTAAGCCACTGCTGCCCCCCTTTCAATAAATATTCCAGGTAAGTTACCTCTGATTTGCAGATTTGAGCTTTCTTGGCCAACACTCAAGAAACCAAGGCTTCCTAAAGTCTGGAGTAAATCCTCCATTCCTCGGCTGCATTCTCTTTCAGATTTAGCAGCAATTAATAAGTCATTCACATATTGCAACAAAGTCAAGCCAGGGTGGCTTCCCCTAGCCTCACCTAAGTCCTCATGCAGGGCTTTGTCAAAGAGTGTAGGTGAGTTTTTAAATCCTTGAGGAAGTCTTTTCCAGTTCAGCTGTCCATTAATATCTCTTTCTACATCTGTCCACTCAAAGGAGAAGAGATCTTAGCTTTTAGCTGCCAAGGGTAGGCTGAAAAAGGCATCTTCTAAATCTAATACTGTGTACCACTGCCTATAGGGAGGCAGGGTGCTCAGGAGTGTGTAGGGGTTGGGTACAGTCGAGTGAATGTCCATTACTCATTTGCTGACCTCCCTTAAGTCTCTACTGGCTTATATTCATTGGAGTGGGGCTTACAGACTGATAGCAGGGGAGTGTTCCATGCCGACTGACAGGGCCGCAGTATACCCAGTTCTAGCAGACACCTAATGTGGGGCGTTATTCCCACCCATGCCTCCATGGATATAGGGTACTGCCAGACTCTGACTGGGTCAGCTCCTGGCTTTACGTCAATGAATAGAGCTGGTCTATTCTTTGCTAGTCCCACTCCTCCAGTCTCTGCCCATGCTTCTGGATACCTTTCTAGCCAGTAGGTGATTTCTTGGTGAGGAGCCTGGGGTGATTGGTGCAACCGGTAATCGTCTTCCAGGCTCAGAGTCAGCCCTTGTATTGGTCTCCCTTGGGCATCTGTCGCCTGGGAGCCTTCTGGATAGAAGTCAATCTGTGCCCTGACCTTAGTCAACAAGTATCTTCCTAATAAGGGCTAAAGACTCTCTGGGATAACTGAAAATGAGTGAGACACTCGTCCCGTCACCAGATCCACTGTTCTTTGGGTGGTCCATGAGTATCGTTTAACTGATGTGACCCCTTGCACCCAACAAGTTTTGTTCGAAAGTATTCCGTGGGGCTTTATTACTCCTTGGGTCATTTTGAGTAGTGGTCATATCCCAAATTGCTGAAAGCACCAGCTATTTCGTTTTGTGACAATTGTAATTACTTTTCTCCTTTCCTCTGGTCTTATGTGTGAATTGATATACATTGAAATGGGTCAGAACCAGAATGCACCTCGCACTCCCCTTACCTTCCTAACAACTAATTTAAAGAATGTTAAGGACAGAGCTAACAATGTCCCAAGGTGTAAAGTGTGGACTAGCTGGTCTGTCTAAGATCCCAAAGGGGATCTAGCAGTGGCAATCGATAGATTACCTGACTCTAGCTTTGCTTCAAGTGGGCCAATCTTTCTAGGCCAGATTTCACACTTCGAGGTGGAAATATAAGGGAGTCTGAAAGAGAAAGTAGCTATTATTGGACAAAGTGACAGAGCGAAGACTGACAGCCTCAAATGGAGACAAACAGGGTCTCTGGGCATCCACCTCCGGATGAACCTGAGTGAGGAAATGTTTCATAATACTCACATTACAAACACACAGACATTAGGACAAGACACACATTTAATAGCATGCCCATGGTAGACTGTCAGACAGAAAGTGAAGGATTAGAGACACGATAAATCCCAAATGTCCTCACTAGTGGACAGTCTACCTTGTAAACTATCAGACAGAAAGTTTCTGACAACAAACAGGTCCAAGTATCCACACTAGTGGATAGTTTACCTTCCCGGGGAACTAGGCGACCTCTCCCACCAGTCCAGTTGGCTGCCTTATAGCACTATCCGACAGGACTTCTTGCCAATTCCAATACCAATCCTGCAGGACACACAGACCCCAGACAATTACAAAGCGGCAATGCCTTAACTTACCGGCCATTCTTTGCTACTCTCTGATCAGGTGTCTGGTTGGGTTTATGGGTTTATCCCGGACGAGCCCCCATCTGTTAAACGTCCTCCAAAGACCACCAAATTCAATGTAAGTGACAAGATTGGTTTATTTGCAAATTCGAGCTTGGTCCTCCGTGCACTCGGTAACTGCTGACACTAAGAGAGGCCCCGAGCATAGAATCAGTACAGTTTTTATAGTATTGAATAAACAACCTTAAGGGAGTGTTACATGAGAAATTACGTGATTGGCTAATTTAAGCAAATTAAGCTACACATACGTGATTGGTTATTATTAATACTGACTTGTTATTGACGGGGACCACCTGGCCTCTGGGTCACCGTGTCTTGTATGGCCACCCAGTGTTTGGTTGATGTATCCAGAAAAAATTCCTGTTGCTTGCCCAAGGATTATATATGTTTCAGTTGCCTGGCAATTGTTTTCTTTCCTGTGTCATTTCTTGGTCAAATTCATGTTTTTTTTTTGTTTTTTTTTTAATAATCCGTACCTCACAAGATGGTTGCTAGTCTGTAATGGGGTTACTTAGTTCTTTATTGTGCCTCTTTAAGTCAGACTTTTCAGCACAAACTCTACAAAGGAAATAATTCCAGTTCTTTTCAGGCAAGGATGTGATGAAAAGCATACTTTTACCGTCATACATGAAATAAGAAGACACACTTTAAAAGCTTACTAAGTGATCAGTCCTTAAATAACAGTGCCTGTTTTAAGGCACTCTAGATAATTCAAGTCCTTTACCTCCCCACAACCATAACTGCCATTCACAAATCATTGCCAAGGTGAATTTCCAGTTCTTTTTGATAATCGAATGGCTTAGGAGTAACATAAACAATAATTCAACTGGTTGAGAAATTTTAATTTAGAATAAGCAAAAAATCAGAGTCAACTACATAGCATAACCTTTAGGGAAAATGGCATGTCCTTTGTAACTTAATATTAGACATTAGGGCAAAATGCCAGAAACAGGTTCTGCAAGGACATAGAACACTTTAAGATATATTAAAGATTACCTAGGGACAAGTAATTTTAACTACATTTTCTATTATATGATAGCACATTTGTGTCTGCTGATCAGAGAGATTCAAAAATTTTTTAAATGTGATATGAAAAATGCATTGTCATGAATGAATGAAATCAGGGATTAGATGGCTCAGGAGCTGGGTGGTTCTGTTAAATAATCTCATTATTTTGAATGATCTAGTTTTTTTGTATGTGTGGAATTATGAATGTATTTTATGACTCGGCAAGGAAGTTTATTATTAGATAGATCATTTTCTCATACCCAATGTCAGGAACCTAACCTAAGCATTGTTTCCTCCACCTTTATTTCCCCATACCATCCCTTCCCCTCTTCCCCTCATCCACACATCCCTCTACCACTACCCTCCCCACCACCCTCACCACCCACCCCACCAAAGTTGTAAAGTTCGTTTATCGACATAACGTCTTATACATCTCATTGTTGTAAAATGGGTCCACCTGTAAACCTATTTAAACACTTTGTCTTTCTCATTCCCTCCAAAAATTGTATCAAAATCAAATACAGTGAAAGCAGCGCTTATAGCCTGAGGGAAGTACATACAAAGCAACAAACAAATCATCTTATAAATATGTTGAAAACAATAACAAGAAAGAAAAGAAAGCATTTGAATCTGTATCTTGGGATTCATTTCTCCAAACAACAACCTGTCTGAGAGTTTCTGTTTGTCTCAGACATATATTAGTTATTGCAAATAAGGGAAACCATGGTATCTATGTTTCTTTGGGCCTGGCTTACTTCACTTAATATATTTTTTTCCAATCTTTCCATTTCCTAACAAATCGTGCAATGTCTAGATTGGTTCCATATCTTACCTATGGTAAATAATGTTGCAATGAGCATAGTGATGCTGGTAGCTTTAGTATGGTCTTGTTTGTGATCATTTGAGTAAATGCCCAAAAGTGGTATTGCTGGGTCATAGGGGAGCTCTATGTGGAGTTTTCTGTGGAACCTACATAACAAATTCCAAAATGGTTGAACAAGTTTCTCCTCCCACCAACAATGCAGTAAGGTTCCCTTCTGCTCACATCACATACAGCATTTGTTGTTATTAGGGTTCTTGATTATAGCCATTTTAACTGCGGTGTGGTGGTATCACAACGTGGTTTTCATTTGCATTTCTTTTCTGGCTAGGGAGGTTAAGCATTTCTTCATGTGTCTTTTGGCCATTCATCTTTCCTATTCCGAGAAGTTTCTCTTTGACTCTTTAGTCCACTTATTTATTAGCCAGTTGTTACTTTGAGGATTTGTGGTTGGGGGATTTAATTTTTTGAGATCCAGGTATATTTTAAATATGAGACCTTTGTCCTATGTATGGCGAATGAAGTTCTTCTCCCAATCAGTGGGCTTTCTATTGATCTTGATAGCTAAATCCATTGCCAAGCAGAAGCTTTGCAATTTCATGCAATCCCATTTGTTCCACCTTTCTTTGATTTGTTGTATTTCTGGGTCTCTATTAAGAAAATATTGGTCTGTGCAAAGGAGACCTAGGTTTTCTCCTATGCCATCCTGTAATGTTTTCAAAGTGTCTGCTATAAGTCTGAGTTCTTTGATCCATTTAGAGTTGATTCTGGATCAAGCTGATGTATAAGTATCTAGCTTTAGTTTTCTACAAGTGATTAACCAATTTTGCCAGCACCATTTACTGAAGAGGCTGTCTTTCTTATATTCTTGTTTTTTAGCAACCTTATTGACGATTACAGTGCTATAGGTCTGCAGGTTCATTTCTGGGTTTTCAATTCTATTCCATCTATCCTGAGGTCTGTTCTTGTGTCAGGACCAAGCTGTTTTGATTACTGTAGCTTTGTAGTAGAGTTTATAGTTTGATATTTATATTCCTCCAGCACTGTTCTTTCTGTTAAGTATCATTTTGCTGTTTGGGGACTTTATTATTCCACATGAATTTTTGGATTGAGTCTTGTATTTCCTTGAAGAATGAGGTTGGAATATTGATAGGTATCGCATTGAATTTGTAGATAGCCTAGGGAAGTATTTCCATTTTCATGATGTTAATAATTCCAATCCAGGAGCATGGGAGGTTTTGCCACATTCTAATTTCTGTTTTGATTCCTTTTTAAAATTTTTAAAGTTTTCATCATTGAGGTCTTTCACTTCTTTGGTTAAGTTAATTCCAAGGTATTTTATTTTTTGTGGGGCTATTACAAATGGAGTTGCTTTCCTGATTTCAGCCACGCTTTACTCATTGTTGGCATACAGAAAAGGCATTGATTTTTATTTAATTTTATACCCTGCTACTTTTCCAAAGTTTAGAATCAGCTTGAGTTATTTGGGAGTGGAGTCCGTGGGATTCTTTAAAGACAATATCATGTCATCTGCAAAGAGGGAGAGTTTTACTTCATCTTTCCCTATTTGGATCCCTTTTATGGTTGCATCTTGTCTTATTGCTAAAATGAAGAGAAATGAAGAGAGTGGACATCCTTGTCTTGTTCCTGAGTTAAGAGGACATGGCTTTAGTTTTTCACCATTAAGTGTTATGCTGGCTGTAGGTTTGTAAGTTTTGTCATATACAGCCTTTATTGTACTGAGGAATGTTCCCTCGATTCCTAATTTTTGCAGAACCCTCATCACAAAGGGTTATTGAACCTTGTCAAATCCTTTTTCTGCAACTATTGAGATAACCATTTGGTTCTTATCCTTGCTGTTTGTGATGTGATGAATTATACCAGATTATTTGGTTATATTGAACCAACTTTGCATCCCTGAAATGAATCCTGTTTGATCGTGGAGTATGATTTTTTGGATGAATTGTTCAAGTCAATTGGCCAAAATTTTGTTGAGAAGTTTTGCATCAATACTCATCAAAGAAAGAGAACAAAGAAATGAGTCTATAGTTCTCTTTCTTTGATGAGTCCTTGCCTGGTTTGGGGATGAGGGGATGAGGGTTATGATGGCTTCATAGAATGAGTTTGGTAGTGCACTTTCTCCTTCAATTTCATTGAAGAGTTGAAGGAGTATTGATGTGAGCTCTGCCATGAAGGCCTTGTAGAATTCCGCTGTAAATCCATCTGGTCCTGGGCTTTCTGAGATGGGAGGTCTCTTATTACTGTTTCTATTTCAATGCTTGATGGTTTAACTCATCTTGGTTTACTTTCAGCATTACCATATTTGCTAGGAAAACGTCCATTTCTGCCAGGTTCCCTAACTTACTAGTATAAAGGTTTGAAAAGTATTATCTTATAATGTTTGGAATCTTGATTGTTTCTGAGGTGATGTTTCCATTCTCATCTCTGAGTTTATTTATTTGAGTGTATTTTCTTCTTTTTCTCATAAGATTTGCTAAGGGTCTGTCAAATTTTTTAATTTTTCAAAATACCAATTCTTTGTCTTTTTGGTTCTTTCTGTTTTCACATTTGGATTCTAATTTGTTTAATTCTGATGTAGTTTTAATGATTTCTTTCTGTCTACTGTATTGGCGTTTATCTTGCTCCTCTTTTTCAAGGTGGTTCAGATGCCTCATTAAATTGTTGGTTGCAGATCTCTCCAATTTGTTGGTGTGGGAACTCAGAGCTATAAACTTGCCTCTGAGTACTGCCTTTGCTGTGTCCCAGAGGAGCTGGTAATCTGTGTGTTCATTTTTGTTGAATATCATGAACATTTTAATTTTCTTTCTCATCTCTTCCCTGACCCACTGGTGTTACAACAGTGTGTTGTTCAGCCTCCATGTGTTACAGGAAGTTCTTGGTGGATTTTGGTGTTGAGTTCTAATTTTATTTCTTTGTGGTCTGGGAGAATGAATGGTACAAATTTAATATTTCTGAATTTGGACAAGTTTGTTTTGTGACCTGAAATGTGGTCTGTTTGGAAAATGTTCTGTGTGCTGCTGAAAAAAAGGTGTATTCTGATGCTGCTGGGTGAAATATTCGGTAGATGTCTGTTAAATCTAGCTGATCTATGCTGTTGTTCAGTTGTGTGGTTTCTCTATTGAGTTTTTGACGAGTTGATCTATATAATCAGGATAGTGGTGTGTTAAAGTCGCCAGTAATTAATGTCTTTGCATCTATGTGAGATATGAGGGAAAGTGGTGTTTCTTGGATACATTTTCGTGCTCCATTCTTTGGCAAATATATATTTAAAATTGTAATAATCTCCTGGAGGGGAGATCCCCTAATTATTATGTAGCGACTTTGGTAATCTCTTCTCATTAATTTTAATTTGAAGTCTATTTCATCTGATATTTGGATTGAAACTCCTACGTGTTTGTAGGAGCCATTTGCTGGGTAGATTTTGTTCAAGCCTTTCACTATCAAAAAGTTGTTTGCTTGTATGGGCAAGGTGTTACTCCTGAAGGCAGCAGATAAAAAGAATCTTGCTTTTTAATCCAACTAGACATTTTATGTTGCTTAACTGGACAGTTAAGTCCATTTATGTTGTGAGTTAGGACTAAGCGGTATTTGGGAGTAGCACGATACAACTGTAACATCATTATGGATGTTCACACTGGCATGGAATTCATTTCCTTTTTTACCTGACAAATCAATATACAAAATAACATAACTTTAAATATCAAGACCTAACTAAACATATTACCAGAAAAGTCATCATGCAAGCCATATTGCAACTGGGGTAAAAGAAAAATCCGTCATACTCATTCTGTATTTATTTTACATGTTTATTTTTTCTTAAATCATTTACTTTAGCTAGTATTTTAAAAACATTGTGTTAAATGGTGTATATTTTGGTAATTAATTTTGGATGCCTCCTTAAATTTTGTTTTGAGTATAATGTCTCACTTCAATTACTAACTCATGAATTGATGGTGATTACAAAACAAATGCTAATAGCCACTGTTTATAATACACAAAATCTCATAAGCAAGATTTCATGAAGCATTGGTTAGTATTTTCATTTAACGGTCTCTTGATGATGAGTCCTATCTGCAGGAGTACAGTTGTACCTACATTCCTCAGCCTAAATTTAGCCACAGTTAAAAAATGTTTATATCTTTATCTGTCATCCATCAGAGATTAAACTTGAGTATAAAACCTAAGAAAATGATAAGGTAAGAATTTAGTTTTTCTGAACACAAAGTAATCAATATGCCTTATAGAGTAACTCCTCAGATTAAAGTCAAGCTATTTCTCCAAAACATTCTAAACATCTCTTTACAATGTATATTATTCTCAAGAAGGGAATGGGGAATGTCAGAAGAAGACTAACCAAGTATTGTCTTCAAATATACATAATTTGGATTTACCTCTTTTTTTCGTTATAAGCATTTTTGATAAAACTCTTTGAATCGTTGTTTTCCTGGTCTGGTATAATATGTCTTATTTGCATCTACCAAACTACATTCAGAAAATGGTATATAGTAATTAAGTAAAGAAAACATATTCAATAAATTTCAAAAAGTATATACCTAAGGGATAATATTTGGAAGAGTGCATTGGAAATATTCTAATATAATTATTAATTTGATTGAACAATTTCACATTGACAGTAATGAACTAGATTACTTTAATGCTAATTGGACAAGATTGTTTTTCTAAATGAGCAAAACCAATATATCCTTCTATTTTATCAAGGAAACAACTGAGCAAAAAATGGAAATTAACATATGAATCTATAACAACTTGAATGAATTTTTGTTTATTAACAAATATTAATTTCACAAAGTATTTCATTGTGTTATATACATCTGTCCATATAATGTAGCTTGGTAAATTATATTCCTTTTATTAATTTCATTATCCTATTTTTATACTCATGATTTGTTCTGTCATCATACTAACAAAATATTTGAATATATTTACTCCACAATATTTCTCTTCATCTCCTCTCTTACTTTTTCCAAATTTAATCCTTTGCAACTTTTACACCTGAGTCAATCATTTTATTTTCTGAGTCTAGAGTCTGCATATGAGAAATCTAGTATTTGTTTTTCACACTATGGGGTATTGCTTTAATATGAAGGTTTCCAGTTCTAACTATTTTCTTGAAGATGATATGATTTCACTATTATGTGCGGCTAAATAATATATCATTGTGCATATATGCATATATATTATAGTTTCTTTAGTCAATGAGTGATTAAGGAACATGTAGGTTGATTCTGTAGTTATTTATGTTTTTTATGTGGGAGAAGGAAGGATGGAAATAATGATGTTTGGACTGAGAAACATGCTCTTTATGTAGGCACTCTAGTATTTGAAACATCCTCTCAGCTGCTCTTTCATTAGTATTTCAGTAATACATTATATTCAAAAAGAAAAATTTAATCACATTTGCAAAGGAGTTCTTTTTCAGTATCTATATTATTTTTTTTATTACAGTTTTACATTTAGTATGTCATGTGAGTATGAGGGTGTATGTGAGCATGAAAATGCATGCATGTTTGTACATGTAGCTGACTCTAAGGAAACAGACACTGTGAGATACAGGATTCAAATAACAGTTTGAGACCTGTAAGTTGCTAAATTAATGTATGAGTCCAGTTTGTGGAGTGTGAGTTCAAGATCATATTTTTTAGGTTTCATACCAACAAAGTAGATGTTTCTAATCCAAAATCATAAGGAATAAAAAGGTACTCTGTTTCAAAATCATTGTCTTAGTACTCCAGACATTTTTTTATTAGTGAAAAATATGATTGAAAGTATGATGGGTCAGTAGTAAGCCTTTAGAAACTCTACATTTTCACCAAAATCTTCAGATGTACTATTTGGAAATAAATTACAAATATATTTATAAACATAAAGATACAATATGATTTTATATATCTAAATATATGTATATAGTATAAAAGTATATATTTAGTTATGATTTCAATGGGTAACTTAAATATTTATTTAATTTTAAATGTAATTCATTTCATCATACATATATATATGTGTTCACATTTTTTTTGGTAAGTCATGTGACTTGAACTCTGAGCTTAATTGCTATCCCTGTGCTCTTCAGCTCAAGGTGAGAGCTCTACTGCTTGAGACATAGGTCTACTTCCAGTTTTCTGGTGGTTTATTGGAGATAAAAATGTCAAGATAAGTATTCAAATGTTTTCCCCCCTTGGTATTATTTCTAACATATTTATAAGATGATTTTTTGTTGTTTTCTATGTCCCTCCCCACGACATAACCCCTGTTTTCATTGTAGTTTATGTTGGTATAATTTGTGAGGGGAAGGGAAAAAACAAATTGTTTAAATAGGGATACAGGTGGACTCATTGCAAGAATGAGATATACAAGGTGTTATATCGAAAAATGAACTTTACAACTTTGGCCGGGAGTTGGGGGTAGATGGGAAGGAATGGGAAGGTGAAACAAAGGAGCAAGCAACAACGCTTGATAAGAAATGCACTCATTACCTTGCCCATGTAAATGTAACTCCTCTCTATGGTATTTTCACAATTTAAAAACAAAACAAAACAAAAATAAAACCTGAGAGAGTCCAGGACAAAGACACCAGAAGCAGCAGGAGAGCAGATTCTGCTCAACACCTGCAAGAACTGACAAGGAGCAGATATCTTCATCCTGCAGATCACTGAACAGAGACGGCCCAGGAACTAAGACTGTGGTGAGAGTAGAACCCTGACATCCTTACTCCTCAGCGAGCAAAGGATGGAAGGCCATGCCTCCCCCACCACCATAGATCTCCATCTTTGATCCTGACAAAGCCCCACTGAGCAACTACCTCCAACTCAGACCTTGGTCGAAAACAAAAGAGTCATTTAACTGCTCACAGGAACCTGACCTGACTTGCCAGGCTCAACTCCACCCAGAGCAAAGTCACACATCCCAAGCAGAGATTGCTCGGCCTCTGGAGGAGTGACTTTCTACATTGGGTAAACAGAGTCAGTGGCTGCCCCTCCCTACAGCAGCTTACACAATCAATTGAAATTTAATAAACAAAAAACCTAATGCTGAGCTCTGTGAGTGTCTCAGGAGCTAACACCTCAAGAAAAACTACTGTTTGCTGAAAGGCCTCAGCCCTACCAAGAACCTAGCCTCATCACAACATCTCCAAACTAGATGAAACAGCCACCTCCCTCTTTTGTGATACTCAAAGCAGATTTCCCTCCCACTGAACTAGACTGGGAAGCAGATCACAAAATCCTGGGTAATGCAGAACATTTTTCTGCCTGCTCAAACAAACTGACTTAAGAAACCAATCAAGCCAGTGGAAAACCAACCACCACAAGCAGACAAGAGACTCCACCAAGAGACTGGTTAGGGACACAGTGGAGATACAGGATTTTCCCATTCTCACCCTCTCCCACCAAAAAGAAATCAAAGAACTCTATTTTTGTACCTTTTTTAATTTTAATATTTTTGAAAAATATTTTTTCTATTAATCTATTTTTTTCTCTCATAAATTTTTAGGTGTGTGTGTGTGTGTGTGTGTGTGTGTGTGTGTGTGTGTGTGTGTGTGTTTGTGTGTATGCTTTTTTTGACCTTTTAGTCCTTTTTTTATTCTTTTCAATTTTTTCTATTTCTTCCTTTTTTACATGACTTAATTGCTGTTCCGCTCATCCTAGATATATTCCTGCCATTGATTATTAGACCTTATGCCCCATTGTGTACATACTTAATCCAGAAGTTTATCACTCAATTGACAACCTCAGGCTTAACTTCTTTAATAGCAGTATTATATCTTTATACCTAGATAATTTTCAAGTAACTAATTTTAGGAAATTTTATTTTTTATTTTTTCATACCTCTTTCTATCTCTCCCCTCTTCTCATCCTATCCTTTTCTTCTCTCAATATCACTTCTTTAAACTTATATAATTTTTACGTGTTTCATTTTTAAATTTAAATGTTTGTTTTTCCATTTTTTCTTGTTGTTTTGTTTTACTCACTCTCTTATCATTCTGTCCAATCCATTTCCCGCTCTGTGATTAGGATTTGGTTAAATTCACTGTTTTTTTTAAATCTCTCCACATCTCTCTAGTCCTATTTTTCAACACATTTCTTCTTAAACCTAAAAATTTCTGGTTTGCCAAATTTATCTTTGCTGTTTATAGCCCATTAATCCATAGCTGTTCGATGTTGAATAGATTGTATCTGATGAACTAGATTTTATCTGCAGCCATTTTGATTGTGCAACTACAATACTTTTGTTGATGCTTGCTTTAAAATAGTGTTCTAGTATGAAATTGGTGTTACTTTCATACAAAATGGGCAGAACAAGCCAGAAAAACACAAGAAAAATGGCAGGTCCGGGTATCTCAAGTCCCACTCATGACATCTGGTAACAGAACAATTCATGAATAATCCAGAGGAGAGTTCCTAAAAAGATCTACAAATACTACTGGTGAACATGGTGAATGAAAAGATTGAAAATCTGCAAAGGACTCAGGATGAACATGATAAGGAGAGAGAGGAGGCAAAGCAAAGGTTAATACAGGAATCTCCTGAAGGTGAGGAAGCTACTCAAAGATTGATACAGGACTTGAGTGAACAGGTTTAGAACAGTCAAAGAGAAATTAAGGAATTGTGTGAACAGGCTGAGAACTGTCAAAGAGAAAGACAGGAATTGCATGAGGAGGCTGAGAACAGTCAAAGAGAACTACAGGAATTGTGTAAAGATGAGGAAGCTAATCAAAGAATAATAGAGGCATTGCCTGAGTGGGATGAGTCTAGATAACGATCAATAGACACATTCATGGAATTCATAAACAGACAGCTGAAGGAATTCACGGAGATCAGAAATGGACTGCTGAATGGAGCCCGACAGAAGGAATGGGAATCCAAGGAAACCATAGCCAATCAACTAAGTGATTTGAGAATAAACTCTGAACACCAAATTAAGGAATTAAAAAAGTTTATACAAGATCTAAAACAAAACTCCAACAATGAATTTGAAGCCATCAAAGCTGACCAATTAGAAGGAAAAGAAATAAAAACCAAAGTAGAAAGCCTTGACAGTAGATTTGATCATGCAGAAGATACAATCACGGTGATGGAAGACAGCCTAGATATTATAGTGAAAGGACATACAACTATCCAAGACAAATCCAAGTAATATAACAGATCTATTCAACATTTGGAAGAAACCATCAAAAGGCCTAATCTGAGGATAATGGGTGTAGAGCAGCACATAAGGACAGAAGTTAATGGTTTAGGAAATTCATTTAATAGGATCCAAGCAGAGAACTTCCCAAACATGCAAAAAGTTAGGCCTATTCAGATACAAGAAGATTTTAGAAACTAAAATACACCAGATCATAACAGGACATGCCACCATGACATTAAAATCCGCAGAGAATCAATTCAACCAAGGAAAAGATCCTTAAAGCTGTCAAGGAGAAAAGATCAATCACTTATAAAAGGAAACCAATTAGAATAATCTCTGCTTTGTCAGCAGAGACAATTAAAGCAAGAAGATGTATGCCATGCCCTAAAGACAAACAACTATCAACCAAGATACTCTACCCAGCTATACTCTCCTTCACAACCGAAGGTCAAATAATAATTTTCTATAGCAAAGAAAAGCTGAAATAATATATCTCCACCAAGCCAGCCCTACAAAAGATACTTAAAGATTTCCTCACATAGAAAACCAACAAGACCACAATAAGAGGAAAGAAACCGCACAAAAAGTGAGAATCCAAGAACCATAAGAAGAACACAGTTGCCTCAGCACCCAAGAAGTTGTATAACATGGCAGGAACTCCCAAAAACCTCACAGTCATATCTTTCAACATTAATGGACTTAACTCTACAACTAAGCGACATAGATTATCCAGTTGGATTACAAAGCAAGATTATTTATCTGCTTCCTTCAGGAGTCACACCGTGCCCATAAAAACATATTTAGAAAGCGAAAGACTAGAACAAAATGTACCAAGCATTCTCATTGTGGTGAGGTGGTATTACAATGATATTTTGATTTGCATTTCTTTTATGGCTAGGGTGGTTGAGCATTCCTTCATGTGTCTACTTGCTATCCTTTCCTCTTCAGAGAAGTTTCTCTTTAAGTCTTTCGCCCACTTATTTATTGGGCAGTTGTTTCTTTGAGGATTTGTTGATGATTTAATTTTTTGAGTTCCAGGCATATTTTAGATATGAGACCCTTGTTCATTGTATGGATAGTAAATATATTCTCTCAATCCATGGGCTTTCTATTGATCTTGCTAGCTATATCCTTTGCCGAAGGAAGCTCTGCAATTTCATGCAATCCAGTTTGTCAAACCTTTCATTGATTTGTTGTGTTTCTGGGTCTCTATTAAGAAAATTTCGACCTGTGCCAAGGAGACCTAGGGTTTCTCTTATTCCATCCTGTAATAGTTTCAAAGTATCTGCTTGACTCTGAGGTCTTTGATCCATTTGGAGTTGATTCTGGTGCAGGGTGATATATAAGTATCTAGCTTTAGTTTTTTACAAGTGATTAACCGATTTTACCACACCATTAACTGAAGAAGCTGTCTTTCTTCCATTCTCTTTTTTTATCTCCCTTATCGAAGATTAGATGGCTAAAGGTCTGTGGGTTCATTTCTGGGTTTTCAATTCTATTTCATTGGTCCTGAGGTCTGTTCTTGTGCCAGTACCAAGCTGTTTTGATTAGTATAGCTTTGTAGGAGGGTTTATAATTTGGTATTGATATTCCTCCAGCACTGTTCTTTCTGTTAAGGATTGTTTTTGCAATTTGGGGTCTTTAACTGTTCCATAAGAATTTTTGGATTTCCTGCACTATTTTCTTGAAGAATGAGATTGGAATATTGATAGGTATTGCATTGAATTTTTAGACAGCCTTGGGGAGTATTGCCATTTTCATGACGTTGATGTTTCCATTCAAAGAGCATGGGAGGTTTTCCCACTTTGTAATATCCGTTTTCATTTCCTTTTTCAGATTTTTAAAGTTTTCATCATAGACGCCCTTCATTTCTTTGGTTAGTTTAATTCCTAAGCATTTTATTTTTTGTGTGGTTGTTTCTTTCCTGATTTCAGCCACACTTTGCTCATTGTTGACATACAGAAAAACCATTGATTTTTGAGGCTTAATTTTGTAACCTGTTATTTTGCCAAAGTTTTGAAGATGCTGGAGGGGATTTGAACAGAACGGAAAATTACTGCAATGTATGTGGGAGTGTAAACTTGTTCATCTACTTTGGAAAATGCTATGGAGATTCCTCAAAAGACTCCACATAGAGCTCCCCTGTGACCCAGCAATCCCACTTTTAGGCAATTTACCATATGATCACAAACAAGACTATACTAAAACTACCAGCACAACTATAGTTATTGCAGTATTATTTACCATAGCTAACATATGGAACCAACCCTGATGCTCCTCAGTAGATGAATGGATCAAGAAAATGTGGTATACATACACAATGGAATTCTATGCCTCCATCAGCAAGAATGGCATTGACCCATTTGTTAGGAAATGGAATGACTTTGAAAAATTATATTAAGTGAAGTAAGCCAGGCCCAAAGAAATATAGGTCCCATGGTTTCCTTTATTTGCAATAACTAGTATATGTGTGAGACAAACAGAAATTGTCAGACAACTTGATATTAGGTGAAATGAACCACATGTTAAGGATTCAAATTTATTAATTTCCTGTGATTGTTTCTAAGATGTTTACAAGATGATTTCTTTGTTGCTTTATATGTATCTCCCCCAGAGTATAAGCCCTGCTTTCACTGTATTTGGTGTTGTTATATTTTTGTGGAGGGAAAAGGAAAAAAACAAACTGTTAAATAGGCTTACAGGTGGACCCATTACAACTATAAGATGAACAAGACGTTTTATTTATAAATGTCCTTTACAACTTCGGTGGGGTGGGGGTGGAGAGGTGGGGATGGGGTGGTAGAGGCCAGTAGGGGTGAGGGTGTGGAAATGGGAAGGGATGTTATGGGGAAACAAAGGATGTGGCAACAATGCTTGATAAGAAATTTACTCACTATCTTGACCATGTAATTGTAAACCCTCTGTATATTTTCATATTAAAACAAAACCAAAAAAAAAAAAAAAAAAAAAAACAAACAGAAAATCTACCAAGCAAATGGCCCTCATAAACAGGCGGGAGTTACAATCCTAATATGTGAAAAAATTGACTTTAAATTAAAAATAGTCACAAGAGATAAAAAAAGTTTATGATGCACTAATTAAGGAATCTCTACTTCAGGAGGATATTACAATTCTGAATATCTATTCGCTAAACAACGGAGAACCCAAATTTATGCAAGAAACACTACTTTGTCTCAAAGATAACACAGATACAAAGACATTAAATGTTGGGGGATTTAACACACTACTATCACCACTAGATAGATCAACTCTTCAAAAACTCAATAGAGAAACTGCACTTCTAAACAACTGCATAGATCAACTAGTTTTAACAGACATCTACTGAGTATTTCAAGCAGCAGCATCAGAATGCTTGTTTTTCTCAGCAGCACATGGAACATTTTCCAAAATAGACCACATTTTAGGTAACAAATCAAACTTGTCTAAATTCAGAAATATTGAAGTAATACCTTGCATTCTTTTAGAACACAGGGAATAAAATTAGAACTCCACACCAAAATCCCCCAAGAACTTCCTGTAATACATGGAGGCTGAACAGCACATTGTTGAATCACCAGTGGATCATGGAAGATAAGAGAAAGAAATTAAAATGTTCATGATATTCAACAAAAATGAGCACACAGATTACCAGCTCCTCTGGGACACAGCAAAGGCAGTACACGAGGCAAGCTTATAGCTCTGAGTTCCTACATCAACAAATTGGAGAGATCTGCAACCAACAATTTAATGAGACATCTGAACCACCTTGAAAAAGAGAAGCAAGATAAACTCCAATACAGTAGACGGAAAGAAATCATTAAAATTACATCAGAATTAAACAAATTAGAATCCAAATATGAAAACAGAAAGAACCAAGAAGACAAAGAATTGGTATTTTGAAAAATTAAAAAATTTGACAGACCCTTAGCAAATCTTATGAGAAAAAGAAGAAAATACACTCAAATAAATAAACTCAGAGATGAGAATGGAAACATCACCTCAGAAACAATCAAGATTCCAAACATTATAAGATAATACTTTTCAAACCTTTATACTAGTAAGTTAGGGAACCTGGCAGAAATGGACGTTTTCCTAGCAAATATGGTAATGCTGAAAGTAAACAAGATGAGTTAAACCATCTTAGCAGGCCCATATCATGCATTGAAATAGAAACAGTAATAAGTGACCTCCCATCTCAGAAAAGCCCAGGACCAGATGGATTTACAGCGGAATTCTACAAGGCCTTCATGGCAGAGCTCACATCAATACTCCTTCAACTCTTCAATGAAATTGAAGGAGAAAGTGCACTACCAAACTCATTCTATGAATCCATCATAACCCTCATCCCCTCATCCCCAAACCAGGCAAGGACTCATCAAAGAAAGAGAACTATAGACTCATTTCTTTGTTCTCTTTCTTTGATGAGTATTGATGCAAAACTTCTCAACAAAATTTTGGCCAATTGACTTGAACAATTCATCCAAAAAATCATACTCCACGATCAAACAGGATTCATTTCAGGGATGCAAAGTTGGTTCAATATAACCAAATAATCTGGTATAATTCATCACATCACAAACAGCAAGGATAAGAACCAAATGGTTATCTCAATAGTTGCAGAAAAAGGATTTGACAAGGTTCAATAACCCTTTGTGATGAGGGTTCTGCAAAAATTAGGAATCGAGGGAACATTCCTCAGTACAATAAAGGCTGTATATGACAAAACTTACAAACCTACAGCCAGCATAACACTTAATGGTGAAAAACTAAAGCCATGTCCTCTTAACTCAGGAACAAGACAAGGATGTTCACTCTCTCCATTTCTCTTCATTTTAGCAATAGAATGCCTAGCTACAGCAATAAGACAAGATGCAAATATAAAAATGATCCAAATAGGGAAAGATGAATTAAAACTCTTCCTCTTTGCAGGTGACATTAGCTTGTGTTTAATGAATACCACAGTCTCCACTCTCAAGTGACTCAAGGTGATTCTAAACTTTGGCAAAGTAACATGGAATAAAATCAACACTCAAAAATCAATGCCTTTTCTCTATGCCAACAATGAGAAAAGTGTGGCTGAAATCAGGAATGAAACTTCTAGGGAACCATATTTGGTTATTGAAGAACTAGTTATCAACTAAGCTTATTCCTCATTACCTTTAGCATTCTATATCATTTAGGCTAATTCTTAATCTCTGTGTGATAAATTGTATGTCATTCTATGTTGTTCTTTCCTATCTGATCTCCATTGCTTTATAAAAATATCAGGCTTTCTATATTTCTATACTAACAATTATTTATACTAAGTCCACCGTCGCAGACATTAGAGGATGCTAAATTAAGAGTCCAATAGCTCATGAGTGATTAATGTAACAGCATGGAAAAGGAAGACATATTAATTGCTACCTCAAATTTTCTGAAAATCTGAAATGTCATCATTTGATTCAAATTTTCATTATTTGTCTACAGTGTCATTAAGTGCACATAAATGCAAATATGAGCCGGGTGCTGGTGGCTCACGCCTGTCATCCTAGCTACTCAAGAGGTTGAGACCAGAGGATTGCGGTTCAAAGCTATCCTGGTCAGGAAAGTACATGAGACACTTATCTTCAATTAGCCACCAGAAACCAGGAAGTGGTGCTGTATCTAAAGTGTTAGAGCATTCAATTTGAGCTCAAGAGCTGAGGAACACTGCCCAGGATCAGAGTTCAAGCCCCACGACCAACAAAAAAGTCAAATATAATTTTAGTTTCCCCAAAAGGATCTACGAAGTCACTAGTAATCTTCCCAAGCAAAAAAAATTTTCCAGTATGATTCAGTGCACCTATTTTGCTGAATTATTTTAGTTATGTCTTATTTGCTGGATGTATTCTCTTCTTTTAAAAATTGTCAAATATTACCTTTATAATAAACTTCATCTAATATTTCTTGGTTCAAAAGGGAAGTTCATAAAGTTGATGTCACTTAGCTTTCTTACTATCTCAGTTCAAAGAAAACCCAGGGAGGATAATCTGTCAAATTCTTATCTCTAATTAAACACAAAAAAATCCGGAAGTGGACTTTTGGCTCAAGCAGTAGTGTACTAGCTTTGGGAGCAGGTGGGCAGGAAAGAAAAATGTTCAGGGACAGGGTCCAGCCTCTGAGTTCAAGCCCCAGAAGCGGCACAAACTAAACAAACAAACATGAAACAAAAAAATCCCCACATATTTCTTTGGACCATCCTTAAAACACTGGTTTGAAAAGAGGCTCCTTTTGCTGATCATACTCACTGGATCCTGCTTTTTGGAATCCTTATTGATATGGCAAACTCAGGACCAGAATAAAGGATGGATATCTGACTTTTACAACAAGAGAATCATCTGAGGAGTAAAATATCCATGCATAAGACATTTTAAAACCTCCGTGTCTTTGTTTCTTTTTAGTAGAACATTGTACAACAATGTTATTTCCATTTTTTTCTATGCTGGCCTTCAAATTTCATATTGTTTCCTTTTGTAATACTCTCAACTAGAAGTTTACAGAAAGTTTTATGAGTAAATAGCACACTCGAAGAAGTCAGGGAGAGGGTTTCCTTCAAGCCTTGGATTATTTTCTTGTACAGTAAAAATGAGAGCACAAATTAACTTGAACTTTGTCATTTCTCTATGTTCAATTTCTCTCCTGGATTCAGTTTCTACTTCCTGTAAAAGTTCCTTCCAATTACTTCCAATAACAATCTACGGTGCTTCTCCAGGCAAAATGAATGTTTTCTGGCTTCATTGATATAGCACAAAGACATCTTTGGGCATGCAGTAACATGTGTTTCAGAGACAACTTAGTAACGAGAAAACATGGAATTTACATGGCTTATAAAACATTATCCATGTACATATGGCCATATAAGACTATGTTAAGTGAAATGAGCCCCAAAATAGGGACACAACTTGTTTTTTTTTCTTTTTTACTATTGTTTTTAATGTATCTAACATGAATTACGTGATTTTTTTTGTTTCTCTTCTATTTTCTTCCTCCATGTTATAACTACTGTTTGATATCGGTGAACTGCATCATGCATATACATTTTTCTAATGTGGGGAGGGGAAGGGAAATAAAATGATGAAACAAGGATACAGTATGACCTATTGTAACAATGAGATGAACAAGACACTATGTTGAAAACGAACTTCACAACTTGGGGATAGGAGGGGAGAGTTGGGATGGTGGGGTGAAAAGGGCTGGCAGGGGAAAGAAAAAAGAGGAGGTAAAAATGCTCCTTAGATAATGTAGTCATTAACTTACTTATGTACCTCTAACCCCTCTGTCCACCATTTTCACAATAAAAAATATGAAAAAAAAACATTACCCTGGAGTACACTAAATTCAAATTTCCCAAGTGCTCTGTAAATTAAGACCAATTTCAAGTGGGAAGAAGGTTCTCAGAAACATTTTTTGGTCAGTGTTTGTGTTGTGCATTATTACCCAAGTGTACATAAGTTAACAGAAGGAGAAACAATAGGTATAGGAGAAAGAGAAGTTCTGTATTTAAGTATAATGGTTCAATACTCTATAGAAGACTGCAAATAAGACAACATTGAAATAATAAAGCCAAGGCCAGTATGTAGATCTATGGGAGTGACATAGAGAAAGCATTACTACTAAGTGGAACATGAAGGATGAGACCACTCTCTTGCTTCTACTAGCTCTAAATCATGATAGGTAATCATGCAAATTTGTAAAAAGTAGAATGGAAGAATAATTCTGGTTCCAAGCAAGTCAGATATAAGATCATGGACTTAACTGGAAAAAAGTCCATGTCGAGAGAGCAGGAATTATACTAGCAATAAAGTGGTGGCTAAGATCACATTTCTTTTTTTTTTCTTTTCTTTCTTTCTTTTTTTTTTTTTTTTTGATGGTAGTCAGGCCTGAACTCCGGGCCTGGGAACTGTCCCTCTATTCTTCAGCTCAAAACTTTTTCTCTACCTTTGAGCCCCACACCACTTCCAGTTTTCTTGTGGTTAGAGATAAATGCCTCAGAAACTTTCCTACTGATGCTGGATTTGAACTGCAATCCTCAGATCTCAGCCTAATTAGCTAGGATTACAGGTGTGAGCCACTTGAACCCTGCTTAGGATCACATTTCTAACAGTGTACACTCAGTATATGTAATGTGTATGTGCATTTATCTTTATATGAACTTGAGTTAAAAATCTGGGCTACAGCTTAGATTTTACACTCACAAAAATGGTTGTAGTTCAAAAGTTGATACCCCTGGAGAAATGAAACTTAAGAATGCAAAGGAGTCTGGGAAGTTCAGTTTGCATCCAGCTTGGGCAAACAGTCTTTGAAACACTATAATTAACCAGCCAAAAGATGCATTAGAAGAATGGCTCAAGGGGCTGGGAAGGTGGCTCAGTGGTAAAGCACTTGCCTTGCATGCATAAGGCCCTGGGTTCAATCCTCAGCACCACATAAGGAAAAAGAAAAAAGCTGGAAGTGGCGCTGTGGCTCAAGTGGTAGGGCGCTAGCCTTGAGCTGAAGAGCTGAGGGATAGCGCCCAAGCCCAGAGTTCAGGCCCAACGACCGGACCAAAAAAAAAAAAAAAAAGAAGAAGAATGGCTCAAGTGATGGAATACTAGTTATGAGCAAGATTGCTGAAGAAGAGCTTGAGGTTTTTGCATACATATATACATACAAATACGCACATACACACGGAGGCACTTATATGATCAAACACACATATGGAACAACTCTCAGATTCTGTACAAAAGTTAGAAAATATGCCCTGAGTAAGACTAAAATCAAGTGATAACTTTTAATATTAGAAAGTCTTCAAGTGAAATTTCCCCAAAAGCTTGAGAATATTATGTAGGTGGGAACAAAAATAGTAAGAAAGTCAAGTCATCATTAATAAAGGGATAAAGGGATCGGGTCCAGGAAGGAATGAATCAGAGACCCCTTCACGTGCATCTGAAAATGTTCATATTCTTTTTCATATATTAGAACATCTTTGAAAATAGTACATGAACAGTCTGAGCCATCAGTCTAGTGTAAAATATTATTGGAGAAGTTCAGAATTGCTAGTCTGTATGTAGATTAAATTAATTGACAAACTATGGTAGGACAATGTTATACAAGCCAGGAATTCTATTACTCAGACTTAAACAGGTAAATAGAGAGTGGAATGACATAGTGATACTTTCACTGGACTAGGTAGTATAATTTTGTCTCAATAAAACAAACCAAGAAAGGAATAAAAAATAAGTCAGAAAGGAACACACAGTTGGAAGTTTGGGCTAATTTTGTCATTATGTTTTGAGAAGTCGTTTCCTATTGAACTGCAACTCATATATAATCCTCAGTTGTGTTTAAATATTGTCTTAATTACAGAACATTACTAGATGCAAAAGAGCTCATGATTCCCAAAAAAGAATTTGAAAAAGCAATAATCATTCTGTTAGATTCCAAAGAAATGATGAAGGATTGCAAAATCTTAAGCCTAAAGAAATAGGAAAGTTCATTTAATGTAGGACTTTGTAGACCTGGCTAAATAAGAATTTAGAGTTAAAATAAATATTTTTGTTTGTAATTTAATATTCTATAGGATACTATAAAATTGTTTTTAAGTAGAAGATTTAATTTACAAATTCACAAATGATTCTGGCATTCTATTTGCCTAAAATATTCTTTCAAGTGAGGTATAATTAGAACTTAGTTAATAGTTAATTTCAACAGTTCATAAGTAACATGATAATGTGAATAACCTAGATAAAATTGCCAACAAATTGATGCTATTAATTTATGAATTTAGCAAAAGAGCAATTTTTTGAGATTTGGTGTTACATGTTATGAAGAGAGTAACTGTGTGACATCTTTTTTTCTACAATACATAACACAGGAAGAAATTTCCTTAATTATGTACCTCTGTATACAATGAGAAAAATGATAGGCTTAGGGTCTGTTTTTATTTTGTTTTTGTTGTTTGGTTTGTCCTAGAACTTAACTTCTAGACCTGGGCACTGTCCCTGAGCCTGTTTTTGCTCAAGGCTACTGCTCTACCACTTGAACCTCAGTGTCACTTGTTTCAGGCTTTTCGCGAGCAGTTTATTGGAGGTAAGAATTTAATGAAACTTCCTTCCTGGGTGGGATTTGAACCAGAGTCTTCAGATCTTAATATTCAGACATTCAGTTCTCCTGAATATCTATGGTATATAAATTATATAAATATAAATAATATTTGCAAGTGTTCTGATCTCAAGAATAACACTGGGTGGAAAATGATGCAGCAAAGTTTAGTGTAGGGTTCTTTCCACAATACGAAGGGCATCATATTAGCAGAAGTTTAGTATTTTTTCACAATAGTTATATGCTTGTCATGTTGTGAATTTAAGGAATTTTAAGGTGCACATTACAAGTTGGAAATTGTTGAGCTAGGATGACTTTATGGCATAAAACTTGGGATTGATGGCCATAGAAATAATGGCTTACTTTGATGAACAAATGTTTACTCTAGAGGAATTAATATAGATACATCATAGTTTTACATTCTACCATACTGTGGCTATTTTTTCTCTTGAATTTAGATATGTAACGCCACAATGAAAACTGCACCTATTGCAAAATTAAATAAAATGCAAACAGGTACTGTTTTGAATGTCTCTAGTATGGCATGTTCAGAATTTGAAAATGAGTAGTTAGTAATAATAGGAATGTTGAAGAACACATATACTCTGCCCTCTTAAACAATTATTCCGTTTGAAATGTTAGGAGTTTCCATAGAATTGAACTATTTCTGTTTTAGTATGAGACAATACTAAAATAATGTTTTTTTTTAAAATAATGGCAAGTATATTCTGAAAATATTGTATAGTTTCATAATATGCAAGATGATGACCCTCTGATAAAGGGGTAAATAATTCAAATTAGTAGCCAAATGTTCATTTCTTAAAAAGGTAATACACATAGAATAATATTTACTATACCAATACAGTGAAATTATATTTTATGCAGCTCATTTTTAATTTAATTTTATTATCAAGGTGATATATATAAGGGGTTGCAGTAATTGTAAGGTAGTGAATACATAACATGTTGAACTTTTTACCCGCTCCCTCATTTTTCTCACAGTTTTCCTTCACCCCTATACCGCTCATAAGTTGTAATATAAAATTCCAACATGTTGTTTTTGAGTATTGATATTGCATTGGTTTGCCCTTTGTTCTTTGTCTTGCCATTTCGTTGTGCCTCTTCCCTTGCCAAATTAAGATAAATGTATATACAATACACAGGATACTGAAATCAAATATAACAGGGGATAAACCAAAGAGAAAACACAAAAGAAAAAGAAATCACATAGTACATTGAAAACAACAACCAGAAACAGAAAATTCTGTTCCCATATCCAGGAGGTCATTTTGCTCATCATCATCTTATATGGTCATACAAACATAGTTATTGAGCAATTCTGCTCAACTGCTAGGACTATCCTAGACATTTCCAACTTATTACAAATGAGGAAACCACGGAATCTGTTTCTTTGTGTCTTGTTTATTTTACTTCGTAGGATTTTTCCAAGTCTTTCCAGTTCCATATGAATTTGAAGTATAGAATTCCACTGTGCATACATAAACCACATTTTGTCAATTCATTCATCTACTGAGTGGCATATTGGTTTAAAACATGACTGCATATAAGTATCACGTAGTGTCATTCAAAAATGAGAGATGCCACTTCCCCAGACATTCTAAAAACATGATTTCTAAGTAAGATAGGATTTTATGGTGGTACGAGTTTTGAGATATCTGGATGAGTCTCATGTATATCTTGCACTGATTTAGGTAGGAAGATATCCAATATCATAGAGGATAAAAATGGTAGTGTCAAAAATATTTCCCTTGAGAAAGATATAGGAGGCTGCCAGAAGTATAAAGTAGTTCAGATAATTTTGAAGAATTTAGAAATGCAAGCTTATTATGTCTCTTTAAATAACAATTATGTAAGTGGAAGGGCAAAAGAAGGGAACGAGAAGAAAATGACCTACAGCAGATCATTGTCCCAAGATAGAGTATAAAAAGACATAATCTATAACTTTCAAGTTAAAGAGACACCAATAGAATACATCCCTCTTAATTTAGGTACATGTAAAATAATTACTTGGCTTTTTCCTATTTTAATGTTCCAAAACAATTGAAGAATTATAGAAAAGTTATGTGATTGCCACTGTTTCAACCTGAACACTAACTGTGATGAGCCCCTTTTTCTCACTTTGCAGTTTGGAAAATAGTCCCTAGATGATGATGTTGCAGCTGATTAGAGTCAGAGTTAGAGGCTTGTACTTGTACAATTATCCCAGAATAGGTTAAAGCAGTTTTCCCCCCAAGATATCCAAGTACATTGTCTGAATCTGTACTTTGAACACACCCTCACACCTGAGCACATTATTTGAAATTATACTTCAGCATTTCTTGGCATATTCTACTTTGTGCCCTTGTCTTCTTTGCACATTCCTTTTGAGCTCATAGTTGCTCTATTTCCATTTCATCTGTAAAAACTGCTAAGAAAATTGTTCAACTACCACTTCTTCTTTGCACATGTCCAGTCTCTGTATGAAGGTACATTGTCCATGTTAAGCAATAGGGTAGTACTCACACTCTGAGGAGAAAAGTTCCACAATATGACCCTATGTCCACATTAGAGTGTGTAGAATTTAAAGCATTTTAAGACAAACTGTGGTATTGGAATTGAAAGGCTCCTTATGGACATTTTCTTGGAGCTCATTAGTTTTCCCAAGAGAAATATAAATACACACAAAATCTGGATTAATATTTTTAATGTTACCACTGTGCATGCATCCATATTAAAAATTTGCACAAATAAAGAAACAAAAAAACTAAACCATAACAGGTAGATTGACTACATGCTTATATCAAATTTTGGAATAGATTTTGGAAGTATTGCAAATTCCTAACCAGTATGAATTAACTTCGTCTCTCCCCATAACTACACGCAAATATTTAAGAGTGTGAACAGAATTATTTCAAGTAATATATTGTAAATGTTACTGCACTATCATGTGTATATCTAAAATTCCCTTGAAATAATAGATTCTACATTCTATTGAAATATTAGTTATTCTATTCTAGGAAACTTTTGGAACAATAGACTGTATATCTTTGAAATGAAAAAGGTCAAAAAATAGCATAAAAGTTTTAGAGTAAGTCTGTCTTCAGCTATATATATATATAAATATATATATACATATATTATATGTAGAAAGACATACATTTTTAGATATTAGTTGTCATCAGAAATATATACATAAATCTGAATTTATGTGTAGAATGATGTATACTATAGTGAAACAAAAATCTTAAAACATAATTAAAATTTAAAAAATACATCCAACCAAGTGCCAGTGACTCACACCTATAATTTAAGCTGCTCTGGGTAATGAGATCTTAGAATTGTGTTCGAAACTTGCCCAGACAGGAAAGTACTTGTTAGGGGGCTGGGAAGGTGGCTCAGTGTTAGAGCGCTTGCCTTGCATGCATGAGGCCCTGGGTACGATTCCTCAGCACCACATAAGCAAAAAGAAAAAAGCTGGAAGTGGCTCTGTGGCTCAAGTGGTCGAGGTAGCCTTGAGCTGAAGAGCTGAGGGACAGCGCCCAGGCCCCACGACTGGAACACCCACACACACTAAAAAAGTACTTGTTAGATTCTTATCTCCAATTAACCACTAAAAACAGGGATTCCCTCTGTGCCTCAAGTTGTAGAATGCTGGCTTTGAGCATAAAAATGCTTAGGGATAATGCCCAGGCCTTACAAACAACAACAAAATATATCACATTAATTTCACAAAAGCACCTTTTAACTGCTGTGAACATTTCTTAGAAACATGAATACATGCCCCTGGAAAATGTTAAGTAAAAATTATAGAATATTTACGTTTATGTTAAAGACATGACTATTTAGTTTGTTTAAGATATTTAGGTAATAATTAGGAATTAAGAATAATGATAATATATTGGGACTGGTCTTTTATTCTATTTTACTATAGTAATAAAGTGATATTTGTAATGATTGTATAAAAATACTCTTGTTTAGTATTTGAGTTATAATAAGTAATAAATATTTTTAATTGATTTCCAAAACAAATCATTTTCTTAATGGTATCAATTCTTTTGTAATTTCAAAACAATTAAAAACAATTAGTCCAAGGGTTTGCTCTAAGGCTATATTTGTTTTCTTGTTCTAGTTTTTATATGTTGGTAGAAATTAAAATTCCAAAAATTTATTGGATATTGGTATTCAGGAACATCTTCATAGGTACTAATATTGGAGTCGCTTAAGTGGAATTATTTTATTTCATTTGATATTTTCACAAATAAATCAAGATGATTATGTATTTTGTTTCTCTTCATTGCTATTGGATCTTACCTTGAGAATAATATTTTTCCTAGCAAAGTAGAAAAAAGCAATTGGATTGAGGAAGTGACCTATGACTTTCATAGAATGAAGATGAATAGATTTGGGTCTTCTGTCATTTGTTAAAATTTCTTCTGGAAAAGTTTATCAATTAGTTATAAGTTATGCATAACTCCTAGATATTACAGTTATCACATACACTTTTTGATTGATTTAACTCTGTATGAACTCAAAAAAAAAAACGGACCAAAAACACTCAAAATACACAGAAATCACATCTTTGTTTTAAATGCTGTAGTTTACAAAGAATTTTTAGCCAACACTGAAAACATCTTTTTAGGTATTCTGCAATTTGTGTGAAGTATTTTAAAAATAGTTTTCTTTTTTTGCTGCCATGAAATTCACATGCAATATATAATCTCCTTTTATTGTATACATTTTAGTGCTTTGGAAGTAAATTGTACAATAATAGGTTTTCCAAGCCTAATTTTCACAAACTTGCATTTCTTCAAATAGAAATGCTGTAAATTTTAGAACAGATATTAAAATAGATATAAAATTCACTTACAGGAATTTGTCCAGCATATATACTCTATAGTGTGTCTTTTCAAATTTGTTTTTGGGGATTATTTCCAGGGTCTCACACATACGACTCAAGTGCACTGTCAATGAACTACATTCCCTGTCCAAACAAGTTTTTTTACTTCTCTTTAATACATACATAGAAGTGTACTGGCTGGATCATATGCAATTCTCTTTGAACTTTTGAAGACTTGAAATCTTGCTTGCTAAAATGATCCCAGTATTATACAAATCATTCTCCTATGTAGAGCTTATCATTTTCTCCACAAATGCATTACTATATTTTGTGTCATCTTTTTATATTAGTGTCAGACTAGTGAGTTTTTTTTTGTCTTTTTTCTTAGATACTAAAGAGTAACTTATTTCATATGCTCCTTCTATTTACTATTAATTTACATATGTTCTTCAAAGAAATATCCTATTCAGGAAAAAATTTATATAGAATTAGAAGATATAAAAATACTTAAGATTCAGAATCACTGTAGCATTAACATTGTAGCATTAACAAATATGTTCCCTGTATCTGTTGGATAAGTTTTCACTTCTGTTAACAAATATGTTCCCTGTATCTGTTGGATATGTTTTCACTTCTGCTATAGTGTCCTTTGAATTATGAAAGGCTATCACTTGATATAATCCAGTTTATTCTTGCTTTTCTTTAGCCACTAATGCTTTCTATATCAAAGTTTTAGAAACCTTTACTGATGCAATGTCATGAATTTTTACATTTATGTTTTATAGGTTTTAACATCTCACATTTAGTTTGATAATCAATTTTTTATTTTAAATTTTTGTATAAAGGTGGAGGTAGGACAGGTGCCTGAGGCTCATATCTGTAACCCTAGCTACTGAGGAGTCTGAGATCTGAGGATCACAATTTAAAGCCAGCCCGCGCAGGAACGTCCATGAGACCATTAAATCCAATAAACCACTAGAAAACCAGATCTGGTGTTGTGACTCAAGCGGTAGAGCACTCGCATTGAGCGGAAGAGCACACAAACAGCGCCTAAGCCGAGTTCAAGCCCCATGAATGACAAAAAACAAAACAAAACAAAAAAGTATTGAGGTAGTAGTCTAAGATCATTCTTTAAATCTCGAGAGACAATAGTGCCAATACACCATTTAAGATTTTATTTTTATTTCATAAAGTTATAGGATAGTTTTCAAAATTTACTGACCATAAAACTAAGAATTTATTTTTGACAAATCGGTTACATTCTTCTATGTATCTGCTCTTATAGTAGAACTATTTTGTCTTCACTACTAAACATGGTAAAAAGATTCAAAGCTAGTATGAAGGCTGAAGCTATACCATTTTACAAGATTGTTCTGACTGACCTGTATTCCTTGAATTTACATAAGAGTTTATTGAGCAGGTGGACCAATATTCTACAGAGATATCTAGATGCTTGATAGTCACTCATATTTTGTACCTTGTAAAAACACAAGACCCCAGATATATATAGAGAGAAATGTCTTTAGCGAATACTTGATACAACTAAAATTAATTTAGAAATGAGTTAAGATTTAGATAATGCTGTAGCATTATAAATCTGAATGATAACAACTTGAGCTGTACAACAGAGGAGAGAGAGAGGGGAAAGAATGATGGACCATGTAGGAGCTATATACCATTGCTTTTGTGTTTCAAAAAACAGAAAGACTTCAGAGAAGAGAAGGAGAAAAATAAAGTGTCCTAAGTCAAGTTTCTTTTTAATCCATCTAATAGTTTGGACCAAAAATCAGTGAAATTGGGAAAAAACAAAATAGAAATTAAAGCATTGTATATACCTGTTACAATGTAAGGATATTATAATAGGAATATGATAATTAATTCCCAAAGAAATAAGAGAAAGAATAGCTAAACTATAAAGGAAAAAAATGAAGAGAGAAAAGAAGCAAAGTAAAACCTTTATCAATAACAAACACAAGAGTTTGGAAGTGGAAAGGCAGAGGAAATATTCTAAGTAACAATAAAAATTGCTAGAGTGGATAGAATATGGATCACATTTTATCATATATAATTTTGAAAAAACATACTAGGAATGAAAGTTTCAAAGTCATGATTTAAAACACTATTTGGATTATAACTAGGCAGTATAGCTCAGCGGTAAAACATTGGCCTTGCATGTGTGAAGCAATGGTGTGACCTCCTAAACATTACAAAGTACACACAAAGTACACACACACAAAAACCACATAAACACACATATACACACCACATACACATATTTGGAATATAGATTTTATCGTATTAAACGGAGAAAAATATCACAAATAGTAAAAGTATGTTATATGAAATCATAATATTGCTCGTACTATTTAAAAGTTTATTAGAAATAAAATAGTCACAATATACTTCGATTTTAATAGCTTAAGTAAATTGAAAATTAACAGAAGAAATGAGAACCTTTGCAAATAAGTTTAAATAATAAACATTTTGAAACATTTGTACTTCTAATTTGAAAATAGATTGATGTTACTGGTGTTTTAACTCAAGATTTAGAATATGATAGCGAGGTGCCATATATAACAGTAGCGGTGGCTATACCTCTAATCAGTTCACCCTGAATAGTTCTATAATAAGGTCACAGATTTTCCCAGTCTCTCCCGAATTACAAACTCTATCTACACTTCCCACCAGAGCTAGAAAATGGATGCCACAAATCACCATGCCGAGCTCAAACTTTTTTTTAATTCAAGTAAAAATATTTCCAAAAAGTGACCAAATAATGAAGCCTTTCTTAATAAAGTATGTGCTTTTTGAAAATACAGTAAGTATTTGTTACCTGGACAAATATGTTTATAAGTATAAGAAAATAAATTTATTTAACATCATTAACCATATAAAAAATAAGAAAACAATTTTTAAATAGTCACATGTTAAATATTATAAAAGCAAAATATATGTGTCTGAATAATTTACATGTGTAAAAATCATGCAAAAATAAATTAACTAATTCTACAACTCTGAAAAAAATGAATTATCCTAAAGAAACAAATGAAAACATTTAAGCCCAAAATTTGAAATTTAGAAAATAAAATGAAGTGTACTCTTTAGATGACTTAATTAAGTGTAAACCCTCTGTATATCAATTTTATAATAAAAATGTATGAACAAAGAAAGCAAAAGTACCCAATGATCAATAGCAACAGCAAAAGCATCAGTAGTTCTTGCTTTAAGTGTACAAAAATATTGGTGGAAGATATAACAATGTTCCTGCCCTAAGAAATGTATTCACTACCTCATTTATGTAACTTTAACCCCTGTGTATATTACCATTACAATAAAATTAAATTGAAATTTAAAATAAACCAAAATATACACCAATTAAGAATTCTTAGAAGCCATTGGTTAAAAACTTTCTAAAAAACTTCCTTAAATACCCAAGAAATATACTTTGATGATACTATTTAAATACTTCAACTTCAGCAGAAAAGCAAAAAGTTTAAAGTAATAAATCAGAATATATTACTATTAATAATAATCATAAGACGAATTTATACTGGTAGTCAAATATGTAAAAAAGGCAATTTGCCATTCATTTGCACTTAATAAATGAGAAAGAATTTTCTAGGTCTTTTTAAATTATCATAAGTTTAATGAAAAAACTATTCTGTCACATCATATGATAATCAGATAAAGCTGATATTAGAGTAAAGAACAGATTGTACTAAGTTTTTGAATGTTCATGTATATACTTATTTTGGTTGTGGGAAATTGTGGGTATTTCAACTTGGGGTATATTTTTCTTGCTAGGCCAGCGTCATATCAGTGGTTAATTTTAGGATAGGGGTTTTCTTTCCACAAGAACATGCACCTGATTTGTCCTTTAAGCATTCCCTGATTTGTCCTTTTAGCATTCCCATCATCAATGGCATCAGAGTTGCACACCAACTTGTCTAGCCTGCTACCTTGACTGGCCTGGATCCGCAGTCCTTGCAATTTTAGTAACTAGATAGTGAAGGATGGTGGAAATGATCCAATGCACCCAGCTGTAGATTGAGAAGGAATTCCACTAAACTTTTGGCCTGGGTTCTGTTCTCAAGCCTCCTAAGTAGGTAAGACTATACATGGGAACCCCTGGTACCAAGCAGTAACTATTTTAAAGCAATGAGACATATATATGACTTAGGCTTGTGATTACCTCAGGAAATGAATAAAAGAGCAGGGAAGTATAGAGGACAGCCAGAATTTTAACTAGGTACTCAGAGGCTGAATAAGCTTAGCTAGCTACTCGGAGTCTGTTCAAAGCCAGTCCAATCATGAAAATACAAGCGATTATCTAAAAATAAAAACAGAAGTGGCTGAAGTGGTAGACCACTATCCTTGGGCACAGAAGCTGAGTAATAGTTCCCAGGCACTATCAAGCCTCAAGAATGATGAATGCATGCATAAGCACATGTGCATTTGCATACTCGCATGCACATGAACACACACACACAAATGAGTATTTCAATGTGAAGTTCTTTAATTTTTACCTTATTGTACTTTATTTCCCTGTATTAGTTCACAAATTAACAAAATGAGCTAAGGACCTATTTACATAAAATTCATCATGTTTCTCTAAAATCTACTCTCTTTTTGGAAGCCTGCATTTATTTGACCCAAAGTAAATTATTCAGGAAGTCAATTCATCACTCTCAAGTCTACAGTATTAGATGATTGTTTAGGTTCCTCCTAGCAATATGATTTTGTGAAATCCTGTATCAAGTAATATATTTCTTTCACTAGAAGGGAAGCCTCTGTCAAACAATTAATAATAGGGTTTTCTCCTCTTGGCATGCATCTGTAGTTATATTATCTTCATATATTTCATGATCTGTTTATGGCAAAACTACCGTGAAAGTAAAAACACCCTTCTCAACGCTTAGGATTTGTATACCATTCATAGATATGAAGGTGTTTAAATGTTATTGAAATTACTTTGGAATAAATAATGTTCACCTTATCTTGAGAAAGAGGAATTGTTTTCTCAGCACTTTAGGCAAGAAGTTGAGGGAAAGAAACAACAGGAAAAGTGAGGAACAACTCAACACATACATTCAAATAAAACAAAACAAGAAAACACAAATTAATTCAGTACTCAAGTACCTGCAGGAAATGCAAAGATTTAAAAAATCAGCTACGACAAGCTTTTGAAAATCCTGACTACATGGGAGTGCACTGTTGTGAGAACAGTGGCTAAAGCCCAGACTAGACAGAAAGATCTATACATAATACCATGCACTTATTATTCTAAATTCCAGGAAGAATAATATAAAGTGGACTGAGGCCAAGATCATACACAAGTAGGAAGCCAGTTTCTATCTGAAAAATAATCAGGATAATTTAGGGCTGGGCACATGACCAAGTGGTAAGAACACCTATTTAGGGGGCACAAGACACTGAATTCAAACTGTAATATTAGGGGCATTAAAGAAAAAAATGCTATGATTTTAAATAATTGGAATAACTGTAGCACTTGAGTGTTTGAATCGAGAAAAATCCATGAGAGAGATAGAATGAACCCACGTTCCAATGCTTTCTATTTAAGTGATAATGTTTAGTGGTACTTCAGACAAAACAGATTTACCTTGCTAATGAGCATGGATGTACATTTGGGTGATGGAAATACTCTACTTACACAGGTGTAAATTAAATAGTTTTTTTTGGGTAGATTGTAGTTCTTGAACTAAGAGCCTGGGTGTTGTCCCTGAGCTTTTTCTCTCAAGGCTACCACTCTATTACTTTGAGCCACAGTTCCAATTCTGATTTTCTGTTGATTGTTTGGAGATAAGAGGCTCATGGACTTTCCTGCCCAGGATGGCTTTAAACCATGTTCATCAGATCTCAGCCTCCCGAGTAACCAGGATTCCAGGCATGAGCCATCGATGTTTTTAATAATTTAGTAAATTGTATAGTTACAGAAGTTATAAATTATCATTGTAACCTGAGAAATATATATATATATATATATATGTGTGTGTGTGTGTGTGTGTGTGTATATATATCAATACATACGGATAGAAATAGTTTAACATATTTTTGAATCTACAGTACATATATGAAATCATCCTTGATTATAAAATAAAATGGAAACAAAAGTTAATGAGGAGGAAAGCAAAGGGAATTGTTACATGTTTCTTTTTGCTGAATGAAATATGTATCAGTTTGGGAAAACTATCTCTACTTTAACAAAATGGATAATTGCTATTAATTCCAATCCATCTATTTGCCCATATTGTGCATCCTCGCACATGAGTGTCAAAATCAAACCACACTTTTCTTTTTGTCTGTATTTAACTAATCTGTTATACTTTAGGGGATAGATGAAGTAATCAAATAAAGATTAAAATAATAAGTGAGGCTGTTAGAGCTGAAAAAGATTTTAAATATGATAATAGCTAATTAAATTGCATATTTCTTTCTTTTACTCTGTTTTTATGTCTCATTCCCACATTAGGAAAGTACATAGAAAGTTCTCACTAAATTTATGTAATTATTAAAAATGTATTGAAAGAATATGGGCACAGTGTGGTTTTAGCTTATTGAGACCTGTATGGGGTAGTTTGTTTTTGAGAACTTGCAATACGTTGTGATGGAGATGAAGGGAAGGATGTGCTTATTCTGGAAATCTGGCTAGAGGATTGCTCCCAGAAAGATAGTGATGAATTCTTCCAAAAGGTTACAGTAAAATCACTTTCACAACTATCTTCATTACTGCACTATTCACCATAGCCAAGTTATGGAAACAGCCAAGATGCCCTTTGGCGGAAGGATGATTGGAGAGAGTGTGTCATATATACACAATTGTACTGCACCTATCCATTATGAGGACTGTTACATTATTTGCAAAGAAATGGATAGATCTAAAAATATATTAAATAAATAAAATCAGAGCCAGACACACAAAGGACCCATGTTCTGTCGCGTATTTGGAAGCCAGAATTTTATGCAAGTTAAACAACAGTATTAACCAAAGCTTTCATTTTTCAGAGCAATATTTAAAACGTGTAATTTCTTATAAAATTGAATTTTAATCCCAAAAAAAAGAATACCAGGAAACTATCACTTGGAAGATGTGAGGGGAATTCAAATGGAAAGAATAAAGAGAGTTATGGAGTAACAGTGAAGACATTATATTCAATGGAAATAATATGAAACTAAAAAAAATTAAAGTGGGGTGATGTTTGGAATGGTAGGAAAAGTTATATAAAGATCCATTATACTTTAAAAACTTATTTATTGAATAGAAATTCCCGTGTACAACTAGTTAAGACAATAAAAACATGATTAAAAACAATGGAGACATTTGATCTTAAACTGCGTTCTCTTAAACCATGAGTCAATATAATAGTTTCTTCCTCAAATTTTCCTTGAAGGTATTTTTCTCATAGTGATAGAAAAGTGATCAATGCAATGAATATCAATACATCACATTGCACATATAAAATCACAGTAAAAATGCTAGATTTCATCACATGATAAAATAACAGGTAGAATGTGCCAAATGCTAATTGATTGTTTTTCCAAGTACTTTAGCTATGTTATACAATTTAATCCTCACAATAATTGCATAAAGTGGAGCTCCTTACATTTTTAATTCTCAGATGATGATATTGAAGTCTTCAGAGTTAGAATTACTAGTACAACATTGCACACATGGTAAGTGTTAGCCTGAGGTTCATCTCCCACTGTATCAATTAACCTCATTCTATTTTATGACTAAAATACCAGCACTTAGTCTACAAATTCTAGGAAAATTTCTCAGAATTATTGTGTACACTCATAATATTTCACTTTATCTTTGTTAGAAAATAGGGAACTGTAATATGAATACTCAAAGTTCATAATCAATGCATACCTCCCTGGTGAAAAGAACTGCTAATGTATAACATTCTTGATTTCTAGCTCAAAATAGTAGAAATCATATTTTAACCTTTCACTAAACACTGAACTGCCTGGGGACACTATCTCTGTTTAACACTGTCTTACTGAAAGAATGACCTCCATAATTCCTGATGGAAACAGACTACAGTTCTTATGGACCAATCATTTCCAAATTGTAGCTCAACTTAGTTGTTTACCATTAGGAAGTATTTTGATTGCTTTTTATACCCAACATTTAAAATGCTATTAAAGCAAGACTGATATAAAAATCACCTTTGACCCTAGATAAATATTTTATTTTTCCTATAACCAAAAATGCACTCTGACCTATCATTAATGTTAGGAATGAGAGGTTAAAAATCATAGACACTAAGTATGAATTAAAGACTCTCCATTTTGTGAATACTATTGGTTTAAAAAGACATGAAGGGCTGGGAAGGTGGGTTAGTGATAGAGCGCTTGCCTTTCATGCATGAGGCCCTGGGTTCGATTCCTCAGCACCACAAAAGCAAAAAGAAAAAAAGCTGGAAGTGACGCTGTGGCTCAAGTGGTAGAGCACTAGAATTGAGCTGAAGTGCTGAGGGACAGTGCCCAGAGTTCAGGCCCCACTACCGGACCCCTCCCCCACAAAAAAGACATCAATACTACCAATTTTTTTTCAAAATTTCTTATGATACTGAAGATTCAATTATAAACTATTAACACTTGAAAATAACTCATTTTCATGGGAGTAGAATACAAAGAACAAGATTAATCCTAATCATTTTAAAAGACCTTTATTTATACTACAAATTCATTTTTATAACTACAAATAATCTAAAAATAACTGAAGCACAGTGAGACAAAAATAATTTAACTGCATCATCTACATTCAAAGGACTGTGCTAATAGAAAACAAAATTATACTAATAATTGGGTTACCCAATTCACTTACATTCTTTTATTCTATTTCTTTTAGTTTCATAAAAACTGGCTTTTCATAAAATGATGCATAAAAAGCCTGTATACCCAGTTACATTTTCAGATCTTAACAAAATTTATTTCAGAAATGTCTTTAGCTGTATAGTCAATGAACTAAAATAATAGTAAAATATTTAAATGGTTTTCAGAAATTGCAAGACAAGGTCTAGGACGTTATTTATATTGGAAAACATATTTGAAAAGCCTTATTTGTTAAAGTTGTGCTATTACTCCCACAAAAGAACTATTAATGAAGAAACCTTTGTATGTACAAACTTCAAATGCATCCACAATCTGGAGGTGACACATGTTTTTGTTTGTTTTTTTGAACTATATATCTAACAAGCATAGCCACAATACAGATTTTCAGTCAATATGATGGGATATTCAAACCTTAAAAATACGGAGTTTATTATCTTAGTGTGAATAGATACAATATTACAAATAAAGTTATTTTCAACAGAAATCCAGAAAGAGTTTATCCACCTTGAGTTTCACAGAAATAACCAGAGAGTAATACCTATTTGTTCAAGTCAGTCAAAATCACTCCATGAGTATTTCTTAAAAATATAACCAATTTAAGAGGTCAAATACATATTTTGAACTGACAGTCATCTTACACCAATAACATACTACCCAATTATATGTGTATCTTTTTACCTAACATATACTAAGAGCTGAAAATGATCTCTTTTATCTAACTTAATGTTGTAAATGCTTTGATTATGATGATGTTAGTAACAAATAAAATGTACAGAAGGATGGTTCAACTGAAATGACAGGACAGAACACTGATAAATAAAAACATTTCAACACAGCTCTTTTCAGTCTCATCCTGTTCATATTGGCAAGCAACATTGCAACAGCACACACACACATACATACACACTTAAACACACATGTGTGCACATGTACACATATACACGCATGCCAAATTCAGGGTTTATTGTACAAAAAAGTTCAAATAAAGTAGTAGTGATTAGGACAAATGATAATTTGCCTTATTACAAAATAATACATATTCCAGTACCAGGGTTGTTACATTTTACCGCATCACCACATGTGACCACTTATTTTATTTTAGGTAATTAATTAATTCATTCCTTCATTAGTTAAATACTACTACTAGAGCTTGAACTCAGGGCCTAGCTCTGTCCCAGAATTTGTTATTTTTTTGTTTTAGTTTTCTCAAGGTTAGCATTTTACCGCTTGTAAGACAGCTCCATTTCTAGCTTTTGCTGGTTACCTTCAAACCAGAATCTAATGGACTATTTTTCTTTGTCTGGTTTCAAACCATAATCATCAGATTTTGTCTTTCTGATTAGCTAGGAATAAAGACATGAGCCACCAGTGTGGCTCCTACTTTTTCCTATACTTATCTATTGCACATACTTAGATAGCAATTTAATATTGAGAGTATAGAAGCAAGATGTACAGTGATTATATTGTTCTGTCAGAAATTCAAGTTAATAATGTAAATTTCTTCTTAAGACCATACACAAAAAATACTTAAGAAGAAATCTGATGATGATGATGATGTGTGTGTGTGTGTGTGTGTGTGTGTGTGTGTGTGTGTGTGTGTGTGTGTGTGTGTGCTGCAATATGTTTCACATATAAGCACTGTGCAGGGGTGTCCAGCCATTCAGATTTACTGCAGAATATCTGCCTTGAGCTACTAACTCATGGACAATGTCTAAGTGTCCACTCTAGGCTTCCCGATAAAGAGGGGTATACTCATCCTCATCCTTAGTATTCATATGAGTGGCCTTTTTGGCAAGCAGTATCCGTACTGTACTAAGCTACAAGAAAAGCACTTAGCCACCTTCCCAGACCAAGGATTAAAATTTTGTCTGTAATTTGGTCAGAGCTATGTCTCTTTATGTAGGCGACTAAAAATGTATGTACTAATTTCAAGTAAATACATAAATTCTCTTTCCATCTTTTTAACAAATAAAAAATAAAATTGTTTGCTTTGTAAATAGATAAGAAGCATTGATTTTGTGTCTAGATAGGTCAATGCACATCTGTATCTCTCTTCCTCTCTCTCTTTCATGATTCTCATAGACAATATGGTTGCTCCATAATTGTCCTAATTTATTTTGCTTTTATATTTTTGGTTGCATCATTTCACTTTCTGCTCTGCCATTTCCCAAATCAGCACCACATAAACAGAACCACAGAAGTGATTCTGTGGCTCAAGTGGTAGAGCGCTTGCCTTGATTTGAAGAGCTCAAGAACAGTGCCGAAGCCCATAGTTCAGGCCCCACAACTAATTTTTTAAAAAAATAATCTAAATCCTTGATAATTATAAGAACAAAAATGACTGAAATCAGTTGAATCATACTTTTCCTACACAATGAAAGAACAGGTCCAGGCTAGGAAAGCAGCTAGAGAAGGCAGGCAGATTGTATTTGTGAAAAACTTTTGTGGAAAATGGTATCGAGGATTACTTACTGGTGATCCACTTGCACTGGAAGCATGATGCTGAACTATTGCTTGCTGATTCTGAACTATTGCTTTGATCATTATATTCTCCAAGAAGAGAAATGAAATTTAATTTATATCAAAGGAATACTAATACATTTTGACTTATTAAGCATCTTCAATCACCAATATCACTTGAGGACAATAGATAGGCCTACTTTTTTAGATAAAACCAAGTGTCTTTAAAAAAAAGGAATTTAAGTAGTCATGCAAAGGACTTCTATTTTACTACTGTATTATACATTTTTTTCTAATGTTGGGTACCAATAAATAATGGAACTATTAGAAAGTTCTTAAAGCTCATATATTGAATAGTAAGTTCTCTTACACTATATCATGGTATTTCCCAAATCATTTACGTAGAAGGCATTGTTTCCTATTTTCTCCTTCCTAGAATAAGCTGCACATGAAGACACCACTGGTCCATATTTTCAGTCTGTGCATTTGAATAGGGAGGAAAATCTTTCTTCTGCTCTCTATCAATTCACTAATCTCCAGTTAGAATAATTTAGAATAGTAAAAATGGAAAATGAGAAAATAAATCATGGTGAAAAAACATATGCAGAAAATTCACCCGATTTTTCTGACCAGTTCAACCAATGTCAGCTTTTGGGGAAATATATGGACACTTCATTCCCACTGGTACTCATAGTCTCTGGTTAGGCAATTCTGATGAAGACAAGGAACAAGATAAAAACGTGAGGAATGGTATCAATTGCAAGAAAATAACGGAGAAGAATCCATGCAAATTTCTTCTTTGGTATGCCGAAATTAATCGGCTTACTACAGTGCCGAGACTACTTTCCAAAAAGGCCACTCATATGCATACTAGGGATGAGGTAAGTATACCCCTCTTCATCTGGAAGCCTAGACTGGACATTTAGACATTGTCCATGAGTTGGTAGCTCAAGGCAGATATTCATGCAATAACTCTGAATGGCTTGGCACCCCTGCACAGTGCTTATATGTGGAATAACACCAGAATGGTTTCTTTCTTACTTCATCATGATGCAGATACCAATCCCCAAACTAAAGGCCTCTTGACACCCTTGCATCTTGCTGCTGGAAATAGAAATAGCAAAGATATGCTGTATCTCCTTCTGTTGAACCATAATATCAAACGGGGCCTGAAGAACAACTTGGAAGAAACTGCATTTGATATTACCAAAAGGATAAGTATGTATCACTACCTCCTTGAAGTTGTGGATGGCTGTACAAATTGTTCTCCTATGTAGAAATGGTTTGGTTAAGTTTCTTAAATTTCAAAAGTGCCAGTCCATCCTTTGTGTCCCTACAAAATATTTTCATAATCAAAGCAACAGCAATATCTTAATTAAAAAATTGATGGATTCTATAGTATTCTTCCACGTGAATTGCCTGACTTTGATGTCAAAATATATTCAAGAGTTGTTTGTATGCATCTATAATGATTTCTGCAGAGTTTGTGATTTTTTTTAATTTTAACTTATCGGTTGAAATGAATAGTATAGAAACTAAAGATATTCCTGTTGCTTGTCTACAAAAGGTATCTATGTTTGTGTAAAGTCCATAATCTATTTCATTGTCTTCTAGATATAGTACTTTGAAGTCTACAATGTTTTATAATATATATGTTCATTAATAAATGTGTCCTTTCAGATTACATTCCATATAGAAAAAGTTTAAGATTCCTTTTCCTAAGGTCCTTATATTCTTTTATTTCTTTTTTAATTATTTTATATTTATTTTTTATTTTTTTTTTAAATTACGATTTTTTTTTTATTGTGAAAATACCATACAAAGGGGTTACAATTACTTGGGCAAGATAATGAGTACATTTCTTATTAAGAATTGTTGCCTCCTCCTTTGTTTCCCCTTCCCATCCCTTCCTATCTCGCACCCTCAAACCCTCACCTCCACCAACTCTCCCCCTACCACCTACCCTTGAGTACCCTCTACCAGGCCAAAGTTGTAAAGTTCATTTTTCAACATAATGACTTGTACATATCATTGTTGCAAGGGTCCACCTGTATCCCTATTTAAATGATTTGTTTTTTTCTCTTCCCTTCCACAAATTATCCCAACATCAAATACAGTGAAAGCAGGGGTTAGACCGTGGGGTAGGGACATACAAAGCAACAAACAAATCATCTTACAAATGTGTTAGAAACAACCACATGAAAGAAAACATGTTTTATTCCCCGTCCCATCCCTTCCCATCCTCCCCCCTCCTTCCCCTCTTATCCTCCCCTCCCCCCCCCCACCAAAGTTGTAAATTTCATTTTCTAAATAACAACTTGTACTTCTCATTGTTGCAACGGGTCTACCTGTATCCGTATTTAAACGATTTGTTTTTGACCTTCCCCTCCACAAATTACACGACATCAAATACCGTGAAAGCAGGGGTTATACTGTGGGGGAGGGACATACAAAGCAACAAAGAAATAATCTTATAAATGATTAAGAAACAATCGCATGAAAGAAAAAAAACAATCGAATACATATCTTAGGGTTCATTTCCCTAATATCACCTTATCTGATCTTTTCTGCTTGACTTAGACATGTACTAGATATTGCAAATAAGGAAAACCATGGGACCAATGTTTCTTTGGGCTTGGCTTACTTCACTTAATATATTTTTTTCCAAGTCTTTCCATTTCCTAACAAATGGGGCAATGTCATTCTTTCTGATGGAGGCATAGAATTCCATTGTGTATATATACAACTTTTTCTTGATCCATTCATCTACTGAGGGGCATCTGGGTTGGTTCCATATCTTAGCTATGGTAAACAATGTTGCAATAAACATAGTTGTGCTGGTAGCTTTAGTGTGGTCTTGTTTGTAAACATTTGGGTAAATGCCCAAAAGTGGGATTGCTGGGTCATAGTGGAGCTCAATGAGGAGTCTTTTGAGGAACTTCCATACTACTTTCCAAAGTGGTTGAACAAGTTTAGACTCCCACCAACATACCCTCCAGCATCTGTTGTTTTTAGAGTTCTTGATTTTTGCCATTCAAACTGGGGTGAGGTGGTATCTTAATGTTGTTTTGATTTGCATTTCTTTTATGGCTAGGGAGGTTTAGCATTTCTTCATGTGTCTGTTGGCCATCCTTCTTTCTTCTTCAGAGAAGTTTCTCTTTAAGTCTTTAGCCTACTTATTAATTGGGCAGTTGTTTCTTTGACGATTTGTTGTTGGGTGGTTTGATTTTTTGAATTCCAAGTATATGTTAGATATGAGACCTTTGTCCGTTGTTTGGCTAGTGAAGATCTTCTCCCAATCTGTGGGATTTCTTTTGATCTTGCTAGCTATGTCCTTTTCGATGCAGAAGCTCTACAACTTCATGCAATCCCATTTGTCCAAACTTTCTTTGATTTGTTGCCTTTCTGGGTCTCTATTAAAAAAATTTCGGCCTGCGCCAAGGAGACCTAGGGTTTCTCCTATTCCATCCTGTAATGTTTTCAGAGTGTCTGCTTTGTCTCCGAGGTCTTTGATCCATTGGGAGTTGCTTCTGGTGCAGGGTGATATATAAGGATCTAGCTTTAATTTTTTACAAGTAGTTAACCAATTTTGCTAGCACTAATTACTGAAAAGGCTGTCTTTCTTCCATTCTATTTTTTTTAGCTCCCTTATAGAAGATTAGATGGCTATAGGTCTGTAGGTTCATTTCTGGGTGTTCAATTCTATTCCATTGGTCCTGAAGTCTGTTCTTGTGCCACTACCATGCTGTTTTGATTACTATGGCTTTGTAGTATAGTTTGAAATTTAGTATTGATATTCCTCCAGCAGTGTTCTTTCTGTTCAGGAGCGTTTTTGCTATTTGGGGTCTTTTATTGTTCCATATGAATTTTTTATTGCCTCTTCTATTTCCTTGAAGAATGAGGTTGGAATTTTGATAGGTATCGTGTTGAATTTGTAGATAGCCTTGGGAAGTATTGCCATTTTCACAATGTTGATCTTTCCAAGTTCAGGAGCGTGGGAGTTTTTCCCAGTTTCTACGTTCTGTTTTGATTTCCTTTTTCAAGTTTTTACAGTTTTGATCATAAAGGTCCTTCACTTCTTTGGTTAAGTTAATTCCTAGGTATTTTATTTTTTGTGGGGCTATTACAAATGGAGTTGTTTTCCTAATTTCAGCCACACTTTTCTCATTGTTGGCATACAGAAAAGCCATTGATTTTGGGGGGTTAATTTTATTCCCTGCTTCTTTGCCAAAGTTTTGAATCAACTTGATTATTTGGGAGTGGAGTCTATGGGATTCTTTAAATACAGGACCATGTCATCTGCAAAGAGGGGTAGTTTTATTTCTTTTTTCTCTATTTGTATCACCTTTGTTTGCATCTTGTCTTATTGCTGTAGACAGGAATTCTAATACTAGATTGAAGAGAAGTGGTGATAGTGGACATCCTTGTCTTGTTCCTGAGTTAAGAGGAAATGGCTTTAGTTTTTCACCATTAAGTATAATGCTGGCTGTAGGTTTGTAATATATAACCTTTATTATATTGAGGAATGTTCCATAATTCCTAATTTTTCCAGAACCTTCAACATAAAGGGGTGTTGTATCTTGTCAAATGCTTTTTCTGCATATATTGAGATAACCATGTGGTTCTTATCCTTGCTCCTGTTGATGTGATGAATTATATTAATTGATTTGGGAATATTGACCCAGCTTTGCATCCCTGAAATGAATCCTGTTTGATTGTGGTGTATGATTTTCTGGATACATTGTTTAAGACGATTGGCCAAAATTTTGTTGAGAAGTTTTGCATCAATGTTCCTCAAAGAAATGGGTCTATAGTTCTCTTTATTTGATTATTCCCTGCCTGATTTTGGGATGAGAGTTATGATGGCTTTATAGAATGTGTATGGTAGTGAACTTTCTCGTTCAATTTCACTGAAGGTTTGGAGTAATATTGCTGTGAGCTCTGCTTTTAATGGTCTTGTAGAATTCTGCTGTAAACCTTCTGGACCTGGACTTTTCTTATATGGGAGGTCTCGTATTGCTGTTTCTTTTCAATGCTTGATATGAGCCTGTTAAGATGGTTTAACTCATCTTGCTTCAGTATTGGCATGTCAATATTTGCTAGGAAAAGGTCCATTTCTACCAAGTTCTCAAACTTATTAGCATAAAGTTTTGAGAAGTATTCCCTTATAATGTCCTGAATCTTGGTTGTTTCTGTGGTGATGTTTCCATTCTCATTTCTGAGTTTATTTATTTGGGTGTGTTCTCTTCTTTTTCTGGTAAGATTTGTGAAGGGCCTGTCAATTTTGTTAATTTTTTCGAACAACGAACTCTTTGTTTTTTTTTTATTTTTTCCAATAGTTTTTTTGAATTCTAATTCATTTAATATTGATTTAATTTTAATTTTAATTAATTAATTAATTAAAATAATTATTTCTTTCCATCTATTATATTGGGGTATATCTTGCTGCTCTTTTTCAAGGACGCTCAGATATCTCATTAAATTGTTGGTTTCAGATCTCTCCAATTTGTTGATGTAGGAGCTCAAAGGTATAAATTTGCCTCTGAGTACTGCCTTTGCTGTGTCCCAGATGAGATGGTAATTTGTGTGCTCATTTTTGTTGAATAGCATGAACATTTGGATTTTCTTTCTAATATCTTCCATGATCCACTCATTATTCAACAGTGTGTTCTTCAGCCTCCATGTGTTACAGGAATTTCTTTGGTGGCTTTTGGTGTTGCGTTCTAATTTTATTCCCTTGTAGTCATAGAGAATGCAAGGTATAACTTCAATGTTTCTGAATTTGGACAAGTTTGCATTGTGGCCTAAAATGTGGTCTATTTTAGAAAATGTTCCATGTGCTGCTCAAAAAACTTGTATTTTGATGCTGCTGGGAGAAATATTCGATAGATGTCTGTTAAATATACTTGATCTATGCAGTTGTTTAGATCTGCGGTTTCTCTGTTGAGTTTTTCCGACTTGATCTATCTAGTGGGGAGAGTGGTGTGTTAAAATTCCCAACAATTATTGTCTTTGGATCTCTGTGGGATTTGAGGGAAAGTAGTGTTTCTTGGATAAATTTGGGTGCTCCATTGTTTTTCGAATAGATATTTAAAATTAATATGTAGTGACCTTCTTTACCTCTTGTTTATCTCTTCTCACAAATTTTAATTGGAAGTTTATTTTATCTGATATTAGGATTGCAACTCCTGCCTGTTTGTGGGGGCCATTTGCTTGGTAGATTTTGTTCCAGCTTTTAACATTGAATATATTTTTGTGTTTACCAGCAAGATGTGACTCCTGAAGGCAATAGATAGAAGGATCTTGCTTTTTAGTCCTACTAGACAGTCTATGTCACTTAATTGGAGAATTAAGTCCGTTAATGTTGCGAGATAGGACTGAGAGGTATTTGGGAGTTCTAGCCATGTTATCTACCTTCTTGGGGTCTATGTAAACTGGGTTCTTCCTATCTTCTTGGATTCTCAGTTTGGGTGCATTTTCTTGGCCTTTATTGTGGTCTTGTTAGTTTTCTATATGTAGGACATCTTTAAGAATCTTTTGTAGGGCTGGTTTGGTGGAGATGTATTGTTTCAATTTTTCTTGGCTATGGAAGGTTTTTATTTGGTCTTCAGTTATAAAGGAGAATTTAGCTGGGTACAGTATTCTTGGTTGATAGTTGTTTGTCTTTAGGGCATGGCATACATCATTCCAGGCTCTTCATGCTTTGATTGTCTCTGCTGAGAAATCTGAGGTGATTCTAATTGGTTTCCCTTTATAGGTGATTAATCTTTTCTCTCCTCTGGATTATTCATTATCTGTTCTGTCTCCTGATTACCATGAGTGGGAGTTGAGATACCCGGACTTGCCATTTTTCCTGTGTTTTTCAGGTTTGTTCTGCCCATTTGGGATGAATGAATCACCAGTTTTGTGCTAGAACTCTAACTTAAGGCAAGCATCAACCAAAGTCTGTATTTGCACAGTCAATAGTCTGCAAATACAATCTCGTTCAATGGATACATCTATTCAACGTCAAACAACTATATATTAATGGGCTACAAACCGCAAATGCAAATTTGGCAAGCCAGAAATTATTAGGTTTAGGGAGAGATGTGGGTAAAAAATAGGAATAGAGAGATATGGGAAGGCACAGGGAGAGTTAACTAAGTCCTAATCTCAAAACAGGAAATAGGTGAATAGGATGAAAGTAGAGAGAGGAAAAAAAAAGAAGAAAGAGAAAGGGGAAAAAAAGAGACCAGAAAAAATAGAAAAGTAAAAATTAAAATATTATGTAGATACGAAAACGAAATATTGAGAGAAGAACATGCATATAATGCGGAAGAGGAGGGATATAAAGGAGATGTGAAAAACTTAAAAATAAAAATACCTAAAATATTATATAGGTATAAAGAGGTAGTACTGCTATCAAGGAATTTAAGTCTAAGAGGTTTTGAACTGAGTAATAAATTTGTGGATTAAGTGTGTACACAATGGAGGAGAAGGTCTAATAATCGACTATGGGTATATCTGAGGATGTGTAGAAAAACAATTAAGTCACATAAAAAAGAATGAAAGAGAAGAAAAGGTGAAAAGGATAAGAAAGAAAGAAAAAAAGATCAGAAGTTCAATAGAGCAAAACAAAAAACAAAAAAAAAATTTAAAGAAGAAAAAAGAAAGAAAAACGCACACACAAATATACCCCTAAAATAAGAAGTATAAGAGGGAAAAAAAGTTACTAGGAAACATTTATTTTCAAAAAAGGTAAAAATTAAAAATTAAAAAAAAGTTTTAGAAATTTTTTTTTATAAAATGTACAAAAAAAGAAAAAATATTTTGATTTTTTTGGGAGTGGTGGGAAAAATCCTGTATCTCCCTTGTGTCTGTAACCAGCCTCTTGTTGGAGTCTCTGATCTGCTTGTGGTGTTTGATTTTCCTGTGGCTTGGTTGGTTTCTTAAGTCAGTTTTAACAGGCCAAAAAATGCTCTGCTTTACCCAGGATTTTGTGATCCTCCTCTCAGGTTACTTTAATGGGAGGGGGATCTGCTTTGATTATCACAAAGAGGGAGATGGCTTTTTCCTCGTTTGGAGATGCTGTGATGAGGCTAGGTTCTGGGTAGAGTTGAGGCTTTTCAGCAAACATTAGCTTTTCCTGAGGGCTAGCTTGTTAGAAACTCACGAGCCCAGGCTGGAGCCACTCTCTGGGTTTATGTTTACTGAATTTCAATTGATTGTCAAGGCTGCTTAAGGAAGGGGTAGCCTCTGGCTCTGATTACCCAGTGAAGAAAGCCATTCCTGGGGCTTGCGCCTGAGCTGGGTGACATTTCCCGGGGTGAAGCTGAGTCTGGCAGGTCAATTTAGGTTCTTGTGACCTGCTAAATGACTCTAGTTTTCTTCCAAGGCCTTAGTTGGAGCTAGCAGCTCCACTGAGCTTTGTCAGTATCCAAGATGGAGATGTCCGGTTGTGGGGGGGAGGGGTGGCCTTCTCTCCTCTGCTCCCTGAGAAGGAGTGAGGATGTTAGGCTTCTACTTTCACCGAGTCTTGGTTCCTGGGTCGTCTCTGGTCTGTGAACCGCAGGATGAAGATGTCTGCTCCTTGTCAGTTCTTGCTGGTGTTGAGTAGAATCTGCTCACCAACCGCATGTGGCTCCTTTGTCCTGGCCTCTCTGTGTTACAGGATGGCGACTATGGCCACCGCTGCTGCCGAAGCTGCTGGCAAATGCTCAGATCTGTCTCCTTGCCTGGATTTTCCCTCTCTGGCCTAACTCTGTGTACTGTGATGGCACACTTGGTGTGATTCTCTGGCTTAGGACTGTTCACTGGAACTCTAAAATTGCTTTCTATGCGAGAGCTTGTTTAGCCTTCAGCTTCTCCTCCACCATCTTCCCGGAAGCCCCTATGAGCATGGTTTAAATTTTATTTCTTTGGGATAAAATGACAATGTTATCTAATTTCAAGTTTTATAAAGGTTATGCTATGTAAGGGCCTTTCTAAGGTGAAGATTTAATACACTGATGTCAAACTAACTTTTAATTCTATGAATTACATGTATTGTTACACTTGTATTTTTGTAATCAACTTTTTAACAACTGTTTTTCATTTCTTGCATTTGAAGAATGAAAAATATGGAATACTTCACAAATTTTCATACCATCCTTGTGCAAGTACCATTTTAATCTCTGTATTGTTGTAATTTGGGTAGACCTGCTGCTGAAGCATGTAGTATCCTCTAAATTTAAGTAGTTATTGATGCAATCTTTATACAGGCACATATTCATGGTTGCCTATTTGTAACAAGGAACCCTTATTGTTCCTAAAAATGCTATTGATCTTATTTCTCTAAATTTCTGTCTATAGTGGAAAAAAATTATATTGTTTGGTCGATTACTCACATTTGCAATTTTTTGTCAATAACTATTTTGTCTTTTTCATTTTAAATTTGATCATATTTTGAAGCTTTTACAGCTAAGTCCAAAGGTGATGGCTTTTCAAGTACTTATTTATCAACTGAGTTATCTTTGTGGAGCTAATGGATTCAAAGTAAGCCTTGGTTAAGATCCACTTCTAAACTTCTGCAGCTTAAAATTTCCTAAATGAGGTCTCTGTGGCACAAATGTCTTCCTGACCCTTACCCTTCTTCCATGTAGGAACAGACCAACCAGAATATCTTACACTGACAGCATAGATTGTCTTACTGGAACAAAACTAATCTTAGTTACAAGGGATAATAGAGAGATGAACACTTCAGACCGAACTGTTCAGAATAGAAGGTATTTTATCAAAATATAATTGTTTGGGCTGGGAAGTTGGCTCAGTGGTAGAGTGCATGCCTTGCATGCCTGAAGTCCTGGGTTTGATTCCTCAGCACCACATAAGGAAAAAGAAAAAAGCCGGAAGTGGTGCTGTGGCTCAAGTGGTAGAGCACTAGCCTTGAGCTGAAGAGCTGAGGGACAGGGCCCAGGCCCAGAGTTCAGGCCCCATGACTGGACCCAAACAACAATATATATATTATATATATATATATATATATATATATATATATATATATAATATTTATTTTACCTATTATTTCAAAAGTAGCTAAAGCCAAGAAGGTGAAAATGTTGTTCATATGCATGTTTACTTAATATCCTGGCCTGTCTACCATACAACCAGGCAGAAACTTACACTACTGACTTTCCATCACCAAATATTTTCATAGCTCCTGGAGAAGTCTATATATTTCTCCTCGATATTAGGCCTTAAATTGGTAATGTTTAAATCAAAGTGTTTCCTCTTGCCTCCAGGCTTTACATTTACAAATGGTAAAGCTTTAGGTCTAACTCTACCAAAAACTGAGGTAGAAATAATGGAATAATACTTTAAAACAGATTTGCCTTTGATACCCTAACCACAACAGAACAATGCATAACAATTTCTTATATTATATATACTTATATATTTTATATTTATATGTGCTGATCTTAAATTTCACACAGTAAATCTTACTAGAATTAATTTATAATTTGACAAATAAATTGAAATTTATTCCCATAAATAGATTGGAACATAAATAATTAGGTTTAGAATAGATATTCGAATATAAAAAGTATCAATGCAATGTCTTTGGTATAAACTTGTGATACCTTCTAAGTGTTCTTGGTCTTCTGAATTCACATAGTAAAAAAAAAAAAAAAACAGTATTGTTTTCCTCTAATCTAGAAGAGATTTTACACTGCTGCTGTGTTTATTGTATTAACTCGCTGGTCCCAAAGTGTTTTTCTCCATATTATGCCTAAAAGCTATTATTCTTCTACAGTACCCACGGGTCCGAGGATACCATGTCCCAGGTTATCTGCATCATCAGATAACAATGGCAAGTCTTCTAACCTTGGCCCATCCAAAATGCTAACAGAAAGTAATTGAAGACCCATCTCAATTTTTCATTTCCTAGAATATTTCAGGGCCCAATTCCTTGCAGTAATTAGCAGCAAGCAATTGTGAAATTTAAGGCAACTTCAAATGAAAGAGGAGATCACAAAATATGAGTGAAAGTACTGTAGTTCAAACTTTCAATTTACAGATGACAAGCCCATATTAGTAAACAAAATCACAAATGTCACAAGATTATTTTTAATACCTCTCTGCTAATGATAAATGAAAGATTTCAGTCCAGCATAAGTAGGCCAAAAAATTTCCTGGAATGATAGTTCCATAATTGTTCTACCAAGGCTAGGAAAACTTGACTTAGATGTCAAATATAATTTAAAAAAACTAATTGAGAAGACCCTAGTGCTTCAAAACACTGGTACTTCAGTAAAACTTGGTTCTGTAGTATAAAAATGTTGTCATTCTCAAACCAATGATAACCTACATTTAATCTCCTTCAAGTATATTCCTTTTCAAATAAACTTTCTAGAATCATATTCACCAAAATAACACTTGACAAGTAGATGATAGTGACATTAAAAGTTTTTCAAGTGTAGGAATCAAGTTACAATAGAGTTGATTTATTTACCCAGCACTAATGCAAAATAAGTTCAATCATTAATTAAAGTGTAGAAATAGTATCTCCCACCATTTGCGTTGTTCAGCAGGTACCTTCCAGAAATGTGTTAAATAGATCAGCCTCCCATAATTCAAACCCAAATATTAGCTAATAAAGTAAATTTCATCACATAAGAAGGTACATTTTAAAAAGTCACTAATAGTTGCCTTATCATGTGTTGCCTTATCATATATTTTCCCTATCTGTCTAACATAGTAATAAATATGACTTTAAGTCTTGAATATGGGTACTGATCAGAGATGTGACAAACCTATAATCTATCTTCTATTTCTATCATATTACTCGATAGTAGTAAATTTTAGTTTTCTTCTTTTTCCAAAACTTATAGGTAGTATAAAATATCCTATGTAAAATAAAATAATCACACACCATTGCACAAAGCCATTTATAAAAACTGGTAGTTAGCTATAAATTCTAAGCGATTTTTAAACTTTCTTGTTGACTATAGATTAATCTTCCAAAAAGATGAGAATAAAATCATGTTTAGATGCTTCACGTCTCCAGTCTTGCAAATTGTAATTACAGATGAATGAATTATGGAAGTATATGCTGACATCAGTTTAAGTATATGTAGGATTGAAACTCCATGAAATGTATATAAACCTTTCAAAGTATTAACAGACAGTTTAATAGAATGAATATCAGGAAGTTGAAACCAGAAAGGAATAATAGTAAAGACATAGAATGAATGAAAAATGGAACAAGGGGCAAGTACAGCTAGAATACTCAATGTACACATGTAATAAAGGAAGTGGTAAATCTGAAATAAATCATGGAGAAAGGGTTGGTTGACAATGATAGGAGTGACTCTGATCCAAGAGCATTGGACAATTAGATGGACATATTTAATTGTAACACACTTGCACAACCTTTTGAAATTCAGTTAAAAACACAACTACAAACAAAAACACACAAAAATTACAAACAAACAGCAATCTCTAGAAAGTATGTATATGACCTCACAAAATTTTAAACAGTTAATGGAGGGCAGTCTTGGGAAAAGTAAACAAAGCTGTTCAAAGAGGGCAGTTTAGGGTAGGGGAGAATTTTGAAGAGATTTAAATAGATTGTCTAAGGTTATAAATCACCTACATCTACTGCTAATATTTTCTTCTGTGTTTTTTTTTTTTTTGGTCCGGTCGTGGGGCCTGAACTCTGGGCCTGGGCATTGTCCCTTAGCTCTTCTGGTCAAGGCTAGCGCTCTACCACTTGAGCCACAGCTCTACTTCCGGCTTTTTTTTTTTTTGCTTATGTGATGCTCAGGAATTGAACCCAGGGCCTCAGGCATGCAAGGCAAGCATTCTACCACTGAGCCACTTTCCCAGCCCCCATTCTGTGAGTATTCTTTGTCTGAACTGGTTACTCTAGTCCTGAGCTATGACTTCATAGCTTATGAAGATAGAATGGAAGAATCAAGATCAAGAAACCATTACACCACCGGAGAGAAAACAGTCCTCTATGGTTTCTCTCATCTCTCTTCATTACTCTTTTCTCTTACTTTTAATAAAGTCAAGTGATTTTGAATTATATTTCCTTCTTTTTCAGAGAATTACTGCTTGGTTATTAAATGTCCATTCACAAATTTTGATGTCTTTTTTAAAAAGAATTTTGAATTTAAATTCCACTACAACTTTGTTTTACACAGTGAGAGTATATTCCCTGGGTAAGGACAATTCTCAAGGGAACCTACAGGATTTACAGCAAGGTTTGTGAGGTTTGTTTGTTTAGTGTGAAAATGAGCCATATTCACCCACATTGCTCCCTCTCAGCTAAGTCTCCATGGATTTCTTTGCATGAAAGCCTATTTTCCCAGACAATGTTAAATTTTCTTAATAGGCTAAGTTGTTAAAAAGTTTGAACAATTAAAATTTACCTGTCATAATTTTTTAAATCTTTTGAAATTCCTTTATCAAAATCGTGAATTCACCAATCTTAATCCCACCTTTACCATCAAAAACAGTCGACATGTTGTTTTCATGATATAGTGTCCATGAAACTATTATTTTCCAGGGGCTTTGTTATGCATATATTTGACCATATGAGCTGATGCTGAGCAAAATGAACTCCAAGATACGGAAACAGATATTTATTTGCGGTTGCTTTTTTTGATGTACTATGTGATCTCTATTTTCTTTGAGATGTTCCCCTATGGTTTATCCCCTGCTGTGTTTGATTTTGGTACCCTGTGTATTGTGTATACATTTACCTTAATTAGGGAAGGGAACAGGAACAAAAAAAAATGGCGAGACAAAGGACAAACAGCAAACCAATGCAATAGCATTTCTCACAAGACAATAAGTTGGAACTGTACATTACAACTTGGGAGGGGTATTAGGGTGAAGGAAAAACTGAGAAAAATGAGAGAGGGGATAACAAGTTTGAAAAGTTATGTATTCACTACCTTACAATGACTATAACCACAGTGCACATCACTTTCACATTAAAATTAAATTTAAAAAATAAGCTGATGAAATAAAATTTCACTGTTTTGGTAGAGTAAATATTATTCTTTATCTAGTAACTTAAAAATCAGTATTATTTGGCATCTAATTTGAATTAATTACCTCTTCTTTATCAGAGGGTCATCAACTTGAATGATATCCAACTAGACAATTTTTTCACAATATACTTGTCAATATTTTGAAAATAGAATAAAATAATACTTTGTTATAATAAAACAGAAAACAATTTAATTCTATGGAAACCCATAACTTTTAAAAGTAAATTTGTTAATAGGAAAGAATGTATGTGTTCTTCAAAGTTCCTATGACTAATAACTCATTTTCAAATTCTGAACATTCCATACCTGAGAGATTCAAAATATACCTGTTTGCATGTTATGTAATTCTGCAGTAGATGCATTTTCCAATGGGGTGTTACAGACTGAGAAGTGAACAGAAAAGAGCCACATTCTGATATGGGATAAAACTATGAAGCATGTGATAATTAATTCTTCAAGAGTAAGCAGTTGTTTATCAGATTAAGCTATTATTTCTATGACCATCAATCACAGGATTCATGCCATAAACTCATCCTAGCCCACCAGTTTCCAACTTGTAGGGTGCACCTCAAAATTCCCTTAATTCATATCAAGAATAGCTTATGTCCATTGTGAAAATACACTGCACCTCTGCTAATGTGATGCCCTCCATATTCTGGAAAGAACACCACTATAAACAGGGTTGCATCATTTTTCCTCCACTGGTATTCTTGAAAATATTATTTATATTTATACTTTTTTAACTATCATAGATAATCAGGAGGTGAAGATTGGAAGATTACAGTTCAAAGATTGTGAAGACTAAGGGTCTATGTTGAAGGGGCAGAATGATGCAGGCTCTGGCCTCAGGATTATCTGAGGACTGTGTTTGAGTATTAGGAAAGCTCTTGGCATTCCAGGCTAGAGAGGGAAAATGTTCTCTCTCCCTATCTGAAAACAAATGTCACAGACTCCTGGGAGCTGAGGAAGTATCTCTTCTGCTTGCTGAAGCATAGTTGAACACTAAAACAACAAATCAAAAAATTTAAAAGGAGGAAAAGTTTGGATGAAGGTATGAATATTTTGTGGTTTTCCATGCAAAATGCTAAAATAATTTTACATCAAGCTCTTTTTGTTCTTAATATTTTAAACTTACCACAAGGAGATATTTTAACTAGCGCTGAGTGCCATTTTGAACAAATATCAGAAAAACTTTATTTAAATGCTCCCGTATGGATTAAGATTGCATTGGATGCAGAATTGCAACTAGGAACATTATTACATAAGAGACAAAGATAGGGTTTTCTGTCTACACAGGATGGAAACAATACTAGCTTTCTGCCTGATGGATACAGACGTGGCCCAGTGAGGACAGCCCCGTATCCTGCAAGGAATCTGCCACAGTTGAGGAAAAAGAAATCCCCACTGCCCACCTGGGAGCAGGTTAAAAAGTTGACTGGAGAAGGACAAAAGATGTTACAATGCAATGGTAAACCTGTCACGACTGAGAACTTGTTCTTGGCCATGTGTGCCCTGCTTACTGTAAACTCTGTCCATGCTAATGCTAATTTAACTTATTGGGCCTTTGTTCCTAACCCTCCTTTATTGGAACCTGTTGTTTGGAGAGACATGGATATAGCCGTCTAGAATGTTCCTGCTGTTTTGTCTCCTCCTTGGAATAATTTGACATTTTACAATAAGGATGATGGTAGCTTTTTAAATTTTACTTACTATACTCATCCCTTGCCTGTTTGTCTGGGGCCTCCTCCATGTTTAGTTATGAATTGGCAACATTGGGTTTTACCTGGGAAACGCACTTCCAATTCTAGAACACAGCTGCAGCGATTAACTACTTGGTCCATTAATAGTAGTTGGGAAAGTGTCACCTTTGATGGCAAGTTATCCTTACCTATGTGTCCCGATTTTACTTATATTGATTTAAAATATCAGCCTTTTGTGTGGCAAGAGTGTAGAGGAAAATTTGGAAAAGTGTTCAATAATTTTATTAATTGGGGACCTTTTGGACAGTTTATTAATACATGTTCAAAATGGAATATTACCAGATGTGATTTATCAAATGTTACTAGGATGCTGGAAACCATTAATGAATCACTTACTGGAGATCAACTGATGGCCTGGGGAGATGGAGGCATTGCAGATGCTTGATGGGCTTTCATGACTGCACCCACTGCTGTTCAGACTCATCTTTGGAAGGTCAGAGCGGTGCTGAAACCCGTGATGCTATCAAATGGATCATTTTCAGGGAAGTCGAACTCTACGTCCACTTATAATTTTGCTTTGTACAAATCTTATGATGTAACTGCTTGTGTACCTCTGCCTTATGTATTTTTAGTGGGAAATTTTACATTTTCTCCTACTATTTCTTGTTTTAATTGTCTCCTTATTCTTGCGTTAATTCCTCTCTTAATTTTAATGACAGTGATAGTGCTATGATATTACAACAAAGAACTCATATTTGGCTACCTGTTAAATTAGGAAGAAAATGTTCCCAAAATCCTTTGGATAGTGTTATTGAATTTTTTTTACCAAACTTCTAAAACGTACAAAGCGTATGATTGGAGCCATTGTATCTGTGATCTTTTTTTTTTATTTAATTTAATTTTATTTGTGAGCATACTGTACAGAGGAGTTACAGTTACATGGGCAGGATAATGCGTACATTTCTTACCAAGCATTGCAGCCTCCTCCTTTGTTTAACCCTTCACATCCCTTCCTAGCCTCCCCGCTCCCCCCCTAATCCCAATCCTTCTCCTTCCCCCCATTCCCCCCCCTTCCCCCCCCCCCCGCACCAACGTTGTAAAGCTCGTTTTGGACATGGCAACTTGTACTTCTTATTGTTGCAACAGGTCCACCTGTATCCTTATACAACTGGTTTTTCCCCATCTCCTCCACAAGTTATACTGACATCAAATATAGTGAAAGCAGGGGTTATACTGTGGGGGAGGGACATACAAAGCAACAAAGAGATAATCTTATAAATGTGTTAGAAACACATGCATGAAAGAAAAAAAACATTAAAATACACATCTAAGGGTTCATTTTCCTGACATCACATTATCTGACCTTTTCCGCTTGACTCATACATATACTAGATATTGCAAATAAGGGAAACCATGGGACCTATGTTTCTTTGGGCCTGGCTTACTTCACTTAATATAATTTTTTTCCAAGTTTTTCCATTTCCTAACAAATGGGGCAATGTCATTCTATCTGATGGAGGCATAGAATTCCATTGTGAATATATACCACATTTTCTTGATCCATTCATCTACTGAGGGGCATCTGGGTTGGTTCCATATCTTAGCTATGGTAAATAATGCTGCAATAAACATAGTTGTGCTGGTAGCTTTAGTGTGGTCTTGTTTGTAAACATTAGGGTAAATGCCCAAAAGTGGGATTGCTGGGTCATAGGGGAGCTCTATGTGAAGTCTTTTGAGGAACCTCCATACTGCTTTCCAAAGTGGTTGAACAAGTTTACATTCCCACCAACAATGAAGTAAGGTTCCTTTCTGTCCACATCCCCTCCAGCATCTGTTGTGGATAGAGTTCTTGATTTTTGCCGTTCTAACTGGAGTGAGGTGATATCTCAACGTTGTTTTGATTTGCATTTCTTTTATGGCTAGGGATGTTGAACATTTCTTCATGTGTCTATTGGCCATCCTTCTTTCTTCTTCAGAGAAGTTTCTCTTGAAGTCTTTCGCCCACTTATTTATTGGGCAGTTGTTTCTTTGAGGATTTGTTGTTGGGTGGTTTAATTTTTTGAGTTCCAAATATATTTTAGATATGAGACCCTTGTCCGTTGTATGGCTAGTAAAGATCTTCTCCCAATCCGTGGGCTTTCTATTGATCTTGCTAGCTATGTCATTTGCCCTGCAGAAGCTCTGCAACTTGTATCTGTGATCTTAAACTTAATTTCTATTACCACTGTTGCTGTGGTGTCTGGAATTGCCCTATACACTGCCTTACAAACTAAGCACTTTGTGGAAGAATGACCCCGGAATTCATATGAATTGTGTGTCTCACAGGTAGAAATTTATGCTCTATAATAAACACAGATTAATATTCTTAAACAGACAGTGGGATGGTTAGGAAAAAAGTTATTGGTTGTGGAAAAACAGTTATTGTTAAAATGTGATTGGAATTTTATTACCTTTTGCATTACTAATGTAAAATGTAATAAATCTATACATGATTAGAATTTAATACAGCAGTATTTATCTGGAAATTCTACAGCTCCTCAATTGATTGCTCAGTTACAATTTAATGTACATGATATTTTTGGTAAACAATTTACAAATGATGGTGCTTCTAATGTTGATGATGCATTTATTAAACAATTGGAAGGGTTGGATCCGAAAGAAATACAGTGAGTTTGATGATGAAATGCCTATTTTTTCTTATCCTGTAATTCGACCACCCTTTATGAATGGTATAGCTCAACCAGCCAGATATGAAGGTGTTGTTGTTGATGATATTGGTAAACTTAAGAAGGCAGTTGTATGGTCCTCAGTCTCATTATGTTAAGGAATTGCTTAATGGGCTTGCCCGATATTACAATAATTTTGCTCCCATGGATTGGAAGATGCTTTGTAGTGCCTTGCTTAAGACACCTAAATACCTACAATGGCAAATGTGGTTTACTGAGTTATGTACAAAAAGGGCTAGACAAAATGCACAGAGCAGTAATCCACACCTGCAGATCATAACGTTTCCCATGTTAAGTGGAACAGAACAATAAGCGGATGCTCATATAAAAGTAAACTCTCCTGAAGAGATCCATGAGCAGTTAAGAGACATAGGAATTGAGGCATGGGAAAGGATTCCACCAGTAGGAGAGCATTATGGCTCTTGGACTAAAGTAATTCAAAAACCTAGTAAACCCTATGTTGAAATTTTATCACGATTGAAAGTGACCTTGGAACGTACTGTTGTGGGAGAGGCTCCACGGCAACAACTGCTGCACATGTTGGCTCATGAGAATGCTAATGAGGACTGTAGACGAGCCCTATTGCCTATTAAAGAATCTGGGGATGTGAATACATATTTAAGGGCCTGCAAAGACTTTACATCTGAATCCAGGCGTATGCAGGTGTTTGCTGAAACTATGGCCACTTCATGATTGTTATTATTTTGTTTGCACTTGTACTGTTATATTTCATGTTTATGAAACCAGTGCAAGTGTCTATGATAACCCTGTGGAAAGCTTTACTTTTAAAACAAAAGAAAAAAGAAGGAAATTGTGAAGACTCAGGGTCTATGTTAAAGGGGCAAAATGATGCAGGCTCTGGCCTCAGGATTATCTGAGGACTGTGTTTGAGTATTAGGAAAGCTCTTGGCATGCCGGGCTGGAGAGGGAAAATGTTCTTTCTCCCTGTCTCAAAACACATGTCATAGACTCCTGGGAGCTGAGGAAGTAGCTCTTCTGCTTGCTTAAACATAGATGAGCAGCTGGTCAAGCATTTTACTGATATTGAAGAAGTGGTTTGAGCTTGCTCTAAAATAGTTTAGATAATAATATACCAAGACATTGCCTCATAGTTCAAGTAAAAATGTATCTGTTGAAATTTTTGTGTGAATGTCTTCTGACCAAATCTTGGCAAAGATCATGCTTGCTTGTCTTTAAATACCACTTAAATAAAGCACAGCATGCAGTGGCAATTGCTGTTTGCACTCTGCATCCCCTATATCCTGGTGATTTCGTTACCATTATCCAGGGACCTCAATGCAGTAGATGTTGACAAAAGCCCACCCAGGCAGGAAGGATCCCTAGATTATTATCTCCAATAAACTTTTCAGCAAAAGGCAGACACAAGTGAGCTGAGGTTGAAGTGGTAGGGCACGAGCATTGAGCATAAACTGGCTCAGAGACAGTGTCCAGTCCCAGAGTTCAAGCCATAGGACAAACCAATAAAACAAAAACAAAAATAAAAACAAATCCCAAACCTAGCATTTTTCTCACTGTATACAGAGGCACGCAATTAAGGAATTTGCTTCTTGTGTTACATACAGGTAGAAGAAAGATGTCACACAATTATTCTCTTCATACCATGTTATACCAAAGCTTCAAAAAATTGCCCTTTTTCTAAATTTATAAATTAATATCATCCATTTGTTGGCAACTCTGTCTACATTATTCACATTATCATTTTATACATGAAGTGTTGGAAGTATCTATTAACTGAGTTCTAATTATAACTCTCATGAAAGAATATTCTAGGCAAGTAGAATGCAAGAAACATTTGTAAATTTGTCAATTTAACACTCTACTTAAAAAGAATTTTGTAAGTATCCTATAGAATATGAAATTACAATCAAAACCAAAATATTCATTTTAAATCTAAACTCTAATTTAGCAAGATCTACATAGTCCTTCATTAGATTAACTTTGCTATTTCTCCAGGCTTAAGTTTTTGTAATCCTTCATCCTTTCCTTGGAATCTAACAGAGTGATGATTACTTACTTTTTCAAATTTTGGATGGGAATCACGAACCATTTTGCATCTAAGAATGTTCTGTAATGAAGAGAGCATTTAAAACACAACTGAGAATTATATATGAGTTGCATTTCAATAGGAAACTTGACTTCTCAAAACATAATGACAAAATTAGCCCAAATGTCCAACTTTGTATTCCTTTCTTGTTTGGTTTATTTTATTAAGACAAAATTATACTACCTGGTCCAGCGAAGGTATCACTGTGTAATTCCACTATCTAATCTCCTATCTTAGTCTGAGTGCTAGAATTCTAGGCTTATACTACATTGCCCTGCCATAGTTTCTTGTTTATTTAATCTAGATACAGACTAGCAATTCTAAACTTCTCAGTAATATTATCCACTGCAGTGCTCAGAGTGTTCATTTACTCTTTTCAAAGATGTTCTAACATTTGACACAGGATATGAACATTATCAGATGTACCTGCAGGAGTCTCTGATTCATTCCTCCATGGATCCAATCCCTTTAATAATGATTACTTGACTCTCTTATTATCTCTGGTCCCTATCTATGTAATAGTCAAACTTTTTTGAAGAAAGTTCACTTGAGGACTTTCTAAAATTAACAATTATCACTTGATTCTAGTCTTACTCTGAACATATTTTCTATTGTTTTCTAACTTTTCCACATATTCTGAGAGTTGCTTCATATGTGTATTTGTGCACATATAAGTGCCTCTGTATATATTTGTATGATTGCATGTATGTATGCAAAAGCCTCAAAATCTTATTCAGCAATCTTGCGAATGACTGGTATTCCAATACTTGAGCCATTTTTCCAATCCAGCTTTTGGCTGGTTAATTATATATAGTTTCTCAAAGACTGTTCTGCCCAGGCTGGATGCAAATTGAACTTCCCAGACTCCTTTACATTCTTAGGTTTTATTTCTCCAGTAGTATCAACTTTTAAATTACAAACATTTTGTGAGTGTAAAGGCTAAGCTGTAGCCTAGATTTTTAACTCAAGAATTCATATAAAGATAGATGAACATGCACATTACATATGTTGAGTGTACACTGTTAGAAATGTGATCCTAAAGCAACTCCATTTGTAATAGCCCCACAAAAAATAAAATACTTAGGAATTAACTTAACCAAAGAAGTGAAGGAGGTCTACGATGAAAACTTTAACATCTTGAAAAAGGAAATCAAAACAGAACTTAGAAAATGGCAAAACTTCCCATGCTCCTGGATTGGAAAGATTAACATCTTGAAAATGGCAATACTTCCCAAGGCTATCTACAAATTCAACACGATACCTATCAAAATTCCAACCTCATTCTTCAAGGAAATAGAAGAGGCAATCCAAAAATTCATATGGAACAATAAAAGAGCCCGAATAGCAAAAAGGCTCCTCAACGGAAAGAACACTGCTGGAGGAATATCAATACCAAATTTCAAACTCTACTATAAAACCATAGTAATCAAAACCGCTTGGTACTGGCATAAGAACAGACCTCAGGACCAATGGGATAGAATTGAAAACCCAGAAATGAAATTACAGACCTATAGCCATCTAATCATCGATAAGGGAACTAAAAAAATAGAATGGAAGAAAGACAGCCTCTCCAGTAAATGGTGCTGGCAAAATTGGTTAACTACTTGTAGAAAAATAAAGCTAGATCCTTATAGATCAATCTGCACCAGCGGCAACTCCAAATGGATCAAAGACCTCGGAGTCAAAGCTGACACTGAAAACATTACAGGATGGAATAGGAGAAGCCCTAGGTCTCCTTGGCGCAGGGCGAAATTTTCTTAATAGAGACCCGGAAACACAACAAATCAAAGAAAGGTTGGACAAATGGGATTGCATGAAGTTTCAGAGCTTCTGCATGGCAAAGGACATAGTTAGTAAGATCAATAGATAGCCCACGGATTGGGAGAAGATCTTTACTAGCCATACAATGGACAAGGATCTCGTATCTATAATATACTTGGAACTCAAAAAAATTAAATAACTCAACAACAAATCCTCAAAGAAACAACTGCCCAATAAATAAGTGGGCGAAAGACTTCAAGAGAAACTTCTCTGAAGAAGAAAGAAGGATGGCCAATAGACACATGAAGAAATGCTCAACCTCTCTAGCCATAAAAGAAATGCAAATCAAAACAACATTGAGATACCACCTCACTCCAGTTAGAATGGCAAAAATCAAGAACTATAGCAACAACAGATGCTGGAGGGGATGTGGACAGAAGGGAACCTTACTTCATTGTTGGTGGGAGTGTAAACTTTTTCAACCACTTTACAAAGCAGTATGGAAGTTCCTCAAAAGACTTCACATACAGCTCCCCTATGACCCAGCAATCCCACTTTTGGGCATTTACCCAAATGTTTACAAGTAAGACCACACTAAAGCTACCAGCACAACTATGTTTATTGCAGCATTATTTACCATAGCTAAGATATGGAACCAACCCAGATGCCCCTTAGTAGATGAATGGATCAAGAAAATGTGGTATATATGCACAATGGAATTCTATGCCTCCATCAAAATGAATGACATTTCCCCATTTGTTAGGAAATGGAAAGGCTTGGAAAAAAATATATTACGTGAAGTAAGCTAAGCCCAAAGAAACATAGGTCCCTGGTTTCCCTTATTTGCAATATCTAGTATATGTATGAGTCAAGCAGAAAATGTCAGATAATGTGATGTTAGGAAAATGAACCCTTAAATATGTATTTTAACGTTTTTTTCTTTCATGCGTTTGTTTCTAACGCATTTATAAGATTATTTCTTTGTTGCTTTGTATGTCCCTCCCCCACAATATAACCCCTGTTTTCACTCTATTTCATGCCGGTATAATTTGTGGAGAAGATGGGGAAAAACTGGTCGTTTAAGGATAAAGGTGGACCTGTTGCAACAATGAGAAGTACAAGTTTTCATGTCGAAAACGAACTTTACAACGTTGGTGCCGGGGGGGGGGAGGGGCGAGGATTGGGTTGGGGGGATGAGGGGGGGCAGGCTGGGAAGGGATGTGAAGGGTAAGCAAAGGAGGATGCTGCAATGCTTGATAAGACATGTATGCATTATCTTGCCCATGTAATTGTAACCCCTCTGTACAGTATGTTCACAAAAAATAAAAATTAAAATAAAAAAAAAGAAACGTGATCCTAAGCTGGGTGGTGGTGAGATCTTCGGATAGGGTTCAAATCCAGCCCGGGTAGGAAAGTCCCTGAGACTCTTTTTCCAATTAACTACAAGAAAACTGAAAGTGACACTGTGGCTCAAGTATAGAGCATTAGCCTTGAGCTGAATAGCAGAGGGACAGCTCCCAGGCCCAGTGTTCAAGTGCCAAGACCACCACCAACAAAAAATATATAAGTAAAGGAAAGAAAATAAATGTGATCTTATCCACCAGTTCATGGCTAGTATAATCCCTGCTCTCTCAGGATGGACTTTTTTCCAATTAAGTCCATGCTGTTTTATCTGATTTGCATTGGAAACAGTATTATGCTTCCATTCTACTGTCTACAAAGTTGCAAGCATGATTTAGAAAGGGAGTGGCCTCATAGTTCATGTTCCACGTAGGAGTAAAGCTAAATGACATCAACAGTATAGATGTCTCTTTTCAAAGAAGAAGTATTAGATGTTTATTGTAAAGCTAATATTTGACATTTTTTTCTTTTTTTTTATTGTGAGAATACCATACAGAGGAGTTACAACTACACGGGCATTATAACGAGCACATTTCTTATCAAGCATTGTTGCCTCTTCTTTGTTTCTCCTTCCCATCCCTTCCCATACTCCCCCTCTCCCCCTACCCCATCCTCCCCAAACCAAAGTTGTAAAGTTCGTTTTTTGACATAACGACTTGTACATCTCATTGTTGCAATGGGTCCACCTGGATCCCTAAACAATTTGTTTTTAGATATGTCCAGTAAAGAATCCATAATACAACTCAGCAAAAGTAGGTGCACTGAATAATTTTGGAATTGATTTTTTTGCTTGGGAAGATTATTGAGCTTGTCATTCCTTTGAGGGAAACTTAAAGTCATATTTCACTTTTTTGTTGGTTGTGCACCTTGAATTCTGAACCTGGGCACTGTCCCTCAGCTCTTCAGTTCAAGTTGAGCGCACTTCCACTTTAGCTACAGCAACACTTCTGGGTTTTTGGTGGTTAATTGAAGATTAGGGTCTCATGGACTTTCCTGACAAGGCTGGCTTTGAACCACAATCCTCTAGTCTCAACTTCCTGAGTAGCTAGGATTACAGGTGTAAACCACCAACACTCAGCTCATATTTGCATATATGTACACTGAATGACACTGTGTAGACAAAGAATGGAATTTTTAACCAAATGATAACATAGCAGCATTTCAGAAAAATTGAAGTAGCAGTAAATATGTCCTCCTTTTCCATTTTGTTACATTAATGACTTATGAGCTATGGGACCCTTACATTAGCATCCTGTGACATCTGTATAGGTGTATTTAGTATCAGGACATATTCATAGAGAAATATAGAAAGAATGAGATTTTTAGAAAACAAATGAGATAAGGTATGAAAGAACAGCATAGAAGGAGATACATTTATCACCCAGAGATTAAGAACTAGACTAAGAGATTTAGAATGCTAAAGGCAATGAGGAAAAGCCTACTTGACAACTAGTTCTTCAATAAACAAAAACGATTCTCTAGACCAGTTTCTGGTAAACTTAGTTACTATCATTTTTTCCTTCCATCTGGAGTTATTCCTTATTTTCTGTCACAACTATTAATTAGCCTCTGCCTTTTTGGTGCCAAAACTGACCAAAAAGATTTCAAAATCACACAGACTATTTTCACTTTGTGATTAGCAGTGATGACACAAAATCCTGTAATCGTTGAATTTCCAGAATAAATCTTCACCTAACATCTAAGCACATTCCTGGCATTAATTGCTGTGACTTAATCAACAAAACTTTTCAACACAATATCCTAACATAAGTAAAATACATGAATTAAGGGCCATTGTCAGGTGTCAGTACAGAAGGAGCAATTATATATTTCAAGTATGGGTTCTTTATTTTCCATTTACTATTGTTTTGCCAATCCAGGGGTTTAAACTCAGGGGTAGGGGATTATTCCTGAGCTTTTTTTTTTTTTTTTGCTCGAGGCTGGCACTCTACCACTTGAGGCACAGCATTTTTTTCCAGTGTTTTTCTTTTTTATGTGTTACTGAGGAATTGAACCCAGGGTTTCATGCATGCTAGGCAATCACCATACCATGAAGCCACATTCCCAGAGCCCTAAATGACTTTCTAAGAAGGTATTACATTTTCATTCAGTAACTATGTATCATAAGTTTGTCCAGGTGCTAGAAAATGGTGTAGAAAGCAATACAATACAATAAGTCCAGTAAGGCTGGATGGACAATGAATTACACAGTCTAGCCAGGGCACAGTGGGTCTTACCTCTGGGAGCTGTTTCAACAGGCTAAGCGAGACAGCTCCTGATCCATAGCCCACCTCCAGAATGAGAGGGTCACCTTGGATTCCAGCCACATGGGGATGCTGGCCCCCTCCTCCAGCACCCATTCAACCAGCTTTTGTGGAAGAGAGAGAGAAAAGTCAGAATTACAATTAAGTCGGGTGCCGGTGGCTCAGAACTCTAATCCTAACTACACAGGAGGCTGAGATATGAGGATCATGGTTCATAGTCATCCCCAGCAGGAACGACTCTGAGACTATTTCCAAAGAACTACCAGAAAACCAGAAGTGGTGCTGTGGGCTCAAGTGGTAGAGCACTAGTCTTTTGCTGAAGAGCTCAGGAACAGTGCCCATGCCTAGGGTTCAAGCCCCACAACTGACAAGAAGTGGACTTCCTACCACAAGAAGTGGATTGAATAGCACCCATTGTCCTTGGGCGCATGGTAGTGAAGTCAGGTCTAGCTTCCTGTGAAGCTGAATTCATAAGGAGATCACCTGAATTCTGTGTGCCTCGGTTTCCCCAGATGCAAAACTCAACACAGTGAAGGATCCCCTTCCTCATGGGGATAGGGTAATGATGAAAGAGAGCCATGTTTTGTTTCAAAATCCCCACCTGTTGCATGATTAATAACTGACCCCACCTGAGCCCGTTGCGGGTATCTTCCTGTTATTTGCTCACAGAACTGCAGAGAACCTTCTCTAAAGGCCACTCCCTCCATGCCAAGCCATGCTCCAGAGATTTCCTCTGTATAAATCCCTTGTTTCCTCAAAACTGTCCTGTGAGGAGAATGAGGTCTGATGGTTGTGGCCCTACCCAGAGCTTCACCTGTGGTCAAGAATCGGCTGCTGTGGACTAAAAGTTTGGGATAATCCATCTAAATCGATGACTGAGCATGGCACCACATGTCAACCATCCCAACTACAGAGGACCAGGTCTGGTGGAACATACCTGTCCCAGATAGGAGGACCTCAATCCAGTCCAACCAGAGCATATATTGAGTCTCTGTTTCAGAAATGCCCAAGACAGAAAGGTGACTCCTCAGAGCCAGGGTGAGGAAACAAGCAGGGGGTCATGGTGCCCCCGAGAGGGGTGTCTGACCCCAGGTAGTGGTGATTTGGGGGCAGCCAATCACCTGTGCTGCTGGGAAAAGCTGCTGGAGGCTGTTCCAGGTGGAGCAAGAATCAACGGCAGCGGCATTGAAAACAGATGGGCCAAGAGCAGAGAACAAGGGCCAGGGACCAGGTCAGGCCTTTAGGCAGGCTGGCAAAGCACCATTACCTGAGGTTTGAAATCCTGCACCTTGGGAAGGGAGGAGGAAGCCGTGGTGTGGGTAGGCATCTCAATTTCCTACTATAATCCAAAGTGGCTTGAGTCTCTTCCTCACCATTCAGCCACCTCTTCCTTCCTCAACTGCTGGTAGTGTTGTAAACTAACCTAACCTAGGGAATCCAGGTGCTACTGGGCAGCATGGAATGTGGGCGTGGCCACCATTCTTGTATCCCATTGGTCAGAAAGAACCATGAAATAATGGGGGTGTGGCTGGAATTCTGTGATGCAAGCAGCATGGGTGGAGTCTAGAAGACAGCAGCTCCCCCAGCCCTTTTCCCAGGGACCAATTCAGTTGGAGACAAGAGGGTGACCTGCTTTAGCTGGATGGCTGCAAAGATTGTTGTGTATGTCTGTTTTTTACCAGACCCGGACCTTGACCTCAGGATCTGGGAACAGTCTGTGAGCTGCTTTTGCTCAAGGCTCGCTTTCCACACTGGAGCCCAGGGCTTCTGGCTTTGTTGGAACTGAAGTTGGACAGAGGTCTCAAGGACTTTCCTGCCTAAGATGACTTTGACCATGATCCTCCCATCAGAGCCTTGTAAGTATCAAGGAGGACTGCTGAGAGCCACTGGTGCCTGCCTAATCATTGGTCTTGCTAATATTCTTGGACAGACCGGTGAGTACCCTATCCCCAGGTTGAAGTGGTGGGAGCTGGAGCCCACAGTTGGAATCCTGGTCCTGCCACCTCCAAATTACAGGAGATCCTAAGGAACTCATTCTTATCCATATGAATGCCAATGGAATGTGATGTATGTTATGATTGAATGGGCAGTTCTTGAATGATTCTAGGATAAAATTATACACAGTTATAAGACACTGATCGATTTTAGTTAATTCTTTATTAAACAATTAAACAATCACATTCACAAAATTTAGGCATAATAAAATACATAAGAATTGGTCCTCACATACTGCAAATGTGCCATTTTTCTGCCAGGACTGGGATTGAAACTCATGGTCTTGGTAACTCTGTTGCACTGTGTAGGAATGGGAAGCTGGCCTCCTTGAAGTCAAGAAATTCAGGTCTGTTCCTTATGCCTAAAATAGATCCCCACCACTAGAAAACATCCTATTCATGTACAATTTACATATATGATTTATATTTATATACATAGGTTGACTCCATATTGCATTCAGTATAGTTATTTTATTTTTTTTGTTTTATTCATGTGTTGACTATTTATTTTATTGACTATTATGGAATATAAAACATTGATTACATTGATTACACAGGATATAGGTCTGCATATGTATTCCACTTCATTCCTGACACCCATGACTTTCACAGAAAAGGAGAACATGTTTCACCATCATCTTCTTATTCCACGATTCATTGTTGGTAGTGCTGACAGCTGAACTCAAGGTCTACAAGCCTACAAGGCCCAATTCATGAATGGGTGAGTGTTAGCATGCCATCCTGGGGCAAATTGAGCTGACACAGTGTTCCCAGGACCTCAGATCAAGCCCCAGGGGTTACCAAAATAAGAAAAGATTGACATACAGATGGCAGTATGGTAATAAATATATATCTTTATAGAGTGTCAAAGATGTCTATACATTATTCAGTTATATAGACTACATTCTTACCAATTCTTCGGTATTAATTATGCCTCAATGTAATTAATGTAATGTAATGTAATTAATTGTTTTCATCCTTAAACTATTAATGAAATCAGTGTCCTGAAATTATTGTGTTCCTTTAAGTAATAATATTCTTTCAATGCTTCATAAATATTGAATCAAATCAATCAGCCTCCTGAAATGATGCTGTCTAATTTTATAGAGCATCATCCATGATCAATTCATTCAACCGTGACATTGACAACATTCCGTTGTTAATCCTGATAGTCTGGCAGCCTTCAGCAATGCAAGGTGAAGTACCCTTTGCAACAGTGTCATTCAGACCCATGAAGGTCACCATGAAAAGGAAGAAAATATAAAAAGACCGTATTTTTTCTGTGCATTGCTTTCCCTGCAAGGCCTGGGGGGTCTAGGATCCCAGGAGGAGCTGTAGATCTAGTGGCTGTACCCCAGCCTACGGTGATCAAAGCTGAGGCAGAGTTGCCACGACCTGAGTTCAAGCGCCGTATTGAGAAAAGTAAAATAAAAAAATTTAGCTCCCTGGCTTGCAATTCACGCTGTTTATTCTTCCAGGCTTTGGATTTGAACTCAGGATCTGGGTAAACCTGCAGCAATGGGGATGAAGATAAGAAAGTCAGGCCTGTTCACTAGTCCTGAATTCAAGCCCCATCCCTGGAAACATACTATTTATATACATTGTAAAGATAGGATTTATACTTACCTATAGATATTCAGTCCATACATGTTTGGTGTGGTTGTTCTTTTATTTTTTGTTTTATTCATTTATTTACCATTGATTGTACTATGATGAAACCCCTTCCATGTATTACATTGATGACATCCTTTCACAGAGCATCTAGATTTATAGAAATGTTCTCCATCTTGCCAGGATTCTCAGGATCACCAAGGATATTCAGAGAAAAGGAAAACAAATTTCACACTTGGCTTCTTACTCCACGATTCACTTGTTGGTAGTGCTGGGATCTTAACTCAGGGCCTAGTAGGGCCAATTGGCCAATAAGTCAAGGTGAACACACTAACCTGTGAGCAACTAACGAGCTAGGCCATTCCCAAGATCTGACATTGATCGCCAGGGTGGTCCACTATAGTCATGAATTCATAATTTAAACATACGATCTATATTGACATACATGTGTGTACAGCATCTTGTGTTCGGTGAACTTCTTCTCCTTATTTTGTCTCTACCTCATGGGGGTATTGTGTATTTTACTAAGTAAGGTGACAGGTTTAACTGTGCTGACATTGATGACAACCTGTTCCCATGGTTATAGGGCTGCCTATGAATTCCCCTTCCTAGTTGAGACTCAGGACTTACACAGGAGAGGAAAACGTTTACAACAACTGGCTTCTGACATCAGGATGAATCTTTTCTGAGTGCTGGGATTTGAACTCAGGTTTGGATAGCTCTGTTGCACTGAAGGGGAAGGGGAAGCTCACCATCCTTGAAGACTAGAATGTCAGGCCTGGTCCAGGGCCTGATTTGAAGCCCCAGCACTGAACAAAATAGCAAGCCCACATTTTTTAAACATAGGATCTCCCTCTACCTACAGGTGTGGTATGCATCTTGCATTCAGTGTAGTTATACTTTTTATTCATTTTTTATTTATCTTATTCATGGATGAATTGTGCATTTTATTGAATATGTTGACAGATATAACTGTGCATACATGGATGACAACCTATTCCCATGGCTATTGAGTTGCTTATATAGCATTTTCCATCCTCAATGAGACCCAAGGCCTAGCAGGCCCAATTGGTGAATGGGTCATGGTGAGCACACCAGCCTATGAGCCACCAAAGAGGTAGGTCATTTCTGGGACCTGAGATGGAGTCATGGTGGGGTCAAAATAGTCACAAATTCAAAATTAAACAAAGTATCTATATTTCCAAACATGGGTGGGTGACATCTTGCGTTTGGTGTAGTCATTCTCTTTATTTTGTGTCTTATTCATTGATGGATTGTGTATTTTCTTTTTTTTAATTTTTATTTTTTATTGTGAACATACTCTACAGAGGGGTTACAATTACATGGGCAAGATAATGAGTACATTTCTTATCAAGCATTGCAACCTCTTCCTTTGTTTACCATTCACATCCCTTCCCAGCCTCCCCTCACCCCCCCATCCCATCCTCCCCCCCACACCAAAGTTGTAAAGATTGTTTTCGACATGAAAACTTGTACTTCTCATTGTAGTAACGGGTCCACAGTTACCCTTAAACGACTTGTTTTTCCCCTTCTCTCCACAAATTGTAACGACATCAAATATAGTGAAAGCAGGGGTTATATTGTGGGGGAGGGACATACAAAGCAACAAAGAAATAATCTTATAAATGCGTTAGAAACAAATGCATGAAAGAAAAAACATTAAAATACATATCTAAGGGTTCATTTTCCTAACATCACATTATCTGACCTTTTCTGCTTGACTCATACATATACTAGATATTGCAAATAAGGGAAACCATGGGACCTATGTTTCTTTGGGCTTCGCTTACTTAATATAATTTTTTTCAAGCCTTTCCATTTCCTAACAAATGGGGCAATGTCATTCTTTCTGATGGAGGCATAGAATTCCATTGGGTATATATATCACATTTTCTTGATCCATTCATCTACTGAGGGGCATCTGGGTTGGTTCCATATCTTAGCTATGGTAAATAATGCTGCAATAAACATAGTTGTGCTGGTAGCTTTAGTGTGGTCTTGTTTGTAAACATTTGGGTAAATGCCCAAAAGTGGGATTGCTGGGTCATAGGGGAGCTCTATGTGAAGTCTTTTGAGGAACCTCCATACTGCTTTCTAAAGTGGTTGAACAAGTTTACACTCCCACCAACAATGAAGTAAAGTTCCCTTCTGTCCACATCCCCTCCAGCACCTGTTGTTATTAGAGTTCTTGATTTTTGCCATTCTAATTGGGGTGAGCTGGTATCTCAATGTTGTTTTGATTTGCATTACTTTTATGGCTAGAGAGCATTTCTTCATGTGTCTATTGGCCTTCCTTCTTTCTTCTTCAGAGAAGTTTCTCTTTAAGTCTTTAACGCACTTATTTATTGGGCAGTTGTTTCTTTGAGGATTTGTTGTTGGGAGATTTAATTTTTTGAGTTCCAGGTATATTTCAGATATGAAACCCTTGTCCATTGTATGGCCAGTGAAGATCTTCTCCCAATTCCGTGGGCTTTGTATTGATCTTGCTAGCTATGTCCTTTGCCATACAGAAGCTCTGCAACTTCATGCAATCCCATTTGTCCAACCTTTCTGTGATTTGCTGTGTTTCCGGGTCTCTATTAAGAAAATTTCGGCCTGAATCAAGGAGACCTAGGGTTTCTCCTATTCCATCCTGTAATGTTTTCAGAGTGTCTGCTTTGACTCGGAGGTCTTTGATCCATTTGGAGTTGATTCTTTTGCAGGGTGAAATATAAGGATCTAGCTTTAGTTTTCAACAAGTGATTAATCAATTTTGCCAGCACCATTTACTGAAGAGGCTGTCTTTCTTCCATTCTAATTATTTAGCATCCTTATCGAAGATTAGATGGCTATATATCTGTAGGTTCAATTCTATTCTATTGGTTCTGAGGTCTATTCTTGTGCCATTACCAAGTTTTTTTGATTGCTATGGTGTTGTAGTAGAGTTTGAAATTTAGTATTGATATTCCTCCAGCACTTTTCTTTCTGTTAATGATCTTTTATGCTATCCAGGGTCTTTTATTGTTCTATATGAATTTTTGGATTGTCTCTTCTATTCCTTGAAGAATGAATTTGGGATATTGATAGATATTGCATTAAATTTGTACATAGCTTGGGAAATATTGCCATTTTCATGATGTTGATTCCTCCAATCCAGGAGCATGGGAGTTTTTGCCACTTTCTATGTTCTGTTTTGATTTCCTTTTTCAGGCTTTTAAAGTTTTCACCATAGAGGTCTTTCACTTCTTGTTTAAGTTAATTCTTAGGTATTTTATTTTTTGTGGCGCTATTAAGAATGGAGTTGCTATCCTGATTTGAGCCACACTTTTCTCATTCTTTGCATACAGAAAAGCCATTAATTTTTGAGGGTTAAATTTATACCCTGTTACTTTGTCCAAGTTTTGAATAAGCTTGAATAATTTGGGAGTGGAATCAATGGAATTCTTAAAATAAAAGATCATAGCATCTGAAAAGAGGGAGTGTTTTGCATCATCTTTCCCTGTTTAGATCCATTTCATGTTTGCATCTTGTCTTATTGCTATAGCTATGCATTTTAATACTAGATTGAAGAGGAGTGGCGAGAATGGACATCCTTGTCTCGTTCCTGATTTAAGAGGAAATGGCTTTAGTTTTTCACTATTAAGTATAATGCTGGCTGTAGGTTTGTCATATACAGCCTTTCTTGTATTGAGGAATGTTCGCTGGATTCCTAGTTTTTCTAGAGTTTTCATTATCAATGGGTGTTGAATCTTGTCAAATGCCTTTTCTGCATCTATTGAGATAACCATGTGGTTCTTAGCCTTGCTCTTGTTGATGTGATGAATTATATTAATCTATTTGCATATATTGACCCAGCTTTGCATTCCTGTAATGAATCCTGTTTGATCGTGGTTTATGATTTTTTGGATGAATTGTTGAATTCGATTGGCCAAAATTATGCTCAAAAATTTTGCATCAATGTTCATCAAAGAAATGGGCCTATAACTTCTCTTTTTTTGATGAGTCCCTGACTGGTTTTGGGATGAGGGTTATGATGTCTTCATAGAGTGAGTTCTGTAGTGCACTTTCTCTTTTAATTTCATTGCGGGGCTATTGGTGTGAGCTCTGCTTTGAAGGCCTTCTAGAATTCTGCTGCACATCTTTCTGGTCCTGGGATTTTCTTAAATGGGACTTCTCTTATTACTGTTTCTACCTCAATGTTTGATATGGGCATGCTAAAATGTTTTAACTCATCTTGGTTTAGTTTCAGCATGTCTATATTTGCTATGAAAAGGTCCATTTCTCCAAGTTCTCAAACTTATTAGCATAGTTTTGAGAAGTATTCCCTTATAATGTTCTGAAACTTGGTTGTTTCTGTGGTGATGTTTCCATTCTCATCTATAAGTTTATTTGGGTGAGTTTTCTTCTTTTTCTGATAAGATTTGCTAAGGGTCTGTAAATTTTGTTAATTTTTCGAAGAACCAACTCTTTCTTTTGTTGATTCTTTCTATGGTTTTCTTGGATCCTAATTCCTTTAATTCTGATTTAATTTTAAATATTTCTTTCCATCTCCTGGACTAGGGTTTATCTTGCTGCTCTTTTTCCTGGAGGTTCAGATGTCTCATTAAATTGTTGGTTTTAGATCTCTCCAATTAGTTTATGTAGGAACTCAAAGCTATAAACTCGCCTCTGAATACTGCCTTTGCTCTGTCCCAGAAGAGCTGGTAATTTGTGTGCTCATTTTTGTTGAATATCATGAACATTTGAATTTCCTTTCTAATCTCTTCCCTGACCCACTGGTGATTCAACAGTGTGTCGTTCAGCATCCATGTGTTACAGGACTTTCTTTGGTGGTTTTTGGTGTTGAGTTTTAATTTTATTCCCTTGTGGTGTGAGCGAATGCAAGGTATAACTTCAATATTTCTGAATTTGGACAAGATTGCTTTGTGACCTAAAATGTGGTCTATTTTGGAAAATGTTGTATGTGCTGCAGAGAAAAACGTGTATTCTGTTGCTGCTAGGTGAAATATTCGGTAGATGTCTGTTAAATCTACTTGATCTATGTAGTTGTTTAGATCAGCGGTTTTAGACTTGAGCTGAAGAGCTGAGGGAAAATGCCCAGTCCCAGAGTTCAGGCCCCACAACCGACCAAAAACATCCCTCTGCCACATTTGCCTTGCTTACTTTGACTCCCCTTATGTTGGCATACTAGGAGGCCAGCATAAGAAGAAGCTCCAGAAACCTTTTTGGATAGAAAAAGAAACTACTGAATGGGAAGTGAAGGGTGTTTTAGAAGAGATTGGGAGCTGAACACAGGCAGGAGGGCTCATGGCTTCAGCCTCAGCTGTTTTCTGAATCATTGCCCATTTACCAGCTGTAGTTTTTTTGCTCCAAAATCAATGTGGCAAAGTCTGCAATTCTTATTGACTCATCCACATACACAGACCTAGTTAGTCATCCAGAATGACTTAAAATGTAGATTTGCTAAATCAGAGAAATCTGTACCAGAGTAAATGGACAGAAAGAACTTCATTTAATCAGGTTCAATTCATTTTTACTTGTTTATAATTCAACTGAGAGAACAATATCAAACTAACCAAGCTTTCACAAAATGAAAATATCCAAGCAACTACATTTTACAGGAAGTAAATATTCACAGTACAAATCAGAATTTCTTAAGAGGTGGTGCTCTCAGAAAATAAGGAAATAGGGTTCAGGACACATGTCAGACACATTTCACAACAGCATCAAAACTAAATTCATTACCACAGGTGGCAAAAGTTGCTTACTCTCAGCATGTAAGCACATATCATTTTTTTCTGGTCCTTAGTAAAAAAGATGGAATAGTTTGATTTCCCTTCTCAATTTCAATCTCCAAATTCACATTTTCTTCTAAAGAAGTCATTATCTCACACACCTGACAATACAGAATATGTCTTCCAACCAGGGTCTTATGGGCATCTGGGAGCAAAATAGGAAGAGTGAACCAGGCTACAGGAAGCTTGATTGTTCAGGAATAAATCATGTTTGTCTTCTGCTTTTTCTTTTGAATTGTGAAAGTACCATACAGAGAGGTTACAATTACCTGAGCAAGGTAATGAGTACATTTCTTATCAAGCATTGTTGCCCTGGAAAGGCTCGATGGCACAGCTAAGCTAGTTTGGGAGTGCTTGTCCTTTCCAGCACCCAGGTGGGAAGATGGTTAGTTGGGAGGGTTAAAATATCTTAGAGTTTCAGAAAAAGGCAAAAGAATTGTGCATGGTTTGTCTTCTCAGAAAAGAACCTTTACATAAGGTACATTTTTCTCTTCACAAAACAATTATACAGTAATCCCCTTCACTGTAATTCCCCCTTCTGTAGTTAGTTACTGCAGAGCACATGGGCAGCAAAGATGGCGCTGAGAGGGAGTTGAGTGGGCAAAGCCCAATTTACCTTATTTTCAGTGTGTAACCAGCCTGTGAAAGCTTAGGTGCATGATAGGGTATGACCTTGACAGTGATTGGTTCCTCTTTCTCCCCTGCAATACCACCCGCTTTTTTTGGTTTTAAAAAGGGCTGCTCTCTGTTAATAAACAAGTTTTCTTCCTGCTTGACTTGGCTCCCCGCTGTGTCTTATTGTCTCCCAGGCTGAGGGAGGCTGGAGAATGGGCAAGCACCGCATTTATCTTTCCTCGGACCCCGTCCATCTTTCGTGGGATGGACAAAGACCCAACAAGTTACCTGTGCTCAACTGTACTCTGAAAAGATTAATGGAAAAACATCTAATAATTTGAAAGAGACCACATTCACATAATACCTTCATTTTATTTTTTTTGGTTCACTTGGTTCTAAAGTTTCACTGTATATATCTTTGATTATTTTCCAGCCTAGGCTTCTGTTTCCTGGAATTACAGGTATGCATTTCCACATCCATTTCACATTACTTTTTCTTTTTACAGTATATTGTTGCAATTTTTCTGTTTTTATTAATTACTGTTATAATTGTCTTACTGGATTCTGTACCTCTTCCTCCTCCACTTTTTCTTCCTCTTCCTCCTCCTTGCTCCTCTTCTTCTTCTTCTTCTTCTTCTTCTTCTTCTTCTTCTTCTTCTTCTTCTTCTTCTTCTTCTTCTTCTTCTTCTTCTTCTTCTTCTTCTTCTTCTTCTTCTTCTTCTTCTTCTTCTTCTTCT